>NC_091442.1:67976075-68576075 GCF_964237555.1 Oryctolagus cuniculus
TAGCAAAACAAGAATTAAAAAAAAAAAATGACTCCTAGATTTCTGCCTTGATCATTTGGGTGTTTTGGTGGAATGACTTTTTTTTTTCTATGAAAAGACTGAGGCAGAACCATCTTGGAGATGTGCAATCAGGAGTTCAGTTTTGGATCTTTCAAGTTTGAAATACCTGAGGAGCCTTCAACCAGTCTGCAGAGTAGGACTGTGGTGGGGATAGGAATCTTGAAATAGTCAACATATAGGTGGAATTAAAGTCCATGGGAATGTGTGAAATCACCTTGGGGCAGAGCAAAGAGAGAGAGGAGAAAGCTTGGGGAAATTTTAACAGTAGGACTAACAAAAAAAAAAAAAAAAGGAAGAAAACAGAGGTTTTGGTGTTTTGGTTGTTGTTTATTTTTTGTTTATTTTTATTTTGGTTTAATTACCAATGTGGATTTTGAGGACTGAACCAGTGAATGGAAGATATCTCTGTCTCTGTCTCTCCCCCCACCCTGCCTTTCAAATAAATACAAATTTAGAATAAAAGAGCAACAAAACAATTCTGTTGTATAGTGAGTATAGAAGCATATAGTGAGCATAGAAGAAGAAATTTGAAGTATCTCTAAGTTCAAATTTGGAATTTAAAAAGCCTTAATAGGAGCCCCCTCCAGAATACACCTTGTAGCCAATGGTACCTCACTACAAGTTTAATCTACCAAACTAAACATCTTTACTTGCAGGTTTCCAAGGACCCAGATTTGAGTTCTGACTCAGAGAGCAGTGAGCAGAAGTCTGTAGGAATGCCTGTTTAACTGGAAGAACATTGATGACTTTTTTTTTTTTTAATTTGACAGAGTTAGAGAGAGAGAGAGACAGAGAGAAAGGTCTTCCTTCAGTTGGTTCACTCCCCAAATAGCCACCATGGTCGGCGCTGCACTGATCCGAAGCCAGGAGCCAAGTGCCTCTTCCTGGTCTCCCAGTGGGTACAAGGGTCCAAGCACTTGGGCCATTCTCCACTGCCCTCCCGGGCCACAGCAGAGAGCTGGGCTGGAAGAGGAGCAACTGCGACTAGAACCCTGCGCCCATACGGGATGCCGGCTCCGCAGGCGGAGGATTAACCAAGTGAGCCACGGCGCTGACCCGATGACATTTTGATAAGTATTGCTGCAAAACCCCAAAACCTGGGTCTGCTCACCTGGGGTAACGAAAAAAGTAGGTATTTATTTTTGCAAAGCAAAGTAAGGATTATAGACAGCTATAACTCCTGAAGAGGTTAAGGGAGAGGAGCCTTATGGACTGAGCTGGGCTCCAGAGGTGCCCTATGAGCTGGTGTGTGGGTCTCTGATTAGTCTGCTGTGCTCCTGGTCCTCCTTTGATTGGGTGCTGGTAAGACAACCAAGGTGTTCTTTTGGTAATTTTGATAATGGCAATGTGGACTCCAGCCAATCCAGGGCTATACACAGATGGTTGTTAACATTGTTTGCTCAGGGCCTAGGATTCCTACTAAAACAAAACAAAAACAAATAAACCAATTAAAGCCACTCAACAGAGGGTCAACTCTCAAGATGTTATCCATAGAGGAAATAAGTGAACTCATTAATCGAGTGACCTGGGACCCTCTGGGGCTAGCAGAACCCAATGCACCACTCTCTCAATTCAGTGAGTTAAGATTTCAGGAATCTGCTGATTTACAATCAAAGCAGAACAAAGAAACTTTAAACTAAAGGAGGGAGACTGAGAGACTGGGGCTTGAGAACACATCAAAGGCACTGCATAGAGGCTCCCTTTCACTATCTTCTATCAAATATTTTATCTCTCCCTTTGCTCATTGCACCTTCTTGTTTTTCCTGCTCAAAATTTTGTGCACTATTTCCTCCATTCCAAGTCTGTGTTTTTCTGCACTAAATCTTAGGAATTCCAAACTACTGTGCAGCCCAAGTTTCTACCTTGAAAATACTGATCACTGAAACATAAGACGGGACGGGTGGGGGAGAGTTTGACCTGGTTAACCTTGAGATACCTTTACTTCCTCCCACAGCAAGCATTTTGAGGGCAAGAGCTCTGGTCTCCAGGTGCCTCACCCGTAACAGTCCAAAACTCCTTTCTCTCAAATGTGACTTTCACTTCTAGAGTAACACCTATTTTAAATCAGTCCTTTTGAATAGGTGTGACCTGTAGATTCGGGATGACTCCAATCTCAAATAATTTGGGGCGAAGGAAAAAGGTGGCCTTCCTAAGAGCCTTTATTGTGTAATCTTGTTAATGAGCCTCTCTCTGGGCCTCAAAGTTGGCGCGTGATCACCCACGTCCCCACAAGGCTGGAGGAGGAGTATAAGAGGCAAAACTCCCAGGCTCCCGGGATAAGCAGCCCCAGCGATCTGCAGGCCTCAGGGCAGGACGAGAAGAGCCCCGCCCGGGTCCTCTCGGCTTCCCCAGCAGGCTGCGGCCAGGGAAAGTTAATCGATCTTGTTTGGGGTTGCCGCCGCCTAACACTTCCTGCAGCCGGGGCTGGAGGCTGCGAGCTTCCCATTGGCTGGCGGGCCGACGCCGCGCAGTCTAGCGGGGCGGGGCCCGGCGGCGGGGCGGGGCGGGGCGGGGCGGGGCGGGGCCGGGCCTGGCGGAGGCGGAGTCCCTTACCGCCAGACTGAGGCGAGTTGAGGCGACGACTGCCTCCCGCCCCGCACACTGCCTTCCTGAGGTTCCCTGGGCTCGCGGTCTAACAAGAATGATCCGATGCCAGCAACAAGGTAATAGGGGTCGCTACGCTCCCAGAAGAAGCCGAATCTGGGTCCTGCCTTGAGTCTCCTTCCACCGACCCGCCGGAGAGCACGGCGCGCGGTGCGCGGCTCCTGGAGAGTCTGCGTGGGTCCTGTGCAGTCCACGCTCGCGCTTGGCGATCCCAGCCGCGGCCGCCCGTGTCTGCCGCCCCGCGCGGTTGAGGGCTCCTTCACGTGGCGTGCGGCCTCCCCCGCACCTCGTTGCACACGCACTCTCACCATCGCCCCGGGTCCCGCCGCGCTCAGCTGAGCTCCTCTGAGGTGTTCACACCACACTCCTCTCCCACTCACACCAGGGCGCCTTCCCACTCACACTCCTCTCCCACTCACACCAGGGCGCCTTCCCACTCACACTCCTCTCCCACTCACACCAGGGCGCCTTCCCACTCACCAGTCTTTCCTCGGACCCCTACCAGCTTCCTCTCACACACTCCGGGCGACTCTCCCACGCACCAGTCTCGTCTTGTACCAGTCTCCTCTCATACCAGGCTCACTCGCTCTCTCTCTCAGATTTATTTATTTGAAAGGCAGAGTTACAGAGAGGTAGAGGCGGAGAGAGGGAGAGAGAGAGAGAGAGAGAGAGAGAGAGGTCTTCTATCCATTGGTTCACTCCCCAACTTGCCACAATGGCAGGAGCTGCACCAATCCGAAGCTAGGAGCTTCTTCTTGGTCTCCCACCCAGGTGCAGGGGTCCAAGGACTTGGGCCATTTCCCACTGCTTTCCCAGGCCATCGCAGAGAGCTGGATTGGAAGTGGAGCAGCCGGGAATCGAAGCTGCGCCTGTAAGGGATGCGGGCCCTGCAGGTGGCGGCCCTACCAGACTTCTCTTACACATTCACCCAGTCTACTCTCCCACCCACCCATCTCCTCTCATATCAGTTTCCTCTCTAAGTCCCACCACGTCTTCACACCTACACGAGTGTCCTTGCACACCAGCCTCCTGCACACCCACCAATCTCCCCTCACACTCCGACCAGCCTCTCCCATCAGCTTCTCACACTCACATCATTTCTCATTCACACCTGCCTCCTCGCACATCCACACAATCTCCTCTCCCACACGCACACCAGCCTCCTGTCACATCCATCTCCTCCAAGACTCAACACCAATTTCCTCTCATGCACTCACACCAGCCCCCTCACATAAACCAGGTTCCCTCTCGCACTCACACTCGGCTCCCACGCACACCCGTTTCGCCGTCACACACCAGCCTCCTCACTTAGACACCAGTGTCCTCATGGACACACCAGTCTCCTTTCACATTCACACCAGTCATACACTCACATCCAGTTTACACACACACACGGTCTCACACTCACATCTGTCTCGCTCCCACACTCAAGTGTCTCCTCACACCCTCGTGCTCCCTAGGCACAGCCCCTGCCGCATGTCGGCCGCTCGCAGGCGGCCTGATCGTGGGAACCTGGCGAGCCTCTCGGTCCCTGTCCCTGCTTGGTCATCCATCTCCCTTCCTAGTCGGTGCACCCGAGACTTCAAAGGCTTTCCCGCAGGCGGAGCTGCCTGCGGGGCGCAGAGGCCTGGCGGACGCATCGGGGCCTCTCTGGGTCCTGCGGGAGGCTGGCGAGCTGCGGCGCCCCCTCCGCAGCCGCCCGCAGCGAGGGCCGCGCCACGCGCCGGCCTCCCGGGCCAGCCCTCTCCAGCCCCGCGAGTGCAGGCCGGCGGGAGGGGCCGAGGCGATTCCCTGGCCAAGGGCTGACTCCTATAAGGGTGCGGGATTCCTGGTGCCTGCCCCCTCTCTCCAGGGGAAAACGCGTCTCCCCAGGAGCTTAAGCCAGAGGTCCTTCCGTCCCCGCGCCCTCGCGCTCGGACACCTCGATTGGCAGGCTCTAATCCTCGGATCGGAACTGCTTCTGCCGGCTAGAGTTGGCCGGCTTTCCCTGTTCTATCAGCTTTCCTCAAAAGCCAATTCGTTCTGAGCTGCTTTGATGGCGGGCAGGGGGAGGAGGGCTGCTTGCAACTTCTGGCACCGCCTGGGTGGTCGCCATAACCAAGCGATTCCTTTACAGCTCTTCATCCCCCTCCACTTTGTAAAGGCTGTTTTGCATAGAACAGTTAAAGAATGTTTAGCTGGCCCTTTGGCGTGGATCTTTAGGGGTAGGGATGCTCCCTCATTCACATTTATCTGTGTTGTGCCGGGCTATGAGGTTTGGGAGCTGAGGGGAGGTGTTGCTGGGTCCGGAACGGAGTGTGGCTGTGCATTCAATCGTGTTGCCTTCGACTGAACCAGCTCTTTTCATGAATATTCGCAAACATTTAAAAATGTTGTGCAAGGCTTTCCAAGAAGGAAAAGAAGTGGGAAAAGGAGGAGGATGGGGCAGGGAGTCCTTTGAAAGAAATATGTTAGATTGAAGTCTTCTGAACGAAACGAGGCAGATCCTAGGTATCTGAGAACACAAAAGCCGTAAAACCGTCCTCAAACACCTCCAGATCATAGTGTTTCCCGCGCCAACAGTGCCAGCTTCCCTTCCTGTGCAACATTCTCTAACTTTTGTTGCCCTTCTTGCTTTTCTGACATGTAAGTCTGGAGTTTTGAGGTGAGAGCTAAACCGGGAATGGACTGTTCAAATCTAGAAAATGGCAGAACTGGCTAATGCTCTTGGGAAAGCAGCAGATGGTGGCTCATCTGTGTGCGCGCTTGCCACCCACAGGAGAGACGAGGATGGAGTTCCTGACCTTTGGCTTCAGCCTGGCCCAGCCCTTTTTGGCCATTTTATGGAGTGAACTAGTGGATGGAGGATCTTTCTCTCTTTGTCTCTCCCCACTCTGTCATTTTGCCTTTCAAATTAATAAATCTTTTTTTTTTTAATCTAGGAAACAGCATCTTAGATTATTTGCTTTTCCAGAGAACTTCTGTTCCACTTGAAGGAAGAAGATGATCAGATTAGATTTTTAGAAAAATTAGTGACGGTATAGAGTAGGCCATGGCAGGGCATTAATGAACATGATACAACTTCCTGTGTAATGTTTGTATGTGCAGAATTTTTTTATATTATGATAAATGTTTGAGGTAAATCAATTTTGAGATATTTAGGTATTTATTTTAATTGTTATTAATTTTAATTGCTATTTATTTTAATTGCTATTGATGTAGTATCCCATTGAATGAATTTATCACAATTTATTTATTTATCCTCACAAATGGACATATAGTAATACTTTTTCTCTGTTAGAAATAATGTTGTAGTGGCCAGCGCCGCGGCTCACTAGGCTAATCCTCTGCCTTGCGGCGCCGGCACATAGGGTTCTAGTCCCGGTCGGGGCGCCGGATTCTGTCCCGGTTGCCCCTCTTCCAGGCCAGCTCTCTGCTGTGGCCAGGGAGTGCAGTGGAGGATGGCCCAAGTCCTTGGGCCCTGCACCCCATGGGAGACCAGGAGAAGTACCTGGCTCCTGCTATCGGATCATTGCGGTGAGCTGTTTGTAAAGTGTTTGTAAAGGTCATATTTCTAGTCAATACCTAATACCTACAAGGAACAAGCAGTATATCCAATAGAAGAAAAATAAAAGTTATCAGGATCATCCAAATTAGATGGTTCTCACCTTTTATGGGGCAGGATATTAATTCAGCAGGAAGCATCCTGCTCTCATTCTCCTAGCTAGCACTGTCTTTAGCAAAGCCAACAGCCCCTCCTTATCTCTGCCTCAGTGTTTTTTGTTTTTGTTTTTGTTTTTGTTTTTTTCTGTCTCCTCTAACTCTTTTTCTGTTTCTTGCTCTTTCTCTCCTGGATATTATACTTCTTCAAAAGTATACTTCTTGAAGTCAGACCAGCTAGAGACCTTGAGACCTGAGGAACAACACAGCAATGGGTTCCTTGGGTTTTCTTTTTTGCTTAAAATTCACAGATTCAATACTGGAGAAGTCAACAACCTAGACACACCAACAGGTGCAAGCAAACATGAAAAACAGCCCCAGCAAAAGTCACTGTCTGGGCCGGCGCCGCGGCTCACTAGGCTAATCCTCCGCCTTGCGGCGCCGGCACACCGGGTTCTAGTCCCGGTCGGGGCACCGGATTCTGTCCTGGTTGCCCCTCTTCCAGGCCAGCTCTCTGCTGTGGCCCGGGAGTGCAGTGGAGGATGGCCCAAGTGCTTGGGCCCTGCACCCCATGGGAGACCAGGAGAAGCACCTGGCTCCTGCCATCGGATCAGCGCGGTGCGCCGGCTGCAGCGCGCCGGCCGCGGCGGCCATTGGAGGGTGAATCAATGGCAAAGGAAGACCTTTCTCTCTGTCTTTCTCTCTCACTGTCCACTCTGCCTGTCAAAAAAATAAAAAATAAAAAAAAATGTTGTAGTGATATCCTTGTAGTAATGGCTTCTGTGCCTGAATATGAGTATGTTTCTTTTTTCTCCCAGAAATGAAATTGCTGGGTTATAAAGTTATATATCATCATCTTCACTAGATATCAGCAAATTCTCCTTTAAAGTGGTGGCAATGATTTACTCTTTTATCAGCAGTGTGTCAGGTGCCAATTCTTCCCATATCTTCAACACTTGGTATTATAAGACTTTTTCGCTTTCCCTCCAACTTCATAGATATGAAGTGGGATCTCATTTTAATTTACGTTGTTCTGATTACTCATTCAAATCTTTTACAATCTAACAGAATTTCCTGTGATGGTGGAACTGTTTTCCCTTTCATGAATAGCTTCACTTTAGTCAGTCTTCTTCTTCTTTTTTTTTTTAATGGTAGTGAGAGTCACTTTTTTTTTTTTTTAATTTATTTGACTGGTAGAGTTACAGACAGTGAGAGAGAGAGAGAGACAGAGAGAAAGGTCTTCCATCCAATGGTTCATTCCCCAGATGGCTGCAATGGCCAGAGCCACGCCAATCCGAAGCCAGGAGCCAGGAGCTTCTTCCAGGTCTCCCACATGGGTGCAGGGGCCCAGGGACTTGGGCCATCTTCCACTGCTTTTCCAGCTATCAGCAGAGATGCTAGCAGAGAGCGCCATCAAAAGAGGAGCAGCCAGGACTAGAACTGGCGCCCATATGGGATGCCGGCGCCAGAGGCGGACCCTTAACCTTCTGTGCCACAACGCTGGCCCCTAGTCAGTCTTATAAATCACCAACTGTGTTCCTACAAAGGAAATATTATCATGTTAACAGCTGTGAAACATGACAAAACTTAGGGGTAAATGTTGAGCCTACTGGTTGAGATGCTGCTCCCCATATCGGAATACCTGGATTCAATGCCTGCTTCCAGCTCCTGACTCTGGCTTTCAGCTAAAGCAGGCCCTGGATGGCAGCAGATGATGGCTCAAGTAAGTGGGTTCCTGCCACCCAAATAGAGATTAAAATTGAGTTCCTGGCCCAGTCCACCCTTGGCTACTGTAAGTATTTGGGGAGTTAATCAGGGAGTTCCCCCACCATAACTTCTATGTCTTTGCCTCTCAAATAAAATTAAAAAAATTATAATGTTTGGACTACAAATATTTCATACCTAGCCCTATTCTGTATATTCAGCTTGATCTCTAGTTTCTCAGTCTCATGTATTCTATGCTAAACTTCTCACTCTAAACATGCCATATATTCTAAATATACCACATACTAGCTCATCTGTGACACTTTGTATGTGCAGGTCTCTTAGCTTGTTATGCCTCTTCGTCCTTCACTTAATGGTTGTGTTTCTCTACTTGTGTATCTCATGTGCCAGATTGAGCTTCATGAAGATAAAAGTTTTTTCTTGTTCATTTTGGTATCCTTTGTGCCTGGCCTAGTACAAACAGCTGGAGTGCCATTAATACTTGGTGAATGCATGCATACTAGAATAAAAATTACCTGAAGATAAAAAATCTAAAATGCAATAAATAGCTATTTTTTAATAAATCTTTTTTTATTATTTTATTTATTTGAAAGACAGAGTTACAGAGAGGTAGAGACAGAGAGAGAGGTCTTCCATCTGCTGGTTCATTCCCCAATTGGCCACAACGGCCGGAGCTGTGCCGATGGAAAGCCAGGAGCCAGGAGCTTCCTCCGGGCCTCCCACATGGGTGCAGGGGCCCAAGAACTTGGGCCATCTTCTATTGCTTTCCCAGGCCATAGCAGAGAGCTGGATTGGAAGAGGAGCAGTCGGGACTAGAACCGGCGCCCATATGGGATGCCAGCGCTGCAGGCGGAGGATTAACCTACTGTACCATGGCACCGGGCCCAATAAATAACTTTAAATAAATAGTCATTCCTATGTTAAATTGTATTCTCTTTCAAGTTTTTAAATTTTTATTGTAGTTTAATTTTGTTCTTATTAGTTTAGCAAAAAAAAAAATTTGCCACAAACCTATCAGATATGCTTCAGCTACAAGAATCAGAAAAACAAAAATAAAATAACAAAGATAAAACCTGACAATCAATTGACTAAATAAATATTTTTTTTCCAAATTGTAAGAAGCCTGATGGAGACAGCTGCTATGACAGATTCTGTGATATCTCTGCCAATCTCTGACCTTTTCCTTAGAGTCACAGGGTGGCTGCTGATCCTGGCACATTCCTATTCAATGAAAGGAAGAAGGAAGGAACAATGCAGGGTGACTGTAATTTTATGACAACAAATATGTTCCCACAATGCCCTACCACTGAAGACCTCCTACAATCTGATTGGCCAGATTTGGGTAAATAGCCATTCCTAGCTGCAAAAGAGGTGAAAATTACATTCACAGTTATGAACTAATGCCTGGGACTGGACATTTTGCCAACACAAGGCAAATAGGGCTCTGGGAGTAAGGAAGAATGGCAGATAATGCAGTCTCAGCTAAGCATATTCCATAAAACATGATCCCAGCATTTAAATGTAAACACCAAGTATCTGCTCTAATCTCATCTGGGCACTGGCATTTCACCTCCCAAAAGGTTAGGAGGTTTGAAAACTTAGAAGGTCCCAGAATTTATAGAACTTCAAGTCTTTAGATGTTTATGTCTCAATTCCCCTTAATAGGAAGCAAAATGGGGGGAGGGAGAATGAAAAATGGGGATAGTAGAAAAGGAAACATAAAATTAAACTGAAGAAATTGTCTCTAAACCAGGGTTGTCACTTCAGATTCCAGGGCTGGGGTATATATTGTGACCCTGATCATTGAACTTGAAATTCAGCTTTTGCCTTCTTAAGATATTAAAAAGTCCACCTAACAAGGAGAGGGACAGCAGAGGTGCAGCAGAGCAGGAGGGACACAGGAATTTAGCTAAAGAGTAACCGTAAGGGTTAACCACCTATATTTTATGTGCTGTACCTGGATCCCTGAAAACAAAATATATGGATCAGATCCTGGATTTTGGCGTAATGGATAGTGATTTAGAGGGCTACCAAAAGTGGAGCAAAGCCCCTGAAAGAGAGATGAATGAATGCATTACATCATTTTTGTATGTTGCTAACAGTATTAGCAATTTAATGTCATGTCAGGATAATGAAAAGGGATAAAATAAGAACATGACTTCTCGATAATTTCAAGAAGATATGGAACACTTATGGTGTATATTTGCCCTGTTTGCCTAGCATGAACTTCCCACCTGTTCAGTTACTCCAAATTTTACATTCTTTTAAAGTCTCTCTCTCTCTCTCTCTCTCTCTCTCTCTCTCTCTCTGGAATTTACTGCTACAACTTATTTGTTTATTCACATTTCTAATAAGAAACTTAAGTTCCATTCTGAGTAAGTTTCTAGCACTGTAAGAAATCAGCTGTTGAAAATGAACTTTGGATAAGGATGGAGGACATTGTGTGCTACATGAATAGTGTCATGGACAACATGTTTTGTGACCTCCCCAAATTTCTATGTTGAACCTCTAACCTAAAGTAGAATGGGAGTAGATGAGTTCAGGAAGGCAGAACCCCCATAACATTATATTTATGAGAAGAAAAAATGTTAGAGTTAACTCTTTGCCATGTGAGAATACATCAAGAACACAACCAACTGTGAACCAGAAGGATGAGCCTCATCAAGAAACTGGCCATGAGGCACCCAGATCTTGGACTGGTACCTGTAGAATGGGAGAGATAAGTGTTTTTGTTCAAGCCACCCACTCTTAGTGTATTGATATAATTGACTAAGATTTAAGTAGTGATTAAGAAAAATAGTTTTAGGGGTCCGGTGTTGTGGTACAGTGGGTTAAGCGGCAGCCTGCAAAGCCAACATTCCATCTGGACACCAGCTCAAGTCTCAACTGCTCCATTTCCAATCCAAATCTCTGCTGATGTGCCTGGAAAGTAGCAGAAGATGGCCCAAGAACTTGGGCCCCTGCAACCCACATGGGAGACTTGGTTGCAGTTCCAGGCTCCTGGCTTTGGCCTGGTCCAGCTCATTTGGAGAGTGAACCAGTGGATGGAAGATCTCTCTCTGCCTTTCAAATAAATAAATAATTATTTAAAAATAGTTTCAGTGGCTTATTAATAAAGCTGTATTGATAATTTCTTTTCCCCTGTATTTTCAGGTGTACTTTAAAATAAGCATATAGACACCTTTAAAGGAAGACAACCCATTGCAATTTACTTACAAATTACCATCCAAATTTTCCAGCATGTAATAAAAATTATTAAACACTGAAAATACGCAGGAAGTTAGAGAATGTGACCCACAGTTAAAAAAAAAGAAGTCAATATAAATAGATACTGAGATGATTCGGATATCAGAATTAAATGGCAAGAACCTTGTAGCAACTATTATAAAATGTCCAAGGACTTAAAAAGTGATAGACATATAAATGAATAGATGGGAATTATCAGCAGAGAATTCATAATGAGTAAAGAAGCAAATGAAAATTCTACAACTGAAAACTACTATATTTGAAAAAAATATACAGGGGAAGAGCTTAGTAGCACAGTGGAGACTGCAGAAAAAAGGACTAGTAACCTGCGTACATACAAATCAATAGAAATTATTCAATCTGTAGTACAAAGAGAAAAAAATTTAATGAGAAAAGCTTCAGTTAATTGTAGCAAAATGTAAAGCAGCTTTACATATGTGTTGGAATCTCAGGAGAGAGAGAATGGAGCAGAAAAAAATTGAGAAAATGATATACAAAAATTTCCCAAATTTGGTTTCAAAAAAACCACAAAAACAAACCAAAAAAGTTGACCTAAAAATCCAAGACAATCTGCAAACCACAAACAAGATAATATAAGGAAAACCACATTTCAGCACTTCATAGTAAAACTGTTGAAAACCAAAGACAAAGAGAAATATCTCAAGAGAAGTTAGGGGGAAAAAGAAAACAAATAGTATACCAGGAATGATGATACAACTGATGGCTGATTTCTCATCAGAAACAACAGAAGCTTAAAATTATCAGGTATTACATTTTTAATATAGAAGGAGGAAGAAATGAATAAGGAAAAGGAAGAAAATAATAATAATAATGAGACAGCAAAACAGAAAGCAGACTTCTAGGATTCTAGAAGAGGATTTGAGGATGCCTTGTAGAAGACTGATCTATATAATCTTGAGAATATAAAGGAATAATATATATATTATTATAAACTCCTCAAAGAGTTTACAATGTCAGTGGTAGTGTTTGGTTAGCTGTAGTAAGGCCAAAGAAAGAAGAGTTGGAGATAAGCTAGTGTGGCTATGGAAACATAAAAAGGAGGCAGGCAGGAGGAAGGATCATACTATAATGAAGAATAGCATCTCATCTGGAAAGAGGGTCACTTAGCACAGGGGACCAGTACCACAAAGGCTGAACAATGTATGTGATAGCATCAGGAATCTGACCTACACAGAAATGAACAGGGAGGAGATGGTGAAAAGGGAAAAAATGATAATAACTCATTTTCTTACATATCCATATTGATTATTTATGTGGGCTACAGGTAGTATAGGATAGAAACTAAATGTTCAGACTCTGAAGTCAGACTACCTGACTTCACTGACTGGCCAGTTTCTGAGGCAAGTTACTTCTCAACTTTTCAGTTTCTTTACTTATAACTGGATGATTAAAGTGTATCATGAGGCTATAGTGAGAATTGCATACACAAATACCTGTAAAACTCTTAGGACAGAGTTTGGATTATTGTAAATGTTCAGTAATGTTTGCTGCTATTATTGCATTGAATTCTCAATAAATATTTGTTGATTTATTGTTAGAGGCATTGTTGATATTAGCTGAAGCAAAAGTGGCTCCAAACATAAGCTCAAATGCATTAAAGTCATCTGTGATCCAAAGCTGACTATAAAAAGTCTACTGTGGAAAAGCTACATCTCAAGTGGTCTTGTCACCTAAAAGGCCTCAGTTGCCTTTGGATAGTGTGAATGAGATACACAAAGTGGTAGTGTCTCATTGGAGAAGGTTGAAGATTGATTTTAAGAGAGAAAATCTTTAAAGGGGAGAGTGCCTTAAACTTGACTTGAATCAAGTAATGTGATTTTCTAACGTCATTTGAAAAGCAACCATATAAACCCAGATTTATTACTTAGCAAGGTTGCCTTTAACAAAGAAAATAAGCTCTGATGACCTTTGCAGATGAAAACTCTAAAATGAAAATCAATCCTGGGTCTGAAAAAAAAAAAAAAAGAAGTTGCTTTTCCTGCCACAGAGCCATAGCCAATACAGAGAAAACTGATTATTTTAATTTCATACTCTTGTGAGAGACAATAAACATCCACCTTGAATGAATATTTTCTACCCCTGTGCTGCATGTGAAAGTTCAAAAGACTCTTTACCTCTCCCAGTGGCAGGATTCATTCATCTGCAAATCCCATGTTACTGATAGTGTTGTCTCCCAGAAATGTGACCTGTAGTTATTAATGGGTGTTTTAATAAAAGCCCCAGACCATGACACCCACCATCCAAATCAGAACTTCAGTCAGGAGAGAGGGCTAACCTCTTAGCTTACCACCAACATTTAGAAGGAATAGATTATACTTTTGAGTTGCAACATGTGTCCTGCTAACTAAAATCCATCTTGCTAGAAAAGATTTTACCTTGGGGCGAGTGCTGTGGCACAGCGGGTTAAAGCCATGGTCTGAAGTGCTGGCATCCCATATGGGCGCCTGTTCTAGTCCTGGCTGCTCCACTTCCGAACCAGCTCTCTGTTATGCCCTGAGACAGCAGTGGAAGATGGCCCAAGTGCTTGGGCCCCTGCACCTGTGAGGGGACCAGAGAAAGCTCCTGGCTCCTGGCTTCTGATTGGCTTCACTCCGGCCGTTGCGGCCATCTGGGGAGTAAACCAGAAGATGGAAGACTTCTCTCTCTCTGTCTCTACCTCTCTCTGTAACTCTGTCTTTCAAATAAATAAAATAAATCTTTAAAAAAAATTTTACCTCTTCTTCAAATATTTGTTCACTCTACATATCCCTGATTGGGAAATGTCAGAATTTGTGGTATTTTTTGGAAGTGTCACAATTCACTTAAAATGAAAGGTCAATTGAAATGTCTACAGATGTGGGAAAGGAGAGGTTCTGGGACTTCATGAAGTTTAGAGTGAATGTAAAAATCACTGGGTCTAAAGATTTAATTCTTCCCATCAGTTGAATGGACATTTAAGTCATAATAAGGTTTTGAGAATCAACCCTCTTTCAAATACCTATGTAAATAATGAGGTTTCATATTGAATCATAACTTCAACTTATTTCTAGAAATGCTTGGGAAACAAAGGGAATAAATAATGTACTAGAATCAAATAATCAATTTCCATAAAGCTTTGAAGAAAAACAAGGTACATTGTACAAATAAATGAACCTCACCCCTTGGAATCCAGTCTTGGGGAAATCTATTACCAAATCTCTCAGGCCTCTTCCACCAGAATTGTGTGAGCTATTTGAAATTTTTGTCAAGTCAAGGACAGAAGACATAGTTAGAAAGCACAGGCTGTCAATATCATAGAGACCTTGGTAGGGGCTGCTGCTTCTGTTAGCTCTGAAGCTAAATAGATTGAATACTTTGGGCCACAAAGCATCCACATGAAGTAGAAAAGGAAAAATCCAGTATAACAAGATTCTAGTGAAACACACTACCTAAAAAGTTCTGGATTATGAGTTGCATGTGTTTTCTTGAATTGTGGACTGGAGTTTTCTAAAATTGGTCACAGGACATAGGATTATTGATACCTTGGGAAGTATAAGTTCTCTTATTTTCCAGGCATCCTCTGGGGATAGCTGGGCCCAAAAGGCTTTATGTTGTCATTTAAATCATACCATAATGTGGGTTTAACCAAG
The DNA here is from genome assembly GCF_964237555.1 of Oryctolagus cuniculus. Classification (NCBI taxonomy): domain Eukaryota; kingdom Metazoa; phylum Chordata; class Mammalia; order Lagomorpha; family Leporidae; genus Oryctolagus; species Oryctolagus cuniculus. The sequence goes on from NC_091442.1 coordinate 67,990,979, forward strand.
ATTAACCAGGGAGTTCTACTTCCCACCTCTCTTCCCTTCATTCTCTTAGCACGTAGGAGGCCTGATCATCTTCCCCTCTCTATCCTCTTTCTCTTGAAGCTTCTCTCAACAGTGCTGTCCCTGGCATTCTGTCATCACTCTTTCATTGACAGTATAGTAGAACCCAGTATGTATGAGAGAACTTAGTTACTGAGGAAAAAAAGCACCTCCAGCTGTCCATACCACATCCAAGATGACAACATTGTGCTTCCCCTTGAAAGCTGGTAGGCATGGAATTTCATTTTGCTTCAAAACATGATGGTCTCTTGCCATCTAAACTATCTGTCCTTTTGGGCAATGTCACAGCCACTGTGATTTAGATTTGGAGGGTTTGATTTGTTTATTAACTCTTCATGCTTTTTGTGATTGCTTGAATCTACTTAGCAGCTCGAATTCCAGAGACAAACTGTAGCAATGGAACCACTTCTCTCCTACATGTGTGATTCTTTCCTTATCGAACAGCCTCATCTTCATTTTCTGACACAGGCAACTCCTCACTTTTGGGGGTAGGTAAAACAGGGTATTCATCTTTATATAAAATGATGTCAGGCATCTGATGCTATAATGGATTTCTGCAGTCCTTTGGTGGAGGACTGTGTGTGTGTGTGCGCGCGCGCTGTGAAATCATGTTTTAAGTCCTTAAGGTAAGAATTTTAATGAGAAACAACTGTCAAAGGAACTCATTTTCTGAATTTGTACCACAGCTTTGTTTTGAAAAAGGAGTTTTAGCTACAACTGGCCAGTTTTGACCGGGATTGAGGAAAGGAGGGTTGTTTTGAGTATCTGAGCAGAATTGAAAAAGAAGTGAACATTCTTAAAGAGAAAGGACATGCTCTCTCTGCTGAAGAAACAGGAGAACTTTCAGCCATCCCGCTAGGCCAGTGTTTTCCCAGCTCTGCAGCACTCTTGTAAATTTGTAAATTTGCCACAGCTTACTTGTAAATTTGCCAGGGTGGCAGGGACACATGACTCTTAGCTGGGAGGCATGCCAGCTATCAGAAGCCCCCAACTCTCAGGAGGGAGAAGGGGGCGGGTGTCCAGAGACCACCCTGGGTTGTATTTATTTTGGGGGATACTTGCTGGTACTGATAGCAAATCTCCCTAGACAGATGCAGTTCACATTGGAATGTCTTGTTGAGAATTCCATCAACTCCCCAGTATCAAACCTAGCACCTTATAAAATAAATCCTTACATTGTAACAAAGGTAGTGCAGCCTTCCCTATCTGGCCCTATATGTCACCTGATCTCCCAGGTTCTTTTGTGTTTCATTCCATCTCACCAGAAATCACTTGTTTATTCTCAGCAGACAGAAACCCATAATTCTTACTCATTTTATTGATTCTCCCTCTGTTCACAAATCCCCCTTCATTCCTCTTCATTCCTGGTTACCTCATTGTCCCTAGGCCTCCAAAGAATCATCTCACACTCGCAAACCAGGCAGATTAATGTCCCTAATTCCCAAGGTGTGTGTTTGGTCTGACTCCAACTGACCACTGAGATTTTGAGACATGACCCAATCCTGAGGGAAAATTCCTTCCCTTTTTATACTAAATTTATGTGTAGTCCTGATCCTTAGTCTGAGCCTGGAAAAAAACCCATCTACCTCTCCAAAGATTTCTGAGGGGGAACTTAACGCTCTCTTATTGTATGTACAAAACCTCTCTCGAACCTTTGCACCCTGAAAGAGAGAACAAGCCCTCTTCAAAACATGGAATGATTTGCATGGTATTTTTTAGAGAATTTTAAATCAGTATATCTCAATGTAGGTGTTTCAACCATGGGTTTTCTGAATTCAGGTCAAGATGGCATATGCTGGCCTCTGCTGTCCCATTGTCACACCACCACTCAGCACCTGGTCTTTTCCTAACTAAAGCTCACTGGAGCATGTCTTTGGACAGTGGTGGCTGCAAGGTGAGCTTAGGGATACAGGGGGCTCTAGAAGTGTTTTCTTCTATTGAAGAAAAAATGGAAGAATGAGGAAAAATGGTTCTAGAATAACCTACTAGCATAGCTTTTATTTCAGAGATAGTATTCCAGTTGTCATCATTTTATTGGGCTTATTTCTCCACACTTTTTGAAGATCCAGAAAGAGTTATGTGCTTATTCCTTACAAAAAAATTAAAAAGCTATCACCTCTAATATTTAGGACAGCTTTCAGAGAAAAAGTTGTAAGAACATATCAGTGCTAGTTTTGCTGACAGTATGCTACAGAATCATACTCATATCATGAGATTCATCACGTTTGTGACTTTTGTTCAGAGAAACACAAAAATAAGCAGTGGCAATATGTCCATATGGGCTGAGTTCAATGTTAAAACATTTACAACTGCCCCTGGTCATGTCTTTTTGGTCTCCTCTCCTTTTCACATTTTCTGGTTGTGGTATGCTTGCTCTGCTCAGGTGAGTAAAAAGCCTCAGCATATGCACCACCATCTACACAAGTGGAAGAAAAGGGATCTTTTACCAGACTAGTGTTGACAGCCATGTTGTCATTTAATGTAGTCACAGCAAACTATTCATCAAATGTATGTCTGCACATGCCTTTATCTTTTTTTTTTTTTAAGATTTCTTATTTATTTATTTGAGAGGTAGAGTTAGAGACAGATAGAGGGAGAGACAGAAAGGTCTTCCATCTACTGGTTCACTCCCCAAATGGCCATAATGGTTGGAGCTGGGCCAATCCAAAGCCAGGAGCCAGGAGCTTCTTCCAGGTCCCTGTGCGGGTGCAGGGGCCCAAGGTCTTGGACCATCTTCTACTGCTTTCCCAGGCCGTAGCAGAGAGCTGGATTGGAAGAGGATCAGCCAGGACACAAACCCAGTGCTGACATGGGATGCTAGTGCTGCAGGTAGAGCCTTAGCCTACTACGCCACAGCACTGGCCACATGGCTTTATCTTATCTATATACCTGTTTTACTTTCCTTGCATTTATTTTAATAAAGTAGCCATGTTTCCTCAAAAAAAAAAAAAAAACACAGATTTTGAAGCCAAACATTAAAGAGTAATATCAGAGTAAAGGAGTTGAAACACAGGCAAGTTTTTCTAATAAGCCAGAGAATGAAAATAATCAAACTATGCAGGTTCCAGGTCTTCTTGTTTCCAAATGAATTGTCCATTTCCTGGTAGATTGTACTTTCCAAGATGGCTATAGTAAGATCTCTGATCATACATACTCTGTTTACAACTGAATGTTGACCTCTTATAAAGTGATTGGTGTTACCATCTCTCAAATCTGAGAGGACCTGTGATTGTATGGTGGAAGAGACACTATATGACTAATAGTGATTGGCCATAAAAGGAGGTCTATTTTCTACCTGGCTCTTTTGAGACACTTGCTCTTGGAATCCTGCCACCATGCTGTGGAGAAGCCCAGCAGCCAGAGACAGGCTACCTGTAAATGTTCTAGCTGAAAGCCCCAGCTGTGGTCCCTCCTGTAAGCTAATAACACTCACCAGTCATGCCCATGAGTAACCTTCAGATGATTCCAGCCCCCTGGAGTCATCTCTAGCATTTTAGATGAGTTGTCCCTATCTGCGATATTGCATCTGTGTGTATGTGTGTGTGTGTGTGTGACAGAGAGAGAGAGAGAGAGAGAGAGAGAGAGAGAGAGAGAGATTTGTTTTACAACACTAAGTTTAGGGAGTTTTCTTATATACCATGGATAATTCCAATCCTAAATCCTCCTCTTCCACTGGGATTTTGCGGTTGGTCCTATAAATGTTGTACTATGCACACCCATCTAAATCAGGTCTTGAGTCCTGAGATGTAGCTCCAGGAAAAAATGAAACGGCCCTGCAAAATGAGTACTGTGAACTTAAATGAAATTGAGAAGCTAATTGTGTTATTATCAATAATGTAGCAATGATGACCATTCCTGGGCACCTACACTGCACCATTTGCTATTCTAAGACTGAGATGAACTGGGAAACACTTCTTTACAGGCAGAGTTGTTTTCAAAAGATCATAACAAGAGGAATCTGAAGAAAGGATTGGATGGAGAAAGGAAAGGATGGGAAGGCTAGCAGAATGTGATATAGGCTAAGTCATGGATTTAAGATGAGTCTGGTCTTTGTATCACAAAATTACAGAATCCCTTGATTATAGGAATCCTATTAGAGTAAATCTTTTTTTTAGATTCAATCTAATTCATCATTCTTGTCAAGTCTCTGATACCCATCTGCAATGAAAGGTTACCATCTAGTTTCTGTTTATATATCTTTGATGCCAGAGAGAGCCCTCATAATTCCCAAAGAGTTGGGAAGAGACTTCTTAGGTTAAGCTGAAACCATTTGCCTACAACTTTTATCTTGTGATTCTGTTGTAAAGTTATATCTTTTGCAGGAGGTTTGGTTATAAAGTCAATATGAGGCAGTAATTGCCAATGGCTAAACAAGTTCTTGAAATTTCCTTAAGAAAGCAACTCAAGAGTTATCAGCTTATGATTCCTTATCTAGCATTTCTTCCACTGTTGGATATGATCACCATTTCTTTGGTTGAGAAGTACAGAAAGCAGTTGATTTGCATTGGGGATAGATAGATAAAAACACATACTTGTCAAGGCACACAAAATATCATTATATCTTCAAATGTGTCTCATAAAACATGGTTTTGGGGGCCAGCATTGTGGGGTAGAGGGTAAAGCCACTGCCTGCGATGACAGCATCCCATATGGGTCCTAGCTATTCCACTTATGATCCAGCTCCCTGCTAATGAGCCTACGAAAGTGGTGGAAGATGGGCCAAGTATTTGGGCCTCTACACCCACAGGGAGACCTGGAAGAAGCTCCTGGTTCCTGGCTTTGGCCTGGCCCAGCCCTGCTGTTGCAGCCATTTGAGAGGTAAACCAGCAGATGGAAGACCCCTCTCTCTGTCTCTTTGTCTCTCTCTGTAACTCTACCTTTCAAATAAATAAAAAAAAATTTTTAAAAAAGAAAAACAAAAACCGATGGTTTTGAGCCCCTCTCCCACTGTTATTTCTCCTTACAATAGATCTGAAAACATGTCCTTAAATATAAATCCCAGAATGAATCAGACTGTGGGATAAATTAGCACAGAATGTAAGAGACAAGCACATATATTGTTCTGAATTCTGACTGATGTTACTTTGGCCAAAAATTGCATTTTAGTGTTTGACAACTAAATCTTATTGTTGAACTATGAGTTCTCAAGTCTTAAGTGTTTTCTAAAGCTATGAAATATTTAAATGTGCAGAAAATAAAATAGCAGATTCCATGAACTCATCACTAAGATTAATGTATGTTAACAACTTGCCTTTTCCCCTTAGATTACTAAATCTTTCTTATATATGCCATTTCTGCCAAATTCTCCTGTGGTTGTATTTCTGCACCCATTTCTGTCAAGAGTTATTAATTCAATAATTATCTATTCAGTCCCTACTGTGGCCTCTTAGATTTGCTACTTAAGCCTGTTGTTATTCTTTCAGACTCACATTAATTGCAGATTTGATTAGGGATCCTTCATACACAGTGTCTGTTACAATGGTGCATGGGGCAGATTGGTGACAGAACTCTGTGACCCACCACCCGTGACAATCCTCTAGACTGACTGAAGCATTACTTAGTTTCAAATGATCTTGTCCCTTTCTTTCTGCTGTTCCTTCTGCTTGGAGTGACTTCTGGCCTCCTTCATCCGTCTGACCAACTTACATTAATTCATCATTTGAGACTCAATGTCAGCTGCTCCAGAAACCATTCTCTGGTCATTACCTGCTAAGTTAGTTTCTCCAACTAGGTGCCTTTCTCTGTCATGGTGTCTGTGCTATATTGTAGTTAGTGGCTCCTTGTCTGTCTTCCTATCTAAACTTTAAGTCCTTTAAGGGTAAATATATTATCATATTTATTTTTGTGTTATTAGCCCTTATTAATTTGCCAGAAGTTCCAGCTCATTTTAGAAGCTTAAATGTACTTGTTAAATACACATGTAAGAATAAAGTAATTTATCTAAATCTTCCTCCTTTCTCTTAGAGGAATACTTTTTAAAAGATCTGATCACTTTTACCCCATAGAGCAACCCAGTCTTTATTTAAATGGTTCTGGATTTTGAAAGTCTTTCTCATATTAAGTCCCAAATGTGTTCCCTTAACAAACACAGTAAGCTCTCATTATAAATAAGTCATGTCTCTTTATGAATGTTGAATATTCTTTTATGGTACTCATTTGGATAATAAAGTAGTTATTAAAGAATATGTTTTATTAATAGATAAAAGAAATGATTTCAGTGCTCAGAATTGAGGCCCTTTCTGGGACATCCCATTAAGAATTTCTACACTGAATTCTTTCCAGAAGCTAATTGGGACTGTGAAGCCCACAGAGCACAGGTGTTCCATGTTCTCTACAGCTCACATTCCTACATAAACATGCCACTATTTTCTTGAGCTTGGCAAGCTCCTGGGTGGTCTTAGGGCTGCCTTCAAAGCAAAACAAGTTGGACATTTCTCTCATTGCTAATCATTTGAGGACCTGGTTAGCATACAATGAGACCATGTTCTGGAATCTCAATTTATTGAGTAAATGAATTCTCACTTGAAAGAAACTAAGTGACTAAATAGGCCCCAAACCTGATTGAATAGAAGCAGGAGACTTCTGTGCTAAGTTCAATGCCTTTCTACAAGCTGTTGATCATAATTGTTACTTAGCAAATTGAAAGCAGTTGACATTTTTCTCCTAGAAATACGGAAGCAGACTATTTCCTTAAAATTTGGGCTTTTGCATCTCACATTGCAGATTTTTCTGAATGGCAATCAGTTGGCAAAATTTCAAAACAGAGTATTTGTTATTCTTCCAGTGTAGAATGTCAGTGCTTCTTGTGTACCAGAACTGTGCTAGGTTCTTTGTAGAACTTACCTAATGTGACCCTGGTAATAACAACTCTCATAATATGGGCTGGCATTGTGGCTTAGTGGGTTAAGCCACTGCCTGCGAGGCCAGCATCCCATTTGGGCACCAGTTTGAGACCTCGTTACTCCACTTCTGATCTAGCTCCCTGCTGATGCTCCTGGGAAAGTAGTAAAGGATGACCTAAGTGCCCCTGCCATTCATGTGGAAGACCTGGAAGATATTGGCTCCTGGCTTTGGCCTGGCCCAGCCTCAGCTGTTGAAGCCATTTGGGGAGTGAACCAACAGATCGAAGATCGATCTCTCTCTCTCTTCCTCTCTCTCTCTCTCTGTTTCTCTATTTTCCCTCTCTCTTTGTAACTCTGCCTTTCAAATAATAAAAAATAAATCTTAACAAAAACTCTTGTAATAATCTGCAATTTTTAGATAACGCACCATTGGCTCAAGAAGGTTAGTGAAAATGTCCAATGTCTCAGGTTTGCTAAATTGCAGAACTCAATCAGATACAAATGGTTCTGACTCTAAAGGCCGTGTTTTTTTCTACTAGGCCATGTTGCTCCTTGTCTTCAAAATCAGTTTCACTAAGTGATCCTACACTTGGAATTGATCTCTGCTTTCACTTCCTGATTCTGTGTTCCTAGTTCCCTCTTATCTGCATGTCATTGGGTATCATCCACTTAGGACAACGTTATAACATCCTTGGCTTCTCAACCAGAGAGGATCTAATTTTGTTTTAGTATAATGTCAACTTTAAGAATATCCAGAATACACATAGAAAATTGCTTAGATGTCTGCTAGCTTCTCTCTTTTACCTGGACTTTGGATTGGCAACAGAAGGGAGATGGATAGGGGAGGTGATCTTTACTTAATATAACCCAAGAAAAATACTTTGCAAGAAGCCAAATTTATTTCAGAAAACTCTGTCTTCTGGATTGAGAAGCCAGAGGTGAGTTTTTATTGGTATTCATCATATTTTATTTGAACTATTTAGTTCCCCCCTGCCACCACACCCATTTTGATGTTGCAGGTTTCATAGCAAATTCTTCAGATCACAGGTTGGCTGAATGTAACCCATTGCCTCTTTTTGTAAATAGAGTTTTAATGGAACACAGCCATGCTCATTCATTTATGTTTTGTTTGTAGCTATTTTCACAAAACAAAGGCAGAGAAAAGTAGCTGCAAGAAAGACTGTATGGCTCACAAAGCCTAAAATATTTCTTTCTGACCCTCTTCAGAAATAATTTGCTGACCCCTGCTCTAGGCAGACGAAATATGTTTCAATGTTGCAGTCCAGCAATGAATCTGTGTCTAGACTTGAATGTGGAGGAATTTGGACTTGGATGGCTGGAGTAGAACATCTTTAAAGGCTCTTCCAACCCTGCATTTCAAGGACTTAGAAATTCAGCCTTATAGATTTTTTTTCTCATAAATTAAGCAGATGAGGTAGAACCAGGACAGCAGATGTGGACCTGTAACAAATCTTAGAGTGCAATGGGTATGTTAAAAACAGGCATTTCTGTTTTATCAATTCTTACTGTGCTAATGCTTAACCATAGCAAACTAGGAATTCAGTACATTAGTTAAATTTTGAATAGTCTCTAAAGAGAGTAAAGACTGAATACATGGAAGTGGGCCATGTCTGATTATATTGACATCAATAAGTATTTGAGGAAAATCTATCTGCATAATTGTACCATTTTGCTTGTCGGTATTTGTAAAATATTATTCATATCTTATGTGAAACTCCCTGCAGTCATGGAAGCTCATAATTATGGGAATGTTTTATTAATTTATTTATTGACCATCAACCTTATGCACACGGTTACATGAAACAATAGAGGAAATGTGGTCACTACCCTGGAGGACTGTGTTTGCTCCATTCTGGGACTCTCTCCCCATGCCTCAAGACCTGTTGTAACGTTTTGGTTATTTTTAAAGGTATTTCCGAGTAATTAAGATGCATGTCAGAAAAATTATGCATAATGTCAGAGTCTCAAAACCTTGGGACCTAACGCCGGCTGGATTCCTTTCTGCATCCCTGGGAACTTTAGCTGCATTTTAATTAGAAAACTCATCTTTTGAGTACAGTTTTTTTTAAACCTCCTGTATTCTCTGTAGATCTTCATTTGGCTCACTGGTTAGTCACCTGGTCTTTTAACTTGAGCCAAACTTTCTCTGAATACAATAAGGATTTCAAAATTAGATTTTAAAGATATCTGATCCTTGATGTTCATATGGTTTAAAAACATCATTTACAAATATGTGCACATTTAAAAATATATTAGCTTAGTATATATCCATGGTAGGAAATATGCTAAATTCAAAATATTTTCTCTTGAAATTTTTAAAAAGATTTATTTATTTATTTGAAAGTCAGAGCTACACAGAGAGAGAAGGAGAGGCAGAGAGAGAGAGAGAGAGAGAGAGAGGTCTTCCATCCACTGGTTCACTCCCCAGATGGTCACAATGGCAGGAGCTGCACCTATCCAAAGCTGGGAGCTTCTTCTGGGTCTCCCAGGCAGGTGCAGGGGCCCAAGGACTTGGGCCATCTTCTACTGGTTTCCCAGACCATATCAGAGAGCTGGATTGGAAGTGGAGCAGCCAAGACTCTAACAGGTGCTGATAGAAGATAATGGCACTGCAGTCAGCAGCTTTACCTCACAGTGCCAGCCACCATCTTGAATTTGTTTTTCCTCTTGAATTTAAAATAAGAAAAAGACAGCTGTGAATCAAAAAGTAGATGGTAAAAATATCTAATGTTTAGAATAATTTACATGGGGAGAAAAATAACTTATGATTTGCAAATAGCAAAGAGGTTTTCTTACCTTTGAAGGAAAAAACACCATGCCAGAGGAAAAATAATTTGTTTCATGCAGGAACACCGGGATGGGTTGTGGGCATGACCCAGCAGGAGGTCGCAGCTGTCTGGCATTAAAGGTGCAGCATCATTGTGAACTTGTTGATAGGATGTTTTGTAATTATTTTCAAGGTAACCAACAGAGAAATATTTTGTCTTCTGACTCGGCAAGTAAATGAATTTTCATCACCTATTTCTTTAAGATTTCCTCTCTTTTATTCACCTATAAATAAATACTAAAATGTTAGGTTAATAGCTATTTATTAATAAATGACTTCATTTCAATCAGCTCATCAGCTTACTTACTGGGAATTATACTACCTTCTCCCCAAAAAGGAATGAGCTTACACTTTTAGGCAGAAAAATTCTGGAAAGAGGATTTATAAAAGTTCTGAAATTGTTTAAAAGAGAACTTAAGTAATGGTTCCACATGAATCCATTAAAATTTATTTCATGTAATAGCAATTTGTTAATAGATTAATAGGCTCAATGACCTATTTGCTCACTTAATGACTCACAATTTTTTATAACAAGTAATAGAATAACAGGAATTTGTGTTTCAGTGTGGCTTTGTCAATATATAGCTTACTTTGTTTTTTTTTTGTTTGTTTGTTTGTTTGTTTTTGTTTTGACAGGCAAAGTGGACAGTGAGAGAGATACAGAGAAAGGTCTTCCTTTTGCCATTGGTTCACCCTCCAATGGCCGCCACGGCCGGCGCTGCGGCCAGTGCACCGCGCTGATCCAATGGCAGGAGCCAGGTACTTATCCTGGTCTCCCATGGGGTGCAGGCCCAAGCACTTGGGCCATCCTCCACTGCACTCTTGGGCCACAGCAGAGAGCTGGCCTGGAAGAGGGGCAACCGGGACAGAATCTGGCGCCCCGATCGGGACTAGAACCTGGTGTGCTGGTGCCGCAAGGTAGAGGATTAGCCTAGTGAGCCGCGGCGCCGGCCAATATATAGCTTACTTTGGAAGAAGACTATTTCTTGTTGTTTTTTTTTTTTTTTATGTAAGGATGTTACTAATTTCAATTATTTAAAAAATATGGTGAGTTTTTATCTTTCAATATATTTTCAATGCAGTCTATTGCTTTTCCCATGATTTGAAGATTTTCTTTCTTGATAAGGAGGGAAATGAATTGAATTATAAGCAGTCTACTAAGAATGTTTTCCTACATGGATGAGGAAGGTTCTGGTGCATGTGTTGATTTAATGAGAGAGTGAAGATACATATGTGTAGATAATCAATGGTTTTAACCTTGCAATTTTTCAAGCAGTTGTACTAAAAACTACTTTTGGGAAATTGGATTTTTGATGAATTAGTGATCAATGACTTGCTGTTTGACTAATTTTCTACACACTAGTCTGCCTTTTATGAAATCATCTTCCACCTCCCAAGAGAGACCTACTTACCTGAATTGCCAAAAACAGTCTATCTGGAAGCAGATGAATGAAACTTCTGCTGCAATTCCCAGTCCTGTAGATTCAGAATGATAAATTGCACTCCATATACAGAAAATATCTCTTTAAGTTGTCTTTTTGGAGAAACTGAAGGATCTTTTTAGTCATTGAGCATTTCACTGAGATAGCATTAAAAATGAAGTTTCATTTTAACTACTCTAAAAGCTTATTCATAACCCCCATAGAAGTGTAGACTAGGAGGTAAAAAGAATTTCAGTATATATAAAAAAGATGAGGGAGGAGTATATATGGAAAAGATGAGTAAAATGCTAAGACTAAGAAGTAGAAGATATCTGAGAAAAATAAAATGCATAGTGCCATTAAAGTTGTGGTGCTTCATATAGATGGGTGTGTATCTTGGTATGAGACAAAGACGTATGTATTAACAATATAAAATCCACTTTCCCCAAACTATTTAGCAGCATATTGTTGGTAATAGACACAAGCAATTCCAGGTTTGTTTTGTTAATATCACTTGGCCCATATACTTAGCAATTGAAATGACATTCCAAGGACTATAAAGAAGGGCATTGAGTTGGACATTCTAATGGCACTGAACAAACTCATCTCCACTAATGTTTTCAGTGGTGACAACCAGAGACTGATGGCAAGAAGGTTCTAGAACTGACTATACAAATAATGAAAGGTATGAGGTGTTACTGCCAAAATATCAATCTACATTTTTTTTCTAGTATCAAGACACAGGCTTCCGCGGGAGAAAAATCTTTTTAGAAAAAACTCAAGCGCTGCTATATTAACAAGTCTCCCTTTGCAACTTGTGCAACATATCCAGGAATTTAAGTTTTTTTTTTTTTTTAATTCTTTAAATTAAAAAGTGTTAGCTTTCTCTTCCAGGGAGCAGAGACCTCTTACTGATCTGTCCTGCTAACACCAAAGGACTAAACTTAAGAGCCTCAGAAATTCTTCTTGGTTTGAGTCTTTATCTTTCCGTTTCTTTTTTTCTCCTCTTGTTTTCACTGTATTGAATTCCATGCCTTTCTTCACTGACAAAAGAGCTGCACCAGGCATCGGGGATCAAGAAAAGTTTTTTTCACCTTCATGATTTAGGTACTAATACAGACATCTGGCAGCAAGGAGTATAAAAAAAAAAAAAAAAAACCTCCTTTACTTTATTCTTTTTTTTTTTTTTTTTTTTTTTTTTTTTTTGGTAAGGGAACCATTATTTCAGGTAGAAGATATCAGCTAACATATTCCTGTGGGCATTGGACTCTTTCAAGACCTGCATTGGTGATCAAACCAAATATTTAAAAGGACATTCCAGTAAACAAAAGAATGGGCTGCATTCACAACCATTTTCAATGAGATCTCTTTCCAGTCAAGATTCTGACCATCTGCTTGCCATCTTATATTTTTTAATATTATTCTGCCAAATATATGCTCTGTCAATGCAGGTAAAGGAATACTTGAAAAATCTGAGCATACACAAATCAGTGAGACCAGATGACATGAATCCTAAAGTCTGGAGGGAGTTAGCTAATGCAGCCTTGCAAATAAGTACCCAAAACAGAGAAGCTTCACAGCAATATTTTATCAAACTGTCCTCCTTTCAGGAAGTACACAGGTAGTAAAATAAATGCAATCAACATTTTCTTAGACTCTCAGCATAAGCTGTTAGTTTGGACATGTTACCATTTAAAAAGCCAAATAAAGAAAAAAAAGTAGTATATTGTCAAGAAAGAGTGAAAAGCAAAATAAAACAAAAGCTTTGCAGGATGGTAAGTGTTTTTCTAAAGATTATAGAGGTCTATAATTGATTATTTAGCAAGATCTGGAAAAGTATAAGCCATATACACGATGTGGTTGGGTTTTGAGGAGACATTTCATGGCTGTGAGCCAGAATGACCCTGAGTCTTGTCCTATTTGTCATCTTTCTGTGTAACCACAGCTATGGAACTCTCATGGGAAAAAGTTAGAAATCCATCTCTCTCTTCTTTGATATTGTGGTAAATTTAAAATAGCTTCAAACTCTTTGACACTCTTTCCATTGATAGGTAGGATCTATTTCCCCTCTCCCAGGATCTGGACTGGCCCATGACTGCTCTGATCAACAGAATATAGCAGAAATAATACCATACCAGTTCCAGGTCTATCCGTAAAGAGAACTGATAATGTCTACTCTTGCTTAATGAAAGTCAATCACCATTGAACAAGTTGGACTATCCTAACATTGCCATGTTAAGTGGAAGCCAAAAATAGCCATGTGGAGAGGCTGTGTGCCAGGAGAGAAAGAATGAAGTCTTCCAGCCACTCTGCCAACCCAGCTTGGGCACGTTCTATGTGTAAGCCATCTTGGACATATCAGCACCGGAAAATGACATTGGAAGGTACTAACCCAAAATCCAGAATGGAAACTCCAGCTGTAGGGCCCTAACTGAGCTGGCCCTGTCAATTCCAGCCATTCAAGCCATTTTCTCTGAGACTTTGGGCACTGTGGAGCAGAAGCCAGCCATCTTTGCTGTGCCTTACCTGAACTCTTGACCCACAAAACCACGAAGTCAGTAAAAGAAGAATGGTTTCACATCACCAAGTTGGGATGGTTGGTTACACAGCAGGAGGCAGAACTAACAGCTTTTCTTCTACTTTGGAAACTTTACCCCCTTTCCTTCCTTTATTTTTCCCCTCTTTTTGTCTTTTTTTCTTCCTTTTTTAAAATTTTGTTTGAAAGGCAGAATTACAGAGGGAGAGCGGCAGAGGCAGAGAGAGAGGGAGAAACAGAGAGGTTTTCCATCTGCTAATTCACTTCCCAAATGGCCACAACGCCCAGGGCTGGGGCAGGCCGAAGCCAGGATCCAGAAGCTTCATCTGGGTCTCCCATATGGGTGCAAGGGCCCAAGCACTTGGGCCATCTTCTTCTGCTTTCCCAGGTGCATTAGCAAGGAGGTGGATCAGAAGTGGAGCAGCCAGGACTCGAACTGGCACCCATATGGGATACTAACACTGCACCATTTTTATACTACTTCCTATGAACTTACTGTTGCAGCCAATGTGTGATCCTAACAGATGGATACTTTGGAATTTTTTTCTTCTTTTTTCAACCTATCATTTTCTTCAATGAACATATGTTATGATTTTAAAAGACAGTATATGTGTGTATGTGTGCAATCACTTGAAGTTGGTTGTGAAAACATTTAGTCTAAAGCTGAGGTAGGACATTTTTTCTTTCCTTTTCTACTCATCCAGAGAAGGGAGAATCAGATCCTGAATTACAGAGCCAGTCATCCTCCTCCTGCCACTTCGTTTTGTGCTCAGAGATCGCTCCGAATGCTTAGTTGTTGATGGTGTGCTTTCAAGTGGATTCTGGTCCTCTGGCTAAAATCTTAGGAGAGAAACAAGCTGAATTGTCTTGTATTTGGCCTTCTGACAGCAGGTAACAGAGTGAAAGGGATTTTAAAAGAAAAGAACATACCTGCATAGGCTTGGAGCAGAAACTGGGCTAATCTGAAACTCCTGGCTTCCTTTTTCCTCTGCTGAGTTGCATGCCTGCTTGACGGATCTGCAAGAGGTCCTTCCTGCAGAGCCCATCTCTCCAGAAGACAAGAGTTTCAGATGACACTGTCTGCAGGCCTTCCTGTTCTTTGGACTGACACATGTCTCCCTGGTGTCAGTTGTGTGGGTTCAAATTCTTCCTGTCTCCAGCACTCAAGCTATTTCAGCTCCCTAATGCTGCTTTCTCCTCCCTTTCACATCACTGAAATTTGAGGGGGCCCAACTGGTAACACACTTGCTCTCTCCTACTTAAATTTTGGACTAAAAGTGAGAAGTAAAAGGCTAAAGCAGAGGTGAGTGTAATAAACAATATTTTTTTTACTCAGAAAAATGATAATGGCAATACTTCCTCTATGAGCAAATTGGCTTCCAGAGTTAGACAGACTTACCAACCCAGTCATCATTGGCATTTGGCAACCATAACTCCTCCCCTGAGAGGGGACTTGCCTCTGGAAAATGTGTAACATGAAAAGGGAGACAAAGACAGGTAGCTCCCAAAAGTAAGACAAAGAGGAAGGCATGGACAGTGTATGCCCAGTTTCTCTTTCCAAACTTAGCAATCAGGCAAGTCACTCCTTCTCCTGGTTAAGTCTTCTGCTCAGTTCTTTTCTTCTCAAACTCTATCCGAGCGAAAGCCTGCCTAATCCTTATCCTGAGTCCTCACCTGACAACATCCCCTTCAAGAGGCCACCATGGGGTGAGCTGATGCTCGGTCTCCCCTTTCCCCTCCTCTATGGACAAGGGTTTTAGTCTCTTCCAGCTACACATATTTATCTACTGTTTGCACCAGTTGGGTCTCAGTCTGAAGATCTCACAATAGAAAAACTCTTTGGACTGGGAACATATCAAAAGGCATACGGAGTCCCATCACCCAACTTTGGCTTCTGGAATTATGGAGAAGCAAGCAATCTTTTGCTACAGATTTGAAAATAGTATACTTTGAGCTTTGGGGAGAGAGCATGGGCTTTGGCATGAAATATCCAAGAGCTCCCAGCCTGATTCTGCCAATTTTTTTTTTAATTTTTATTTATTTTGACAGATAGAGTTAGACAGTGAGAGAGAGAGAGACAGAGAGAAAGGTCTTCCTTCCATTGGTTCACCCCACAAATGGCTGCCATGGTCGGTGCTGCACCAATCCGAAGCCAGGAGCCAGATGCTTCTTCCGAGTCTCCCATGTGGGTGCAGGCACCCAGACACTTGTGCCATCCTCCACTGCACTCCCTGGCCACAGCAGAGAGCTGGCCTGGAAGAGGGGCAACCGGGACAGAATCCGGTTCCCCGACTGGGACTAGAACCCGGTGTGCTGGCGCCACAAGGTGGAGGATTAGCCCAGTGAGCTGCGGCGCCGGCCATATTATGGTTACTTTTCAGAACATCTTTTATCAGTACTCCTGGGACAATGCCCAACACATAAAAGATATTAAGAAATATTGATTTCCATTTTTCATATCTAACCTAATGTGAACAAAGTTTCTGTTACATATCACAATACATAAACAAAAACTCTCCCAGAGTTAATTGTCAATATGATCTCTGTGGGAATAATGAAGAAATGAAGACCCTTAGAGGCTGTGAATTTTCTTCTAGCCTCCTCCACTGACTCCAGTGTTAGCTGGTGGAAACTGGGTTAGAGGACCATACATCAAATCACTCTAAAGACCAGGAAGTGGCCTAAGCCACAAACACTATTTTGGAAAGCTGATGTCAAGATTAGTAATACTTAATTACACAACTGCTACGATTACTTGTCAAGAATGGACTATTTGAAAGTAACTAAGACTCATTCCTTGATTACTCAGCATCCATTTAGGGCCAGGAACAGTGGACTCTACCTAATATTTACTAAAGAAATGAATTCATGAATGACCAACTTTCTGATTCAAAGAACGCCTTATATAAAAGCATGGTGGAAAACACAGTGTTGTGTCATTACTGAGGCTACTTTATACAAGTCTGTCTTATATAAAATAACATCCAAAATAGTACAGGGAAACCTCCCTTTACAGAAAGCTCTGTGTATCTTAGGTTTTGATTTTTTTTCAGACTCTAAACATATCTCCATGTCTATTAACACTAAATGGCCTAATTACAAAAATGTCTCAAGTGAATTTTTGTCCTTGAAATAGTATTTTCCCATTGGTTTTTGACATAATTTCAGAAATATTTAAATTTTATTCAAATGAAGCAGCTGTGGTTTCAAAATGTTTGCTCTTCTCCCAAGAAGTTAGTATTCAGAATCTTTTTGTAATGTAAATTTTCACCCCCTAATTTATATGTTGTCAAGTTTGAGTTTCAGTACACTGTATTTGGCTCACTTAAAACCAGGCACACCTGAATTAGCTTTGGGGATAAAAGGAATACAAAGAAAATTGATTGCGGGGAAAACATCTGATATAGTTTTACTTGCAAAGTTCAAATTTTCTGAATGGGATCAAGATGGCATGGTTTGAAATGTGACTGAAATGTCTACATTTCTGAGAGCACTAGTGGTGAAGGTCTTATACCATATTTCCTGCTGTGTTTCTCCTTAGATTTTTCCACATATGGACACACACAATGGGGAAAGCAAATGAAGAATTTCCCTGTCTGTGCCCTACAATCATTACTGTTTGGTAACTTACTTTCCAGCCTTCACTTCTGTAAGTAATTTTTAAATAAGTCTTTTAAGATTTTTAATTGTTGTAAAAGATACATAACAAAATTTACCATATTAGCTATCTTTTAGGTGTGCTGTTTAGTGCTATTAACTACATTCGTAAAGCTGTGCATCCATCACCACTTTCTATCTCCAGAGCTGTTTTCATCTTGCAGAGCTGAAACTCTGTACCTGCTAAACACTAACACTCCAGTGCCTCCTGTAGATTTTGTTTTGACTTTACCAAATAAGAAAAAGGATTGAATTCAAACAGAAATGAAATACTGTTCACTGCTGAGAAAGATCCGTCCTCAAGTATTTCTTCTCCAGGGCAGGCATTTGCCCTAGCAATGAAAACTTCAGTTAACATGTTGCCCTTGCACAGCACAGTACCTGAATTCAATACCCAGCTCTGGCTCTTGATTCCAGTTTCCTGCAGATGGAGACCCTGAGAGGCATCGGTGATTGTGCTAGTGACTGGGTTCCAAGCACTCAGGTGGAAGACCTAGACTGAGTTCCTAGCTCTTGGCATCAGTCATCATGGCCATTGTAGACATCTGGAGAGTTAACCAGGATGAAAGCTCTCTCCCCTTGCCTGCCTGCCTGCCTATTTTTTCCTCTAACCCTCTGCCTCCCCTTTCTCTCTCTGCTTCTCAAATAAACACATTAACAGCAGAAAAAGAGAACTTTTCTCTTGCCTGTGCAAAAGCCTCTCACTCCACCTTCCAGTTACACTTTGTCCTTTCACCCTTAAATCTAACCCTGGTAAGTGGGGTGGAGGGGCTGCTCTCCTTTCCCCCATAATCTTATAGTTCAAAGATTAAATTAGCAGTTACATCATGTGACAGAGCCAGTGATGGTGTGCAAGTCAGAAGCTTGCCATGATTAAAAGTTCTAATCAGTCAGTTCATCCTATATTTTACCCATATCTTTTTGTCTAGAATTTTCCTCCATGGTGCTGGATTTGGCTCATTGGAACAACATGGACTAAGACATCTCCCTTCTGCAAGAAGTTTTAGGAAAGAGCCAATTTCTCACTCTAATTTTTTTTTGGACACTTATTTGTTTATTTGAAAGGCAGAGTTACAGACAGAGAGAGGGAGAGGCAGAGGGGGAGGTCTTCCATCTGCTGGTTCACTACCCAAATGGCCGCAAGGGCCAGTTTGAAGTCAGGAGCAAGGAATTTCCTCCAGGTCTCCCATGCGGTGCAGAGGCCCAAGCACTTGGGCCATCTTCCACTGCTTTCCCAGGCCATCAGCAGGGAGCTGGATTGGAAGAGGAGCAGCTGAGGCTTGAACTGATGCCCATATGGGATGCTGGCACTGCAGGCAGAGGCTTAACCACAGCACCAGCCCCTCTTAACTCTGAGCTCTCCTCCTGGCTAACTAGACCCAGCTCCTCCAACACTCTCACATAATGATGAATTTTCTTAGATCTCTGCAGCAGGTGGGTTTTGCTATGAGTAATTGAAAACCTGACCAATAGTGGTATCAACAAAATGGGAATGTGGGGAGAAAATCAGTCCTCAAAGATCCCTTCTCTAGGATGGACATTTGGTGCTGGAGCATGCAATGAGAGGGCGCCATTTTTTCTCTTTGTAAAGTTTCTGGCAGGTGATCTCTATCTGGTAAGGCTCGGGATCCATCCGCCACATGGCTTATGTTTCCAGGTCTGAATGGTAGGCCCCCCAAGCTCTGTATGGCAGGATGCAGGAGGGGAAAGAGAAGGATGAAAAGGCACACACAACCCCTTAGGAAATGTGTGCAGAAGCTGATGCCGCTGCTTGTTTCCTCGATCCAAATTTAGTGACATATCTGCTACTGGATAAATGAAAGATGAGGAAATGCAATGTATTCTAGGAAGCTATAGGCCCCCCTAGAAATTGGATGTAGATACTGTTTTTTTTTTTTTTGAAGAAAGGGTGATGGACATTTTAAAAATTATTTTTAGAGAGAGCGCACATGTTTCTACCCACAGGTTCATCTCCCCAATACCCACGAGGCTAAATCTAGGAACCAAAACTCAATAAGGTCTCCCAAAGCAGGAACCTAACCACCTGGACCATCATCTACTGTGTTCCAGAGCGCTAATCAGCAGGAAGCTGGAACCAGGAGCAAAGCCAGGGCTCAAACCCAGGCACTCCAATACAGAAAGGAGACACCCCAACTGGCAGCTTAACTACTAAGCCAAAATGCCTGTCCCAGAATAATGAATTTTGAAAGCAACCAGCTCTGTTTACCATACTATCCCATTGAGCTCACTGTCTCTTATGCAGTGCTGAACCAAATCTGAGCAGAACTATTGTTGCCTGATTTTCTTTTTCAAATGTTCCACACTTTTATATACTTGATTTCTCTTCAGAGTGCATAAATCTTTTTGCCTTTTAAATGTACCACACTTTAAAAGTAGGAGTTTCTTTTTCTTTTTTTTCTTTTTTTTTGACAGGCAGAGTGGACAGTGAGAGAGAGAGACAGAGAGAAAGGTCTTCCTTTGCCATTGGTTCACCCTCCAATTGCCGCCACGGCCAGCGCGCTGCGGCCGGCACACCACACTGATCCGATGGCAGGAGCCAGGTACTTCTCCTGGTCTCCCATGGGGTGCAGGGCCCAAGCACTTGGGCCATCCTCCACTGCACTCCTGGGCCACAGCAGAGAGCTGGCCTGGAAGAGGGGCAACCTGGAAAGAATCCGGCGCCCCGACCGGTACTAGAACCCGGTGTGCCAGCGCCGCTAGGTGGAGGATTAGCCTATTGAGCCGCGGCGCCGGCCGAAAGTAGGAGTTTCATTTCATCACATATAGATGTGGTAAAATATTTTTTCTTTTCTAAGTCAAATGAAATCAGCGAGACTTTTACTATGCTGATGAAAACTTCAGTGTTTTTCAGTACAGCTGCTTTAGGGTCACATAAAGGTAGGTTGAGAAGGAATTGTGTGGGTCCTGAAAGGTATGGAATGTGTCTCTTATCTCTGGGTCACCTTAATTCCCCCTGAGAAGTTGATTGTTCAAGTCCATTTTGGTCCATGTGAAGACAGGAGACCCTGGTCTTTTTCCTTCTAGGAGTGAGTCTTGGGGTTTTGGCTAAGGCAATGTGGTTGGTGCACCATGTAGCCATTTCTAAGGCTCCACTTCCTCCTCTGGATGCAGCAACATCTCCTCCATTCCAGGCTTACAGAACTCCCCTCTTCCAAGGTCATCCTTTTCTGTATTTACCCTCCAAGCATATCTTTGAATTTCCCAAATCTGGATCAGCCCAACATCATTTACCCTCAGAAGCTTTAAAGATCAGTTTTGTCTCGTTTTTGGATATTCTAGTAGAGGAAAATTCTGACATTAATTTCTGTTGTGATTGTTGTTTTGTGATTATTGCTTTGTTTTGTTTTCTCTTAATCATTTATGTATGCTTTTAATTATTTATACATTAATGTAGTCTTGGATTACTTGGATCATTTGCATAATCATGTTATATTGCTGGATAGTATCAGAAATTGAGTTTCTCTGCTAGTTTCAGAACTTAACTAGGGATAGCTGGTTATATGACTTCCTCATATAAAGGAAGTCCAGAGCTAGTACAGGAACTCTATGATGTCAGCAGAGATTAAATGCTCCCTTGTCTTTCTGTTCTCTACCTTTACTCTCATTCATCATCAGTGATACATTGTGGCTACTCATGCTCCAGCCATTACATATATATTACAGACAGGAAGAAGAGGAAGAGCCAAAGAGACATCCCTCCCAAATGAGTCATAACCTTTTAAATAGCCCTCTTAAAAATTATTTGCGAAGATTCTATTAATATCTCATTGGCCAAATCTTTCTTCATGAGAGGATGAAAACAGGGGCCGGCACCGTGGCTCACTTGGTTAATCCTCCGCCTGCAACGCCGGCATCCCATATGGGAGCCGGGTTCTAGTCCCGGTTGCTCCTCTTCCAGTCCAGCTCTCTGCTGTGGCCCGGGAAGGCAGTGGAGGATGGCCCAAGGGCTTGGGCCCTGCACCCACATGGAAGACCGGGAAGAAGCACCTGGCTCCTGACTTCGGATCGGTGCAGCACCAGCTGTAGTGGCCATTTGGGGGGTGAACCAACAGAAGGAAGACCTTTCTCTTTGTCCATCTCTCTCACTGTCTAACTCTATCTGTCAAAATAAATAAAAATTAAAAAAAAAATAAATTGGCAGAATCAAGCTGGGAGCTCTTGGATATTTCATGCCAAAGCCCATGCTCTCTCCCCAAAGCTCAAAGTATACCATTTTCAAAGGAAGACCTTTCTCTCTGTCTCTCTCTCTCTCTCACTGTCTATAACTCTACCTGTCAAATAAATTTAAAAAAATAAACAAAAACTTAGTTGGAAAAAGAATTTAAAAAAAGAGGATGAAAACACAGTCTTAGGTAAGCATATTTCTGCTGCAAATAATACTCAGATTTTATTATTGAAGAAGCATGGTGGGGGAATTGATAGGCAACATGCCATCTCTGTCTGTTGTATATTATTGTTAATATACAACATGTTTCTGTCCTCAGTTTATAGTTATCATTAGGTATTTGCACTCAAGTAAAGGACCCTAAACTTTACCTGATTAGAACTGAGTTTTCATTTCAACCTAGGAAAATCTTTATATATTCAACATATTCATTGTTTAGAAGTAAATCACCTCTAAAATATAATTTTTTAAAGATGTGTTTTTATTTGGAGGTCAGGGTTACAGAGAGGGAGAGGCAAAGGCAAAGTGAGAGGTCTTCCATCTACTGGTTCACTCCCTAGATGGCTGCAATGGCCAGGGCTGGGCCAAGCTGAAGTGAGGAGCCAGTAGCTTCCTTCAGTTCTCTCACATGTGCGTGGGCCCAAGGCCTTGGGCTATCTTCTGCTGCCTTTCCTGATGCATTAGCAGGGAGTTGGATCAGAAGTGGAGCAGCCAGGACTTGAACTGGTGCCCATATGGGATGCTGGAATTGCAGGCTGCAGCTTTACCCATTTCACCACAGAGCCGGCCCCTCTAAAATGTCGTTTAAAAGTTGGCTGTTGAAGAGCTCTCTCTGACTCTGTGGTAGTTGGGGAAATGATGAAGTGGTGGCAATAATCTATCTCCAGAGACAGACTTCCAGCTTCTGAAGTGTACATCTGAGACTTCCAGCTTCTAAAGTGTACATCTCTTATTCCAGCACTTTGAGATCTTTCAGAACAATTTCTGTTTTCCTTTTCACAGAGACTTCTATTGTTGGAGAGAAATTTTATCTAAAAAATAAAACCACAAAAAGCATTTTCAGTTCATTTTCCTCTTATTTTGCCTTATTAAGTACAAATAGCTGTTACTAAAGTGTTCCAGCAGCAATTTCAATACTGCTGTGTGCATTTTCTCCTTTTCAGAAACTCTTAGAATTAAAACAAAAAATTAGTTTGCACATATAAGTATATCAAAACATCACACCATACCCCATAAATATGTATTTACTTGTTAATTAAAAATTGAATATTCATATGTGTATAAAAATAAAACTATTGTAGAAATTTGGCCAAAAACCAGATCTAAATATATTGTATAAATCATAATATCAATTCTTCACAAAGCTAATTGGGCAAAGATGTAAAATTGTGAATAGTTTCCCTTGACAAAATTTTTTAATAACATTTAATTAGAATTTTAAAAAAGAAAAAAACGACTTTGTTTAATACTTTCTTTTTCTTGCCAATTTTTCTATCAACACAATGCATTCTTAATTCATTGCACATGTATCTGAATGAATATAAATAAATAAAAGCAAACACAACAAAAAAATCCCATAAAAATTATTTCTACAGTATCAACTTTGCCTTGTCAATTAAGAATTTCCCTTCCCTTTCTGAAAGCTTTTGAATAATCTAAGTGAATATATCTTTTTTTAAATTAGAAATTTTAATCCTTTGATTGGGAAGATTCATTCCACAGTTTATTTTTTTAATTGGGAATTAACCATTGAACTTGTTTCTGATTTCAAAAATTTTTTAAATATGGAAACAATGACATTGCAACAACAAAGGATTAGGTTATACCTTGAAAATAACATTAAATTGTGAGAAATAGATGGTGGTCACTAATTCAGCTCCTACTCTGGAGTAGTTATTCACAAAATATTCTTTCAAAGCTCCTTTTCTCTCACAATAGGAGCTGATGGCCCTTTGCAACATTTTAAAATCTGTGCACTCTGTGTTGAGGGTAAAGGGGCCTAGCCTTCTCCCTGAGGGGAAGGGAAATTCTTTACATTTCATCCTCATGAATCTCTCTCTCTCTCTCCCTCTCTCTCTCTCTCTCTCTCTCACACACACACACACACATACACACACACACACACACACACACACGATTTCTTAGTTTATCAGTAGCTCTTTGGTGGGATGTCCTGTCACAAGCGCAGATTGCCCGTTGTGAGCTCTGCCATGTATTCACTGTGTGCATTTGAGCACTCAAGGAAATTTATGAGCCTCAATTTCCTCACCTAAGAAATGAAGATAGTGATACCTACTGAGCTGGGTTTGGAGGATTAATGGGACAGATAATGGGAGAAGAATCCATGAAGGAGATCCCCATCAAAGATTGAATGAGTAAGATGACTGGATCAATTTTTACTTTCCAAATTCCAATGTTAATGCTCAAGGTTGACCGTCATAGTTTGCAACATGCTACTTGGTGACTGTTATGACAAAAGAAACAGGGAACTTATCTAATGGACATACGTGCAGCGGTAAGGACAGGGGAAAGCATTTTTCAAATGAGTTTCCTGTGCCAAATACTATCCAGATGTTAGCACTTTTATTTCTCAGAACCTCTAGGAGGGAGCAGTATTACCTTGATTTTGAGGAACATGAGGCTCAGAAAAGCTAAACCACAAAGCTAGCAAGTGAAGAACTGAGAGCTGATCCTCTTTTGTTTGTAGGAGGTTCATCCCCTGGGATAGGCAGAATTCCAAGATGGTTCCCAAGTTTCCCATGCCTCCAAACATCTGCCCTTGACTGTAGGTGGGATTTGTGAATACAATGGGATAGTCATTCCTGTGTCCTCATTATGGATTTAAGAGTTTGTTTGGAAAGAAGTCAGAGTGATCCTCCCGCTGGCTTTGAAGAAATTAGCTGCCATGGGACAGAGCCAAGTGGTTGGGAGCTGAGGGTGACTCTTGACCAATAGCCAGCAGGGCACAAGGACCTCAGTCCTACAACCACAAGTTACTGAACTCGGAACTATCTGCATGAACTTGGAAGAGGGCCTGCGCTCTAGATGAGAACCACAGCATGGCCAATATCTTGATTTCAGGCTTGTGAGACCCTAAGCAGAGAACTCAGATTTTTCATGACAAAATTCCCAGTATACAGAAACTGTGAAATAATGGGGAGGAGTACTGTTTAACTGGCTGAGTCTGTGGGACTTTATTGCACTTCAATAGAAAATAATACATGTCCCTTCAACTAGGCTCTGCTGGACTTATAGTCAGGTGATAGAAAATTCAGATTCTATGTGTTGCTCCATCAGGTACTGGCTCAGAGAACTGGGGCAGTTCATTTTCAGACTGGAGCTATAGTAGTTGCGTGTCCTATCTGAAAGAATAGCTGTGAAGTTTATCTGAAACAGTGGAATGTTCTCATGGAACACAAAAGGCTATCTAAAGGTGATATAGAGTGAGTATCCTTTATCAGAAAGGATTGGGACCAGATTTTGGAGTTTTTCAGGTGAGAATATTTGTATATCTTTATAGGTTGAACATCCCTAAATCCAAAAATCTGAAATCTGAAATGTTCCAAAATACAATAATTTCAGATTTTTGGGTTAGGGATGCTCAACCTGCATTCAAAATGTTTAACAGTCAGTCAGTGCAGGAGGCAATTAATCAGAAAGGATGCTGGTCATTGCAGTATGGTCACACTGGTTACCTGGTAATATTTCTTGTAGGACAGTTGGGAAAGGTATTTCCAAGTTCAAATATCCATGTGTGAAAGCCTGTGTCTAGGTCAAGGAGAAGAGAGGTCAAGTTCATAATGGAGACCCTGCCAATCTACAATTTCTCTGTAAGGCTCAGAGTTTTGCTTTCTCCTGTACTGTAAAAATGTCTCAAATTTTCAAAAACCATCACATTAATATATTCTTTGCAAAATTTGTGAAATTGACTCTACTTTTAACAAATGTGCATTTCTGACGCCCTTCTGTTTCTGAGAAACAATGGTACCATTAGTTCTTCCCTCAGTCTGCTCAGAAAAAAAAAATGGAGACATGATTTAATGCTCAAATATATACTATTCAACAAGAAATGAGAGGTTGTTTTTTTCACAGTGTCACTCATATTTACTTGGTTTGACTGTGTAGATGTACATTTTGACCTACATATTCTCCAACTTTTTTTTTCCTGCAGATAGTTTGCTTTGTTCCTGCAGGTATTTTTGTATTGTTTCCTAGGTTCAAGTTTTGCAAAGTGTCTCAGTTGGTTCAGTAGCCTAATTGTGCAGTGGCATATTTAAAAGTCATTATTTTCATCATCTATTAAATGTAGCCCAGAACAGTTTAAAAAATTGGGTGAGGCATTTTTGCAAAAGCATTTATGATGTGGGCTGCCAAGGAATGTGCAGCTGCAGGAGCTTCTTTCTCTAATCTCAGACTTTTACTTGAAAATGTATTAAGGGTGGATACCTGTGAAGAGGAACCAATTTGATCTCTTAAGAATTACAAGCATTGGAGAATAGGACACACTTTGAACACGCTGAAATCTATTGGAGCTGGGAAGTGTTAATACTCAGGAAGCAGCCCCTTTCTATTGAAATGAACTTGGACTGCACCTGCTATCTTGTTAGCCCTTAGACGTCTTTGAAGAGTGGATCCAGAGCAGTGTTGCGTTGATAGATATTTAACAACAAGCTTGGGAGTTGGAGAGACTGGCCAATTTCCTTGATGTAAATACTCCTGCCAAAGCTAATTTCAAGTTACCAGTTAGATCACTGAATGCAGAGTTAGGGGAAAGTGTTCAATGGCACAGCAGCCTATAATAGTTTTTACCATATAGAGACAATAGATAGAATAATTTTAAGATTTCAAATTATAGTAAAATTAGGTGAAATAATTAGGAAGTGATGACCTTTAAACAGTCATCCCTCAGCATCCATGGGAGTTGGTTTCAGAACTGCATGCCAAAGATACCAAAAGTCCAAGGTGCTTAAGTTCCCTTTGTAAAAATGGTACAATATTAGTGTATATTTAAAATATCACTTAGGGACTGGCGCTGTGGCATAGTGGGTAAAGCTGCCGCCTGCAGTGCCAGCATCCCATATGGATGCCAGTTCGTATCCTGGCTGCTCCACATTCGATTCAGCTCTCTGCTACAGCCTGGGAAAGCAGTAGAAGGTGGCCCAGGTCCTTGGGCCCCTGCACCTGCATGAGAAGATCTGGAAGAAGCTCCTGGCTCCTGGCTTTGGATGGGCGCAGCTCCGGCCGTTGCAGCCAATTGGGGAGTGAACCAGCGGGTGGAAGACCTCTGTCTCTGTCTCTCTGCCTTTCCTTCTCTCTCTGTGTAACTCTAACGTTCAAATAAACAAGTCTTTTAAAAAAAGTATCACTTAGATACTTTAAATCATGTCTAGATTACTTACAATTTAATACAGTGCAAATGCTATGTAAATAGCTGTTGTATTCTTTAGAGAATCATGACAAGAAAAGTCTCTGTATGTTCAGTACAGACACTATTTACAGAAATATTTTCCTTCCAACGTTGGTCAAATCAACATATGTCAACTTTATGGATTTGGAACCTGGAGATATAGATGCCAACTATCTTTGTTATCTTTTTAAAAAATATTTATTTATTAGAAAGGCAGAGTTACAGAGACAAAGGGAGAGAGAAGACATCCATTCACTGATTCACTCCCCCAAATGGCTACAACAGCTGGGGCCAGACCGAAGCCAAGAACCAGGAACTCCATGCAAGTCTCCCGCATGGGGCAGAGGTCCAAGGGCCAGGACCATTTTCTGCTACCAGTGCTATGTCATCTCCTGTGACTCTTGAGCCAGTTCTCCAGGA
The DNA here is from genome assembly GCF_964237555.1 of Oryctolagus cuniculus. Taxonomy (NCBI): domain Eukaryota; kingdom Metazoa; phylum Chordata; class Mammalia; order Lagomorpha; family Leporidae; genus Oryctolagus; species Oryctolagus cuniculus. Next base: position 68,018,353 of record NC_091442.1, read on the forward strand.
GTCAGAAACAGCAGCTACAGTGATGAGGAGGGCAAAAGTTAAATGAGGAAGGAAAATACAACAGCAGTGTCCAAGCCCCACTAAAGTTGACATAGAATGCTTTCAATTGCATAAAAATGTGCAGTTTTGCATATTACAGTAGACTGAATATAAAGCCATGTGTTTAGGGAGTGGATCATTTCTAGTGCCCAAAAGAAGGACTCTTCATTTGTTATCCAAGAGCAATGGAAAAACTAGACAAACTGTCTACATAATGTGGGAGAGGGACAGGAAGGAATCCATAAGTCAAATTTGAAGAGCATTGGAAGAACAACATTAGGAATTTGGTTTTTCCTCATAATTTTTAATACAAAATCAGACAGACTACCAATTACAAATGTTAGCTTTCTTTTTGAAAAGAGTTTCTGAAGACATTAAGTCCAAAAGCTTAATCAATTGCCACTTAAAATAATGATGAAGGTAAGTCACATTATCAGGATGGAACATCTTTGAGGAATAAGAATTTCTTTTAGAGATTTATTTTATTTTATTCAAAATGCAGAGTTGCAAAGAGAGAGGGAGATACAGATAGAGAGAGATCTCTCATCCTCTGGTTCACTCCCCGACTGACTGCAACTGCTGGAGCTGGGCCAGGCTGAAGCCAAGAGCTAGCAGCTGCTTCTGGGTGTCCTGTATAGGTGCAGGGGCACAGGGACTTGGGCCATCCTCCACTGCTTTCCCAAGCGCATTAGCAGGGAGCTGGATTGAATGTGGGGCAGTCAGGACTCAAATTGGCACCCACATAGAATGTTGGCTTTGCAGGCAGCAGCTTAACCCATTAAGCCACAATGCCAGACCCAAGAATAAGAATCTTAAGTAATGTACAATAAAAAATATAGAGTGACTTTCAGAAGTAAATATTGAAGTATTCCACAAAGAATCTTGTGGTTGGGTGCTGAACTTCCACCCTCAGTTCTGATAGATCTTAGTCCCCAAAAAGATCATAGGAAAAGATAAGCTGACTTAGAAAAATTCGAGTCAATAAGACCTTGCTTCATGGGTGGGCATTTTGGTGCAGCAGCATAAATCACTGTTTTGTATGATAACATGACGTATCAGAGTTCTGATTCAAGTCTGGCTACTCCCCTTCTGATCCAGCTTCCTGCTAAGGCACACCCTTGGAAGCAGCTGATAATGCTCAAGGTGTTGTGTCCCCGCTACCCACAGGAAAGATGGAATTCCAGGCTCTTGCTTCAGCCTGGCCTAACCCTAGTTGTTGCAGCCATTTGGGGAGTGAACCAGCAGATACAATACATCTGTCTTTCCACCCTTCAAATAAAAATGAAAATAATTAAAAATTTGAGGAGAAAGACACTTCAAGAATTTCTTGGAAAATGGAATTTAAACATAAGTTCATTCACTCTTTAATTAACACATAATTATTCTTAGGTGTTTAAATTTAACTGAAAAGTGATCCCTGTTAAATATAAGAGTGGGAATAAGAGAGGGAGGAGATGTACTGTTTGGGACATGCTCAATCGGACTTGCCCCAAACGATAGAGTTAGAAATGTGACAGGGGATTCCAATTCAATCCCGTCAAGGTGGCATGTACCAATGCCATCTCACTAGTCAAAGTGAGCAGTTTCAGCTCACAATTGATAATAATGAAAGGATTAAGAGTCAAAGGGATCACATAAATAAGACTAGCGTCTGCTAATACTATCTGAAATAATTAAAAAGGAGAGAATGACCCAACATGGGAAGTGGGATACACAGCAGACTCATAGAATGGCAGATGTCCTAAATAGCACTCTGGCCTCAGAATCAGCCCTTAAGGCATTCAAATCTGGCTGAAGAGCCCATGAGAGTATTGTAGACATGGAAAGCCAAGACACTCTGGCAAAAAACAAAAACAAAACAAAACAAAACAAAAACTAAATGAAAGATCTCTGCGAGTGAGATCCCAGTGGAAAGAATGGGGCCATCAAAGAAGGAGGTACCTTTCTCTGAAGGGAGGGGAGAACTTCCACTATGACTATGACCTTGTCTAAATAAAATCGATGACGGTGAACTCAAAAGGCTTCCATAGCCTTAGCAACCCATGACAAGAGCCTAGGGTAATTACTGATGCCATAAACAAAAGTGTCAATTGTTAAGTCAACAACAGGAGTCACTGTGCACTTACTCCCCATGTAGGATCTCTGTCCTTAATGTGTTGTACAATGTGAATTAATGCTATAACTAGTACTTAAACAGTACTTTACACTTTGTGTTTCTGTGTGGGTGCAAACTGTTGAAATCTTTACTTAATATATGCTAAATTGATCTTCTGTATATAAAGATAATTGAAAATAAAAAAAAAAAGAAACAAACCAGAAGCCTTCATCCCGTGTTGGATTGTTTGGGTTCCAACTCAGCTCCACTTCCAATTTCAGGTTCCTGCTACTGTGTACCCTAGGAGGCAGAGGGTGATGGCTCAGGTATCTGGGTCCCTGCCATGCATGCAGGAAACCCAGAATGAGTGCCAGGCTTCTGGCTTCCAGTGGTGGCTGCTTGTGGGCTTTTGAGGAGTAAACCAGCAGATGGAAGATTTCTATTTGTCTGTCTCTTTCTCTTTTTTATTTATTTATTAAAGTAAAAAAAGAATTGTAAAAAACAAACATAAGTTCATTCTAGTGCAAACAATTTTAGAGTCTATAATTTTTTCATAATACACATTTTTGATGAACTTTTTTATAATACTCATTTTCCATGGACTTTTTGAAGTACAACAATTTTCCATAGGTTGTCTAAATACTTACACAGTAAGGAGTTAGGAGGTGAAAATAAACATATGTAATTACTTGCAGTTACACAACATCAAATAACAGTTGTCTTCTAAATTACACAAGTTACTTTTTGTTTGGAACTGTACAAGTATACAGTCATAGATTTCTTGTTAAAAGGAATTTAAAATTCTACCTACTGTATGTGATGAATGTAAACATAGTTGGAAAATGGAAGGGTTATTTGGAGGAGTTGTGCTGGGAATAAGTGCAAAAAACACCCAGATTCCATGAGACAGCCTATTGTCTGCTCCAGCTTCCTACTAGAAATGATACTTGCAGCAGTGACGAGACCCAGATGAGAAAGTGAGGTGACTGGGCAAGGAGGCCACACACTCTTCCAACAGGGCTATGTCACCAGTCTGCAGCCTTTATTCAGACCATGTTGTCCAAATGAGGAAGCAGGTTGGTAGGCGCAATCATGCAGTGACAAAAGCAGAAAGGAGGAAAAATGATAGAGCAATTCTGTAAGGCACCTTTCAACTTGCTAATACTGTGCTCTATAATAGACATGCAAGTTGAAATACCCATGGCAACCTGGAAAATTGAAAAAACAAAAAGACCAAGGGAAGTAGGAAGTTACAAGAAAAGTGCAAAGTACAAATGCTACAATGAGTAGCTATTGACACTCTGCTTTGGTGTCAGGGAGCAGGCTGAGCTTCAGCCTATTCCACAGTCAGGGCTTGCTGATTGTGCCACATGAGAAAGTGGATCCAGCAGGTGAAACATCTATGCTTTGTAAAGCCCTAAATTTTAAAATGTTGCCAACTTATTTTCAAACACTGTCTTGATCAAATAAACATTGTGTTCTATGATCCTTGGTATATGACCAAGATATTTTTCAGCCAACAACAATGATGATGGCAATGGTAAGAATATAATTCATTTTGGATCAGATTTTTTTAGATTTATTTATTTATTTGAAAGGCAGAGTTACAGAGAGACAGAGAGAGACAGAGAGAGAGGGAGAGAGAGAGAGGTCTTCCATCCACTCATTCACTCCCCAGATGGCTACAATGGCCAAAGCTGCATCAATCTGGAGCCAGGAGCTAGGAGCTTCTTCTGGGTCTCTTATGCGGGTGCAAGGGCCCAAGGACCTGGACCATCTTCTACTGCTTTCCTAAGCCGTAGCAGAGAGCTGGATTGGAAGAGAAGCTGCCAGGACTTGAACAAATGCCCATATGGGATGCTGGCACTGCAGGTGGTGGCTTTACCAGCTACACTACAGCACCGGCCCCGTTTCAGATTCTATTATAGTGCTTGCTAGCACCTGTAGTTAGGTGTTTCACAGGTATTAGCTCTTTTAATTCAAAATAATATATAGCATCACATTAACATCAAGAGTCCAATATACTGTATGACTTTATGCTTTTGTGTTTCAGAAGTAAAAATAACATTAACATATAAATAATTCTAAATAACTGTCCTCAATTCCTCTTTTTTTTGACAAAAGCAAGATGTATTTATTTAGATAAGAGACCTCCAGTCAGAGTGTCATGGAGGGGTGCTCCAAGAGAGGATAAACCTGAAGAGGCTAGTGGTACTGGGGTTTTTAAGCACAATTTTGGAGGAAAAAAAAACTCGACAATTGGGTCTCAATTCCTCTTAATTATGTCCTAGACTATTTAAACAAGTGCCTGGAATGGAAATGAGGTCAAACAGGGCCTTGTGTACCCTGCTAAGATGAATGCGGAGTACCTATGAATATTTATGGAAGAAGTAGGGAGATCAGATCTGGCTGTCCGAGCCCATGCCTTTCATTGCCATGCACCAAGCATTGCATCAGTTGTGGGACGTTCATAGATGTGAGAAGGGTACAGTCTATAATTTCTGAGAATTCTATCAATTGCTATCTGAGAAGGGTCCAGGAAGGGCACTCCACTAAAGTTATACAAAATCTGACACCAGTGGTGACTAAAATGTCCCATTAGATGTTTCCTTGAGAAAGAGACAGTGAATCAGAGTACCCATTCACTTCCCTTTCCAAAAGCTAGGAGCTGGTAACTCAGTCTGGGTCTCCCGGTTTGGGTGCCATGGATCCTCCATTGAGTGACAACTACTGCCTCCTAAGATCTGCATTAGCAGGAAGCTGGAGTTAGGAGCCAGAACCAGGACTTGAACACAGGCACTCCAAAATGGCAAGGGTGTGTGTCAACCAGTGTCTTTTAATTGCTGGGGCAAACACTCATCCCTTAATTCTGTTTTTTTTTTTTTAAGACTTATTTATTGAAAGGCAGAATTAGAGAGTGATAAGGGGAGAGGGAGAGAGAGAGAGAGAGAGAGAGAGAGAGAGAGAGATCTTCTATCCACTTGTTTCACTCCCCAAATGACTGCAATGACCAGGGCTGGACTGCAGGCTGAAGCCAGGAGCCAGAAGCTTCATTGGGGCTTCCCATGTATTTACAGGGGCCCAAACACTTGGACCACCTTCTACTGCTTTTCCCAGGCCATTAACAAGGAGATAGATTGGAAATGGAGCAGCTGGGAAATGAACTGGCACTGATATGAATATAGGATTCCAGCATTGCAGGCAGCTGCTTTACCCACTGTACCACAACGTTGGCCGGACAGGTGATCTCTTAGTGGGAGTATCCCCTTTGCCAGAAGCTTTCTTCTCAGTTTGGGCCAACAGCCTCTGATTTTTATCTTACTTCACTTCTGTCTGTACTTGAGGCCTGATTCAGCAGTTGAGTAGCTGTCAGGAGCTGGAGGGTCTGGGTGACTGGTTGATGGCAGGAGGCACTTTCGACTTCTTATATAGGATGGCCCTCTGCCAATGCAGCTGAGTGTAGCAGGGCCATTTGACCAATTCTGTGAGGTCCCTTTTAGGCTGGGAGTCCAAAGTTCTTAGGCCTTTCCTCAAGGGGGCATTTATCACATTCTTGGTCTCCTGCTTCTTCATAGGATGCCATAATGCTACCCCCTCCTTAATTGTGTTTTTAAACATTATCAAGAACAAAAAGTAAACCCTTGTTGAAAAAGACAGCCGATAGCATATCAAATGCCAAATATCATAATGTGACCTCATTTTTCTGGACTTTCAGACAGTATTAAGAAAACCCCGGGTGGGTATGTGGAACAGCTAAGACACCACCACTTGAGGCACCTGCATCCCATATAGGAGTGCCTGATTTGAGTCCAGACCACTCCACTTATGTTCCAGTTCTCTGCTAATCCTCACTGTTGGAGAAAGCCAGTGATGACCTGAGTACTTGAGACCCTGCCACTTATATGGGAGACCCAGTTGGAGTCCCAGTCCCCTGGCTTCTGCCTTGTTCAGTCTTGGCTGTTGCAGGCATTGGGAAGTGAACCAGTGGCAGTTCACTGAACTAGTCTCTCAACCTTTCAAATAAAGCGAAAATATTATTTTTTAAAAAAGAAGGTTGAGAAAAGTTTGAAGAGGTGGAGGAGAAAAGGAAGGACAAACACCAAGTGTGTCCATTTTACTATTTTCTCTGAGATTTGATATTTTAGGAATTGAGGTCAAATCAATAGGACCATTATAACTTCTACACACACACACACACACACACAAACACACTTAATAAAAATAGTTTTTTTCTTAAGAGAAACTTTGCTTTTCAGCAAACAAAATTAAAATTATCTTACTGGAATGCTTTCAAGAGTATTTGTATCAACAGCATATATAGGCAAAACCCCATTAAATTTTTTTGTGGATTTCTCTAAATCATTTAGCTGTAATAGTATTGTGTTATAGTAAGATCATCTCTATGAATCTTTTTTTTTTTTTTTCAATTCAGAGGCTTTGGAAATGATATAGGCTTTTTTTCCATCTTCTTAAGTGAACCACCTAAGAAGTGTATTGAGCTCAGTAGAAAATACATAAGAGAGTTCCTTCCCTAATTTCTTTTTTTTTAAATCTATTTATTTATTTGAAAGTCAGAGTTACACAGAGAGAGAAGGAGAGGAAGAGAGAGAGGTCTTCCATCTGATGGTTCACTCCCCAATTGGCCTCAACAGCTGGAGCTGCGCCGATCCGAAGCCAGGAGCCGGGAGCTTCTTCTGGGCTTCCCATGTGGGTGCAGGGGCCCAAGCACTTGGTCCATCTTCTACTGCTTTCCCAGGCCATAACAGAGAGCTGGATCGGAAGTGGAGCAGCTGGGACTAGAACCGGCGCCCATATGGAATGCTGGCGCTTCAGGCCAGGGCGTTAACCGGCTGTGCCACAGTGCCGGCCCCTCCTTCCCTAATTTCTATCATTCCTTTGGGAAGTAATGTTGGTTTACTATTTTGGATGTAGGGGGAGGTGGTAGTTGGGGCATTTCTACTTGGCCTTTCCTTAGCTTTTTTAACAATTCTGAGTCTATAGTTTTAGAGACCAGTACAGATGTTGACAAGCTACCAACTGTATCTGTTTCAGTTATAGAATTGAGGACTGGAGAAATAACCACACAGATGGGTCTGCAATTGTAGTGGACCCACTGGAAGCCAGATCTGAGTCAGAACTCTATTTAGTACTTGGCTTCTGGGGCAGACAGTTGGCACAATTGTTGAGACACTGTGTGGGACCCTACATCCCATATGGAAGTGCATGGTTTGAGTCCCAGCTCTGCTTCCAATCCACCTTCCTCTGAATGTGCACTCTAGAAAGACAGTAGAAGATAGGTCAAATACTTGGGTCTTTGCCATCCATGTGGGAGACCCATATTGAGTTCCTGGCTCATGTCTTTAACTTGGTCCATTTGCTGGGCGTGTGTTTGCGTGTGTGTGTGTGTGTGTGTGTGTGTGTAGCCAACATATGGAAGATATTTTCTCTCTCTTTCTCTCTCTCTCCCCCTTTCAAATAAAATTAAAATAAATAAATACATTTTAAAAGTTTATTTTAAAAAATACTTGATCCCTATGTGGCCACATGCTTACAAGAAGATAAGGCCAAACTTTGGGTCTCTTGGTTAGCAATGTCCTCTTTCTTCAGTAAATGGCCATAGACTTCTTTAGAGAATGACAGAATCATTGCTGTGTTCATTTGTTGTGGTATGTCAGGAGACTTGACCTCTTCAGTAACCGAGATTCAGGTTCAGTAACAGACTCAGATTCAGAAACTTTTTTTTTTTATCTGATTTATTTATTTATTTGAAAGGCAGAGTTATGGAGAGACAGAGGCAGAAGCAGAGAGAGAGAGGTCTTTCATCTGCTGGTTCACTACCCAAATGGCCACAATGACCGGAGCCGAGCTGATCCAAAGCCTGGAGACAAGAGCTTCTTCTGGGTCTCCCTCGTGGGTGCAGAGACCTAAGGAATTGGGCCATCTTCCTCTGCTTTCCCAGGCCATAGCAGAGAGCTAGATTGGACGTGGAGCAGCCAGGATTTGAACCAGTGCCCATATGGGATGCTGACTCCCCGACTCAGAAACATTTTACTGGAGTGACAGGCCCCCAGCCTCCCAGTCATTCATTTTTCATGTCTTTTGGTTTTATGAATTGAGTAATACTCTTGCTGTATGTGCATCTGTCTTGACCTTAGAGCACTATTCAGTTTTGAATGCCCATAACTTTTTGAGCAAGAGAATCCTCTGCCTGCCTTTATGACTTTGCTTCTCATTAGAATGATTGGTTCTACCTGGGGGTCTTATCACCTCCATCACTCTCACAGATGGTCTCTTACCATTATACCTAGCCACTAGGGGCGGTCACTGCTGAACTTCTTAGGGATGTTGATACCCTCTCTTAGTGTATCCCTTGTTGGTTGACAGATGATGCTTCCTCCCAGGCATCTTGTGGGTCAAGGGTTCTGGTGGTTTTTTGGTCTTACATAGTAAATACACTCTAGCATGCCTATTTCACTGAGTTTTCAAATTCCCTATCACACTACCTATTATGGCAATTCTGGTATTTCCACACATGCCTTCTTATGTGATCTATTGCTTTTTCTAGGATCATCTTAGTAGTGTGTATTTCCTAGGGTCCTTGCAAGGGTGTTAACTCCTACATCCTGGATAAATTTTCTGTTACACAACATTACATTCAAGCACCTTTGATAAAGCAACTGCAGAATTCAGGCCTGTATACCTTCATCTGGCTCCTGCTGGTTCGCCAGCTCTTTGAGAGTCTGATTCCTTTCCTCCTTACCAGGCTTGAATATGTCCTTGGGCTTGGTTATTTTATGACTGAGTCCTAGATATTGGCTCAGTAGTAGGCAAGGAGACATGTTAATCCTTGGGAAAAGTATGCAACTGTTCAGGTTCAGTGGTTTTAGGGAAATATAGGAATTCATGAGTCTTAGGCACAGTGACCCCAATGTCCCATCCATGTGCTAGAGACAGCAGTCCCCCTGGTCGAATTTGCCTTGCTTGGGAGCTTGACCTTCTTTAGAGCACTGCTACCATTAGGATAAAGTCCTGAGTCTGGTCTTCAGTCTCCCCTGGGGATGAGGGCCTCTTTCTGGTTCTGTCACTTAGCTTTCCGCCAATTATAGCTTTTTGTCAATTAGTCACTCTCATCAGGTTTTTGTCATAATATTTTGCCCCCAGGATGCCAGTAGAGCTTAAGAATAGCCAACCAAGAAGCTAGCATTGTGGCTAGTGGGTAAAACCACCACCTGCAATGCCAGGATCCCTTATGGGTGCCAGTTCATGTCCGGGCTGCTCCACTTCCAAAAAAACCAACTCCCTACTAATGGCCTGGGAAAAGCAGAAGAAGATGGCTGAAGTGCTTGAGCCTCTGTTACCCATGTAGGAGGCATGGAAGAAACTTCTGGCCCCTGGCTTCAGCCTGGCCCAGCCACAGGCGTTGCAGCCATATGGAGAATGAACCAGTGGATGGAAGATCTCTCTCTCTGTGTCTCTTCCCACCTTTCTCTATAACTTTGACTTGGAACTAAATAAGTAAATAACTAAATCTTTTAAAAAATGTTCAATCTTCCTTTAATTATATTTCCTCAAGCATTTCTCCAACTCCTTTGAAACACAGCAGTTAGCCTTTTCCCTTCCATTGGTCACCAACAGATCACCCCCAGATGGCCACTGGCAAAGCTGTTAACAATTGTGCTGCTACCTTGAATCAGAGGGCACCTGGGTACCATCTCCCCCGATGGGATTTGAATTGCCAGCCAAAGCTCCCAAATTACAGCCCAGTACCTGCTTTCTTAACTATTCATGGTGTCAGCTGGTTGAGTTTCCCAGGAAGCAGTTTCTGAGGTGGAGATTAGAGTACAAGAAGTTTATTAGGAAGGCTCCTAGGGCTGCTACCCAGGACAAGAGATGAAAGCAGGATTAGGCAGAGGGGGCAGTCAGTGACAACTCCTCTCAACTCAGGCTGTACATGACTAAACAGAGATCTCTGAAGCTGTGGTCCTGCCCTGAGGTGGAGTGGAGGCAGCCGTTATACCCTAACACTTGTCAGTTATTGGAAGCAACTGTCCTGGGAAAAGGCATAATTCTGGGAAAGGCGGTGCTCTTTAGCCAAAAAACTCTCCATGAGGGGGTTAGCACATTGGCCATGCTCCTAACAGCTGTAAGAGTACACCCTTCATCCATGCAAGGGCTTCTGGGTGGTGCATCACAGTGTCCACCGTGCCTGATCTTCAAGTATCTCTCAGCCAGAAATTCCTGGCTTGGTGAATCACTCTTTGCAAAGGTGAATACTTACATCGAATGTTTGCAGGTAAGAGCTAAATAATACTGTTCCAAGTTTCACTTCCCACATAGTTAACATAGCTTCGCTTCTTTATCTTAGGACCCCCTGTCATTTGTGGTTGTCTCAGTTCACACCAGAATTCTCTAAACCCACAATTCAGGGACAGGGCTCTGTGCCTTTGGGAATGTGGAGTCCGAAGGCTGAAGCTTTCCCTCTTCTCCACCTGGCTAACTCTGTTATCCTCTACAATCTGGCTAAAATGATAACTTCTGCTGTGACACTTCTCCTAGTGCCCTATCCCAGAGATATCGGCAACCTTCCTTTTGTTCCTACAAACATCTGGAAGAACATCACTTATCAGGCATGTTCACAATTCTAAGAGCTAAACTTGGTGGGCAGACTCCCATTTCATTTGAATCCTAGCTGACACTTGGCAGTTGTATCACTTTGAGTAAGCTATTTAAATTTTCCCAGCTTTAGTTTTCTCATCTGTAAAAGAGAGATCTATTTCATAGGGTTATTGTAGGGGCTAAATGAACTAAATGTAAAAAGCTCTTAGAACTGAAAACTATACAACTTTGTCATTACTTCATGGTAACTGTTTTGTCTTGTGTCTAATTACTTAGCTTATCAGGAACAGTGGCAATTTCTTTTTTGACTTTAAGTAGCCAACTATTAGCACAGTACCTGGCACACAAAAGGCAATGATACACATTTATTGACTAAAATAGACTAAGATCTAGAAATCTGTATCTAGCACCAGGATAATAATAACTTGCCATCCTAACAGCTAACAATATTGCATATTGTAACCTTGAAAAATACATTTATTTTTCTTTGTGATGGTAGTGGTAAGCCAGTGTTTCTCAAAGTCTTTAAAAAACATAGACAACCAGATATAATAAGCTCAAAGAACACGAAGCAGACTCAACCAAAAAAGATCTTCTCCTAGACATATTGTCATCACATTGTTGAAAGTTAAAGACAAGGAAAGAATCCTAAAGACGGTAAGAGAAAAGTGTCAAGTTGCATATAAAAGAAAACCAGTTAGATCATCAGGCTTCTTAGTGGAAACCTTACAGGCCAGAAGAGAGTGGGATGATATATTCAAGGTCTTAAAAAAACTTTCAATCAAGAAAATTATATCCAATGAAGTTATCCTATAAAAGTGAAGTATTTTTCAGATAAACAAAAACAGAGAGAATTCACTACCAGACCAGGCTTATGAGAAATTCTGAAGGGTGTCCTGCATTGCAAGTAAACATGAAACACATGTTACCATCAAATTCATTGATAGAGCAGGAGGAATCATTATCCAATCAACAAAATGACAACTCTTGGTTCTTATCTATCAAAACTAACCTTGAATGTAAGCAGATTAAATTCACCAACCAAAAGACTTAGGTTAGTTGAATGGATAAAAAACCATGACCACACAATATGCTGCCTACAAGAAACTTAGTTCACAAAGATACATGCAGACTGAAAGTGAAGGGTTGGGAAAAGATAGACCACGCAAATGAAAACCAAAAGCAAGCAGATATAGCTACCCTGATGTTAAAAAAAAAAAAAAGTTTTGGCCAGCGCTGCAGCTCACTTGGCTAATCCTCTGCGCCGGTACTCCAGGTTCCAGTCCTGGTTGGGGTGCCAGATTCTGTTCCGGTCGCTCCTTTTCCAGTCTAGCTCTCTGCTGTGGCCCAGGAAGGCAGCCGAGGATGGCCCAGGTGCTTGGGCCCTGCACCTGCATGGGAGACCAGGAAGAAGCACCTGGCTCCTGGCTTTGGATCGGCACAGCACGCCGGCCGTAGCAGCCATTTATGAGGTGAACCAACGGAAAAGGAAGACCTTTCTCTCTGTCTCTCTCTCTCTGTCTAACTCTGCCTGTCAAAAAAATAAATTAAAAAAAAGTTTAAATCAAAAATTGTAAAATGAGATGAAGAAGAACATTATAGTTTTGATAAAAGGTTCTATTTATCAAGAAGATTTTTGATTACTGCTTCAATCTCATTACTTGTTATGGGTCTGTTTAGGTTATCTGTATCTTCTTTATTTAATCTTGGTAGGTTATATGAATCCAGGAATTTACTCATTTCTTTGAGGTTTTCCAGTTCATTAGTGTGTAGTTCTTCATGGTAGTTTCTTATGATTCTTTGTATTTCAGTGATCTTGGTTGTAATGTCCCCTTTTCACCTCTAATTTTATTTATTTATTTTCTCCTTTTTTCTTTTTCTGGCTAGAGGTTTAACTATTTTGTTTATCTTCTCAAAAAAAAACAATTTTTGTTTTGTTGTTTTTTGTAATTTTTTAAAGTTTCAATTTCATTTATACCTGCACTGATCCTTATTATTTCTTGCCTCCTGCTAATTTTGGGTTTGGATTGTTGTTGTTTTTCTAAAGCTTCAAGATGTATCATTAGGTCAGGCCGGCGCAGCGGCTCAATAGGCTAATCCTCTGCCTGCGGCACCAGCACACCGGGTTCTAGTCCCGGTCGGGGCGCAGGATTCTGTCCCGGTTGCCCCTCTTCCAGGCCAGCTCTCTGCTATGGCCTGGGAGTGCAGTGGAGGATGGCCCAAGTCCTTGGGCCCTGCACCTGTATGGGAGACCAGGAGAAGCACCTGGCTCCTGGCTTCAGATCAGCGCGGTGCGCCGATCGCAGTGGCCATTGGAGGGTGAACCAACGGCAAAAGGAAGACCTTTCTCTCTCTCTCACTGTCCACTCTGCCTGTCCAAAAAAAAAAATGTATCATTAGGTCTTTAGTTTGAGACATTTTTCTTTTTTAAATGTAGCACTTAATGCTAAAAATTTCCCTTATTAATACTGCTTTTGCTGTATCCCACAGGATTTGATATGTTGTGTTTTCATTTTCATTTATTTTAAGAAAGTTTTTGATTTCCTTTTTAATTTTTCAATGGCTCATTGATCATTCAGTAGAATGTTGTTTAATTTCTAAGTATTTGTGAGTGCTCTATTCTTGTTGTTGTTGATTTCTAGTTTTATTTTTTTATGGTATGAGAAGATAAATGGTATGATTTCTATTTTTTTAAATTGGCTGAGACTTGATTTGTAGCCCAATATGTGGTCTATCCTAGAAAATGTTCATGTGCTGATGAGCCATTGGTTGAAATGTCCTCCAGTTGCATCCATTTTGCTGCAAATGGTAGAATTTCATTCATTTTTATAGCAGAATAATATTCCATTGTGTATATATACACGCCACATTTTCTTTATCCATTCATTTGCTGATGGACACCTTTGCTGATTCTAAATTTTGGCTATTGTGAACAGTGTTGCTGTAAACCTGGTAGTTCAAGTATCTCTTCGGTACTTCAACACAAAAGTCCCTGAATAGCCAAAGTGATTCTGAACAAGAAAAATCAAGCTGGAGGCATCATAATAACTGAATTCAAAGAATGCTACAAAGCTATAGTAATTAAAACAGCATGGTATTAGCGTACATACCAATACGTAGATCAGTAGAACAGAATAGAAAACCCAGAAATTAATCCACATACATTGAACCAATTGATTTTTGACACTCCATACAGTGGAGTAAGGGTAGTCTCTTCAACAAATGGTCCTGGCAAAACTAGATTTATACATGTAGAAGAATGAAATTAGATCTGTATCTCTCACTAAATACAAAAATAAACTCAAGATTGACCAAAGACTTAAATTTAAGACCAGAGACTATGAAGTTGCTGAAAGAAAACATAGGGGAAACACTCTAAGACATTGGTGTAGGTGAGGACTTCTTGGATAAGTGCAGGCAACAAAAGCAAAATTAAATAAATAGGATTATATCAAACTCAGAAGCTTCTGCACAGCCAAAAAGTTATCAATAGAGTGAAGAGACATCCAACAGAATGGAAAAAATATTTGCAAACCCCTATCCAACAAAGGATTAATATCCTGAATATATCAGCAACTTAAAAAACTCAACAACAACAAATCCAGTTGAGAAATGGACAAAGGACTTCAATATACAAGGTCTAAGAGTCAAAGGGATCACACAAACAATTCTCAAAAGAAGAAATACAGATGTCCAACAAATATATGAAAAAATGCTTAACATCACTGTCAGGGAAATGTGAATCAAAACCATAATGAGATAGCACCTCACCCCTGTCAGAATGTCTACAATCCAAAACACAGAGAGTAGCAAATGCTGGTAAGAATGTGAATAAAGGGGAACACTTACACGCTATTGGTGGGACTGTAAATTAGTGCAGCTACTGTGGAAAACAGTTTGGAGATTTCTTAAAAAACTAGAAATGGACTTGCCATATGACCCAGCAATCCTACTACTGGGTATATACCCAAAAGACTTGAATACAATGTATTGAAGATATACCTGCACCACCATGTTCATAGCATCAGTGTTTACAATAGCCAAAATTTGGTTACCACCACTATATATTTAACTTCTACAAGATCATCTATTTTTTAAACTTCAAATATCAGTGATATCAGGTGATACTTGTTTTTCTGTGCTTGGCTTATTTCGTTGAACATAGTGACTTCCAGTTCTATCCATCTTGTTACAAGTGACAAGATTTCATCCTTTTTATGGCTGAGTAATATTCTATTGTGTCTATGTATCATAATTTCTTTACCCATTTAATGATGGATGGTCATTTAAAAGGTTTCTACTTCTTAACTATTGTGAATAGTGTTATAATGAATATCAGAGTGCAGACATCTCTTCAATAGATGGATGGAGTGTAATTGCTGGTACCTCACTTTAGTTTTTTGAGGAATCACTATACTGTTTTTCACAATGGCTATACTAATTTTCATTCCTACCAACAGTGTGCAAGAGTTTCCTTTTTCTACATCTACCAACACTTTTTTAAAAAGATTTATTTATTTATTTGAAAGTCAGAGTTACACAGAGAGAAGGAGAGGCAGAGAGAGAGGTCTTCCATCGATGGTTCACTCCCCAGTTGGCCACAATGGCCAGAGCTGTGCTGATCTGAAGCCAGGAACTCAGTCTGAGTCCTCTACGTGGATGGTAGGGAATCCAAGTACTTGCACCAATATCTTCTACCTCCCAGGGTGCAGCATTAGCAGGAAATTGGATCAGAAGTGCAGGAGCCAAGACTCCAAATAAACGCTGTGATGTGGGATGCAAGTGTCCCAAGTACTGTCTTAACCTCTGCACAAAACACCCACCCCTCTTATTTAAATTAATTTGATTAAATTCAAAATCAAGCATGAAATATTTGATATAAAATAAAGGAATTTGAGAATTTCCTGGAATTGATTATCCCTCCTCTTCAAAATCTTTCTAGCTTAATATTATTACTATGTCAGCTCTTTAGAAGTTAAACATTTACATGTAACTTAAATCTTATAAATAGATAATAAAACCATTGATGCAGAATTTGCTTTAGTAAATTCACATTTATGCTTCATAACTATTCAAAGCACACAGACATTAATCAGTATTGTCCTTGAGTGGTTTATCAGAATTTGGGATTATCCATAATAAACTTGCTTTTAAGTTCCATGCCGTTAATATTGCACTTGCTTACTTGTAGCTTTTTATCCATTTCAATTTCCTCTACTTAATGTGCATCCAGAGAAGTTCTTTGAAGCTCAAATACTGAGCTAGTTCCTTCCTTGAAGAAAGTTTTGGTATAGCACAAATTTTCTTGTCAGTTAAGGACAAAAGTAGAAATTTTTTTTAGCATTGATGGGTTAAGGGAAGAGTTAGACAAGAGGCTAGTTGGGAGGAATGGACGTTTTTCTTGCACAACCGTATCTCCTCACCTCAATATGTCTTCAATGTCTTCTTGGAAGTAAATATCTAGACCAGCACACACACTATTTTCAAATATAAGAATCAAAGAAATTCCAAAGCCAAATATGAAAAAAAATTAGTTTCATGGCTGTTTTACATTAACCTAATCTGTAATCTTTCCATATAGTTTGAATAACTGAGATCTAAGTGACAAAGACTGATTTTTCTGTTGTTGGTAAATCTTGTAGTTACCCTCCTTGTTTCACAATCAAAATGATGATCATCAGTATAATAAAATATGTACCTCTATTATTTGTAGCTCTGTGCTTTATAAGTGTACAGGTTCTAAAAAAACACTATTAGAAATGAATTAAGCACAGAGCTAGACCCTTTCCAATACCATCTCTCTTTAGACTCCAATCAGTCCTTTGAGCTGTGAGGAATCTGTTTCACCAAAAGGAAACTGAGGCTCAGACACGTAACAAATCACAGATTATAGTGGAAAATTGATTTGTCTTGGTATCAGAATCACAAATAACTCCAGGAATCATTATTTTACCATAATTTTTATCCTTTTAAATTAAGAAAATTCTGTCTATAGTCTCATTTAATTGACAGAATGATTATGTGTAACATATTTCAGTATAAAAACAGAACATGAAGTTTGCTTAAAGGATTGTATTGACTTTCTCCTTTTACCTTGAAGCATGTCAGGTATATCAATTCTACAATCAACTAAGATAATTAGAGAAACAACACATGCCCCAGAGGGAGCATTTTCTAGTGATTATATCATAGATACATAATAATATCTTTATAAGCTAAGCAGGAAAACATTCTCAGAAGCATATTGTTCAGGTCAGTGATTTTAAAAGAATTCCATAGGATGAATAGCCCCTCTGTCAGAATAAAAGTTGTGGTGCAAATTCCATTATAATTCTCTTTTCTCAGTCACTTGGAACTTTCTCAAAAATTCTCTTTCCAAGTGAAACTGTCCCTGGTGGCTGCCTCCCAAATGCAATTTTTTTAAGTGAAAGGAAAATTTGTTTCTCCATCCAAGAAGGAAATAGTTATTCAGCTACTTTTTTCAAAGTTCTTTAACTATAAATACCACAAGACTCAAACTTTTAAATACTTAAAATTTTATATAAAGTTGGGTAGCACTCAATTATTGATCTGTTTGCTATATGGGAAATTAGGAACAAAATTTATATAGAATTTTACAAAGTTCAATGAATTGTTTGCCATATTAAAGTTTAGAGTAAAAGTGGGAATAATGTTATAGAATTACAGTTTGATTGAATCTGACTAAACACATGATTGAAGTTTGCTTCTTCAATCAAGTATTTAAATACTGATGTATTTCAATAACCACTCATGGAGTCAAGATAAAAATGTTGTTGTCTCCTCTGTTCAAATACCATTAAGGCTCATGGCAAAGCTAGAAAGGTTGTCATGTTAGGATTTGCCTCTTCACTTTTTTTTTTAATATTTTTATTTATTTATTTGAAACAGAAAGAGAAGTCTTCCATCTGCTGGGTCACTCCCCAGGTGATTGCAACTGCTGCTGGAGCTGGGCCAAGCCGAAGCCAGGAGCCAGAAGCTTCTTCTAGGTCTCCCACATGGGTGCAGGGGTCCAGATACCTGGGCCATCTTCCACTGCTTCCCTAGGCCATTAGCAGAGAGCTGGATTGGCAGTGAAGCAGCTAGGACTTGAAGCGGCACCAGTATGGGATTCAGGCGCTGCAGGCAGTTGCTTAACCTACTGCATTACAAGGCTGGCCCCTGCCTCTTTACTTTTAGTGATTTGTACCTACTGAAGAAGATCTTTTTTTTTTTTTTTTTAACTACTTAAGGTGACCTCAGCAGTTTCCTAGGATCTACAGGTTCCAGATTCTTCTTCAGCCTTAAAGTTGACCAGTTAAATATCTCAGTTCACATACCTAACTAGAGAATGAAGAACACTAGACTTTTTTTGCATGTGGGTGAATATCCATGTTGTCCACACAAATACACTTTCAGGAAGCTTTATAAGGTAGACTTATAATATAGTTAATCATTTCAAAGGGCATTTTACCTGCAAAACCTGATGAACTAGACATTGTCAGTGACTGTTAAGGACAGAGAAAAGTCATTTTGTATTATGTAAAATACATAGATTATAAACCAGCAAGTCAATTCATAAGCAATAAAAACTCAGCAATGTTGTAATGATCTGAGGTCTTTGTTTATGCCTTCTACAAGAAATATAAAACTAAACTATTCCAGTCATTGTCATGGCACTGTATAAGCAATAAAGATCAAATTGTATATTAAATTGTGTATTGTTTTAGATAAATTGGCTTGGTTGTAAGATGCAAGAGGTGGATTAAACAAGCTAGAAATATATCTCTTATGTTTAGAAGTCAGGAGGCCATTGGTCCTGATTGGAATAGAATTCCAAAAGGGAGGGATTTGCCTCCTGCCAGGTGGTTACCTTGCTATGTAAAGTCAGCCTCCATTTCGAGATAACTTCATGCTCAGAGACCGTAGTTAAGGCTCCAAACATTGTGTCTACATTTTATTCTACAAGGAAAGACACTAAGAAAGGGCATGCATTAGCCCTGTTATTCCAGTTACTTCCCATTGGCTAGAATACGCAAAGGGCCTCACTTGGCTGCTAGGGAAGCTTAAAAAAAAAGTAGTCTTTTTTCTAGAAAGAAATGTGTCCAGTTAAAACTCAGAGATTTTCTTTTTCTTTGTAAAGATTTATTTGTTTGAAAGGCAGAGTGACAGAAAGAGAGGCAGAGATGTGGCGGGGGGGGGGGGGGGGTGGAGAGAAAGAGAGAGAGAAACTTTTATCTTCTGCTTCACTCCCAATGTCTGTAGTAGACAGGGCTGGGCCAGGAGCCTGGACCTCTATCCTGGTCTCCCATAGATGTCACAGAGTCTGTAGTACTTAGACCAGCATCTGCTGCCTTCCAGGCCATGAACAGCAAGCTGAATCAGAAGCAGTGACAACAGGGCTTGAACCAGGCCCTCTGGTATGGGATACTGACAGCTTTGCCTGTTGTGCCACTACACTTCTCCAGGAGTTCTCTTTTTGAGGAAGAATGGCAGAATGGATATTTGAGGTAAACCCAACAATTTCATGCACATACATGATTAATAAATAAGAATGTAAACTTAAAATGATTACAAAAAATGATGTGGGGTAATGGCTGGTAATGGCTGAAGTACTTGAATTACATTAAGACTATAAAAATGGATTCTTGTAGATGATCTCCTTTCATGAATTAACTTCACAAGGTCTTTTGGAGGTCTTGAAGATTAAGCATCTTGTAAGTTAAGGTCTACAATAAAGGCTACAGCTGAACATTCAGGGCAAAGTGGATATTTAACAATTGATAAATAAATTCAGCCTGTGTAGTTAGCAATCTAAAAGAGAAAAAAAATGCACACTGAATCAAGAATTATTTTGGTTGTCACTCTACTGTGTGTTTATGCTTTAAATTTATGATCTTTTAGGAAGAATGTATACCTAAAAAAATATGCAGTCCTTACTGTTTAGTCTCTGGCACTAATGTACATTGCTCAACTATTTCAACGATTTAAAGTTCTCTTTTTTTTTACCTACATTTTTCCAGTTAAATAAGAAAATTATTTTGTTCACTTAAATATAATAAATAGTATATATAACATTTAAGAATGTAAGTGATCCTAATGATATATATAAAAAGTGAATTCAATCATCTCTAGAGAGACAATACAGACTGTAGTGTTTTTTTAATAACTTTTTTAAAGATTTATTTATTTATTTGAAAGGCAGAATTACAGAGAGGCAGAGAGAGAGAGGGAAAGAGAGAGAGAGAGAGAGAGAGAGAGAGAGAGAGAGAGAGAGAGAGAATCTTCCATCCACTGGTTCACTCCCCAGATGACTGCAATGGCCCGAGATGGGATGATTTGAAGCCAGCAGCCAGGAGCTTCTTTTGGGTCTCCCATGAGTGTGCAGGGGCCCAAGCTGGGCCATCTTCTACTGCTTTCCCAGGCAATAGCAAAGAGCTGAATTGGAAGTGAAGCAGCTAGGACTCGAACCAGCAACCCATATGGATGCTGGCACTGCAGGTGGTGGCTTTACCTGCTATGCCACAGTGCCGGCCCCCAGACTGTGGTTAAAAGGGAAGATTCAACCATTTACTTGAAGTACAAAGGTGGAAAATTAAGTTTCAGCTTTGTTTTAAAATTCAAGATAGCTACTTCAAAGGATTGTTATAAGAATTAATGCATTTTTTTTCTGTGTGCTTGACAGACAGTAAGAACTTAATATAATGTAAGGATGTGTTATAGACTTTTACTATCTGCTTGAATTCAGCTACTCATAATTTGATGTAAATCTCTCAAATTTTCTATCAAAATTTCCAAATTTATTGGTTTAGAATTTTCAACTGGGTTTCTTTAAAATTTTTTAAAAGATTTATTTTATTTATTTGAAAGGAAGAGTTACAGGGCGGGGGGCGGGGAGAAATGGGGTGGGGGAGGGAGCTTCCATCTTCTGGTTCACTCCCCAAATGGCTGCGATGGCTGGGGCTGAGCCAGACCAAATCCAGGAGCCAGGAGCTTCATCCAGGTCTCCCACATGGGGGCAGGTGCCCAAGAAATTGAGCCATCTTCTGTTACATTTCTCAGGCCATTAGCAGGGAGCTGGATTGGAAATGGAAGCAGCTGGGACTTGAAACAGTGCTGGTATGGAATGCCAGCAATGTAGACACAGGCTTAACCAGTTATGCCACAGTGCAGGCCTCCTTAAGATTTTTTTTAAAGATTTATTTATTTGAAAATCAAAGTTACACTAAGAGAGAAAGAGAGTCAGAGAGGTCTTCCATATGCTGGTTCACTCCCCAAATGGCAGCAACGGCCAGAGCTGGCCTGATCCAAAGCCAGGAGCAAGGAGCTTCCTCCGGGTCTCCCCCAGCAGGGGCCCAAGCATTTGGGCCATCCTCTACTGCTTTCCCAGGCCCTAGCAGAGAGCTAGATCAGAAGTGGAGTAGCTGGGACTCGAATCAGCACCCATATGGGATGCCAGCACTGCAGGCAACAGCTTTACCCGCTATGCCACAGTGCCGACCTCCAAATTTTTTACAAGTCTCATGAAACATTACATAAAATGATATGCAAAATACTTTTTTAATTTTTAAAAAATGTTAATTAATAAAAGGAGAACAGAGTTTATGTATTTCATAGAACCAATTCTAAGATAACCATACTTCCTCCATCCTCCTTCCTTCCTTTTTTTCTTTTTTTCCATTTGATTTTTGCAATAACATACTTTCAGTTTACTTTATAATCACAGGCTTAATGCACCACTGACCATAGTGTTCAACAAGTAAAAAGTAGAAAGACCATTGTTTCACAGGACTATAGACAAAGATTATAAACAATAACCAATCGTAAGATGTCAGTTTAATTCTTTTTTTAAAGATTTATTTTATTTACTTGAAAGTCAGAGTTACAGAAAATGGGGGAGGGACAGAGAGAGAAAGAGAGATCTTCCATCCTCTGGTTCATTGTCCAAATGGCCACAATGGCCAGGGCTGTGCCAGACTGAAGCTAGGAGTCAGAAGGTTCCTCTGGTCTCTCACATGGGTGCAGGCACCATCTTCTGCTTCCACTTGGGCCATCTTCCGTTGCTTTCCCAGGCACATTAGCAGGGAGTTGGATAGGAAATGGAGTAGCTGGGACTCGAACCAGCTGCCATATGGGATGCTGTCATCAGAGGCAGTGGCTTTAAATGCTATGCCACAATACCGGCCCCCAGTTTTGTTCTTACACATTGTTTTTTATGTTCTATATTAACTACCACATATCAGAGAAAACATATTTGACTGTAACTGGCTTATTTCACTAATCCTAGTGATCTCCAGTTGCATCAATTTTGTTACAAAAGGCAGGATTTCATTCTTTTTTTATGGCTGAGTAGTATCCATCATGCATATATACACTACATTTTCTTTATCCAGTCATCAGCTGATGGACATATGGGTTGTACCCCCATGTTTATACCAGCTCAATTCACAATATCTAAGATATGGAATCAACCCAGATGTATATCAACAAAGCACTTTTTAATATACTTTAGTGATAAAATAAATGGGTAGCGGTTAGAGACATGTGGTTATGCTGAATGAGATGTATAATTTATGACCAAGTAAAATATAGAAAGTCAAAGTCAACTTTGTTTTGTCTTGTAAAGTTTATTTAGCGTCTCAAAATTATATATTTCCAATTTTCTCTTTTCTGCGAGGATGGTCCTTCCAAAGATTTTAATAGTTCTTGCAAAGCTGGCAAAACAACAACTGAAATTCATCAATGTCTATATCTATACCTACAACTATGAATTTAAAAGGTATTGCCACTTTCTTGAAACTGTGTTTTTTTAATAACTTATCAGTGGTCCAAGACCTACCAAATGAGCCTTGTTCAGGATATAATGAACACATGTACAAAGATTGCTTTTTAACTTCCAGTTCCTAAGCCTAAGTCATATTGCATTTGCTATAAAGGAGCAATATATTATCTTGAAATGAACTGTGGAAGCAATTTTTTTAAGTTGAGCTAACATAAAGTTTTAAAGAATGAATATATCACAGTGAAAAACTGGAAAATGTGAAACATTGCATCATTTGTTTGCATTTCATATAAACATCAATATTACTGTTTCCAAAGAAAATATAGTAGAATATTAATTCTGATAAAAAAATAAGTATTGTTAATGAGCCAAGTACATTAGATATTTGTGTTACAGTTTTGTTAAATAATAAAGGCCTATTAAACGAAGAATGTTGTGTTACCTTTGGGCCCTAGTCTGCAGTTTTTTATGTGAGAATAAACCTCATCTGCTTTCTATGGGAGCATTCTTCAATTAAATATGATGAGCATATTTCAATTAAGGTTTATATTCCATATGTATTTTTACAGGTGTTAGTACCTAGATCCATAATTACTCCAAAGATCACGTGACTGTATAAGAGGCTCCCATGTGTATTTTTTTTTTTGAGATTTATTTATTTATTTGAAAGACAGAGTTATAGAGAGGCAGAGGCACAGAGAGAGAGAGAGAGAGAGAGAGAGAGAGAAATCTTCCATCCACTGGTTCACTTCCCAAATGGCAGCAACAGCCAGAGCTGGGCCGATCCAAAGCCAAGAGCCAGGAGCTTCTTCTGGGTCTTCCCAAGCAGGTGCAGGGACCCAAGGACTTGGGCCATCGTCCACTGCTTTCCCAGGCCATAGCAGAGAGCTGGATTGAAAGAGGAGCTGCCAGGACTCAAACTGGTGTCCATGGGATGCTGGCACTGCTGGTGGAAGCTTTACCGGCTATGCCACAGTGCTGGCCCCTATTTGCGTTTTTGATAGTGCATCTTCAAAAAGGTGGAAAGTGTGTATTGTGAGAAAACTATGCCTGGATTTCCAAATGTTTCTGAATCAAGATAAACTTCTCTACCAATTCTATTTTTCAGTGATTTTTTTTGAAGAGGCTTTATATATAATTCCAAATGTCTGTATAGCCAATAATTATAACAGATAAGATTTTTCTTGTTGAAGTCATGTCAACATTATTGCCAGATTACCATATGTTCTTGTCAAATTGCTGCCAAAATCTGAGTGCTGCCTCATCTTCAAAGTAACATTTGTATCAGAATTACATTACAATATCAATTTTAACCATTTTCTAGCTAATGGGATCAGATTGGAATGGCCCTCAAAATTAGGTGTAAACATAAATTCGGCCTGTGCTGTTTCACAGTGGGGGTGAGGAGTGAGTATTCCCCGAAGCATTGGTCATCTGAACTGACAGACCATGTGAAAGGCATGTTAGGGGTGTATATTGTTGTAGTAGTATTTGAATGAGGACATGAATAATTAAATTCCAGCTTAAGGTCTTATTAGTGTGTTTGGCTCCAGGAACTCGAGTTAGTTACCCAAAGACTCCATCTTTCCGAATAGTGACCATATGTGCTCACTGAGTTATTTTCCTTGGGTATTTGCTTTTCAAAGGGCTTCTCTGCATACAAAGTCAGTTGTTGAGATGTCCAAAAATGTGTAAGTAAATAGCTGAGAGTTTTCACTCCAGAAAACATCAAGTGTGCAGAAATGTCAACATCAGGGCAGTGGGTAAAGAAAGAGTTTTCAGCAATAATAAAATCTTGCTGGCTGCTCTGCTCACAGAAAACACCCATTTCTTTGAGCCATTCACTTACTTTTTACTCTGCTCTGAGGCAGGGGAGCAAGCATGATTATAATAATAGAAGCATGAAAAAGTTATGGTCCATCAGAGACTTTCTGATGGTTAAATGAAACCTACCATTTGATTTTAGTTTAGAATTAAAACAATGAAGTTGACAGATTAATTTTTTCTTTCAAACCGACCATTTAACTTTAGTGCACTAAAACTGCTAAATTGATTTAATCAATACTACCCTTGACTTTCCTCTGGATTGTGTCTCCTGAGAGATCAAGCCTCAGCTAATAGAGCTTGGTTCTTAACCCCAAGAAAATCTTTAGTGAAGCCACGCACGTGGTTTTTCTTCTTGTAGTTTTAATACAAATTTCAGAAGCAAGTTAACAGCATTGTTTTCCTCTGCTGGGTTTCTGAAATGACTGTAAATATGACATCAGTATTTAAGGAGAACATTGTTTACGAAACTTAACAAATATCGCTCTAGACAAAAAGTAAATGGGTATATTTTTCTTAGTGACAAGGCTCAGATTAATTCTAGAGCTCAAGTTTCCTTTCCCACTTGAATGTTGATTGTGTTTTGGAGTTGTTTTACAGACTCTAATCTTTGAATTTTTGTTTTAAGGTAACAATGTGTTGTGGGTTGAGTTTTGTCCCTTCCCCCTCACCCCCCACATCCCCCAAAACAGATTTGTCCAAATCCTAACCCCTGCTACCTGTGATCTGGAAATAGATTCATTCTGGGTGTAATCAAGTATATTATGCTGACATTGTGCTAGCTTCAAGGTGATCGCTGAATATAAGGACTTGTGCCTTTGCAGGAAAGAAGAGGAAGTTCTGAAACAGGAGACAGGCGCACACACAGAGGGGAAAGCCAGGTGGAGATGGAGGCTAGATGGCGGCAGTGATCTCTATAGCAAGAATTCCCAGTAGTCACCCAAAACTGGAAGAGAGGCCAGGAGCAAATTCTCCCTGAGAGCCTCCACAAGAAACCAACCATGCTAAGGTCTTGATTTCTGACTTTTGGCCTCTAGAATAAGAAAATATATTCTGGGGCCGGCGCTGTGGCTCACTTGGTTAATCCTCTGCCTGCAGCGCCAGCATCTCATATGCGCGCTGGTTCTAGTCCCGGCTGCTCCTCTTCCAGTCCAGCTCTCTGCTGTGGCCTGGGAAGGCAGTGGAGGATGGCCCAAGTGCTTGGGCGCCTGTACCCACATGGGAGACCAGGAAGAAGCACCTGGCTCCTGGCTTCGGATCGGCCCAGTGCCGGCTGTAGCGGCCATTTGTGGGGTGAACCAACAGAAGGAAGACCTTTCTCTCTGCCTCTCTCACTGTCTAACTCTGTCAAATAAAAAAAAGAAGAAGAAAATATATTCTTCCTTTGGGCCACCCAGTTTGTGGTAATTAGCTCTGTCAGCCCTAGGAAACTTATACACACCATAAGTCTCCTTAGTGGCACGTGGGATAGTTCTTTTGTTTTAGAAGCTGTCAGAATGTGTTGCAGTTGCATCTGTAGAGAGTACAACTGATGTTTCCCCATCAGATGTATTCTTCCCAAAATGAGAACCCACACCATTTTCTGTTGTCTTCAGTGGCTGGAAGCCTAGGGCCAGGATAAAAATTTATTCTTTGCTCGCAAATATCAGTGTCATGGATAACAACTCAATTTCTCCCACATCCTTCAAGTACAGCTTTCCTTAGCTAGGAATGCCAACACCAAATGCCTACAGTTAGAAATCTAGGGGCCAGCACCATGGTATAGTAGGTTAAGCTTCTGCCTATGGTGCTGGCATCCTATATGGGTATCAGTTCATGTCCCTACTACTCCACTTCCAATCCAGCTCTCTGTTAATGGCCTTGGTAACAGAGGATGGGTGAAAGTGCTTGGGCCCCTGAACCCATGTGGGAGACCTGGAGGAAGCTCTTGGCTCCTAGCTTTAGACCGGAGTTCCAACATTGTGGCCATTTGGGGCATGAACCAGCAGATGGAAGATCTCTCTTTCTCTGTCTCTCTTTCTGTCTCTTCCTCTCTCTCTCTGTAACTCTGCCTCTCAAATAAATAAATCTTTCAAAAAAATGTAACTGAAGACAAACCTATGTTCTCTGCAACAAAACAAACCATTCCCTGAAGGTAGCACAATTTTCCTGAGCATAATACAATTCATCTTTTTAATTTATCTTTATTTTTAAAAAACATTTAGTGATTTTATTTGAAAGGCAGAGAGTTACAGAGGAGATAATCTTCCATCTTCTGGTTCACTCCCCCAAACACCTGCAACAGCTGAGATCGAACCAGGAAACTCAATCCAGGGTCTCCCATGTCAGTGGCAGGGACCCAAGTCCTCATATCATCACCACTGCCTCCCAGAGTGTGTATTAGCAGAAAGCTGGATCTGGAAGTGCAGCCCCTGCTGAAATCCAGGCACTCTAATAAGCAATGCTGGCATCCCAAAAGCATTTTAGCCCTGTGCCAAATAGTCACTCCTTTTAATTCCTGTTAAACTGAATAATATGAAATGACTTACTGCCCCTTCAGAAAAAGAATATAGCAAAAAGGGAAGGAAGAAGGGAGAAAAAGGGAGAGGGAAGGGAGGTAAAGTAGAAAGGATGGGGTGATGAGGAAAGACAGAAAAACGGAGAGAGATGGAGGAAGGGAGAGCCCTACTGATATCTGCATGTGGAATATTACATAGTGAGCATGTAATTCAGATTGCTCTCATAAAAGAACGTATTTTAATGTATTATTAAAATATGACCTTGCCTATCTCAGTTGACTATAGAAAGATAAAGGCATAGGCACAGATGACCTACACAATACAGAGGGGCCCCAAGGAGAACAGTGGCAAGGGAAGCTAGCAGCCCAGCCTCTGAAGAGAAGTAGCACTTTAAATTCAGACCCTAGGTGGCAATGGAGGTGGGCCCCTTCCATCTGCCTGTTAGTCTGAGATTTGGTGCTATTATGAAGTACTTCAATGTCCTGTTGAAATTCATGTTGTCTATGTTTCTCATTGTGTAGAATAAGTGAACCCTCACCAGCTACAACACTGAAAGTTAATCAGAAATTTTCTTTGTAGTGGTATTTGTGTGAACATATTTTTCTTTTATTTTTGGGGTCAGGTCTTCTGTAAAACAGAAGAACTTCCTTGCCTTTTTCCTCTTTCCCCTCCATACCCTCCTTCCCTCTTAATCTCTTGAGGGGAGAGGAATCACAGGACAGGATATCTGGCTTTATGCTGCTATGCCCTGCAATTGAATAGTCAGCAGATGAGTAGAATGATGGTATTTAAGAGCAAACAAAGGGAAAATATAAATCCTTTGAGCAGCAGATATGTGTAATTTACTTGAGCTTTCTGTTTCAACTTTTAAAAGAATGCAAGATCTTAGACAATAGCGAGTCAGAAATAGGCCAGTTACAGCACTAAATCTCCTTCAATTAGGGTCATAACAAAAACACTATTTATAAACATATGGTGCAACTTGATAGGCTTAAAAGAATGGTGGATCCAATTTGCAATCTCCATCCACAATGTCCCAGGAGTGGTGAAAACCTGCTCCTTGTAGAGTCATTTTAAGCATTCTCAGCAAGTCTAGCAGACTCCTTAGATTCCACAAAATGACTATATTTTTAGCTATTGATGAAATTCAGGCCCATCATTCTCCATAAGCTCCAATATTTATTCAAGAGTGTTGTTTAGTGAGGCACTGATGTTGGATGAACTACTCATATATATATATATATATATATATTTGTCTAAGGCAAATTAAGTATTTGCACAACACCATCAATGATAATGCCTCTACTTCATATTGATTTGTATTTCATTGTGTGCCATTCTGACGTTATAATCCCTAAAATCCAGATTTAATTCTTTGAACCCATACCAATGACTTTTGTCTTTTCTCTAGCATGAAGTGCTCAGACTGGTCTGCAAGATCCCTGTGGTTTGCCCTGCCTTAACTGTCGGCCCTTACATTTCACTGCTCCTCTCCACATACTCTTCCAGATAGACTAGGAGAAGTCACACATACACATCACACTTTTCCCTTTCTCCCTTTGATTAACTACTCCCTGGTTTGGTCTGCCTTCTTGCCTCATATTTCATGTCCATACGTAATTTTTTGAGTTATTTCTATGTTGGATCTCAGCTCTACTCAACATAAGCTGATATGTAGGTGGAGATTTATTCACTTTTAGCTCTCAACCCTTTATATTAGAACTTCACACATGGGGCCGGAGCTGTGGCACAGTGCGTTAATGCCCTGGCCTAAAGCACCTGCATCCCATATGGGTGCCGGTTTGAGACCCAGCAGCTCCACTTCCCATCTAGCTCTCTGCTATGGCCTGGGAAAGCAGTAGAAGATGGACCAAATCCTTGGGCCCCTGCACCCAAGTGGGAGACCTGGAGGAACCTCCTCTCCTGGCTTCTGGCTTCAGATTGGCGCAGCTCCGGCCGTTGAGGCCAACTGGGGAGTGAACCATCAGGTGGACGACTTCTCTCTTGCTCGCTGCCTCTCCTCTCTCCGTGTAAATCTGACTTTCAAATAAATAAATCTTTAAAAAAAAAAAGAACTTCATACAGTACTTTGTGCATAACAGATACTCAACAGCTATTTGTTGACTACAAATACAAATGAATAAATTATATATAGATTAAAACTGAAAGATGAGCATTAAATAATGTCTTGGGAAGACATAAATAGGGAAAATACATTTTATTCACATGTAATTAGTGCTTTGTGAGAAAAATACTGTTCTTTAAATCATTTTATATCTTTACTTGGTGTAAAATTTAACCAAATATTCCCAGCTAAAATGTTTCAGTTAAAGTGATTATATGTTCTAAAGGAAGTCGGACTTACAAAAGACCATATTATAAATAGTAAGTCATAATTGTTATCTAAAATATTTTATGACTTTTTATTTATTTGAGAGGCAGAGAGAGACCACCAGAAAGCACCCATCCACTGCTTCATTCCCCAAACGCCCACAACAGCTGGGGCTGGGCTGGGGCCAGAACCAGAACTTGGAATACAATGTAGGTCTCCCATGAAGACACTAAGGACACAACCATCTGAGCCACAACCATTGTCTTGCAGGGTCTGCAGTTGTGGGAAGCTGAAGTTGGGGGCTGGAGCCAGCATTGAAACCCCAGTCCACCAACATGGGATATAGATGCCAAGCCATAAGCTTGCTCCCATGTCAGTATTAATGTTATTTTTATTATTACCTCTCTGCAATAAGATTTTAGAGAATTGTATACTTTAAGACTAAGACTATACCTCAAAAGCAATTTTATCCTAAAGTTCTAATGACAAGCTACTAAAAATTCAGTTCTCTGTACTGTGAAGACATCCAAATACTTCAGCGGAACTTTTTCTTTGTTCTATACAATTGCTCAACTAAACACATAGAGAAAACTTATGAATATTCAGTGGAAAGATTTAACTGAAAAGGAAAACACTGAAAAAAGTGTAAAATATTATAAAACCTTTCATATAATTGAACCAAAAGGAAGAGCAATTGACTTTTCTGGGAGATGTTCATTCAGTAAGTGATGGAGCAATAATATGCTTTCACAAACACTCATGTTTCCAACCTTTGATTACTATTTGCTTGTTACCAACAAAGGCTTTGAAGTATCATAACTCTAAGAACCAAAAATGATAGATAAATTAGATTGAGTATAAGATAGAAAGAGATCGGGGGGCGGTGCCAGCATCCCATATGGGTGCCGGGTTCTAGTCCTGGCTGCTCCTCTTCCAGTCCAACTTTGTGTTGTGGCCTGGGAGGGCAATGGAGGATGGCCCAAGTGCTTGGGCCCCTGCACCCGCATGGGAGACCAGGAGGAAGCTCCTGGCTCCTGGCCCCTGGCCCCTGGCTTTGGATCAGCGTAGTTCTGGCCGTAGTGACCATTTGGAGGGTGAACCAATGGAAGGAAGACCTTTCTCTCTGTCTCTCTCACTGTCTAACAATGACAGGAAAAACAATGGAAGATAGTCCATGAGCTTGGGCCCCTGCACCCACATGGGAGATTCGGAAGAATCTCCTGACTACTGGCTTCAGATCAGCCCAGCTCCAGCCATTGTGGCCATCTGGGGAGTGAACCAGCAGATGGAAGACTCTCCGTCAAAAAAAAAGAAAGAAAGAGATCAAGCTTTAAAAAGTTGTGAAAGCCTTATATATTCACCTTTCCGAGTTTATTTTCCTGATTCTAAACTCTGCATTCCTATGTCCCTCAAGTTTTAAGAGGGGAGAGAAAGTGAGAAAAATGAAATTATGGGGAAGATCCAGGGGCCAGGAACTTAACCCAGCTCCCACATGGGTAGTAGGAACCAAAGTACTTGAGTCATCACTACTGTCTCCCAGGTTGAACATTAGCAGGAAACTGGAGTCAGGAGCCAGAACTGAGTCTAGAACATAGGCTGTCTGTTATGAAACATAGTTATCGTAACTGGCTTCTCAATGGCTAGGTTAAAGGCCCACCCAAGAAAAGGAGACTTAAAAAAAAAAAAAAAAAACATAATTTGGTGCAGAATCTTCAGGGAAGTTGGATGCCTTAAGTCAGACCAGCAAGAGCACTTCCCAGAAGATTTGCACCATAGTGATTTATTGAAAGATAGCAAGAGAAACCAGCAAGGGAGGAGGAAGTAGGGTTGATTTCCACAGGAGAACTTTGTATCAGAAGTTATGTCTCAGTGTTGCCCCAACCCAATGCATGGGAACTGGGATTTTCTACTCCATACCATGAGTCATTGGTTCAGGGTGCTCCTGGAGGGCAAGTTTCCAGGATGTTTGATTTTCCATTCATTCTGGTTAAAACTAACTCCAGGAGCTAGAGAACAGTCCTTGAGGTAAAGATGCAGATGCTGCATTTTGGAAGTGAAAGCACATTAAGATATAGGAGAGGGAGATCACAGTACACAGTGAGATGTGGGCAAAGCACAAACACAATGCATTGCTTTGGCACAATCCGCTTTGAATCACACAGTCACAGTGCTTCAGACCACATGATTCAGTTGTCCACTCAGCATCAAGGAAATCTCTGAGGTGGCTGGCACACTTCCAGCACCACTAACCCACTACTGCTCCTTCTATTGCTGAATATAACTGCTGCCCCATTCTCCCCAGCATGGATCTCACCTGTCTCCTGCTCTTGTTGTTTCCAACTCCTGAAGTCTTAGGAGTTAAGTGATAGAGGCTGGAATATGTGTTTATATCTCTGCAGCAAAAGGTTCAAGAAGGGGCTGGTGCTGTGACTGAGTGGATAAAGCCACCATGTGCAGTGCTGGCATCCCATATGGGCACCAGTTCAAGTCTTTGCTGCTTCACTTCAGATCCAGCTCCCTGCTAATGCAGCTGGGAAAAACAATGGAAGATAGTCCATGAGCTTGGGCCTCTGCACCCACATGGGAGATTTGGAAGAATCTCCTGACTACTGGCTTCAGATCAGCCCAGCTCCAGCCATTGTGGCCATCTGGGGAGTGAACCAGCAGATGGAAGATCTCTCCGTCTCTCCCTCCTCCTTCTCTCTCTGTAAGTCTGTCTTTCAAATAAATAAATATATCTTTTTAAAAAGTTCAAGAAAAGGGAATATCTGGCATTGTTGGTTTATTTATTGAGAGCAAGATCTATCTATTTAGTGTTAATTAGGAATTCCCAAACCACAGGAAGAGGATGCTGCTCTGTGTGGACAAAAAACAAACAAACAAACAACAACAACAGAAAAGTAAGAGGTATTCACCACAGATAGACCACATGGATAAGACTTCCAGTATTAACAATAAGTTATTAGCAGGAATTACCTCTGGAGAGTCGAACTAGGCTAGAATTTGGGGAGTGGCTGGGAGGAAGAATTTTCTCATGTTCTATCTTTCTGTAGTATTTGAGAATTTTATAAGGGACACATATTTCTTTTTTATTTTAAAGAACTGGATTGCTTTTTAAAAAATATGCATACCTTTATTTAAGACTGCTTTTGAGATAATGCTTTAATTAAATTATGTACCCTTTGATTCCAAGAAAGATCACTCTGATTTGGTGGTTACCATTAATTTTTTTCACTCATTGGCAGATATTTGTTCAAAGCCCCAGAGATATAAAGATAAAAGACTGAGCTTCTTATCTCAAGGAGGGAGTTAATGATTATTGAAAGAAGTAGGAATGAGATATCCTTGCATGTGAGGGGGTTGTTTTATTTTCTTAAATATTGACAAGACTTTAATTTCAGATAATAATTGTCCTTAACTATGCAGTGTTAACTAGATTTATTTATATTTTCTCTTAATAAATGGAATTTGTATATCTTCATGATGATCTCCAAGTTAAGTGACATTGGTATCTCTGAAATGAGTTACTGTGGAAATATTTTATGCTCTTGAACTTGATTTTTAAGGATTTCATTAGAACTAGATAACACCACCTTATTTTCTGTTGGTTTACAAAAGACATATGGTTATTCAGATGTATTCCATGAGATGATTGTAATATAAGGATCCTAAAAATTCCAAATTCTAAACCTGGGATTTAATACAAGACATAGATAATAAATATGTGTATAAAAATGTAGCATCAAAATTATTCTGTCTCCCTGACATCTACTTTTGCTTTATGAAACATCTATGACATGTTCAAGCTTAGCAGTAGCTGTAAGAGTTTATCTCACTCCTCATAATCATTCTCAGTCCTCAAAGCCACCTCAGGCAAAGAACTTGCTTTGCCAGTGTGGCAGCAGGATCAGTCCAGTCCCTTCTTTAGTCAGTTTACCATCCATTTAGAAACTTAGAGCTACTCCTACTTTATAAAGTAGTCCTGGTTGACAATGGCCCAATTGGTTGGCAGAAAATAATACATCATTCTTATAGGTAGTTAAAACCCTTTGACTTAGACATAATTTGTTATGTAAATCTTGTTTGAAATCTATCCTTAAGTTCTGAAATACTTCAACTCAGTTAATGAAAGCAATGGCTTCCAATCTGTGTTCTGCAGAACTTCAGGGCTCTGCAGAAAGCACTGGGGCCGCAAGAGGCAGGGATTGAGAGGGAAGACTGAAGGGTTGGAATATCAAAGCTCTGTATCCCTGATCCACCTCAGTAAATTTGCTCTTAATTTTGCATAAAAATTGTTGTATAAAAGTTTGTTTGGAAAAAGATTTCTGCTAATGAAAAACTTAATGATTTTAAAGTTCAAATACACATTCTCTGTAACTCCAAATAGAACCTTTAGAAACTCTGCCCCAGAAATACTTGCACACGTGCACTAAGATGTAAGGACTAAGAGCTTCTTCGTCATTGCTTTATAGAGCAGGAAACTGGGAGAACCACCCAATATTCTTAGCAGGAGAACAGTTAATCAAGCTATGGTATAATCACATTGTGAAATACTGTATAACTGGTAAATATTCGTGGAAATAACTTTAGGACATGTTATGTTTTTAAAAAGCAAGTTTCAATAAAATGTGTGTAGAGTAGTCCTATTTATGAAACAAATTCGTATGAGGATACTTCAAAAAGTTTGTAGAATGGGGCTGGCATTGTGGTGTAGTGGGTAAAGCTGTCACCTGCAACACTGCCATCCCCTGTGAGTGCCAGTTTCAGTCCCTGCTGCTTCACTTCCATTCCAGCTCCCTACTAATGGTATGGGAAAAGAGATGGAAGATGGCCCAAGGGCCATTAGCGGGGAGCTGGATCAGAAGTGGAGCAGCAAGGACTGGAACTGGTACCTATATGGGATGCTGATTTTGCAGGCAATGTCTTAATCTTATGTTCTTTGTTTTAAAGATTTATTTATTTTGGAGCCTGTGCTGTGGCTCAGCAGGTTAATGCCCTGGCATGAAGTGCCGGCATCCCATATGGGCTCCAGTTCGAGATCTGGCTGTTCCACTTCCAATCCAGCTCTCTGCTATGGCCTGGGAAAGCAGTAGAAGATGGCCCAAGTCCTTGGGCCCCTCACCCACGTGGGAGACCTGGAAGAAGCTCCTGGCTCCTGGCTTCAGATCAGCACAGCTCCGGCCATTTTGGCCAATTGGGGAGTGAACCAACAGATGGAAGACCTCTCTCTCTCTCTCTTTCTCTCTCTCTCTACCTCTCCTCTCTCTCTGTAACTCTGCCTTTCAAATAAATAAATAAAATAAAAAGATTTATTTATTTGCATGGTAGAGTTACAGAGAGAGGGAGAGAGGGGGAGAGGGGGAGAGGAGGAGACAGGGAGAGAGGGAGAGAGAGAAAGAGAGAGAGAGGGAGAGAGAGAGAGATCTTTTATCTGCTGGTTCATTCTCAAAATGGCTGCAATGGCTGGGCTGGGACTGGGGCTGGGCCATGCCAAATCCAGAAAGCCAGGAACTTCTAGGTTTCCCACATTGATGCAGGGGCCCAGGCACTTTTGGCCAACTTCCACTGCTTTCTCAGGTGTGTTAGCAGAGAGCTGAATCAAAAGTGGAACAGCCAAAAAAAAAAAAAAAAAAAATGGAGCAGCTGGGACTTGAACCAGTGCCCATATGGGATGCCAGCATTTCAGGTTGCAGCTTAACTTACTAAGCCACAAGGCAAGTCTCACCTTGTGTTCTTTGCTTTAAATGGCTTTATTGATATCTAATTTGTATATTATACAATTTACCCATTTATAGTATATAGCTCACTGGTTTTATATTGTACTAACAGAGTTTTGAAACCATCACCATAACAGATATTAGAACATTTCTTAAAAGATTTATTTATTTATTTATTTGAAAGTTACACAGAAAGAGGAGAGGCAGAGAGAGATCTTCCATCTGATGGTTCACTCCCCAGTTGGCCACAACGGCTGGAGCTGTGCTGATCTGAAGCCAGGAGCTTTTTCCAGGTCTCCCACATGGGTGCAGGGGCCCAAGGATTTGAGCCATCTTCTACTGCTTTTCCAGGCCGTAGCAGAGAGCTGGATGGGAAGTGGAGCAGCTGGGTCTCGATCGGCACCCATATGGGATGCTGGCACTTCAGGCCAGGGCATTAATCTGCTGCATCACAGTGCTGGCCCCTAGAATATTTTTTATCACCTTGAAATGAAACTCCTCTTCCATCCTCTCATTCTTCATAAACCATGGATCTACTTTCTGTTTCAATAGATTTGTGCTTTCTGGACATTTCATCAAAATGGAATTGTGTAATATGTGGCCTTTTGGTTCTGGATTATTTCAGTTAGCATTGTGTTTTCAAGGGGCATCTATGTTTTAGCATGTGCATTATTTCATTTCTTTTTATTGCTACGTAATATTTTTAGGCCGGCGCCTCAGCTCAATAGGCTAACCCTCCACCTGTGGCGCTGGCACACCGGGTTCTAGTCCCAGTCGGGGCGCCGGATTCTGTCCCGGTTGCCCCTTTTCCAGGCCAGCTCTCTGCTGTGGCCCAGGAGTGCAGTGGAGGATGGCCCAAGTCCTTGGGCCCTGCACCCCATGGGAGACCAGGAGAAGCACCTGGCTCCTGGCTTTGGATCAGCGTGGTGCGCCGGCCGCAGCACGCCGGCCACAGCAGCCATTCGAGGGTGAACCAACAGTAAAGGAAAACTTTCTCTGTCTCTCTCACTGTCCACTCTGCCTGTCCAAAAAGAAAAAAAAAATTTATTATATTACCACATAACAGCTTGTCTATTCATTAGCTGATGGATATTTGTGCTGTGTTTACTATCATAAACAGATGCAAAAAGTTTTTGTGTGAATGTAATATTCATATGTATTACATATATATATATAGAGAGAGAGAGAGAGAGAGAGAGAGGAGAGGAATCGTTGGGTCACATGGTAATTCTACTTTTAACACTTTAAGAAACTGCCAGACTCTTTTCCCAAGTGGCTGCACCATTTTATGTGCATTCCCTCCAGCAATATAAGAGTGTTCCAATTTCTCTGTATCCTTGCCAATACTTCTTTTGTCTGTCTTTTTGATCATAATCATCCTAGTTGGGGTGAAGTGGTCTCCATATGTTTTTGTGTTCCGAAAGATGTCCACCTGAATTAATTAGGCTTCTGCTCAAGCAGCATTGCATAATAAACAAGCTCTGAATTCGATGACTTTTTCCACTGACATCCATCTCTCCCTCATGGGCTTAGCTGGGCATCATTCTGATCCTAGACACTGATACATGAATATCTTGATCCTGGGATTGGGCCTGCTCCTCTCACAGTGAAGCTGAGGATCTGAAGCAGCAAACACAACTACTCTGCAGGTCAGACTGTGAACTTTATTTCTGTTCTCAAACCATTGTCCAAAAATCCATGTCACTAAACCCACTGAAATACAGCCAGTAAGCGCACGTGGCTCGCAATGGCCAGGGCAAGAGTGGATGATTTTAATAAGGAAGTGAAGTGTTGGGAACAATGATCCAATCTGCCTCCCCACTCAGTTTTCTACTGCTACTCCTTCCTCTTCCTGTTTTCTAACTCTGTTTAATCATTGTGTGTTACATGTTGTCATCATCAAAATGCAGTGTGTCTCAAAACTCTCTTCATTCCCCCACATAACTGCTTCTCTCAATTTCTCAATTTCTCCATTTAGGGCAACAATGTTTAAAATTTGGAATTATTAAAAGTCCAAATGGTTGAGAATTAGAATGCCTTTCTTCCATTAGGTCCTGTCTTCTTCTGTGCTGACTGTTTCTTGCTGGTACTAAGTATTTCTGTTCTTCTAAAACAAACAAACAAACAAACAAACAAAAAAAACACCTTAACAAATTCAATGTAGCAATGTGCTTTTTTCCTCAGTCTCCTTATCTACATCTGGGGCTGACCCCATGGTAAAAAATCTGCTGTAGATTTTTTGAAAAGCTTGTTTTTCTTGTCATCTTCTTCTTGTTGTATTGTCTAGTCCATGATATGAAACTACAGGTGGAGTGGACATGCTTTAGCCATGAGGTGAGCATGCAGACTAAAGGTGGATGCTAAGAACTGGGCCCAAAATAGATGAAGAAATGTGAACTCTGATAACGTCATAGAGTTCTGCTCCACCTGGCCTGCCCACTTCTGGATTTTCTGTCATGTTCCACTTTTGTTGATAAAGCACCAGAACCTTTACATTATCTATCAAGTAATTTGCAAGCTTCTTCATAGGATAATAAGATGTTCCAAAATCTCTAAATAGATTCTAAGTTTTCATCTCATTATCATTCTTTGATCCCTCACCACCCACCTGTCCAAGATTGATTCTTCATCCTTTTCTGCACCAATTGAAGGCTGAATCTGGTAGTCTAAGTCACCCAACTTCTCTTGTTTTTTGGCCACTTATATGGGATGCATGGGCCAAGGCATTTCTTCTCACCTCCTCCCTGCTTTGGTGTCTTCTCTCTGGCAGTGGACACATGCCTCCCTGACCTCTGTAGCAACCAGACAGCCCCTTCTCCTGGGCTCCAACTCACACCGGGTTCCTCAGTATTACTTCCTTCCCTTACCATTTAAGCCCTAGGGTGATAATAGCTTCTCAATGCTGCTAGTGTCTGGATGCCTCAACATCTCTTTTCCTTTCCTATAGCCCTGCCCACTCACTCTACATGGTCCTTGCATTTAAGTGCCTTCACCAGAAACATCTGCAGTGAATTGTTTCCAGCTGCTATCTGACTAACACAGTAAAACCTCTCCTGGTACATGCGTTTTGGGTTTGCATTTCGGCAACTTTTCTCATAATCCCCCCTTTGCTTGAAATCCCTTTCCTCCCATCTCTGTGTCAAACTGTCCTTCAAGGCCCCCTCAAATGCCATAGCTCCCAAGTAGCCTTCCTTAATCCCCACACCAGGGGAAATCTCTTCTTTCCTTGAACTCACTCAGCACATACTTGATAGTGATTATCTTTTTCTGCTTTAAATTATAGTGACTTACGTACTCATACATGCAGCTCTGGACAGTTTGTAAACTCTTTGAAGTCTGAACCCAAATCCAGGTCTGATATGTTTTTGTTTTTCTCTCTTTCTGTTTCTGTTCTACCTTTGCTTCCCTCTCCCAAAAGCACCTGAAACTAGGTTTGACATAAAATCAGTGTTCTATCATTCATTCTTACTTATTACTGCTTCTTGTTAATACTATAATAGATAACAGTTACAATATACACCTTACAAAACTATGAAAATTTTGGAACAAGCTGAAATTACCCTTTGGTGATACAAATAATGAATTTATTGCACTTAAACTATGCAACAGTTATTCATCTATGAGACACACAGTCACCCTTTGGTATTCCTGAAAGAACTGGTTCCAGGACCACACAATGATACTGAAAACCTGCCTGCTCAAGTCTCTTATATAGAAGGGCATGGCATTGTTATAAAATTTACCCACATCTTCCTGTACACTTTACTTACTTATTTATTGTTTTTGAGAAGCTGAGACATACACACACACACACACACACACACACAGAACAAAAGCTTCCATCTGCCAGTTTACTCCTCAGATACCTATTATGGCCAGAAGTGGGCCAATGTTGAGATCCAGAAACTTAATCAAGGTCTCCCATATAGGTGGCAGGAACCCAATCACTTGTGCTGTCACTCCTACCTCCCAAGGTCAACATTATCAGGAAGCTTGAATGTCGGAAACCAGAGCCTAGAATTGAACCTAAGAAGTTGCATGTGGGAAACGTGTTTTACCCACCAGGCCAAATGCCTATCCCCTCCTGGATACTTTAAATCATCTCTAAATTTCTTACAATTTCTAATACAGTGTAAATACAACAAAAATAGAAGTCATACTTTAAGGAACAAGAAAAACAACCCATTTATATGTTTAGTATGGACACTTTTTTTTCCCAATATCTTCAAACTATGATTGGTTGGATCCATGGATGTAGAACCTGCAGTATGGAGAATCAATAACATAGGATACAAGACTATATTCTTCTATTTTTTAAAGATTTATTTTATTTATTTGAAATACAGAATTACAGAGAGAGGTAGAGCCCGAGAGAGAGAGGTCTTTCATCTGCTAGTTCACTCCCCAGATGACTGTAACCGCTAGAGCTGAGCTGATCTGAAGCCAGGAGCCAGGAGCCAGGAGTTTCTTCTGGGTCTCCCATGCCAGTGAAGGGCCCTAAGGACTTGGACCATCTTCTACTGCCTTCCCAGGCCATAGCAGAGAGTTGGATCTAAGTGGAGCAGTAGAACAGCTGGGACTCCAAACGGCACCCACGTGGGACACCGGCGCTGTAGGTCTGGGCTTTAACCCACTGTGCCAAAGCACCGGCCCCACAAGACTATACTCTTAGATAAAATTTACAAGTGCCAAATCTGCTTCTCCCAATACCTTTCTTGGATATCAAAGAAGAATTCGTGGGTCTGTCTTTATGGCACAGTGGGTTAAGCATGGCTTTCAATGTTGGTATCCCATATAGTAGCACCAACTGGAATCCCCCATGCTCTGCTGCAGATCCAGCTCCTTGTTAGTGGGCCTGGGGAAGCAGCAGAGTATGGCCCAAATATCTGGGCCTCTGCTATCCACATAGGAGATCTGGAAGGAGTTCCTGGTTCCTGGCTTCTGCCTGGCTCTCCCCTGCCCATTGTGGCCATTTGAGGAGTGAACCAGCATATGGAAAATCTCTCTCTCTTTCTGTCTTTCAGATAAATAAAATAAATACTTCCATAAAAAAGAAAAAATTATTAAGGTCCGATATTCATTTGTGATTTAGGTTATCAACCACTAGGGATTGGATTCAAAAGCAGACTTATCTTTTGTTCCAATGCTTTTAGTCTCTGCTCTGGGAAGTTCTAGAGAGTTTTCCCAAGAGTGGATAGAGGGTGAAAAGCCTTCAACTAGCTCTCACTTGAACAAAAGGATCTAGTTTTCAAAAAGAGTGGAAATTATCTATTGTAGCCTCCTGCACTAAACATTACCAGTGTCTCTCTATTCAGTAACTAACTCTCTGCCATAACACCTCCACCAACTGGGAATTCACTTAACCACTTACCTAAACCACACAAGTATGTTTCCAGAACATTTTGTCTTGTACTCCAGCTAAAATCTTACTGCCTACCATTTCTCTGCTTGAAATAACAAAAAATAAATATAAATTGACCACCCTCAAAATGGCAGTGGAAATGGTGATCACACTGCCACCGGTCTTTCTTCATGCTAAAACTGTCCATTTCCTTTAAATGGTCTTTATATGACATGTTTGGAAAACCTATTCTGGTCACATTTTTATTTGTCAATATTCCTTTTCAAACATGATGCCTAGAACCGTAAATGATTTTTCTGATATACTTTGCCCAGGGCAAAATATAATAATATTCTTATGATTAAATATAATGATATTATTATGAATGATTATTATACCAGGCAGAAGCCAGGAACCAGGAACTCCTTCCAGATCTCCTATGTCTCACCTTATGCACAAGGGGTACATACTAAGACTCCCAGTGGATGCTGGATATTGTGAATAGTACCAAAATCTACATATAATTACTGTTCTTTTTCCTATATATGCATAATTACAATAAAGTTCAATGAATAAGTTAATAAGTTAGGCACAGTAAGATATTAACAACATACCTAAGAATAAAAGAGAAAAATAACACTGTACTTCAGTGAAAGTTACGTAAATGTGATCCCTCTCTCTCTTTGTCTCTCTCAACTATCTAATCAGAGCCTAGCCTGCTGGAAAGAGAGAGAGGGAAACTATTTAACTAGAGCTGAACCTGCTGGGGTTTTATTAGAGCCTAACCAGGCTTCGGGAAGGAAAATATCCAATTGCATCATGTTCTGGATACCTTGTACTACTTAAAGGCAAGGGAAGGAGGTGAGAAGCATTTCTGCTATTCACAGTGCAAGGGTACAATCCTCAGCAAGACCACAGCCTAATCACAGGACAGGACTGTAGAATCTTCCCTCCCCTCTGCACCTAACCTCAATATAAGGCCTATCTACCTCATTCCTTGTTACTCAGTACATCATGCTCACTTCCAACAGAAACTAGCAAGGCATACTGGAAGGCAAAAGCAGAGTTAGAACTTACTAAATAAATATTAGAATCACAGTCAGATATGGCATGAAAGTTGGAATTATCAGAACAGAGTTTCAAAATAAAACCCTTTAATTAATATGTAAAGGGCTTTAACAGAAAAAATAGACAGCATGCAAGAACGTATGGCTAATAGAGGATGAAAGATGGAAATTCCAAGGACAATCAAAAAGAAACACCAGAGATCAAAATTACTCCAACGGAAATGAAGAACATCTTTGGTAAGTTCATTACTAGACTTGACGTGGTTGAGAAATCTCTGAACCTGATAAAGATGGCAATAGATAGTTCCCACACTGCAAAGCAAGGAGAAAACAGGTTGAAAAAAAAAATGCAAGAGTTGTGGAATAATTACACAAGATATAAAATGCACACAAAAGGAATACCCAAAGAAGAAAGGCTGAGAGGAAGAGATGCAATGTCTGAAGCAATAATGGGTATTTTTCCCAAATTTATGTCAGATACCAAGTCAAAGATTCAGAAAGCTCAGAGAACCCAACAAGGATGAGTGCATACAAAACAAATCAAACAAAAAACCCGACAATAAAACCTCCTACAGCTAAGCATATCATATTCCAACATCAGGAAATCAAAGATAATCTTGAAAGAAGACAGAGGAATAAAATACCTGATCTATAAAGGAGCAAAGATAAGAATTACACTTGACTTATAAGTAACCAGGCTAGGCTTTGGCCTAGCCCTGCCTTGACTATTTCAAGCATTTGGGGAGTGAACCAGTGGATGGAAGAGCGCGCTCTCTCTCTCTCTCTCCCTTTCAAATAAAATGACTATACAAAGTTTAAAAATGGAAACTAAGACAATTGGCAATAGATGGGAAATGATAACAAATATCATATATAATAATCTAACTATGTTAGTAATTACTTTGAACATGGATAGTCTACATACACTAACTAAAGGAACAGAGTAGCAAGCAAGATTCAAGTGCTTGAATCTCTGCTATCCACATTGGAAACCTGGGTTGCATTCCTGCCCCTTGATTTTGACTCCGGCCCAGCCAGGAACTGGCTACTGTGGGCATTTGGAGAGTGAACCAGTGGGTGGGAAAAGTCTGTGTGTCCACCTGTCTCCCTCTCTAGCTCTCTGACGTTCTCTGATTAGCTTCTGCTTTTGTGGTCTCTGCCTGCCTCCCCACCCCCCGACTCAACATCACAGTGGGTCAAAATACATGGAAAATGTGTTTTGTGCAAAAACTTTGCATGGATTTAAAAAAAAAATTGCGCTAAAACAAACTCTTACTTTTAATTCCATTTTCCCATGAATATTTTGAGGTATATTGATGTGTTGTTTTCAAAAAACCCACTTTAGATACAAAGATATATATAAATTAAAAGAAAATGGATGAAGAAGACAGCGCTGCAGCTCAATAGGCTAATCCTCCACCTGCGGTGCTGGCACACCGGGTACTAGTCCCGGTTGGGGCGCCGGATTTTGTCCCGGTTGCTTCTCTTCCAGTCCAGCTCTATGCTATGGCCAGGGAGTGCAGTGGAGGATGGCCCAAGTGCTTGGGCCCTGCACCCACAAGGGAGACCAGGAGAAGCACCTGGCTCCTGGCTTTGGATCAGCGCGATGCGCCGGCCGCAGCACGCCGGCCACAGCGGCCATTGTGGGGTGAACCAACGGAAAAGGAAGACCTTTCTCTCTGTCTCTCTCTCTCACTGTCCACTCTGCCTGTCAAAAAAAAAAAAAAAAAAAAAAAAAAAAGGAAAAAAGAAAATACATGAAGAAAGATATATCGTATTGGGACCAGCATTGTTGTGCAGCAGATTAAGCTGCCACATCCCATATTGGAATGTCATTCAAGTCCCAATCCAACTTCCTGCTCAAATACCTGAAAAGCAGTGGAGGATAGCCCCAGAAATTAGGCTTCTGCCTTCCATGTAGGAGACCAGGATGGACCCTCTGATTCCTGGGGTTGACCTGGCCCGGACATGGCTGCTCCAGCCATTTGGAGGGTGAGCCAGTACATGAACGATCTCTCTGTGCTTCTCCTTCTCTGTGTCCTTCAAATTAATGAGTAACAAAGCAAACCCTTAAAAATAAAAGCTTTTTTTTTTAAAAAAAAAAAGCAGAAGTAGCTATATTAATTTCATACACAGTAGACTTTGGAGCAAAGAATGTTATCAGAGATAAAGAAAGGCATTACATAAGGAATGAAGGAACAAAATCTCCAATAAGACAAATCAACCCTTTGTGTATGTGCATAACAACAGAACATCAAAATGCACGAGGCAGAACTTCATGATGCTTATAGCTGCAAAAAAAAAAAAAAGATAAATCTGTTATTAGAGTTGGAGATTTTAACACCTCTTCATCAGAAATGAATAGATGCAGCACATGAAAATTAGTAAGAACAATTTCTAGCACCAAAATCAATCAGCTGGATATGACTGAGATCTATAGAATACTTTTTATCTAAAAATAGCAGCGTACACATTTTTCTCAACTTCCCATGAACCAGTTTCTTGAGATAGACCAAATTCTGGGTCATAAAAGAAGAGAAATCATAAACTATCTGCCCTCAGACCACAGGGAATAAAATCAGAAATCAATAGCAGAAACATAGCTGGAAAATCCAACTATGTTTGCAGGTTAAACAACAATACATTTCTAAATAACACATTGATCAAAAAATAAACCTCATGGAAAATTTAAAAAATATTTCTAATTAAGTGATCGCAAAATTATTAAAATGTGATATGGCAAAAGTAGTGTTTAGTTTATTAATTTTACTATAAAATTTATAGTAATGAATACATACATTAAAAAGGAAGGAAGATCTAAAATGAATCATATATGCTTCCATTTTAGAAAGCGAGTAGATGAGTAAGTTAAAGCCATACTAAGCAGAAGAAAAGAAATTTTTAAAAATGGACAAGAAATTGAACT
Organism: Oryctolagus cuniculus; assembly: GCF_964237555.1. Classification (NCBI taxonomy): domain Eukaryota; kingdom Metazoa; phylum Chordata; class Mammalia; order Lagomorpha; family Leporidae; genus Oryctolagus; species Oryctolagus cuniculus. The sequence continues at coordinate 68,062,587 of NC_091442.1, forward strand.
GGGAAAACAACAAAACCAAAATACAGTTAATTGAAAACACCTGTAAAATCAATAAGCCGCTAACAAGATCAAGAAAAAGAAGAGAAGATATAAATTATTAACATCAGAAGTTAAAGAAGACATCACTAAAGATATTATGGACATTGAAAAGTTGATGAAGGAATACTACAAACAATTCTGTGCCCCAAAACTTGATAAACTAGATGAAATGAACAAATCACTGAAAGACAATAATCTTCTGCAAGGCACAGAAGAAGAAATAGACAATTTAAATAGGCCTATGCCTATTAAATAAATTGAATTAATAATTAACCTTCAATTTATTTATTTATTTTTATTTTTTATTTTTGACAGGCAGAGTGGACAGTGAGAGAGAGAGACAGAGAGAAAGGTCTTCCTTTTGCAATTGGTTCACCCTCCATTGGCCGCCGCGGCCGGCGCACTACGGCTGGCGCACCGCGCTGATCCAAAGCCAGGAGCCAGGTACTTATCCTGGTCTCCCTTGTGGGTGCAGGGCCCAAGCACTTGGGCCATCCTCCACTGCACTCCCGGGCCACAGCAGAGAGCTGGCCTGGAAGAGGGGCAACCGGGACAGAATCCAGTTCCCCGACCGGGACTAGAACCCGGTGTGCCAGTGCCGCAAGGCGGAGGATTAGCCTAGTGAGCCACAGCGCCGGCTGAATTAATAATTAATAACCTTCAAAACAGAAATAAGGTCCAGATGGACTATTGTATTATACCAAAAATTTAAATAAATTATGTCTATTCTCTATGATTTCTTCCAGAAAATAGAAGCTGAAAGATTATTTCCTAACATTTTCTGAAAGCATTACTAATACCAAAACCAAATAAAGACATTAAAAGAAAGGAAAACTACAGAACAGTATATCTCATGAGCATAGATACAAATATCCTCAGCAAAATATTAGCTAGTTGAATCTAACAATATATAAAAGAAATTATGCATCATGATCAAATGGGAATTACCCCAGGCATTGCAAAGCAGTTTTAACATTTGAAAATCAATTAGTATAATCACAAATTAAAGAAAAATATCAAGATCATAGCAATGTAGATGAAAAAAAACCATTTGACAAAATCCAACACTTATTCATGATAAGAAAAAAAAACCCTCAACAAACTAGAATGGAGAGAAACTTCCTCAACTTAATCAACAACTCCTACAAAAGCCTTATAGCTAACACACTTGATGGGAAACTTGTGACTTTCCTACTAAGTTTATCAACAAGGCAAGAATGTCCCCTCCTACCTCTCAACATGTACTGGAAGTCCTAACCTAATTAAAGAAGACAAGAAAAGGATATAAAAAGCATTAGATTGGAAAGGAAAAAAATAAAGTTGTTTTTTTTTGCAGATAACATGATCGTCTATGTATAAAATTGAAAGAATCAGCAGATAATCTCCTGGAACTAGTGAGTTATTGTAGCAAGGAATAAGACTAATCCACTGAAGTAAATTCTGTTCTTATATTCCAGAAATGAAGAGTAGAATTTGAAATGAAAAACATTACTGTATGTAGTATCTCCGCCCAAAATGAAATTCTTAAGTAGAAATCTAACAGAATGTGTATAAGATCTTCATAAAGAAACTGTAAAATCCTTATGAAAACAAAGAAGAATTAAATAAATGGAGAAATATTCCATGTTCATGAATAGGAAGACTTAACAGTGCCAAGATTCCAGTTTTCCTAATTCGATTACAGATTCAATGCATTTCCAATAAAAATCCCAGCAAGTTATACTGTGAATGTCAACAAACTGATTTCAAAGTTTATAGGGAGAGAGTAAAGACTCAGAATAGTTAAGTCAATATTGAAGAAGTCAGAGGATTAACACTGACTCCAAAATTTACTGTCAATCTATATTAACCAAAGCTCTGTGATACTGGTGAAAAATAAGCAAATAGATTTAATGGGACAGAATAGAGTACAAAAATAGACGCATATAACTATAGCCATCTGATCTCTGACAAAATAGCAAAGCAATACAACGGGGAAAATATAATGTCAACTTTACCATAATTGCCATAATTTGGAAGCAACCAAGATGTTTTTCAGTTTGTGAGCAGATAAACCCTGGTGCATTCTGACAATGGAGTATTATTGAGCCCTAAAATGAAGTGAGCTATTTAGACAAGAAAAAAACGTGGAGGAAACTTAAATTCAAATTGTTAAGTGAAAGAAGCAAATATGGAAAGAACACATACTGTGTTCTTCCAGCTATATCAAATTCTGGAAAAGATAAGACTGTGAATACAATAAAATGATTAACATTTTTCAGGGATCTGTGGGAGAGGATGACTTGGCAGAAGACAGAAATTTTAGGGCAGTGAAACTATCCTGAATGAGACTATAATGGAGAATTTGTGTCCTTATATATTTGTCTAAACCCATAGAGTGTATGCTGGAGTAAACTATAATGTGAACTATGAACTTTGGGTGATAAAATGTGGCAATGTAGGCTTATTGATTATCACAAATGGAATACCCTGTGCTGATATGATGGTGGCTAAAAAGGTTGTGTGTGTATGAAGAGGAGGTAATTGAAGATTTTCTATACTTTGTGTCCAATTCTAGCATGAACCTAAAACTTCCCTAAAATTTTTTTATTATTAATTTTAAGCAGTACATTGTAACTTATGCCAAATATGCACTAATTGAACTTTCTATCAGTTAAGAATTACATTTGGGTGTTTATGACGGAATTAAAATTCTAACAGAACTTAGAAGAACCTTAAAAAAGATAGAAGATGAGTAAATTAAGTCTATTGATAGGCAGATCAGGGCTATCAGCATAGCCCCATGAAGTCATCAGGGACCAATCCTCTTTCTATCTTTCCATTCCACCGGCCTTAAAATGTGGCTTCCATTTTCGCAGTTACCACATAATCCAAGATGGCTGCTGGAGATTCAGTTGTTTGCATTCCTGGCAGGAAAAGAAAAAAGGAAGATGTGGGAAGGACATTGGGAGAAGCTTCCCAGTTGAAACAGTGCCTTTAAAAGTCTTTCCCAGAACTTTCCAAATACTTGGGCTTATATAATTCACAGCTCCAATCTAGAAGGGAGGTCATGAAATGTGATTTTACGGTTGGACATTTTGCTGTACCTAATATCATAAGTGTTCTATTACTCAATCAGAGGGTAATAACGAATATTAGGTGGAATTTTCATAATATCTGTATCTTTGTTTTATATGTGATTATAGGAATTATTTTAGAGTCACTTGCCCCATTTTAATATGGCTATTTTTTTTCCTCTTGGAACTAATTATTTATCTTCTTTGTATTTATCTTCTTAAATTGTATGATGGTTTGTTGAGTTTTTTTTTTTTAAGTTTAGTTTGGATATTGGTCCAGTTAGCTATCCTTTCTACCTTTAGGACAACTGAAAATTTGAAAATTATACCAGGATTCTGATAAAAGAGACTGCCTTTGAAGTTGATCTCAGCACAAAAGAATGCGTAACATCCAAGCCATATTTCTCCAGCTTTCTACAAGGATGTCATAAATTTTTTTTCAAATGCTTATTTAATACCAGCTGTTCTATTTCATTTATATATATATATAATACATATATATAATAGATGTATTAGAAATGGTGTTATATCTGACTTCAGAATCAGCCCTTAAGGCATTTTGGTCTGGCTTAAAAGCCCACGAGAGCATTTTAGGTAGGGAAAGCCAAGACACTCAGGCAAAAAATATCCTACATGAAGGATCTCAGTGGGTCAGACCCCAGTGGAAAGAAGTGGTCATCAAAGAAGGAGGTACTTTTCTCTGAAGGGAGGCAAGAACTTCCACTTTGCTTATGGCCTTATCTAAATACTGATGGAGTTTGTGGATTCAAAAGGCTTCCATAGCCTAGGCAGCTCATGTCAAGAGCCTCGGGTGATCACTGATGTCATATGTAAGAGTGTTAAGTGCTTGCCAGCGCTGCGGCTCAATAGGCTAATCCTCCACCTGCGGCGCTGGCACACCGGCTTCTGGTCCTGGTTGGGGCACCGGATTCTGCCCTGGTTGCCCCTCTTCCAGGCCAGCTCTCTACTATGGCCTGGGAGTGCAGTGGAGGATGGCCCAAGTGCTTGGACCCTGCACTGCATGGCAGACCAGGATAAGTACCTGGCTCCTGGCTTCGGATCAGCGCGGTGCGCAGGCCGCAGCACACCGGCTGCGGCGGCCATTGGAGGGTGAACCAATGGCAAAGGAAGACCTTTCTCTCTGTCTCTCTCTCTCTCACTGTCCACTCTGCCTGTCAAAAAAAAAAAAAAAAGTGTTAAGTCTAAATTCACAACAAGAGTCACTGTGCAGTAACTCCCCATGTAGGACCTCTGTCCTCAAAGAGTTGTATTATAACTATATATAAGTGCTCCCAAAGATGTGTCATTCTTGGGTGCTTTGTTAAAGTTAATTAAATTTCTAAAGAAGAAGAAGGGAAGGAGAAATAGAGGAGAGGAGAGGAGGAGGAGGAGGAAGAGGAAGAGGAAGAAGAAGAAGAGAAATTAACTTCAAGATTCAATGACTTTGAACAGCCCTTGTCTCAACTGTTGAGGAACAGTGTTTTTTTGTTTGTTTTGTCTTTTTTTTTAAAGATTTATTTATTTATTTGAAAGTCAGAGTTACACAGAGAGAGGAGAGGCAGAGATAGAGAGAGGTCTTCCATCCGCTGGTTCACTCCCTAGTTGACCGCAATGGCCAGAGCTGCGCCAATCCAAAGCCAGGAGCCAGGAGTGCCTTCTGGGTCTCCCACATGGGTGCAGGGGCCCAAGGACTTGGGCCATCTTCTACTGCTTTCCCATGCCATAGCAGAGAGCTGGATTAGAAGTGGAGCAGCTGGGACTCGAACTGGTGCCCATATGGGATGCTGGCGCTTCAGGCCAGGGCGTTAACCTGCTGAACCACAGTGCTGGCCCTTTGTGTTTTGTTTTTTGATTTTTTTTTTTTTACCATGCAAATTGTTGAACTCTGTACCTAAGTATAGAATTGGTGTTCCGTGTACAAAGTTAGTAAAAAATGGATCTTAGTGGAGAATGGAACTGGGAATGGGAGAAAGTAGAGGAGGAGAGGTAGGAGAGTGGGTGGGAGTGTGGGTATGGTGAGAAGAATCACTATATTCCTAAAGTTGTACTTATGAAATGATGATGTCTGTATTCCTTAAATAAAAGGTTTCTTTGGGGAAAAATCAACAAGCAAACAAATAAATAGAAATGTTATCTCCCCCCAAAAATAAATGGTGTTATAGAACATTCAAAAATATCAAAACTATTCATGATACATTATTTAGATAAAACCGGTTATGAAACTGAATGTCACTGCAAACCTTTATTTGTCCACTTAAAGTCTAAAAGGATTAAAATGGTTGAGGATTATCTCTCAGTGGTAGGGTGACTGGAGAAAATTTTTCTCTACTTTTATGTCATCTGCATTTTCTTTGTAATTTTTTAAAATTATTTGAGAGATGGAGAGAGGAGAGCGAGAGAGCTGTCGAAGAGTTCACTCCCAAAATACCCATTATATCCAGGGGCCTGAAGTTAGGAGCCAGACATGCACTCTAGGTCTCCCATGTGAGTGCCAGGGATCAACCACTTGAGCCATCACATGTTGCCTTCCAGGATGCACATTAACGGAAAGCAGGATTTAGGAGCAGAGGCAAGGAGTCAGACCTCCGACTCCAATGTAGGATGTGGGCATTCTGTCTATTTAACTGGAAGGCCAAACACCCACCCCCTTCATCTGAATTTTCAGCAGTGTATGTCTATTGTGATAAGAAAAAAAAAACCTATAAAAATAACTGACCAAAGAAAGAAATACATTCTTCTAAAAGCTGTATGAAGAATAGTTTTTTAGAATGTAAGACTGAAGACTAGAAGTTTAGAAAGAAATATATTGAAATAACCCAAAAGGAATATGAAAAGAGCCCTACTTAGGACAGTGACAGCTGAGGGAGAGAGTAGATTAATCAAGAGATATTTAAGAGGTGATCATTCGATGTGGAAAGAGAAGGAGGACCTAAAGTGGTTCCTAGCTAAGTGTGAGTTCCAATTTAGAGTGATCTCTAATTAATTAAAGCATTTATTTGAGCTTTTTATTTTATTTTCCCAATTTACAATACAGAGATGAGGTAAATAAAGAAAGAAATTACTTTTGAGGAGAAAATGATAGGTCAGTTTCTATGGTTATGTAACAATCCACCAAAAAACCTAGTGCCTTAAGTACAAACCAACACATAATACAACTCAAACATCATCTGCAGGGGAAGAGTTCAACAAAGTTCCGTTTGCTCTACATCACATTAGCTTGGGGTGGCTTAATGGCAGTGGTCCCAACCACTGGTCCTGTTCCTCTCAAGGACCAAGATTTATTGGAATATGCATGCAGTCATTTATTTTTTAAATATTTATTTACTGATTTATTTGAAAAGCAGAGTTACAGAGAGACACAGGGAAGGAGAGAGAGGGATCTTCCATCCACTGATTCACTCCCAAAATGGCCATAGCAGTCAGGCTAAAGCCAGAAACCTGCAACTCCATTTGTGTCTCCCATTTGGGTGACCCAACTACCTAAGCCATTATCTGCTGTCTTCCCAGGTGCCTTAGCGAGGAGCATCCAAGACTCGAATTAACACTAATATGGGATGCCGGTGTTGCAGGCAATAGCTTAACTTGCTGAGAGCCACAATGCTGGCCCCTCATACATTCATCTGTTAGGCAGCTGATGAGAAGACCAATATCTAGGAGCTGGCATATCCAGGGCTCCTTGGCATGTCTATCTCTGTGTGGCCTCTCCCTGCGGTCTTTCCAGCAGGGTGGCTTCAAGGTAGCTAAGCTTCTTATATGTTGGCTCAGGGATTTCAAGGTGCAGAGAGAGGAGAACGGGAGACCAGAAGCAAAAGATTGGGATCAAGCAGTAGTTACATTATTCTTGTAGCCTTTTCTTATCTAACTTCCAAAATTATGCAACATCACTTCTGTAGCCTTTTATTTATTACAAGCAAGTTCGTAAAGCTGACTCTTAATCAATGGAAGGAAATTCAATTTTATCTTTTGTGGGAGGAATGTCAAAGAGAGAGAGAGAGAGATCGAGAGAGAGAGAGAGAGATCTTCCATCTGCTGGTTCACTCCCCAAATGGCTACAATATCCGGAGCTGGGCCAGGCTGAAGCCAGGAGCTAGGAACTCCATCAGGGTTTTCTGCATGCGTGGCAGAGACTCAAGTACTTTGATCATCATCTTCTCTCTCCTGGGTTTATTAGCAGGGAGCTAGATCACAAGTAGAGCAGCCAGGACTCGAACCAGCACTCTGATATGGGATGAGGGCATCCTAAGTGGCAGCTTAACCCACTGTGCCACAACACCTACCCCAAAGTTGGATTTCAGTTGCTGGCCACTACTTCTCAATAAACCCAAATTAGTAGGGAAAATGGTTTCATGGGATGGTGCAACCATGTGGAACGTGTCTAGATGAATTGTACGACGAATGGTGCTGAGGGTAGGAAAGGAGAGGAAGACTGTTTGGTTACATTCCTCTTGTATTCATTTCCCACTGCTGCATAACAAATTACCAAAGGGATGGGCATGTGGCGCACCACTTAACACCTGATTCGGAACACCTGCATCCCCTATTGGAGTGCCTGGTTGAGTCCCATCTCCTGCACTTCTGGTGCAGCTTCCTGATAACATACATCCTGAAAGGCAGCAGATGATGATACAAGTATTTAGGTTCCTGTAATGAACATGGGAAGCCTGGATTGAATTCTGGTCTCCTGGCTTCAGCCTGATCCAGACATGGCTGCTGTGGCATTTGGGGATTGATCCAGCAGATGAAAGAACTCTCTGCCTGTCTCTCCCTCTGTGTCTCTTCTTTTCAAATAAAATGAAAAAAAAAAATACTACAAATGCAATAGCTTAAAATACCCATCTATTAGGTCAAGTTTTCTATGTCAAAAGTCAGGTAGGGTGTGGTTGGTTTCTCTGCTTGGGTGTCACCTGGCTGAAATCAAAGTGTCGGCAGCACTGAGTTCTCATCTGGAGGCTCTGGGGAAGATGGCACTTTCACACACTTCCGTGTTTGTTGGCAGAAGTCAGTTCCTTGTAGCTGCAGAAATGAGGTCCTTCTGGCCTCACCTGCTGTTAGACTGGGCTGCGCTGTTTCCAGAGGCCACACGCTTCTTTGCCATGCATCCTCTCCATCTTTCAAAGCAGCAGTGAGGAGTCAAAACCTTCCTTTACTTCAGATCTCCAATTTCATCTCCAAAAAGGATCCAGAGAAAACTACGTGTTTCAGACATGTACAATCAGGTCAGGCTTGTCTGGATATTTTTCTGCCTTAAGGTCAACTATGCCGCGTAACACAACCTAACCATGGAGATAAGATTCAGTATTTTATAGGCCCAGGAATTATGTATGCCTGTGCATGGCATGGAGACATGGCAGGAGATCTTGTGGGCCATTTTGTCTTGCCTACCAAACCCCCTGTCTCTAAATCTGATTTCAAAGCCCGCATTCTTCTTTATATCAAAGCTGCTTGTTAACTATAGACACTAGGAATGTTTGGAGTTGACAAAAGGAAGTCAATATGGATGAGATAGAGAATGTGAAGTCTTTTACTTCTGCTCTGCTTCCATGACTCTTGTCCAAAGGAATGTTCCATGAATTCCAGCAGACATTAAGTCCTCAAAAAGTAGCTGTTGAATAAGCTATGGATTTTTAAATGAGCACCTAGTTATTTTTAAAGACAAATTCTCTCTAGTTTTACACGAATTACTTTCTGGAGCCCTGAGAGAATTTTAAGTGAGATTCCAGCAAAACCAACTCAGAATATGTTGAATGAATGGACAGATTAATTTTGTTTAGTGCTCTGATTACAGGACTATGAAGGCTGCCCTCCCCCAAAAAAAGAGAAAGAAAGAGAAAAGAGAAAGCACGCTAGCTGGGCAGCACAAACCCATTCTCAATGCTATTGGAGGAAAACCCTCAGAGACATCTCCTGCGTTCCATTAAATACTGGATATATTCAAAGAGATATAATTTCTAAATAATGGATTTAAGTGGAGTAAATGAGCTTATTTAAAAATACTTGAAATGGTTTTTTAGCCAAATTAGAATACAAGACGCTGAAGGCATTTCCTTTGTACTATACTAAGATTGGATGCAGATATACCTTTATGTATGCGATGTATTCAGTTCAATAAATATTATTTGTATTTTTTTCTGTGACATCCAAAATATCTGGTTAAGATAAATTTCTGTTTACATGTGAAATACATCTAAGATTAATGCAATCAGCTGTAATCTGAGGAAATCCTTAAATGATTCTTTTATTTGCAAATGTATTGGAGTGTAAATGCGATGTGAAAACCTCAATCCCTTTATCACAGATGAATCTTCCTTTTGTCAAAGTGATCTTGAAGACAATCTAATACATGTAATGCTTTGCTTGTTCTGTGTGCAGCATGTAGTAGAACAACAATCTTATTGGAAGTCACTTTGTAATAGCAATCAATTAATAAGTACCAAATTCTATTATGAAATTATGATCCCTAGACAAAATCAATACAAAGATGAGGTGTAAAAAAAAATACCACCTGTCTCCAGGGAATATACACATACAATTTACATATAAACTTGACATAATTAAAGAATAAGATATTAGGTATTTTTTAAAGTTTTTTTTAACTTCTATTTAATGAATATAAATTTCCAAAGTACAGCTTATGGATTACAATGCCCCCCCCCCATAACTTCCCTCCCACCCGCAACCCTCCCCTTTCCCGCTCCTTCTCCCCTTCCGTTCACATCAAGATTCATTTTCAATTCTCTTTATATACAGAAGATCAGCTTAGCATATATTAAGTAAAGATTTCAATAGTTTGCACCCACATAGAAACACAAAGTGAAAAATACTGTTTGAGTACTAATTATAGCATGAAATCACAATGTACAGCACATTAAGGACAGGGATCCTACATGAGGAGTAAGTGCACAATGACTCCTGTTGTTGACTTAACCAATTGACACTCTTGTTTATGGCATCAATAATCACCCTAAGCTCTTGTCATGGGTTGCCAAGGCTATGGAAGCCTTTTGAGTTCACCGACTCTGATCATATTTAGGCAAGGTCGTAGTCAGAGTGGAAGTTCTCTCCTCCCTTCAGGGAAAGGTACCTCCTTCTTTGATTTCTTTGATGACCTGTTCTTTCCACTGGGATCTCACTTGCGGAGATCTTTCATTTAGGTGTTTTGTTTTTTTGTTTTTTTTTTTTTTTTTTTTTTTTTTTTTTTTTTTTTTTGCCAGAGTGTCTTGGCTTTCCATGCCTGAAATACTCTCATGGGCTTTTCAGCCAGATCTGCATGCCTTAAGGGCTGATTCTGAGGCCAGAGTGCTGTTTAGGACATCTGCCATTCTATGAGTCTGCTGTGTATCCCACTTCCCATGTTGGATCGTTCTCTCCCTTTTTTATTCTATCAGTTAGTATTAGCAGACACTAGTCTTGTTTGTGTGATCCCTTTGGCTCTTAGTCCTATCACTATGATCAATTGTGAACAGAAATTGATCACTTGGACTAGTGAGATGGCATTGGTACATGCCACCTTGATGGGATTGAATTGGAACCCCCTGGTATGTTTCTAACTCTACCGTTTGGGGCAAGTCAGCTTGAGCATGTCCCGAATTGCACATCTAGTGCTAGTGATCTTGAACATTTTTTCATGTGTCTGTTGGCCATTTGGATTTCCTCTTTTGAAAAATGTCTATTGAGGTCCTTGGCCCATCTCTCAAGTGGGTTGTTTGTTTTGATGTTGTGGAGTTTCTTGATTTCTTTGTAGATTCTGGTTATCAACCCTTTATCTGTTGCATAGTTTGCAAATATTTTTTCCCATTCTGTTGGTTGCCTCTTCACTCTCCTGACTGTTTCTTTTGCAGTACAGAAACTTCTCAATTTGATGCAATCCCAAATGTTAATTTTGGCTTTGACTGCCTGTGCTTCTGGGGTATTTTCCAAGAAGTCTTTGCCAGTACCTATATCTTGCAGGGTTTTTCCAATACTCTCTAATAATTTGATGGTGTCAGGTCATAGATTTAAGTCTTTAATCCATGTTGCAGTCTGGTAAAACCAGAGGAACCCTCAGAGATTACACTGATCTTTTATTTTAAAAATGAGGATGCTGAGATACAGAGAGGAGGAATAATTTGCCAAACTTCACAGAGGTGACAAATATTCAGTTTTGTGGAGTTGTGGAGGTACTCAGGTCTCAGTAACTGTCTAAGTCAATGAAGTTTAAACATTTTTCAGTGTAACCCACAGTAAGCAATCAATTTTACACATACTCTGTGTATATACCACTATGCCATTGATTATAAGACACACTAGTATTATGCGGACTACTAAAACAGAAACTGTCTTGTGCCACAGCAGAGTCGCATAGCCCAGTACTAAGATACCTGGGACTTCAGGATATATCCTGATTTTCAAGATAGTAAAAGATGAAAATAAATCCACCTTGAAACATGCACATGTGATGTATAACTAAGAGAGAAAATTTACATATGATCGTCTCTTTTCAATTTTATTTATTTTTTAAAATAATCTTTGGGTTCCACTAAATTAATTTGACCACCCAATAATTGGTTAACCTGGTCTAAACACTACTCTAAATTATGTGACACATCACCAGAAGCCTTATTAACATAAACAGCCAAGGTATTGTTCAATTTGATAGTAAATGCAGAAGAAGAAAAGCAAGAGTTTAACGTGGATAGGAACCCCCGGAAAGTTCTCCAATTAAAAAGTAGAGTTTAACTTGGATGGATGGATAATCTATAGTAAAGTAGTGAAAAATGAACCGTTGGGAAACTGGGGGTAGGGGGAAGGGGAGGTGTGTGGGAGGGGCTCAAATATAAATGTAAAAAATTTCTATATCCTTAAAAATAAGATCTAACCATTTATCTTTATAAAATGAATATGTAAGGACAACATCTTTTAGTAAAGGTCTCAATCATTCCAAAATTGAAAACAAATGATAATGTCTCACAGAAAATATCAAGAAATCTGAAAAAATTTAAATAAACACAGTCCAAAGAATGAAAATACACAAAACTGATTTAGACAAAACGATGCAATATTTGTTTTGTATCTTGTTATAAATTCAAAAGCAGACAAATAGTTTGATAGCAGAGTGTCCTGAAAACAAGTGGCTGGACAATCCCCAAGCCCCAATTCTTTCTGTAATTCTTGTAGATTCAGGGATTAATGCATAAAATAAAAATTTGGAATACTCTCCTTGCCAACCTCTGTGTACATTTTTTAAAGGATACAGTGAGTATAAAACTAGGTGGCAGAAATTTTTGGCGACTTCCACCTACATTCATTTTTAGTTTATGTCCACTCCTGATAAAAGGCAAGTAAACAAAAACAAACCCAGAAGCCAGTGTGCATGTGTGTGCAAACTGTGCACACCACCGTGCAAATATGTGATCAGAATTAAAAATGTGCACACTTGGCAGTTAGGAAGTGTTACTGCAATCGTTAGGAGGTGAAATTTCAGTCCCTTTGATGAAGATACCATCTTTCAACCACGCTCTGACAGAAAACCTTCCGTTCCTGTTAGAGCCCTCCCTGCCCAGTTAGCTGTTGGGCTCCATCTGGAGGGATGGGGGCTCTCCCTCTCTATCCTAGCTAAGCGTTCCCAGATCCCGGAGAAACCCTGGTTTCTGCAGAGCACTCAACGGGCTGCAAAGTGTCCCAGCTCAGCAGAGGGCAGCTGGAAATGGATTTAAAATGGCAACACGGACCAATCAGCGCCATTGCGCCTCCTCCACAGGCACAGCGGAACCTGGCGGTTCCTAACTCGCTGTTTAGGACTGAAAATAGGCGTTTGTATTCCACGGTGGTCTGTATCTCTGAAAGAAAAATTCTTCCCTGGGTGAAAGTTTTTATTTTGGAATCAATCCAAAATAATTTTGGGTGTGATGTGTGAAAATCTGAACCTAATTTTTTTTAGAGTTTTGTGTTTTTCAAGGATGAAATGAGGTACATTTTTAAATGGACTCCACCTTCTAAAAACGGACTGTGGCCATTATGGTAACTCACGTAACTCAGAAACAGCCCAGGCTATAAAATTAGGACTTTGCAAAAAAAAAAAAAAAAGAAAAAAAAAAGAAAAAAGTTCTTAGGGAGAAGGTTAAATGGAGGCAAATTCAAATTCAAGGGAACGTTGGGCAGCGGATGTAATTGTGATGTTAGGGATCCGTGAGGTTCCCTTTACCCCACGAGCTTTGGAACCCGGGGTATGCAGCGTGAGCCCTGGGGAGACTTCGTGTAGTCTCTGGACTTTCGCTGAGGAAAGAACTCGGCGCAGAGTCGGGCGCGCTGGGCGTGCTGTGTGCACATTGTGTGCACGTGTGCCTGTGTCTGCGAAAGTGCATGGACATCTGCGTGCCTGTGTGTTTGCGTGTGGGTTCGCGTGTGTTTAGGAGCGCTTGCGTGCCCGTGTATCTGCGTTCGAGCAACCGTGCCCGTGCCCACACGTTTGTAAGAGTGCATGTTTGTGCGCGTGGTTGCCGTGCGCGCCGGACTGCGCGCTCGGCAGGGAGGGCATCCTGCGGCGGCCGCGGGCTGTCTGAGGTCCTGCTCCTGCTGCCCGGCAGTAGCTTCCCACTCCCAGGGGACCGGGACGCTGAAGTCGGGGCAGCTAGGCGCTTCCGACAAAGTGTTGGCTCCGCACTGGGGACGCACAGGTAAAGGCCGAGCCCCGGCAGCGTGGCTCTGGGACAGTCAACGTTCTCGCGCTTTCTCGCGCCTTCCCTGAACGACCGCCCTGCTATGACCTCGGGCAGCCGGTGGGGCGAGGCCCGCGGCGGGCGGGCCCGGGATCCCCGGTCTGTCCCTTTAACCCCGCCGCCGGGCCGGAGCACGTGAGCCGGGCTCCGGGTGGCACCCGGGCGCCGCCGCCGCCAAGGCAGTTGTATTTCGAACACTGTGTCTGGCCCACGGCCAGGCGCCTGGTCTCCGCGGTCCGCCTGGCCTCCCTCCTCCTCATACTTTCCTCCTGCGCAGCCCCCTCCCCTTTATCCGCCCCCGATTAGAGGTGGGCACTCCCCCTGCCGCCCCCCCACACACCCGGGCCCCGGCGAGCGCGCGCGCGCGCGCACACACACACACACACACACACTCTCATCCCGCTCGGATCCCGGGCCAGGGGCTCAGAAAACTTCCAGCCCCGGCCGCGCGCGCTTGCTGCAGGACGCAGGAGCGAGCAGCGGTCCCGCTTCCACTGCGCAGTGCCGCCGCCGTCTGCTCCCGCCATCCGAGGAGGCGCGGTGCCACCCACTGCTCTGTCCCTTGCTTGCGCTGGGTGCCCGACCCGATCGCGGCCAACCTTTCCATCCTCCTTTTGCTGGCTGCCCAGAGCACTCCTTTCTCTCTCTCGCTCTCTCTCTCTCTCTCTCGCTCTCGGCGCGGAGGGGAAGAGGAGGAGGAATTCTTTCCCCGCCTAACATTTCAAGGGACACAATTCACTCCAAGTCTCTTCCCCTTCCAGTCTGCTTCCCAAGTGCTCCCGGTGCCCGCACGTCCTGATCCCGACCCGACCGGGGAGCCTCCCCAAAGCCCAGACCTCTCCTCCTCCTCACACGCTCCCCTCCTCCTCTCGCTACCTCCACCTCTGCCGCCACCTCCACCTCCGGCACCCACCCACCGCCGCCGCCACCGCCGCCGCCGCCGCCGGCAGCGCCTCCTTCTCTCCTCCTCCCCTCCTCTCTCTCTTTTTGGCAGCCGCTGGACGTCCGGTGTTGATGGTGGCAGCGGCGGCAGCCTAAGCCACAGCAGCCCTCGCAGCGCGCCCGCCCGTGCTCACCGCGCCCGCTCCTCCACCCTCCACCCCGTCTCCGAAAGGTGCCGGGCAGATTCGGGCGGCCGAGGCGCAGCGGCTGCAGAGGCAGCGGTAGCGGCGGCGGCGGCAGCGGTAGCGGCGGCGGCGGGACGCAGGATGAGCGCACGCGGGGAAGGCACCGGGCAGCCGTCCACTTCAGCCCAGGGACAACCTGCCGCCCCGACGCCTCAGAAGAGAGGACGCGGCCGACCCAGGAAGCAGCAGCAAGTCAGTACGCGGGCGCCGCGGGGGCGCCGGGCCACCCCGGCCTCTCAGCAGGGGCCCCGCGGCGCGCGGGGGCCACCCGAGCGCGGGAACCCAGTGACCGCTGCCCCCGGACCCCGAGGGCCGCCGGCAGAGTCCCCTACGAGGGCGCCGCCGAGCCCCGGGCGCCCGCGTCCCTCGGCGCCGGGAGATGGGAGCCGCGGCGGGCGGCCGGGAAAGGCGGGAGGTGGGGTCAGGCGCAGTGCGTCCGCAGACTTTCGCTATTGTGCACGGCCCGGAGTGGCGCGGTGTCGCCTGGTGACTGGAGGCGCTCGGGGTCCCGCGGACCATGGCTCGCCAGCGCTTTGCAGCCGCTCTTGAAGCTGCCGCGGGGGGAAGGGGGTGCTGGGGACAGGGGAACTCCAGCCGGTCAGGGCGGATGGGGCTGGAGCCCTGGGGACCCGAGGCTCTTTCTCACGCCTCTCGGGGCTGCTAGGCGGCTGGAAGCTGGAGTGCCATAGCCGCCCCCTTGGCGCCCTCCCTGCGCTCTCGGTGGCCCGAGACTCGCGCCTTCCCGACAAAGAACGCGTGGAGACCCTGGCTGCCCGGTCCTCTTAGGGCTTTATTTTATTGCGGCGCAGCGGCCGCCAGAGGTGGCTTGGAGAAGGGGCTACCGGGGAGCCTGGGCCCCCGCGGGACGGGGTGACCTCGCTCCGCCAAAGGCACGTTGGAAGGAGTGTCCCGGAGGGTATACGGTAGCTGGGGTCACTTCCTCGCCAGGCGCCCCTGGCCGCCTTTGCCCCCTGAATCCCGCACCTTAGAGCTGCAGACAGTAAATGTTCTCCAGGGCGAGTGGCGGGGGGTTGGGAGCGGCTTTCGAGGGGCTCCCGGGACCCCGCGGAGTAGAGGGTTTTGTCTGCGGATGCAACCAATTAAGCGTGCAGCCGGCGCTTGCAGAGCTGCGCGCAGCGCCCAGAGCTGAGGGTTTTGTTCGCAGCAATTTCCAAGCCTTGGCGGGCAGGGTTGGAGCGGGACATGTCTATGGAGAACATTTAAACTCCACTTGCTCGGGCTTTAAAGCTTCCCCTTCGTCCTTTAGCCTCAGATCGCTTCCTTCGTGGCAAATAGGCCGGTTAGAAAATTATTCCAGAGTCCCAAAGGTGCCTCAGAGCCAGGTGGGGACCCTGCACAACGTTTGCTTGCCCCGTGCGATTTAGAGAAGCTGAGAGGGCTGTACCTTTTTGAAATCATCAAAGGGAACAAGCCAATGTAGAGGCGCCTGAGCTTTCCCGCTCTGTCCAAGCGACACTTTATCCCGCGTTAGGATCCTGTTTTACACCTCCCAAGAAGTCTCTGCCCTCCCCCTCTCACTTCCCACTCGGCACTCGGCTTTGGCTTTCTCTAAAGTTCCTAATGGCACCCCCGCCCCTGTCTACGAAAGAAAATGCAATGGGATCTGGAGGCGCTTGGAGATTTTACCTTTCGGGTTGAGGAGAAATTCACAAAGAAAGAAGCTAGTGGCTCGGATGTGTGTGTGCTCTGGATGTGTCCCCTGGCGCTGGCGGCCCCGTAGACGCTGGTAGTGAAGCTGGCCCCAGATTGGGTGAATAGGATGCAAATCTTCATTGATGAGCACTTTTCCTGCGTTTTCGGTTCACGAGTCTCGTCTAATCACCGAATCTGAATAGATGATTCACTGGATAGTCATTTAGGATCTGGAATATTCATCGTCACATTCTCTTAACCACTGGAGTATTTACAACTGGGCATAAGAGCCTTTTGCAGTTTTGCTAAACCTAATGATTGCTTCTTTTTCTCCTTTCTATTCCTCCTCACACCCCACCCCTATTCCCTTTTAGTTTTCTCCAATTCACCCCCAGAAGAGTTTTCTCAAAAAAAGTTTTGAAGAAAATATGTTTATTTGTATCAAAAGATATTTAAGTTTAGACAGGAGGCCATGCCTGCCATCTCCAAAAGGAAGCGGAGAATTATTGAAGCAATTATCCAGATAATTCAAGCAAAACCTCCCACCACAGCTTTACCCTGATTATTTGGAATTTTTAGGGAGAATGGAGTTATTCTGAGCTGAAGAGCTTAGATAATCGCTCCAAAGTTTGACTTAGAATGTGTCGATTGTGTCATAATCAACCTAGAATCCAGGTACAAGCCACCTTTACAGTGTGGAGGGTGACTGGAATAGCTGCTGTTAGTTTTTCGTTTCTGTGTGAAATCTGGTAGAATGGATGCTGGTATCCTTAAAAAAGGCTTGCTGTTGCTCTAAGTTTCCAAATGCATAGCCTGTCAATTTGCATCTTAAAAATATATGACCGTCTTGAACTTGCATCTTTTTTCGCGCTTTGTTAGCATTTTAGGTTAGAAATGGAATCCAGTTTTCATATGCAAAATAGTTTCCTCTTTGAACTCTTGGATTGAAAGTGTGGTTACTTCCCCTTTTTGGAAACTCTGTGCCATCATCATCCTTTTACGCTTGAACTGAATGTGTTCTAACAACTACTCTGTTGAGCAGAAAATATAGCTAAAGAGTCAGGGTCAATTTCTTTCAGACATCCTTCCACAACAGCATTTTTTTCTTTTTCCTTTACAATTAGGAGCCAACCTGTGAGCCCTCTCCTAAGAGACCCAGGGGAAGACCTAAAGGCAGCAAAAACAAGAGTCCCTCTAAAGCAGCTCAAAAGGTGAGATCTTTAAAGTCAAGCTCTTCTAATTTCATCAATGACTTACAGGAACCTTGCTGTAAGTTTCCCATTCTCAGTCCACAACTAAGGACTTGGCCCACCTGTGTAACCCAAGACTCATTTCCTACATTTGACATTAGTTTGGTGGGAATTAACCTTTTTTTCTAAGCAGATGCCTAGCATTTAAAGTTCATGGAGATAACATGTTTTATTTAAAAATCAAAACCAGAAACAAAAACCAAATAATAAAACGAGGAGGGGGGATGAGGAGGGAAGAGGAGGTGGAAAATAACAGTATTTGCAATGGTAATGAAACAGTTAAAGACAAACTAAAACTATTGATTTTGCCTGCCTGGTAGTAAAATTTATGCAACTTCTGCAAAATATAAGAGATGAATTTACTTTGTGCTTCTTTACTCGATTGCTGAAAACCAAGTCTCTCTATTAAAGTTTAGTACTTTGCCAGATAGATGATAATTAGAAATAAACCCAATTATGGGATATTGAAAAAAAATTTTTCATTATTAGAACTTTAAGTGTGATGATAAGGAATACCATTTGTTTTACAAGAAAGCTGCCATATAGTTTATCATAATCTCAAAAAGCTTTTCCATCAAGTGATCTACTCAGAATTGGACAATGAGAAGATTTTTTTAAACAAATATTTGATTTATTCTATATTTTTGAGCAGGATAGAACACAATGAAATGTGACATTCTGTGTTTTTCTTAGTACATTTTAAATTAGAGTTTAAAATAACTTTATGTTGGTTGCATTTGAGTTAACCAAGAGGAAATATCTCAGGTCAATGGATGTATAGAGAAGTGAAGATCAACATAGAAGTCACTTTTTTTGGCTTTCTAAATAAATTGGAAAAAAATTCCTTCATTTTATTTGTAGGTTTGTATAGTAGTTGGAAACAAAGGTTAAAAAATTAACAGTAAACTTTGATACATGTTTTTAGTAGATTTGAGTACACCATGTACAGTATTTTTTTAAAAGGCTATATGCTCATCTTTTTGGAATTAATGTTTTATGTGGCTTTCTCTGTAACTATGGGCATTAACCATATTAAATGTGATAGTTTTCAGTGTGAAGTAAACTGCCATAGCAACTAGTGATACATACAAAATTGTTTAGGAGGGAGCTGTGAGCTCTTGTCTGTTTTCACAGTTTTCATCTGAGTTAAAGGAACAGACTTCTAATATATTTAAACTGAATGCCTTCTTGGAGTTTAGATTTAATTGTGATTAATATTTAATCAACAAACTTTAAAGAACATTAGATAACCTGATTATTTAAAAACGCCCATACATAAACTGGTCTTCTTAATATGATTATTTTCTATTGTCCTGTTCTAACTGGTTTATAAATCAACTTAAAAGGACTGATTTTACCAAGGAGTTTTTCTATGTTGCATAATATGGAGTTTATCCAACCTAATTTTACTCTAAGGAGATGGCAAAGAAATATCTTGGTAGGTAGTTAACAAGCACTTAAGCTATGATGCAACTGCTTTGAAGACTGCATCATTATGATATCCCCCAGGAAGGAATAATTGTCTTACCATAAATACTTAAAGGTTACTACATAAATGGAAAACTATTATCTTCCAGATCTCATTGTATTACATTTTTTTAGATGAGTAAGTAGATAGAAATAATCCCATCACATTCTCTTAATTTAATAAAAAAATTACCACTGAGTACAAAATCTTTGACAAAAAAAGAAAGAAAGAAAGAAAGAAAGGAAGAAAGAAAGAAAGAAAGAAAGAAAAGAAAGGGAGAGAGAGAGAGAGAGAAAGACAAACAAATCTGGGACTTATGCCTGATTCACTACCTACAGAAAAATACAACAAAAAGGTTAATCTATTCCTTAGTAAAGTTTCATTTAGTTTTAGTGACTTCAGTATAGCTATTTACAAATGACCCACCCCTTCATCTTCTGCCTAATTCTTCATGTGGATGCATGCACTGTTATAAGTTCCCAAAGAGAAGTGGGTTTTCTTTTGCTCAGAGAAGATCTCTGAAATGTTTCATTTTCCCAGACACAATTATTTCATACAATTTTGCTATAAAAGTTCCTTTTCCAATAAAATGAATAAATACATTTGCCATAATATGACTGTTATTTTTCTTCAGTTTTATAAATTACGCTTCATTTGGAGAAGATAATACTTTGCAAAATAATGAATGACATTGATGAATTGTTCATGGCATGTGTTAACGAAGTATTTTCACATTCAAATAAGTATTTATTGAGTATGCTACTATGCTATATTAACATGATTATTGAATATATACTTGTTTGTCAAACACATATTGTATTCTCACAAAATATAAGCTTGCTAGGATTTTGAAATGCCAATATTTTTAGAAAATGTTATATTGTTCATAACATGTATGATAAACATATCCTACTAGACTGATGAGAGTAGATATGGGGAGTCTTCAGTAATTAAAAAATTGGGTATTTTCCTGCAAGCTGAGACACATCACATTGAAAAAATCTGTTACAAAAACTGGTAAGTATATGAGAGAAAAGAGCTGTAAAATTAGAGGAGATGTACTATATTCTGAAATCTTGATGATGTTGTGTGTTTAAAATTTCTTGCTGCTTACAAAGTGTGTTTGGACTCTGTAACTGGCCTTGGGGCATTTAAAAACAAAACTGCTTGTTAGAAAATTAACAGTGTGAAACTTGACAATGCATTCAGAATGTAGCAAGATCAAGTGGACGACTACTAAATTAGCTATCACTTTAATTTCAGACCATATTCAGTCGAAAATGGGTTTATATAATATGTCAAACAGACAAGAGTATAAAAAACAATTTATTGTGCTTGGAACTTGTAGAAAAAAAGATATTTATTCCTCATTCCACTTATAATCCATTCATATGAATTTCCAGGGATGATCATTGTGTGCAATTCTAGCCATTCCTGAGAATACCAATCTGACTGCTCAGAATCTGCCCTGAACCAGTTTCATATCATTACCTTAATAGAAGAAATCACAATTTGTTTTTCCAAATAAATAATTTATCCATGTATGTGTGTGTATGTATGTGAATGTGCATGTTTATACTCATAGTGTGTCTTTACCCTTTTATCTTTTAGTTTGAGGTATACCTATGACCAGTTGTCTCTAAATTTGCTTTTTGTTTTGTTTTCTCATGGCTGTGCTGGGTGGAAGTACTTTGTATTTTAATATTTCCCATGTTTAGAGAGAAGGAAGATACAACCTTCTTTCTGTTTAGAGTTTTGCTGATCCTTTTTATTCATGAGAGAACACTGGAGGGGGCTCTCACTAATTCTTCAGTGTTAATGGTCACATGTCAAATTCATCCTTAAAATTTCAAGTCAACTTCATTCAAATACTGTTAGGAAGAAAAATTTTTTTCGGATGTTTCATGAAATTTTGATACAATGAAAATGAGTAATAGAAAAAAACTCAGATGTGACAGAGCCCTAATGTCATACATTTGCTTGACCTTCCTTCTGACTTCTTGTGTTAATGTTCAGACCCAGCAGACAAAGTGCAGAATGAAAATATCATCTCAGTGAAGTATGTATACTTCCAATAATGTGGTCAGAATAAACATCTAATTTCTATGTCCAATTTGCTGGAAAAAGAAGGTCTGATGTTAATTGAATCCTCTAAAGACAGGTCCATGCTCCTTTTACTCATTTGCATTCCTAAAATATATTTGAGTTTTCATAAATTATTTCTACTACCCATTATAGATATTTTAGGAAGAGAGACTACAGATTTTAATCGTCCTTTCAGATGAATCTTAGAGCACAGATGCTGAGTGAGGACAGAGTTTTCCTTAGACTGTAGTAGCCCAATTGGAGTAACCAAAGGCATAGTTAAAGGTAAGTCAGGAATAGATGATGCCAGAAGTTGTCATACAGGGTCAATGGTTTGTACAGTACTAGTACGATTTAATTTTATTTCTCTGTGTTTAATGGGCATGTAAGTTCCATTGAGGGATTCAGGTGCCTGTCTGAGTACACAAATGAATTCAGGCAGGTGCAATCAAGTAAAGCCCAACTGTTGTCGCAATTATCTTGATATTTTAGGCTAACTTCTCCAAACCATTGAATTTTTGTTTGTTTAACTTCATTAGGGAGTTATTAAACCTTCCTTACATATAATGGCATCTGTAAATTCTTTCTGGCAATGCATTTGAATCAGCATAAATTATGACCCAACAATGGACGATTCAACTGTATATGAATTATTTTGTGCAGTAATCATATTTCAAGGGCCCCATAGTTCTAATTCTCCAAAAACTGTCATCCTTCTGAACTCTTCCATCAAGAGCTCCTCATTACTTTGGCTGACCTGTATCTCTAGCTCATATCTACCTCAAGATCTCAGGGATCATTTCTCTCAGGAGACTGAATATACCAGATTGGTGTTCTATTGCATTGCAGCTCTTCCTTGACAGTAGATACGTACTGAAGAGCGCCTTGTGTCAGTTAAATCATTCAAAACTGTCATGTCTCATTAGCTGACTTTCTGTAGTTTTCAGAACTCAGAACCACATTGCTAGGCACTGGGGTAGAAATGGAATTTTCTTGTCCTAGATTCTGAAGTTTTTAGTTATGAATTTTTATTATGCTAACTAGAGCAAAGCGAGAGAACTGACTGCATTTTAGGCTATTGTTGATTTTTGTATTACTTTAATATACTAAGGATTTTTAATGGCATATTCTATTTGATTTAGTCAGCATCAGTAAGGCTATTCTCTTTTCCACAGGATATTATAGGAAGCAGTTTGCTCAGAAGGTAACTCCTGTGAAATCTTGTATCATTGCTGTTGATTTTTGTGATTACAAAAGAGGTAGATGGAGGATTTAGAAGAGAATTTCAAACTTTGGAAATGAAAGATACTCCTATCATTTTGGTATTTTGGTCTTGGTTTTAATTTAATGCTTATGTACATGAAGACAAGTGTATGAAAAATGATGACAGGAGAGTTGACAACAAGGGATTCCTTGGGAAGAATGAGTATGAACTGCAATGGATTATGGACTTGTATGTTTCCTATTGAAAAATATAGTGTGAGAGAAAATTGTGACGTCTTCTCAAGATTAAAAATGGTTCCACTTAAAATTGGGAAACTCATAGAACTGTGCTATTGAAAGAGTAAAATGAGAATTTACTCAATGCCTGGTCTGATTGATTAGTCCAGTTGATTTTGATGCCAATGCACACTGATTCACACTGTTTATAGTTTTTAAAAGAGCCTCTAAAAGAAATAAAATGTGACTTAATAGACTTTGCTTAGTTTGTTTCATACACTCTTAGGTCCATTGATCTTAGTCCTACAAAAAACAAAAAACAAAACCCTGAAAACAGAAGAAAGTACCATCATAATTAGGTATTTTCCTAGCTTTTTTTTGGTTCAGATGCATGGATTGATTTGGAGTAAGGGAGTTCTGCTTCTAGCACAATTCATATAAGATATGATGAGAGCGTTAAGAATAGCAAAAATTGAACAGCTAACTAAATTTGATCCTGAAGTCAGAATAGAATTATTTTCTTGGTTGCCCATCTTTGCTTTTGTCCAAGTCTTTATAGCAAAATTGAAAATATTTTACTTTTAACTTCTCATTTGATTTCGCCCTAGAAAGTTTTGTTTTGCTTTTTAAATTTGCCCATGGTGACTTTATTTTATATGGGAATCTCTTCCGAAAGAACTGACCCTTTACTGCCATAAAATCAAATCACATCTCAGTTCTACTACTTATGAACATGGGCAGGTCACTTAATCTCCCATGAAGCTGGAAACAGGGGAAATAATAACTGCCCTAATTAAGTAAGAAAACACTTGGAAACTGATGTGCAAATTTATAGAGTTGGTCAGTATTCTTTTTTAAGGTCATCATTTTTAAATAAGAAGAGGAAAATTATATTTGAGTACCTGTCAAATGCCGTGACTTTTGTCAAGCACTTCACATATATGAGTGGTCTTAAGAAAGTTCATTAAAAATAACATTATCTTTATTTTTTTTATTTATTTTTCCCCCAGAAACCTTTTCATTATCTTTAAATTGTGTTGTCGACAAACTTTTTGAAGTCCCCTCATACATTTAGCTCCTTTAGTCTTCTGGGTCAGAATTGTGGTCTCCCTACCACAGATGAGAAAACTGTGACCCAGAGATGTAAATTGTGACATGTTTAATACCCAGCTCCAGAAGATGGTGGCACTGGGGTTTGAATTTGACTTTGACTCTAAACTTAAGCCCTTTTCACAACTGTAACTATTCTATAGACAGCCGATTTCAGAAAGTAGATTTCTGATATCTCCAGTGATCTGAAGTGCAGTTTGGAAATTAGGTTTGGAGAAACCTTTGGCAGGGTCTGCAAGCTTATAGAGACATTGGCAATATATGCCTCCTGCAACTGATACCACAGACGTCTGACCCCCAAATAAACTACAGGGCCGTGCCTTTGGGGATTTGTTAATTTAGAAGTTTTCTTATTTGTTAAATAAGAGAGCTAGATGAAACGATTTTTAAAGTTTTACCAGGCTCCAGAATTCTGATGGTAAAAGGGAAATAAAGCATACATAGGAGGGGTGTAAAGTTCAGGGAATGTGCATACTATGAAAAAAAAATTTCAAAATTCTTTGCACCCAAATAAACTCAACTTCCAGTTCCATTTTCCACCTTTTGAAACTTCCTTGTATAATATAAGGACTAGTTCTTACCCTCCTTCCACTGAGATGTTTCTGGTCATCAGACGCTAGCACTAAGCAGTATTTTCAGGTTCAAGTGATCTACTTGCTAGATGAAGTTCCTTAATTTATTTATTTTTTTTATTCTGAAGTACACTTAAGAGCCTAGACTACCAGAACTTCTCAGAGAAAGAAATACATTTCCCATTTAGAGTTCCTCCCGATCCCAGTCAAGTTGTCCTAAACATATTGTAAAATTAAGTAGATAGTTCTGAATCTAAACCTTAAAAAAGAAACAAAAGTTATGAGTGATGACAAACATGGAAAAAGAACATTTTAATGAGATATGATAGTTTTGAAAATAAGCTTAATCATGTTGTTGATAGTCTGATATTTCAGTCCTTAACAAATGCACAGTTATCAAAACTCTTTTCTCCCTGTATATAAGAAATAAATAGAACTTGGTAGTCATGTCTTGATTATACAGGAGTTTGTAGTATAGATTCAAATTGTATTCCAGCAAAGGAAAACCAAATATATGCTTTTACAGAATTACATGTTGACATATTAAAACAAAACACGCCCCTTGAATGTTTTGTTTTGTCTTCTTTGAAAAATAATATCCTGAAGAGCATTAAACACAGCAGAACAACGTTTAAGTCAGTGTTTTCCAATATGTAAAAATCCTGGATCTATGCTGGTTTACAAACTAAAATCCTAGCTTGTTTTGCAGACTTTGTGGAGTTTGATTAGAATGATTAAATAATATGGGTTTTAAAGAACAATGAAAACCTCCCAGATAGATGCCACACAGTGCAACTAATGTATTTCTTATAGATGTAGTCTCAGAAGAGGGTTTCAGTTTACATGTAACACTGGCCTCAACGACCAAGGAGCAAGCTTGCTTTTAACAAGTCTGAGTGATAATCGTGATATTTTGCCCTTTAGTTAATGGTGCGAATTTTATTTCTCAATAGGCTTTTTGTAAATGAGGCGATCATTTAGAAGTCTTCTTACTTGCAGGTTTTTCTCTTTGAGAGATTTGTTTCCTCTGACTTTGAAAAGAAGACTCCTTTCAGAGAACAAAAAAAAAAAAAAAAACCCTCTCTTCAATGGATTTCAGGCGTACCCAGATCTCATCATGGCCCCTGAAACATAACAACTGCACAGCAAAAACCTGGGGTAGCCCCATTAGCCTCCAAGGTCAACAGCCTGCTACCCCAACCCCACCTACCATACCCATTGCTATTAGAAAAGTTTCCATCTGCCATGTTTGTGTAATTTACTGCTGGATAAACTGTGCAATCTTAGAGTTGCTCCCAAAGATTCA
Organism: Oryctolagus cuniculus; assembly: GCF_964237555.1. Taxonomy (NCBI): domain Eukaryota; kingdom Metazoa; phylum Chordata; class Mammalia; order Lagomorpha; family Leporidae; genus Oryctolagus; species Oryctolagus cuniculus. The sequence goes on from NC_091442.1 coordinate 68,088,387, forward strand.
AGCAGATGCTGCCTCTGTACTAAGGGACTCTGTACTCCCACAATTCGCTATGCACTAGCCAGAGTATTTCCTAAAAGCTTCATTTTAAAGGTGACAGATGGGTGTCATGGGATACTTGCATTGACTGAACCTTTTGTGAGATTGGACTGACTTAAAGGAGAAAACTAAAAATTGCTAAGCCCCTCATTTGTGGTGGGCATTTCCACATAGCTCAGTGACTTCTCCCGGGAGGTTATCTCCATTTTACAGATGAAATCAAATTCAGGTTTTCAGGAGCCTGCCCAAAGTCGTCACACTCAAATGGAAGAGCGGGCATTTGAACCTAAGCTTTCTAGAGGTGAGTGGAGTGTGCCACTTGGCGCTCCTCTCTCTGTCCAGGACAACAATGAAAGATGGTGGGGTTTTACTGAGCGTACCTGGCTCTCACTTAATTTCACTCATGCCCTTAGGATTGAAGGTGAGACAGTGCCACTGGCCCTGTGATCACTCAGAAGTAGTGAGCACCATCAGAGAGCCCAAATCTGAGAGTCGAATAGAACTTCTGAAGGTGACCAGCTTCCCTTGTGCTCTGATTTAGTGACAATTAGCTGAATCAACTACAATTTTAGCTTTCTGGACTATTATCTATGGTAGCACTAGCTTGAGTACTAAGGGAGGTAACATTGTTTAGAAGGAAGACTCAGTTTTTAGAACTAAACAGAAATGTATTCCAATCTCATGTGACCCTGAGTGATTTACTTACTTAACCTTTCTAATTATTAGAATTAGTTCTACAAAACAAGAGAAATAATTACACCCACTTAATAAGGCTGCTTTAAGGAGTAAAGTAACACGTCTGATTAACAGCGCAGTGTTTGAGATATTTTAAATGCTCAATAAATGGGAGCTGATATAACAATCATATAGAGTTAGGGCTAATTCATGGGACCTGTTGGACAATGAAGCCAGATCAATGAGATATTGTTTGATGAGAAATCTTGTAGCCTTTGTTATCTGTCATTTATCTATCCATCATCATTTATGTCCACTTATTTTTAACAAGAAGAGGGAAGTTTTATTTCTCAGTGTCGTTTTAGTATCATTGTGCCAAGTAACCACTGGCCGGTAACCCACAAAACAGAAGTAAAATGGAAAACAAGTTGTCCTGGCTCAGATGCCTGTATTCTTCTGTTGAGGTAGCGATGGGATGATTCACATGCATAGAACAGTATGACTAAGATCTCTTTATACTGAAAAGCATAAACACGTTTTTTCGGATTTATGTGAGGTGTGTGTGCTAGTGTGTTGGTGTACCTGGGGATTAGAGTAGGGTCACAAATACAGAGAAAAGGCTAATGCTTTATTTATAATGTTAAGATTGATTGAAAAAGGAAAAAAAAAAACTATGATACCAAAAAAGTCTTACATAAAGTAAAGCAGTGAAACACTCTGAATATATTGGTATCCGCTCTTTAGAGTGTAAAATTATTATTAATGTATGTTTTCACTAATTATTATTTTTAAATACCCATAATGATGATTTATGCCAGCTCTTCACCCCTCCTCTTTAGTTAAACTGATTGACAGATGATTGTTTTTGGCTAAGAGCAGGAAATTAACCATGAAGAAGCGGACAAATGTTTGTTATTTTGAATTCCAATGCTTAATGTATTCTTTTTTATGTTTAGACTTGCTTGTGATTAGCAGTGTGGGTGGATGTGCTTTGTAAATTTAAATCTCTATATCAACATTAATTTTTATAATTTTAGATACAATACAGAAATAAAATCCTGATTAAGTCAGAAACATAAATTTTCCAAAATATTAAGTCAGTAGTTAGGCAATGTGAGGATAATGTTTTAATTTATGGAAAGAAACAAAAGCAACGTATCTTTTAAAGAACTTTTTCATGTACTACAGAGGCCATTACTTGGAAGTCATTTAGGGTAAGGGGTTGCATGGATGGATCTTTACATCACTCAGTGAAAACCAGGGGTGCAGAATGGGATCCTAAATGCAGAGGGAGATCCTTAAAGGGGAAGGAGGTTGTTAAGACAATCCTGGTACCTCATCTGCAGACCAGAACATCGTATCTTGAAATGTGTCCCTGGGGGCTGCACTTGTACATAGTGTCAGGGAGGAGACTATGTGACTTCTTTTTTATTTTGCAGAAAGCAGAAGCCACTGGAGAAAAACGGCCAAGAGGCAGACCTAGGAAATGGGTGAGTTATAAAGTGTCATTTACGTTCTTTATTTGAAAAACAAAACAAAACAAAAGCTTGCCTTTTCTAAACAAAAAAAAATAGTCTTAGGCCATCAACTACGTGAATTTCTAGGTTCTGGTTTGATGAATCTTTGAAAGGGTTAAGGCGAATGACAGATTATCACCACTAGACCAGGCGTTTACTCAGAACACTGTCCTTTCCTGAACGTGACCCCCTTTTTCTTTCTCTTATCAACATCAAAAGGGTGCCCACTCTTCCTTCAAAGGGGCTAACAATGAAATGGCTTGTTCAGTGGGTGGAGTAACTAAGGTTAAAGGGTATCATGAAACCTTGGAAGTTGATTACAAATGGTGATAAAATTCATATGAAATGTTTATGAGATAACTTTTTAACCTCTTTCTTCCTCCCTCCCTTCTTTCTTTTTAATTTCCTCCATGGCTTTGTTTTGGACACCTCTCCTTTTCTGTATGATTCTGGTTTCCTTTTTCATATGGCTTGGTTAAGGAATGAGGGTTTAGTTTCCACTTTTTCTTGCTTCCCTCAGTGGTCACACTCTACGTGCTGACATTAGAGACAACTGCACCCATAGTAGTGTGCTTGATCCTATAGACACACAGGTCCTGTACCTTTTAAGGCCAGAAATTCAGGCATCGCTGAAGAGCTTCGCTCATTTTAGCGCTTGAATCTTGATCCTTTTGTTTCTATACCACTCACAGTCTTCTGGCCTGTGTCACCTACTGATGGGGGAGAAAACTCTTGCAAATAAATAAATCAATTTCTCAAGAGGGCTGAAGGCACCCTTTGCAGCCACTGCTGTGTGTGAGGGCTTCTTTGGCCTTCTTCCTCTCTTCTCTCGTTTATTCTTCGTGTTCCATCTCTTTTCAGATTTTTTCCCCTGCCATTCTGGGTTATATTTTCCTGTTTGCCATTCCTTTCTCCTCTACAGTTCTGCATCACTTTCTATTTATACTTTGGTATTGCCTTTCATTTAATTTATTCATCTTTTTTTTTTTTCCTCTGCTCAACATGTGTTGGGATTAGATTTCTTAGCACAAGGAAATAGGGATGATCTTTAGATTAAAAACATCTCAGTGTTACAGTGTAACCTTCAAGTAAGGGGATTTCATTCAATCTTGTGTTCCGTAAATGCACTCTCCTAAGCCTGCCCGTCATATGCTGCTCATCTGGCCCTTGCTTGATTACCTTTAATGTTAGGGAACTCACTAGTCCTTAATGCTGCCTCTTTTTTCCTCAGAAACTCTGAACACTGAAATATTCTTCCATCTGACTGTCTGTACCTCTTGGCCACTGTCTGTAGGCCTCCCTCCTAGGAATATACAGAGTAATTGTTTTCACTTTCATTCATGATAACACTTCAGATATTTGAGGACAATTAACACATACTCTTTGTTCTCTTTTCTGGTTTGAATATCTTTAATCCTTTCATTTTTTTCCCCCTGTAAAAGAACATGCTTGTTATTCTTTTCTGAGTGTGTTTGTTTTCTAATCTTTGAAATATATCACCCAGAACTAAGTATCATATTCCAGGTGTGGGTTCCATAACCAGTGGGTTTATCACCTCCCTTATTGTACATATGGTTCCAGTTATCTGTTGCTGCTTCATCAACTGTTTCAAAACTTAATAGTGTAAAAAAAAGATTTTATTATGCTCATGGATGCTTTGGGTCAAGAATATGATCAAGGCAGAGCAGAAGGGCCTGTTTCTGCTTCAAGGATGTCTGGGACCACCAATGGAAAGACTCATGGAGCTAATTCTTGGAGTCTAAAATCTATAGGCTTCTGATCTTGCAAGAAAGGTGCTTTGTCAGGATTGGCTGGAAGTCTGGGCATATCTGGGAATGTCCACTAGACAGCCTAAACGTGGCCTGCCAAGCTTGGTGGCCTCAGGTTATCAGCTTTCTTGTGTGCACTCAGGCCTCTCAGAGAGAGTGTTCTGGTAACTGAGGGGGAAACTGCAAACCTTTAATTCAAAAAGTGCTACATCCATTAAACACTAGCGAGTGCACTGTGGACTAAATCAATGACAGAAAAATCAAATATAGATCTGATATTTTATAAGCATCAGAACTCTGAAGACATCCCATCCAATTGAACCAATCAATAAGAAAAACCTGTATTTTTTTTTTAAAGATTTATTTATTTTATTTGAAAGTCAGAGTTACACAGAGGAAGGAAAAGCAGAGAGAGAGAGAGAGAGAGAGAGAGAGAGAGAAAAGAGAGAGGTTTTCCATCCGCTGGTTCACTCCCCAGTTGGCTGCAATGGCTGGGGCTGTGCTGATCCGAAGCCAGGAACCAGGAGCTTCCTCCAGATCTCCCATGCAGGTGCAGGGGCTTAAGCACTTGGGCCATCTTCTACTGCTTACCCAGGCCACACCAGAGAGGAGGATCGGAAGTGGAGCAGCAAGGACTCAACCTGGCACCCATATGGGATGCTGGCACTGCAGGCTTTACCCACTACGCCTCAGTGCCACCACCCTGAATGGGCTTTCTAAAAGGCAACATAATAGGAAATAGATGAGCTCTTTGAATTCATGGGATTACTGTGGCTAAAGTGAAATAAAATAAATTGTAAGCAGATACAATGAAAATTTATCAGCCTCTGTCAAAGCAGGTGTTTTAACTCCTCCGCCTTTTCATCTGTACCTTTGGGCTATCCTATAGTATTTGCCAGTTACCATCCATTTGTCTTAGTCCTGTAGCTTCCTTCCTGTGGCTCCCCCCCTGGCCAATGGGTTGATTACAACTTCCACAGCACTTCCAAGTACCACAGTTTAATACCTCACCATCTGTTCACAACATTCTCCCTCCCACAGTTGATGTTTCAGCCAAGGTGGAGTAAAACAGAATAAGAAAAGGATGTGTATGATTTTTTCTTAATAGCTTCTTGTTCATTTGGAGTGAGGGAAATCTGGATTCCAAGACATGAGATCTTGCAGCTGGGCGAGAAGCCCATGTGAGGAGGCATCCACCATAGAAACTCTTGCCTTTCTGGGAATAACTGGATTCTCATTGACTTTCTTAGTTTCTAATTTTTACTGGCTGCAAGCATGGAAAATACCATGTGGTCAATTGTTACAAGTCCTTGATTTGGTCCCCAAAGAAGAGTTGTTCTGTTTAGTAAAGGAAACAAAAGGAAACTGTGTATTTTTTCTCAACAGTGTGTTTCCTCTTTGCTTGCATATCTTCTGTTGGGTAGACTGCAGCCAGTCACAGTTAGACAGTCCCTTCAGTGGCTTGTACTGAAGAAATAAATCATTGCATTTTTCCATAGGAAATGAGCTTGCACTTTATGGTAAGTTCAATTCTTTCCAACAGTGTCATTCATTGATTTCCTTGAGTTAGAGATATATTTTTGAACTGACTGGATTTGCTAGATACATGACTTAGAAGCCAAATTCCCTCCTCCTTTATTCTGGTTTTGTTTTAAAGTTCTTTTGATTTAAAACTATGTCCTATAAATCTTATAGATTCATGTAACACACCCAGAAAAAAATGCCTGTGGTGTAACCCTCTCCTCTGATGTAGTTGGTAGGTTAATCAGAAGTTGATTAACCGAAAATCTGTGAGAATAGGAGAGGAACTTTGATCAGTTTTACTTGTGGAGGGGATGGAGCATTGGCTAATCCAGTCATCCAAAGCATGTCAGCTAGATTTGATTAAGAGTAGTTCTACTCTTTACTTCATTTTCCTTTGTCTGCTGACCCCGCTATTAGTATGAATTAGATCCCAGGTCTGTTATCTTGATGAAATGATCTCTGGATTTTCATTTGTGTGTGTAGATGTGTAGAAAGTGTAGGAGGCACAGAAAAGAGAGAGAAGTGGGGCCTAACTTTTCTGCTTGTTGTTGTTAGGAGCTCAGGATCTGGATTCAGGTGGCTTGAGGTTCAAATCCAAGCCTACCACCTGGCCAGCAGAAGCAGATTGCTTGTCTTTTTTCCAAAGTCCAGATACATTTCTTGTATGAATTTTTTGAAGATTAATTGAAATAATACACGCAAGGACTTAATAAAGGGCATGGCACATAGTAAATACTCAAAAAGTGTTAGAATGTTAGAAATCATGAGTAATTCCACTTCACACTTTAATATTATTATCAACCATAACCTAAGTTCTAATTACTTATAGCCACTGCAGTTACTCCTGGGACAGAGATATGAGTCAACCTAAACAAGATTCCTTGGCTGTATTGTGACATCTTCAGTTTTTCTATGCTGAAACCTATCAAGCTTAAGAATTAGTAGTAAATAATATGGAAGTGCATTTTTAGTCGATTTGTAGTAGAAATTTTTATATTGCAGTTCTAAGGCTTTTTTCTTAGAAAGGTTCAGTGATGTGTACTAGTCAATTTGAAAAGTGGTATTTCTGCTGTGCACCTATATGCACATGTAGAGATGCACTGGTTCTCAGAACCTCTGTAGAATTTCATTAGCCAGGCTTTCTTTCAATTGAAATGAGGCATCTAATATCTGCTTTTCTCAATTTTTGCCTAGGAAATGTGCTCCCCACATAACTAGCTTAGTGATGGAAAATATTTGGAAAGAAAGTTTTCGTGTAGTGGATCTAAGACTTAAGAATACAATGAGGGCCAGCACCGTGGCTCACTTGGCTAATCTTCTGCCTGCGGTGCCAGAATCCCATATGGGCACCGGGTTCTAGTCCCGGTTGCTCCTCTTTCATTCCAGCTCTCTGCTGTGGCCCAGGAAGGCAGTGGAGGATGGCCCAAGTGCTTGGGCCCTGCACCCGCATGGGAGACTAGGAGGAGGCGCCTGGCTCCTAGCTTCGGATCGGCGCAGTGCACCGGCCGTAGCGGCCATTTAGGGGATGAACCAACGGAAGGAAGACCTTTCTCTCTGTCTCGCCCTGTCACTGTAACTCTACCTGTCAAATAAAAAAAAAAAATCTTAAAAAAAAAAAAAGAATACAATGAAATAATGAAGATGTTAACCTCACATATGAAATGCTCCATCCAGATGTTGTGTAGTGAAGCAGCTAGTGTTTCTGGACAAAAGGCAACAAGGACAGAATACCAATGAATACATTAGTGAGAATAGGATAGGCAATGCTTTCAGGTGTTTTGTTGTCTGAATATTTTTGCAAGAAAGGAAATTTCCAACAAAAGGAAAATACTCTCCAATATGAATTGATTTTTTAAGGGGAGAAATATCATTCTGGAGATACTGAGATTGACTTAGAAATTTACCCAAGGACCAGATGCTGGAACTTCACTTCCATTGGTCACTAAAAAGTTACTAGCAGTTCCCAGCTGTTTTCTGGGGACGCTGATTCTCTCATTTGTTAACAGGATGTAGCAGTATGTGAATTTGAAAGTATGCATTTCCATTCTAGCTCTTATGGGGGGGCAGTTGTCTTTCTTTTATTAAAGAGTCTGTGATACACAGGAAAGTGATGTAATTTCATTTGTTAGTGAAACATGTAAGTTTCTAAAGAGGCAACAAGGGCTTTTTGTTTTTCCTGGTTTGTAGAAACATAGAAACTTAAGTGATGATTTGAGGATTGAGTGGGAGGAAGTAAATCAGAATAAAATCCACTACAACCAGCCAGATTCAGACTCTTTGATATTCTTCTAAAGATCTCAAGCATTCATGTACTGAGGAACCTGGAAATCTAATTTTGAAGTTAAAGCATTAGGCTTTCATTTCCATTACTTTTCCTCTCCAGATGTTTGTTACTTAAAAAATAAATAAATAAATAAAAACTTTGGACTATTTATAACTTAACACTTGCTTTGTTTAAACTGATATATAACTTGGTGTTTGGAAAGGAATATTCAATAGTATATATTCCTGATTATTGTAATTTCTTGCTGGAATCAGAAGAGAAGAAATAACTTTGATAGAACATAAAAAACTGCTAATGGAGTGTGAAGGTGAAATCATTTTCCCTTAGAAACTTACACTCTTAACATGCTTTAAAAAACAGGAGATGATCTCTTTAAAGCAGTGTATCTTTGATGTATGCTGAGTAACTACAAAGAAATTTTCTGATGTGTATATTTCATTTAAAACTGGTAAGTAATATCTTCTGAAATGATCTCTTTCTTTGATATATTTTGTGATAAAAATGGAATACTTCCCAATTCTTAATAGAACTGTGGGGGAAAGTAACTTCAGCTTGTTTTAGTAGCTTACTGTAAAATTCACTAAAATGGTTACTTAAAAGTGCGCGATTCAACATGAAAACAATAAGTCACACCAGAAAGTAAGAATTGGACTTGATCATTAGTATATGAATTCAAGATCAATCCTTTTTGTTTGTTTTAATATTGAAGTGCTATTTTGAATAAAAATAATTATTTTAATGATTCTGTAAAGTCTTTAAGTAGAGTTTGATAATCTGCACTATGCAGTCATCCAGTTCTGTTGGGTCTGGCCAACCTCTACCAGACTTTAACCATTTAGGATTATAAAGGCATGGACTGCAGAGTCCACAGCTCAAGCAATGCTGTTGCAGTGCCACAAACCCTCGTGAGCTAATTAAACTGTAATCAAGGAAGGACGTGCTATTCTTTCACTGGTGGAATAGTGGAAAATTCTAGACAGGAAAGAATTCAGATGAATGTCCTATTTCTCTATATGATATCTCAGATCTATAGACTCCTGGCTAAGACAGTCACCTTAATTTCACTCTAATAAAATGACAGATATTTTGGAATTCAATGACAATTTTATATGACAGCAAATGTGAACTGGATTTTTCCTGTTTAAGGTGCTATACACCCCATATACATATTTACTTGTACTCATGCAAATTTAGAAATCTTCGTGTTGTATATAAGTAAAATTAGTATCCTACACATTTTATTATGTTTTTTACTAGGTAAGCAGGTAAATGCATATTCCAAAAGAGCATTTTTGTAATATTTTAAGGGTGGAGTCTCTTTTATTTTAGGATTTTTTTAATCAAAGAATTTTTGAATCCAAACTTTTCAATTTTGGGCACAAGTATTTAATCACTTTTGATTAATAACAAATATTTTGGCAAGTTTTCAATCCAATAGGATTAAATCAAGCCAATTCTCTAAGTGGAACTAGTACCTCTGCATTTTATGAGCTGAATACCTTTGGGCAGGTTGCTTAATTTACCCATGCATTTCCTTGTATTTAAGTACCTGACAGGAACGTTCTGTCCACAGCTAATGGCTGTCAAGCACTGATGGTTGTAAAACACAAAAACCTTTATTGCCACAACCAGCTCCACCATCGGGGACTGGTTATTGAGTTTGTAGATGCTCCAGCCCCTTGTCCCCTTTTTGCTTTGTTTTCCCTGCTCCCCCCTGCTGCCTGCCCTTTGGCCATTTCACTGCTCATTAGCGCCTCCACCAGATGGCGAGCAGGATCAGGAACAGGGGGTCAGCTCTGGTAAAAGGCTTGGTGGGAATGAAGCTGGGAGTAATGGCCAACATAAGGTTTTCAGATCATCTGTGGTTGTGATGTGTCCAGCCTGGAAGCTTCACAAGGTCTGTCCTCGGGAATAATTCCGTGCAGCCATGACACTGAGGTGCATTTTCATTAGTTATTCGTTCTTATAATAAATATAACTTTACACATGAGACAAGACATCTTTTTCAGGATACTAAAAACAATAGCCTGTATTTATTATTTATTTAGTATAGGTAAGTGATTGCAGATCAAGTGCAGTCTAGCAAGTCATTCACTCATATTCACATTCAGAAGAACTGCACTGAATTCATTTTTACATTGGACTTGGTTGTGGAATGGTATTTCTTTAAATTCAGGTAAAGGGAGATTGTTTTATGATGCTCAAAGGGCTCCCATCTGGGTACTGAAAGGTTATGACCAAGGGAATTTCATGTTACCACTTCATACTGCAGTTTCTTTTTTTCCCAAGTTTTAATTTATTTATTAGAGAGAGAGAGAGACAGAGATAGAGACAGCGCAAAAGAGAGAAAGAGAGCATTTCCATCTACTGGCTCCACTCCTCAAATGTTTGCAGCTGGGCTGAAGACTGAGCTGGGAGTCAGGAACTCAATCCAAGTCTTCCACATGGGTTGCAGGAGCTCAATTACTTGAGCCATTACTGCTGCTTCTCTGGTTGCACATTGCAGGAAGGTGGAAGCAGAGCCAGGGCTTGAACCCAGGCATTCTGATATGGGATGTGGGCATCCTAACTGCTAGACCAAACACCCACCCATGTACTACAATTTTAATGCATTCACCCAGATGAAGTACTGTGGAGTACCTATGTGAATGCAGTATCCTGTGGAAGGCATAGCATGTAAGACAGTCAATACTGCTAGAGACAAAGACTATTTAAACACCTTTATATTCCCCTGTTTGTTTGCTTTTCTCTTTCTTGGCTGGACCATTTAAACCCTGGGCTTCCGATTTTGTGGTTTTTTGTTTGTCTAAACGTTTTGCTAACGTCTTCTGACAGTGTTAAGGATCAAGCCCTGGGCTAGTTTCTAGGGGTAGACAAGTGGGGCTGGAGCTCAGTCTGGTGGAATTCTGAAAGGGAACTGATGCCTGCTAGGCTGATTACTAGTCTGCACTTCAGATGTGGTGAGGATAAATTAAACTATAGTTTTCAAGTATTTTGAGCTCTTTGGAATTCTAGTTTTTCCTTACAAGAAATTATGTTGTGTTCCAAATCCTAAAAGCACTCTACACACCATTATTTGAATTTGTGTATATATGATGTATGAATTAGTTGTACTGTGTGGGCCTGGGGTTACCTTCTCTTCTTATTGCCATAGCAGATATGCAGGCTAGTATCAAATGTACACAATTCTGATGTGTCAAAATCATGAGTCATATTTTATCTAGTTAAGATAGGCTTCAAAAGATATGTGTTACACAATCACATACAAGCTCCAAAAAGAGGTGGGGCAGGGGAAGGCATCACAAAGACCATAATAATTCTATCGAGCCACCACCATATGTTGATCTTATTTTTCTTTTTGTTCATGCTGAATATAGTTTATGATCAAGTAACTTTTAAATCACTAGCTCTTGAAGCAACTTAATGAAAGACTTCAGTATTTTTTAATAGTGTGAAAGCATATCATGTTTATGTTCTTACCCTCAGTACTTGGGACATAGGAGGGAATTCAGTAAAGTGATTAAGAGCTCAGACTGCCTGGGTTCAAGTGTCAGCCTAATCGAGGCAAGTGGCCCATTGTCACCAGTCGCTTTCCCTGTTTATAAGACAAGGAGAAATCATAATACTCATCTCACAGGATTGTTTTCTAAGAGTCAAATGTGAAGCCTTCAAAAAATTTTGTTCAACTTGCAGCAGACACTCAAAAGGTCAGAGTTGATCATATTAGAACAGTTCCAAGCCCATAGTAGCACTTAATATATACCTATGAATAGAAGGAAAGTTTTTCTTTAGTGTGTATAAAGCACTGCCTTTGTTAGTGTTGTTTGTTTTTATTTTTGTTTTCAAGTAGTAGATGTGCATTTGAATTGCATCCTTTGGCTTTTTTTTTTTTTTTTAATTTGATGATTTGTGTTTTCCAAGAGACTACACTGGGTTTAAAAGTACAACCCATAGACGTGAAATCAGTGTTTGCAATAATTTCAAATCCCAGCTATGTCTTTCCACTTAGGAAGTGAGCCACCAGCCACTATCAGCCAGACTTTGAATGCCTTGACCTCTATTACTGTTTCCATTCCCTCATTCCTGTTCTCCAAAATAGACTCTACTCCTGTACGTTAAAAGAATTTTGTCACAGCTTTGGATCATGAGAAATACAGAAGAACTTTGTTGGTCAAACATCTCAAAATAATTTTCTAGGGTAATTTCTTATTTTTTTCCTACAAAAATTCATTTTAATGGCCTATTTGTGTCCCATTCTTTACTTAATTCTCAGTACTAAAAAGAAAGAAAGGGGCAACCTAAGTTAATAACCATTGCTTCTGTGACTTCTTTCAAGGGCATTTTGAAGCACTTAGAGTGACACACTAAGTCAGTAAGGTAGACAACAAAGGATTCATTAAGAAAAAAAAGACCTGAAACCCAGGCTTACAGCACCACAGGAATAAGTAATTCACAGTCGGAATAACACAGGCAGCAGTGTAGCATACCTTCCAGGTTTAAGCATTAACATTACCAATAAAGGAAGTGCAGGTTTGCCAGGTTCCAAGACAACTCAAATGTTTTTAGTCCTGCGGGAGCTACTTGTTGCAGGAAGCATGATAGGCCAGAGAGGTGAGAGAGTAACTGTGGGAGGAACGCGGATTCATGATTACAGCTGATAATGTTTGATGAAGTACCATTTGTTTGGTGGCCTTTTATTATGTTTCAGATGATTCTGATGTCAGACAGCGCGCGTACCACCCAGGTTGTGTCAGAAGCTGATCCTGGAGTATAATTTCCTCATTACAGGGTTTCAGTCCCTGCAGTTCCTTTCCTGCCATTATTCTATCAGGTAGTCAGCTACACTGTTCTTTATATTCTCTAGTGGAAAGTTGGTGAAATGCTTGCGTCTCATCAAGCCCACTCTCACTGATGGATCCGGGAGAGGAGTTGGAATGTATGGACTGGCTGTCTCCATGATCTCCCATTCTCTTGTGAGACTGACATTAGTGGCACAGGATGTGTACCTTATGAGTTTTAAAGAAAGGATGAAAAGGCAATGCATGGTGATGCTGTCTATCCTATAATTTTTTATTCTACTATGCTCTTATTTAAATTTCCCTTTGAGGAATAAATAGAGGTTGATTTAATTCCATCATTCCCTTTTCTTATCTTTGGATCTGGAAATTTGCACGTGTATTCAATGAAAACAATCTCATTTCCAATTCTGATTCACTCCTTATAATTCTTTTCATATCCATAGCATAGAGTTTAACAACATTCTGTATGGATTTGCCACTTACAGATTGTTCACTTCCAGCCTGTCAAACAAAGACAAGGATGGGTTATATATTTTTTATTTAGTAATAAGTATATTAAAATTTGTCAGCAAATCAGCCAAGCTTAGGGCTTTTGCTTTTCTCCCTGTTTAGACAACTTAAACTACTTAAAATCCAGAATTTTATAAACAATAAAATGTTGACTTAATCTAATATATAATCTGCTTTGCTGATAAATCACTGATCTTAGTATAGATCAATTGAGATACTTTTTAAGAGTTAACATCGATGGAGACAACTGTTGTAAATATTCTATTATTTGTATTGTTGGAACTTCTTAGAGATCCTTAGTATTCATAGGGAACCAAGCCTTGTGAACTCACTTAGACCATATTTTCCTGCTAGCTATGATAAAACAAATGAGTTTCTGCACCCACTGTTGGGTTAGTGGGATGCTCAATGCACATAGGTTATATAGTTTGAGAGGGCATCCCCAGTAACAGGATGAAGAATTGTCTTTTGACTGAAAATAATTTTTTCTAAAAAATAAATAGACCTCATTTGTGCCTGAGATTATTATAATGTATTCAGAATTACTATTTGCTAGTTACTTAGGAAATATATTATAATAAACATTCAGACCCCTATTTGAGAAGCCGGCATTTTGAGTCCATAAGACAAACATAAAATTTTCAATTTGTGTGAAAGTTTAATTGTGTGGTTTTTTTTGAGGGGGTATTTTTTACTTTTGAATCGAAGAGATTTGTGAGTCTCAGAAAATGTTTGGGTTCATTTACTTGCTGGCTTTACATTATGTTTAGTAGGAAAGTATCCTTGTGTATATGAAAACAGCCAACTAGAAAGGAGATTTCATATGCACCCTTGATAATGGTATACAGGTTTAATCATATTTCCTGTAACAGGAGCATCTTCATATAGTCAACATAAATTTCTCCTTAAATGGTGCTCAGTCTGTTTCCTCTTGTCATGTTCTTAAAGGTGATAGAGAACATCTGCTATGTTCTTCTTCAAAATAAACCTTTTTATTTGGGGTAGTATGGAGTGTACACACTTTGGTCCTAACAGATCTGGTTTGGATGTGAGCCCTGTCACTCACTAAACTTGGGCCTTTGTTGCCTCTCTGAGCCTAAATATCTTCTTTTGTAAAACAAAGCTGATAATACCTCCTTTGATATTTTTAGGTAAAGTGCACAGTGCCTAGTGAATGCTCAAAATATGATCCCTCTTATCATTATTATTACAACTTGTAAGACTGTATCAAGTCAGCTTTCTCTTTTCTGCAGTAGCATTTCTGGATCTCTCTGACGATGTCCTATTTTTCCAAACCACTAAAGGTTTCCACATGAGTCTTCAGATGGTATTGTAGAGGGCACACTAGGTTTGCAAAGGTCTATCTGACTTGTTTTTGACTTAATGAATTTCTAATGTTGTGAGGTTTGACAGATCACTTAACATTCTTAAGCCTGTTGGTTCATATACAAAATGGAAATAATAATTATCATATCTTCTCTGTTTTCCTCCCTGGATTGAAGTTAGGATAACATAAGAACATAATTTATATTGTAAATCATCATACAATTGTAAGGTGATAGCAGTAAGGATAAGTAATTAAGAGTCAATAGAGTGATTGAAATTAGTTTCAGCATATATATAATTCTTTTTTATATTTATTATATTTATTTGAAAGACCGAGTTACAGAGAGAGGTAGAGACAGAGAGAGGTCTTCCATCTGCTGGTTCACTCCCCAGATGGCTGCAACGGCTGGAGCTGTGCCTATCTGAAGCCAGGAGCCAGGAGCTTCTTCCAGGTCTCCCACGTGGGTGCAGGGGCCCAACGACTTGAAACATCTTCCACTGCTTTCCCAGGCCGTAGGAGAGAGCTGGATCAGAAGAGGAGCAGACGGGACTAGAACCGGTGCCCATATGAGATGCTGGCACTTCAGGCCAGGGCTTTAACCCACTGCGCCACAGCGCTGGCTCCTATATATAATTTTTTAAAAATTGAACTTTTGGGGCTGGCTCCTCCTGTGGTGCCAGCATCCAATATGGGTGCAGATTCATGTCCCAGCTGCTCCTCTTCTGATCCAGCTCTCTGCTATGGCCTGGAGACACAGTGAAAGA
Organism: Oryctolagus cuniculus; assembly: GCF_964237555.1. Classification (NCBI taxonomy): domain Eukaryota; kingdom Metazoa; phylum Chordata; class Mammalia; order Lagomorpha; family Leporidae; genus Oryctolagus; species Oryctolagus cuniculus. Next base: position 68,103,592 of record NC_091442.1, read on the forward strand.
TGACCCAAGGGCTTGGGCCCCTGCACCTGCATGGGGGACCTGAGGAAGCTCCTGACTCTTGGCTTTGGATCAGCCCAGCTCTGGCTGTTGCTGCCATTTGGGAGTGAACCAGCAAATGGAAGACCTTTCTGTCTGTCTCTCCCTCTCTATGTCTGTAACTTTTTAAAAGAAGAGAGAGAGAGAGATCTCCAATCACTAGTTCACTCTCCAAATGTCCACAACCAAGGCCAAACCCAAGAGCTCAGAACTCCATCCGGCTGCCCTTTGTGGGTAGAAGAGGCCAAACAAAGTATTTCAACCATCAACTGCTGCCTCTCAGGTGCATATTACCAGGAAGCTGAAATGGGGAGCAAAGACTGGGCTTCAACCCAGGCACTCTGATATGGGATGCAGGCAGCTATGTTAACTGCATTGCCAAATACCTGCCCCTATATGTAACTTCTAAAACTTAGCTCATTATCTTCAGCCTCTCCCTCACCCTTTGTAGCAGTTATGAGGTATTTACTCTTTTGTCATTTCTGTTATGACCGAAAGGCTAAAACCGACCAATTTGCAGATGTACTACACGTACATCCTGAAACATTTCCAGCATTGCAGTATTGGTGTATTGGTGTGCAGAGGTACTGAGTAAATAAGCAGGAGTGGGCATCTAAGTGGGAGGAAAGAGGAGCATGATCCAGAAGAGGGAGATAAGAAGAGATTTCTCCTGGGAGGGACATGAGAGGGGAGGCCTGTAGAACTGCTTGTCTTCCGATGGTCACTGCCAAGGCCTAACAAGTGAATGTCATAGACCAGTATAGCAGAGGGAAACTTTGGTTGGGATGTTGGATTTGCCTGGAGCAGAAGTGGTCCTGAGGGCTGTGACAGCCTCTCCTGGCAGGAGAGGCTGCTGGTGGTGTCTGCAGAGATGCAGGCTCAGGGGAAGCCTGGGGAGCTGTCAGTGGGATGTTGGAGAAGAGCAGCCAGGAAGTTGAGTGTCCCAGCTGGGAAAGCTGAACCGTGGAGACTGCAAGCCCTGAAACTGCGGGAGAGAAGAAGGTGGAATGGGCGTAGTAATGCTTAAGTGCATACTTACATGTGCTATTGATTTTATATTTTAAATTTGTGGAATTTACAGCTAAGAGTTTGCAGAAACTTAAGAGCTGTCCCTGTATTTGTATTATATTAATCTTTGTTTTGTTGCCCTAATTCAGTTTTGTCTCATGTTTAATTATGGGTCTGAAAATACATATGTCGAGGGTGGAATTTGGTTAAATAGCCCTGCCAATTGTTTTCCATAGTTCGGTATTCCAAGCAAAGCAGCCACCATGATCCAGCTGTCTGTAGGGGATTTGTAGATGTTGGTTTCCTGAAGGCCTTTCCTCCATGGCTGCCTGTGACCCTAGCCACTGACTCACTAAGTCATTCTTGGCCTTCTAAGTCAGTGATTCTGAGCGGGCAGGGTGGTAGTGTGATGTCATGTCTGGGGCATGAGACTGTATCCTCACCGCACATAGATCCCACCCTTCCTGGTCTAGGCAGCTCCATGCGTAGTGCTTGGAGCATGGTGAGCATGCAATAAATTTAGTTGCTTCTCTTGTCTCACTCTGGATCTCGAATAAGAATATCCAAATTTGAGGATGCCACCGTTGCATTCAGTTCTCCAACTAAAATCCACAGTGACATCTGAGGCAGACGTGTGGATACGTAGTCCTAGACCCTTCCGTGAATCTAGGAAAGATGATTGCACTGAGTTTACAGCTAGACTTCCCATGCTTGTGAAGCATAATGAAATCTTTTGTGGGATAAATGAGTTTTAACTTGATGTAAAAATTTTAAATTACATGTAATATGATAACATTTGAAAGTATTTGCTGTGAAAAATAACTGATGGAGTTACAAGTTTAGAGGCATTCTTTGTTCTCCCTACTCTGTTGGTGTGTTATTGACTACACTGCCCCCACAAGGGATCAGAAGGAAGGTATTCCACATTTTCTCCAAATCTCAAGATGAGAAAAACCTCAAACTAGAAAGGAACATTTTAATAATGTAGCACATTTATTTTTTCTTTAGAAAAAATACTTTTTTGTACTTTCTCTGGTAGAGAGAAAAATTAAATTTTTTGCTTCCTTTCTCCTTTACTCTAAGTTCCAGCAAATATATTCTTATCTTTCCAATTAATTGTGATAATTGTGGATTCACATGCAGTTGTAGGAAATTACACAGAGAAATGGCTTGTATGCTTTAACCAGTTTCTCCCAATTTTGTGAAGCTATAGTACACTATTTCAACTAGGATGTTGGCATTAGTACAGTTCACTCATCACATCCAGATTTCCCATTTTATGTATACTCTGTGTGTGTGTGTGTGTGTTTCTGTGGGGATACATGGGTACATGCAGCCACCACCAGAGGTATTGCCTTTTAAAGCTGCTGGTTGCTTGACAGTACTCCGCACATTCACATGACGGCTGACACTAAGATGTGTCTTCTCCCCTGAATGCACCAGATCTTTGCATAGCTGTAGAAATAGGGAAAGTCGGGGCCGGCGCCACGGCTCACTAGGCTAATCCTCCGCCTAGCGGCGCCGGCACACCAGGTTCTAGTCCTAGTTGGGGCGCCGGATTCTGTCCCAGTTGCCCCTCTTCCAGGCCAGCTCTCTGCTGTGGCCAGGGAGTGCAGTGGAGGATGGCCCAAGTACTTGGGCCCTGCACCCCATGGGAGACCAGGAAAAGCACCTGGCTCCTGGCTCCTGCCATCGGATCAGCGCGGTGCGCCGGCCGCAGCGCGCCGGCCGCGGCGGCCATTGGAGGGTGAACCATCGGCAAAGGAAGACCTTTCTCTCTGTCTCTCTCTCTCACTGTCCACTCTGCCTGTCAAAAAAAAAAAAAAAAAAAAAAGAAATGGGGAAAGTGGAATCTGGCTGACGGTTCTTGTCCCTGGCTGTGCAGTTACTATTTCACTTTCCCTCGTTATAAAGTGCTGGCTGTCCAGGGAAAATCATAGGTGGGCTTGGCACACAGCTAATTACTTGCCTGGAGTAACTTACGCTTTTGTACTGCAGTAAGAGTTCTGCCAATTTCAGAGGCCAGGAAGCAAAGAGTTGGCTTAGAAATGTAGCACACCTGCTTTTCCTGAGGTCACGAAAAACATAACTATTTGAGTACCTGTTTGCTCTAGGGTTCTGAAGTTGTACAGAAATACCTCTCCCCACACACCCAGAAACTTTTGTTTTAAAATGTTCATGAGAGATACTCATTGGGGAAACTGTCCAGATAATTGTACATTGGCTGTTTGGCCTAGTCTCTAGAGTAGAACTGGGTCATCTTGACAAGGAATACCTACATTTGAGATTGCTACCATAATTTAGGCTCACCAATTTAAAAAAAAAAATGCAACTGTCTTGCACACACACACACACACACACACACGCAAAGCCATGCTGAGATGTTAACACTGGACAGGTGGCTAAGCCACTTCTCAAGCTAAATTTGAGAAAAATTAGACTTATATTGCTCAGACTGTGAACATGAAAACTGAGAATAGTAAAGGTTTATTGTGTCTAACTCATCACTCCTGGCATCTGAGTGTTTGGTTAGATGATGATGATGATGGTGATGATGATGATAGTGATGATGATGACGGTGATGATGACTGGTCAAAACAACATAAATGTGATCATCACGGGAGCCTTTCAAAAGTATATTTATTATGTTTGGATCCAATGCCCTAATGAATCTAAATCCCAGCCATACTTTAGCATACAATGAGGTAAATTTCCCTTCCTTGGACTGATCCTTTTCCTCATGGAACTCCACAAATTCATGAATTACAATTGACATTCTTTATTTTTGATGCTATTTTCTCATTTAAACATAATCTTAGTTTTAAACTCTCCAGAGACATATTTGAGAATTTTGGGAAAACTGTGTTTAAAAGAAAAAAAATTATAAAAGAATATCGGGATAGGCTGCTATTACTTCTTTTTTTAAGATTTATTTATTTATTTGAAAGTCAGAGTTACACAGAGAGAGAAGGAGAGGCAGAGAGAGGGAGAGGGGTCTTCTATTCACTGGTTCACTCCCCAATCGACCACAATGGCTGGAGCTGTGCCAACCCAAAGCCAGGAGCCAGGAGCTTCTTCCAGGTCTTCCCATGCAGAAGAAGGTGCCCAAGGACTTGGGCCATCTTCTACTGCTTTTCCAGGCCATAGGGGAGAGCTGGATCGGAAGTGGAGCAGCCGGGTCTCAAACTGGTGCCCATATGGGATGCCGGCACTGCAGGCGGCAGCTTTACCCAGTGCGTCACAGTGCCAGCGCCATCTGCTATTACTTCTATCAGACTTCTTTGGACATTATGTAACCCAAATAGCTACTAGTTATTACTGGCTTAACTGCTGGTAGGGGAATGGCTGGGGGACACTTGGAAGGTGGTGGTTCTACTTCCTGCATCCTGCTCTCTATCACTGAGGTCTAAACAATGCCAGACCATACTTTGGAACTGTTGGAATGTTGGTCTGTTTGGTGAGTGTTCTTCTCCATGCTAACTCCAGATTTGGTCCAAAGGCTATATACTAGAATCCTCTCATTTCTGCAGGTGACAACATCAAAGCTGACAGTAATTAAGTGTCCAGCTCAGGGTCACACATTCTCATCAGCTCTGACAAGAATCAGGTTTCCTAACTTCCAGTCTATTGCTTCCCAGTAACGAGCAGCTTCCTCTTACTTCACTGCCTTCCTTCATTTTCCATTTGCAGTGTTGACCACAATTCTTTCTTCCCTTAGGTCCTGTATTAGGGTTCTTTTTCTTGGGGTTGCTGTAACAAAGTACCACAAGTACGGGTGCCTTAACAGAACAAGAATTTGTTCTGTCCCAGTTCTGGGAACTGGAAGTCTAAAATCAAGGAGTCAGCAGGGCCATACTCACTCCCAAGGCTGTAAGGGGGACTCTGGTTCATGCTGTTTCCTTAGCTTCTGATGTGCTTGGTCAGCCTTGAGGTTGCTTGGTTGTAGCTGTGCCTCACTCAACTCTCTGCCTTTCCATGTTGTGCAGTGATCTTTCTGTCTGTGAGACTATTCTTCTCTTATGAGGCTGTCAGCCAGCTTAATTAGGGTCTATCCTAACAACCTCATCTTAACTTGATTATAGCTCTAAAGACCCTGTTTTCAAATATAATCATGTGTGTAGATACAAGGTGGGTTAGGACTTTAATGTATCTTTTACTGGGACACAGTTCAACACATACTAAGTCTCTAGCTTTAAAATCATTTTTAGAACCAGGTGGGTGTTGGTAATGCAAAAGGAGAACCTGCAATGAATTTCATTAAGTGTAAAGCATCATATTCAGCATTTGCAGTTTGCTGCAATAACACATTGAAAAGATTTATGGACCATTTGGGACGCGATTTTTGAATTAATTCCCTCCTTTGAAACCATTTTTTGGGGCCCAGTTTTTTTAAGGGAGGGAACGAATAGACCTGAAAACACCTAATTTTCATTTTTCAATTTAGCATGAAAGCCGATGGTTTTTATCTAAGCTAGAAACTCTTGCAGAAAACTAGCACGGTATTTGTTTATTATTTCAGTCTTCAGTTTTAATAAAGTTTTGTCTACATGTGCAAAGCCTCTTAGCCAAGATAAAAAAGTAGAACCTTAGGATTTTTGTTGTTGTTGTTGTTGCTGTTGGTTTTGCAGCACTGAAGTCCAGAATAAAAATGCTTGCTATACAGTATTTGATAGTGTGTGTACAAATTTTAAATAAAACTTAAAAAGAATAAAATCCTACTCACTCAACACTCTTCAACTGTACACATCCCCCAAAACTCTGGTTGGCTCTAAGAATTTGTGTTCAAAGACAATCTTCCTAACCTGACTCCCTTCAATATCATTTGATCAGTTTGGGAGGAAATGTACATATAACTTCAATTTGTACCTTTTTCAAAAAATATTTTTTAAGCTAAGTAATGAGAATGAATTGCATGTCTTTTATTAACTTTTATGTATGTGATTCCAAATGTCCCTTTAATGTATTTTAGCTTCAAATATACCTCTTCCCATAAGGCTAGTCCCCATTTCCTATAATCTTACAGACCTAGGAGAACAATATTTTCCCTTCTGTCATTTGGATAATTACGTCCTCTGTGCTCAGTGGTGGCCTATTAACTCACATGAATACCGTGGGCTTGCAAAATAGCCTCAAATTTCCATATATTGGAACTGTGAGAATTTTCTAGAATGGTGCTTTAGCAATAATGATGGCAGTGCAGGCATTTCCTGAGGATTAATGACCAGCTGGGAGGAACCAGTGGCCCTTGGCTCTGCCTCCCAGCCAGCCATTAATTCCAAGGAAATGTCTTTTGCCGAGGTCGTTATTGCTATTATAGGCTTAAAATGGAAAAACATAATAGGCATATGAGTTATTTTTATGGATTGATGCAGTTTCCAATGGCATGTACTAATTCGAGAAAATGAATGTGTGTATGTACAATAGCAAGTCAGATCATTTGAATCCTCCCTCAGTATCCCGTATGCTTTATGACTGGTTTTACAGTTCCCTACCTTTCCCACATAGGAAAAAAGGAAGAAAATTTGATTCAGCAATTCCTGAATTGGTTTGAGGCTTAGTAGGGTTGTTCAGTGACATTTACAAGCACCAGTTTCTGTTATCAACTTCAAATAATATTCAAATTTCACATACGACCTGAAGGGAAATAAAGTTTATTTTCCAATTCTGTGATGAAAATTATTTTTTGAATAAATGCTGCCAAAAATGGGGGTGGGGAACCTCTGTAATGATTTTATTGTGTTTCTTTAATTTTTTTCCTGCAGTTGGCTTAATAGGCAGCCTTGTATTTACATACTGAATCCACAAGAGAGTAATGTGCACCCTAGTTATCCCATATTCCAGGGTTTTATTGTTATTTCCAATTTTGGGGTCTATTTCTATTTAAGAGGCATGGTGGGTAGGGGTGGGTGGGAGAGACAAGCAACAGATAGAGAGAGCTTCCACCTGCTGGTTTACTCCTGAAATGCTTATAATGGCTAGAGCTGTGCAGGAACTGAAGCCAGGAGCTGGGAACATAATCCAGGTTTCCCACAGACATGGAAGGAATTGTTATCTGAGCCATCACTGTCTCCTTCCGGGGTCTGCATCAGCAGGAAGCTGAAGTCAGGAGCCCAAGCCTGGAACCAAATCCAGGCACCTTGTTGTGGAATGTGAATGTCTTAACCTCTAGGCTTAAATGCTTGCTCCCCATTGCAGGGTTTTAAAAAAGTACAGCAATAATGGGAAATCCTTCAACACAAAACCACAAAAAATTCTTCTAAATCTAAAGCCAAAGAGTCAGATGTTGCCCGTCATGTTCCTTTCTGATTCTTTTGAAGAGCTAGTCCTTGTACTTCTACTGTGATTTAGATGAATGGGCCTGTTGCACTATTTCATTATTAACAAAGCTTTTCAAATACATTATGAAAATCATAAAAGGGCAAACCTTGACAATCCTGGAATAATGCCACCCATGATCTTATGGAAAAGTGAGTTTGTGTCACCCAGGCATGGTGTCTGGGGACCGTTTTTACCTATCGTGAGTTGGCATGCTATGTTGGCATCGGCTATGTTCCAGGCTCGGTGGGGGATTTAAAAACTTGCAGGACACAGGTCTGCACTAAATGAAACAAGAATCAAACCAAGGCCTTTTTTTCCTGGTGGGCCTTCAAGATCTTGTCCCACTTCTCTTCTTTCTCTACCAAATTTAACTTACACTCTCAAAATAACCTATGGTATCTGTATGATAACTCCACCTATTACTTGCCTGTTTTTCATGCATATACCTTGAGCCTCCCCTAATCTTGTTACATGTGTGTTCTGAAGTCACTTCCAGATTTTTCTTTCATGTCATGATTCCATCATGTCATTTTTCTCTTCAGAAACTACTAACTGGCTGAATAATTTGTAAATTTTTCTGTCTTCATGAATAGAATTATTTGGCTCTTGCTTTGTTATTTTCCTCATTTTATGGAGCCAAGTGAGTAGATTTTCTATTCTGTAAACAGGACTGATACTTTCTCAGCTTCACTTTTTTCCTGGAATCTCATTCTCCCTGTGTCAGCTGTTTAACATCCTCAAAGCCCAGGTCAGAGGTGGTCTCTCAGGCACTAGCCCCTGACTCTCCTGTCAGAGTGGGCTGTCTCCTCACAGAGCATAGAACCACATTATAAATGCTTTCGTCATCGCATTATCCATTTTCTCTTGTGCTGATACTTTTGAGCATTTCTTATTTTTTAAAAAAGTTTTATAAGCTCGTTAAGATTTTTGCATTTTCTTCAAAACTTAGGACAGTGGTACACAGTTGTTGCTTAATACATGTTTGTTGAATGGACAAAAAAAATTACATGGCTGGTTACTCGGGTCATTCTCACAAAAAGATTTCTTAAACTGTGTAATTGGAAGTTTATAAGAAAGTATTTCCACAGTATTATGTCATTAATTACTGTACCCTGAGGAATTATTGCTACTGCTAATCTCTTGGAGCCAATGGTTAGAAACATAAATATAATTGACATTAACACTGCTACTGCACTCAATGAGATTACAAAATAGAAAGTTGACCTAGAAGCAGATATTGGAGAAATGTCTTCAATGATAACAAAATACAGGACATATTGTTTGGCTTGGTTCAGGGATGCAGTCTGGATGAGGCTGTCCACCGGGGCATTTGACAGCATGGTGGTCAGCTCCTATGTGGGATGGGAAAGAGGTGGTTCTCTTTTGGGAGAGTTTTCCTCTAAATCATAAAACAAACAATGCATCAATGATAGATTAAAAAAGAAAAATAAGTTAAAGAAATAATACTTGCTGATTGGTATGGAAAAATGAGTTCCATGTGAAAAACTTATGTATGTGAATGTATTTCTTATTTTTTAATCACTGTTTTAGATATGTGGAACACTACATTCAGGAAATAAATTAGTTTTTTTCCTGTCAAAATATTGTATTGGTGTTTCTTCTCTTTTTAAGGTATGTCAGTTTCTCCTAAATTGGTTAAAACCTACATATTATCTATATTTAAAAGTGTCTTGTAAATAAATTCTTAAGAGTAAATCAAGGCCGGTGCCGCGGCTCATTTGGCTAATCCTCCGCCTGCGGCGCCGGCACACTGGCTTCTAGTCCCGGTCGGGGCACCGGATTCTGTCCCGGTTGCCCTTCTTCCAGGCCAGCTCTCTGCTGTGGCCTGGGGGTGTAGTGGAGGATGGCCCAAGTCCTTGGGCCCTGCACCCCATGGGAGACCAGGAGAAGCACCTGGCTCCTGGCTTCGGATCAGCGCGGTACGCTAGCCGTGGCGGCCATTGGAGGGTGAACCAATGGCAAAGGAAGACCTTTCTCTCTGTCTCTCTCTCACTATCCACTCTGCCTGTAAAAAAAAAAAAGTAAATCGAATAAAGAAATATTCAGTGTATGAAAAGATAATACTTTGAAATTTAGCCTATCAACATACTTTTTGAAAAATATGAATTTATGCATGGACATGTTACTAATTTCATAGTGTAACTTGAAAATGTAAAGGATATTAACAAAAGAATAAGTATTGGATATGTTTACCTTTTCTTGCAGTCTTATAGCAAGCTTGCTAAAACACACGTATACACACACACACACACACACATACACACTACAGCCTCAAACAATAGAGCATTGATTTCTACCTGCTTACTTCTCTCCTGCCTCCCACAATCAGTACCACACGACTACTACAAATAGGCTGAAATATTTTAGGTAGTTTTACATTTTTACTACACAAGAATTGAGGAAAAGCTAAATTATCCTGAAAATGCATACTGTTTTAGAACAATTGATCTGCTTGGGTATACAATTTAGAGTCCAAGTGTTAGAAATCTCTTGTACACCAAACACATTTATTTATTTAAAGATTTATTTATTGGGGCCAGTGCTGTGGTGTGATGGGTAAAGCCACTACCTACATTGCCAGCATCCCATATGGGTGCCGGTTTGAGTCCCGGCTGCTCCACTTTCAATGCAGTTCTCTGTTATGTCCTGGGAAAGCAGTAGAAGATGGGCCCTGCACCCGCATGGGTGGAAGAAGCTCCTGGCTTCTGGCTTTGGATCGGCACAGCTCCAGCCATTGTGGCCAATTGGGCAATGAACCATCAGATGGAAGACTTCGCTTTCTCTCTCTCTATATATATTTTAATAAAAATAAAGATTTATTTATTTACTTGAAAGGCAGAGTTACAGAGAGAGGGGGAGAGAGAGAGAGGTGAGAGAAAGAGGGAGAGAAAGAGAGAGAGAGAGAGGGAAAAGGAATCTTCCATCCGCTGGCTAACTCTCCAAATGACTGAAACAGCTGGGGCTGAGCCAGGCCAAAGCCGAGAGCTGGGAACTCAATCCCAGTCTACCACATAGGTGCGGGAGCACAAGCACTTGATCCATCTTCTGCTGCTTTCCCGGGTACATTAGCAGGGACCAGGATCAGAAGTGGAGCAGCCAGAATTCTAACCTGAGGCCCATAAAGATTGCCAGTTTTGCAGGAAGCAGCTTAACCCATTGTGCCACAACATTGGCCCCACACCAAAATATTTAAAAGTGTTAAGGATCAAGAATTATACCTGTACTACAAACCTGGGTCAGTTGGTGGATGGCCAGAAACCAAACTATGAGGAAAAACTCAGGAAAAAGAAGACTGGATGCAGAGTTCCAGGCAGAGCCGAAGCTCTCATATATTTAGTTATGTAGGTGTGAAGTATCACAGAGATAGCTAAGCCAAAGATAAAGATTTGGGAGCCATTAATGGTATAGGAGCTGAAACCGTGAAGGTCCACAAGAATAAGGATACAGAAATGAAGAAGTAATGGGTGCCATTGCACAACATGGAGATAAAAGCTAGGTTTGTCAGCTACCAACAGTGTCTTGTGTATCAGTAGTCATAACTACATCTTTCTCCAGCTGTCTCATCAAACACAAGAACTAAAGTAGGGTTCCCTGGCCCCCTCATGCTTAGCTCATCACAATCAGCACAGTTGTTACTTCTCTATTAGTTCACTAGACTTAGCTCACCATTGAGGAATACTGAAAACAGCAGCAAACCCTAAATTTGGGGGATGCTATCAACACTCAGGGAGAACGGGAATGAGACTGCGGAGAATCCTTTTGGGCCAGATCATTAAGTCACAGCAAGTGACATTCCATTTTCCATCTGGAAAACTTAAAGTTTTGTTGTGCAATTAGCTTTACAGGATGGAACATTTCTGTTAGTTTACTAAAAACTGCTAAGCCAAAATAGGGCACAAGTGCAAGTGCTGGTCCCAGAAGCTGGCTACACCTTCCTTTCTGCAGTACTAACTGAACGTCTGTAAAGAAGAGTGAAAAGTCCCCGATGTGTTTAAACTGACTGCCTTGGCTCCAAGGATCATTGGATTTCAAAAGACAAAAAAAAAAAAAAAAAAACACACACACACACACAACCAACCAACCTACAGCAATATCCTTTGCCTGGATCCGATGGTGAGAAACTTGAGTTGTAAAAGACATGTAAGATTTTCACATGAATGGTTCAGGAGCACCAGGCTCTATGCCCAGCCAATCTCTCCATCCTACCAGAGATCTTAGTCTTCAGATCATAGTCGTGGTAACCTTCACACCAAACAGACAACATGAGGCTTTCAAACCTTTTGGAGGGTTCAGTGTTTCTAGGTAAGATGGCTTGACACAAGGAGTCACAGTTGTGCCCGATATTGGCTAAGTGGTTTTAGCAACCCAACAAAAATACTGTATTCTGCAGAGCTAATGGGAGAACAAAACCTTAACTTCTTCAGATAGAAAACAGGATCCCCAAACACGCTGAAGGGAGAAGTGTTCAAACAGCTCCATGAATATTATGTATGCCCAGTAAACATTTACGATCATATTTAGGTCCAAGCAGCATGAGAGATTTTGTGCTGGTAGTTGTTGATGAGTGCCACAAATAGGAATCCTTTATATCTGAGGTCACCATAGTAACTAAGTAGGGCCTATTTCCACTGTTCTTGTTAGTTTCCAACCTGCTAGCCATGTTTAGACTCCACGGACTCCAGGATTCCTAATTCACAGAACACCCCAGAGAACAGGTAAGTGCTTTTCAGAAAAAGCAAACGTAAACAAGGAATTTTAAGAGGTTTCAAGAATGCCACATAGTAAGCAACATGCTAATTAGTAGCCCAACTGTCAATTTCAGTGAGTAGTGTTATAAAGACAAAAATCACATAGCCAGAAACAGAATTATGATTATTAGGAAAATAATAGTGTTTTCTTGTGCCTCCTTGAAATCTCCTTGTATGTTATTAACTCCATTGTTTGCTGTTTTGTAGGTAGCACACTGTCACTTTGTATTTGGCAAGGAATGCCACTTTACTATTAACAGCCATGATAGTTTTTTTTTTGTTTGTTTGTTTGTTTGTTTGTTTGTTTTGACAGGCAGAGTTAGACAGTGAGAGAGAGAGAGAGACAAAGAGAAAGGTCTTCCCTTTGCTGGCCCACCCCGCAAATGGCCGCCATGGCCAGCGCTATGCCGATCCAAAGCCAGGAGCCAGGTGCTTCCTCCTTGTATCCATGTGGGTGCAGGGCCCAAGCACTTGGGCCATCCTCCACTGCCTTCCCGGGCCACAGCAGAGAGCTGGACCGGAAGAGGAGCAACCGGGACAGAATCCAGTGCCCCAACTGGGACTAGAACCCGGAGTGCCGGTGCCGCAGGTGGAGGATTAGCCCAGTGAGCTGTGGCGCTGGCCAGCCATGATAGTTTTTAATATAAGGAAGTTTTTTAACATATTGGAAAAAATGACTTGCATTCATGAAACTAACATTAATATTGTGATGATAATGTAATCCTCTTTTCCTAGGATATACTGCAAATGATTTTATAGTGTTCATATTTAACATACATAGTAGGTTTGGATTATATATGCAGTGATTATTGAATAGCAGCATAAAATTGTCCGTGGCCTTTTTTTTTAATATTTATTTATTTATTTATTTGAAAGACAGAGAGAGCGAGATCTTCCATTTTCTGGTTTACTCCCCAAATGGCCATAATGGCTGGGGTTGGCCAACCTAAAGCCGAGAGATTAGAACTGCATTTGTGTCTCACATGGGTGGCAGGGACCCACTGCTTTTCCAGGCATTTTAGCAGTGAGCCCTATTGGAAGTAGAGCAGCCGGGACTTGAGCCAGTGCTCCAACATAGAATGCTGGTGTTGCAAGCAGCTTACACTGCTGCACCACAACACATATTTCTTAACTTACTTAACTGTGATTAGAATTGTTTTGATCCATTTTATTGACTTTATCTCTCTGGCACACGGGTGTGATTTTACTGGATTTCACAAGGGTGAGATTTTTGTACTATGCATTTATAGGTAGAAATCCAAGTTACTCTGTAATAATTAAATATGCATTGAAAATATTATAGATGCTAAGGTAACTCTTACATTGAGCTTAAATCTAAGCTCATCTTCAGGCTTTCTGAAGTTTTAAATTAGAACTGGAGTATACTATAGAATGACATTTTTCTGTTTCTCCACCATCAAGATAGCAAGATGCTCATTCTCAGCATCTTTATCCCCACCAATTTTCAAGCAATAGTGACTGGCTAAAATCGTGGAGAATCAAAGTTTGTGAATTCTAAACATCATACCAAATATAAAATTTCTTTGTGCCCCAGGAAGGTAGGTCCCCATATTGGAGAGAAAGAGTTCAAAAACATAGGAGGAGGGGAATTGGAAATGACTCCTAGAGAGACATCTGTTTATTCACTCAACCAACACAGATCACATCCCAGCTCATGCTGGGCTCTGGGCTGGATATTGGAGAGGCACTGCAGATCATCTGGAGGTGCCTGCTCTTAGTGCTCTGACATTCTAGCAAAGTATTGTATGTGATGGGCTAGCTATTTAAAAAAGAAAGCTGGTAATTTCAAGGAGTGATAACAGCAAAGAAGGAAAGTGAACCAAGTTAATGTGATGGAGAACAATGAGGGAGAGAGACTGAGTGGGCTTGATGGAGGAGGTCATGTGTGAGCCTACAGCCCTGAAGGACAAGAAGGAGCCAGGTTGTTGTGGTAGATCGTTGCTGACATTGACAGCAAACAGGAGAGAAGAACTAACTGAGCCTTCACTTACTTTTTTTTTTTACCCCTTGGGTTATGAAAAATGACACAGGCAGAACACTTGCAGGTATATTAAGAGGCAGGTAAAAGGCAAAATGATTCATTGTGTCTGTTCTTTTGGTAACATCTGCATGACTATTTGCAAACCTCAAAGTGAAATGAATGTTACCTCTTCTACTGTAGCCTTCCTCTCACTCTTCATCACAAATTTAAGGAAGCAATCATTAATGCAGATATTTTTTTAACATTGCAAACTTTATTTGTAATTTTAACTGACTTACAAAGTTGTACATTATTTATAGGATTAGGATCCTATTTGATGTTTCTGTACATGTGTACACCATAATACCCAATCAGGGCAAATATTTCCTCAAACATTTCACATTTCTTTATACTGGACACATTCAAATTGCTTTCTTCTAGTTAACTATGATGACTTAAAAAGTTACTGGCACCTAACTGAGATATGTATCAATATTGCTTCTCTACTGCTGTTTTCTCTGTAGAGGAGTGGTTTGGGGAGGGAAGAGGGAGAGGAAGGGAAGAAGTCAGTTCTGTTTTTCTGGTTTCTGGACACTACAGAAGAATACATTAGAGGGGAAAAGAGAGTTTGTGAAGAAAGACGTGGAAAGAGATATACAAGATTTCTTATCTTTGAGTTTAATTACCTGCTCACATGAACAAAAAAATGTGGGCCTTATGGATTTAGGACCTACCATTCATCTTAGCTGAAGTATCTGTACAGACCTTAGGGCACAAACTGTGTAGAAATAGCTGCTTGTCCTGTTTGACTGATGAGCAGAAGTCCAGCCTACAGAGGCCTTGGATTCTTGTCTGACTTTGTGTGCTGATGAGAATGTCTTTGCTTTTGGATGGATCCAAGGACAGCATGAAAATCCAGGGGACTTCTCAGGAAGAGAAACTTCTAGGAACTTAATCTGCTAAGAGTAGAGTCAGGAACCAGCACACTTGGGGTGGTATCTGAGCAGGAGTCATCGGAACTGGCTGTCCAGTCTTCCCTGGGTAAGTGTTTATTATGTTCAAGTTACAGAACTAATTACTGTGAAAATACATAAAGGAATGAGAAGACGGAAACCCTATCCTCATGATACTGACAAATCAGTTGGAATGAGTATGCATGAATCAACTAAAGAACACTTCTGCCAAGTTCAAATTGTGTAAAAGTAGAGGATATGAGTCTTGTGGGGACACAGAGCTGAGGCATGAGCTATTAGTCAGTACTGGAAGGCTGTCTACAAGGGAAGGATTTTGGGTGGAGTTTTGAAGGAAGTGAGGAAAAGATTTACATTAATGTACATAAAGTTTGCCACCTACACAAGACTGCAAGCATCTTTAGAGCAAAGACATGTTTTTTTCTTCCATATTCACAGAATTCCCTTGCTTCTTGTTTGGCTCTCTATTACAGGATTTACCAAGAGTTGGATGGCTGGACTTGGGCACCATGTTGTTAAACTGGTTCTAGTTTGGAGTGGGAGTTTAGTCTAGTGGTTAAGACACTCTTGTTCCATATCAAAGTGCATCGCTTTGATCGTTGGCTCTGGCTCCTCAGCCCAGCTCCCTGCCTATGCAGACCCTTGGAGGTAGCAGAGATGGCTCAAGTTGAGTTTCTGCCACCTACAAGGGAGACCTGGATTGAGTTCTCAGCTCTGAGCTTCAGCCAAGGAGAAGCTCAGAGGCTGTGGGGGAGTGGACCAGCTAATGGGAGCTCATTGTCTCTGTCTCTTTCTTTATGCCTCTATGTCTCTCAAATAAATAAATGAAAATTTTACTTTAAAAATTTAATTAAACTTTGGTCTTCTATTCTGTCACCAGCCACAGCACAAAGTGAAACAGACATCACAAGTGCCTTCTAGATTTGTGCTTTTGTCTTAAGAGGTTCATTCTCTCTCTTTTTTTTTTTTTTCCTTTTTTTGAGCTTTGTCTCCCTCCAATTGTGCTCACAAAAGAATCTCTGCATCTGAGAAGGAGCAAATATCCAGTAACCTTCTGCAGCTGGCCTCACTAAAAGGGGAGACTCTGTTGAATGCCACTGGAAATGTAAGGATCTCTTGTGACAGTGAGGTCTCAGGAGAAAACTAGTGGTTAAATTGCTAAGTTCTTTGAGTCTGAAGCTTTTTTCACTTGCTGCACAGATAAGTGCCTGATCTTGCAGTATCATGTTTCTGACTTCTTTGTTCTGCTTTCATTTTTTTTTTCAAAATGCCATTTTCGTTTGTTCGTGGAGTTCAGAACATGTCATAGAGCTTCTCTGAGCGGTAGGTGGTTTTACAGAGCAAACGGAGAATGAAAACTAAATATCATCCTGGAAGCAGTCCATTACGAGCAGGGAAGAGTCAGATTACGTTCCAGTCTTGGCTGTGTCTGAACATGAAACAGGAACGGGAGAACTGAGGCAATGAGTCATCTCATTTGGGTCCAAAACACCATTTACCTTGAATATAGAAGAAACTTAAAACAAGAGTTTCTTCTTATAGATACTGCATTGGTAATTGCTGCTTTCTCTGTGGTTCTTGTCCAACCCAGTACATCTTAAAGGATGGTTTAGTGAATCATGAGATGGCACAAAAACCCAGATCTTGTCCATCTTGCCTGTTCTGAATTTCTTCACCTGAATACTCTTTAGAATTGATAGGAATGCTGATATCAATTTTAATAAGTTGTCAACTAAGTAATTAGTGGTGTGTATTGGTAATTCTTGAGAGAACAATAGAATCATTTCATTTTGAAGTTAAAAGAAAATTAAGAATTTGTACCAAAACCAAAATATAGTCAACGTCATATTATAAATACCAGTGCCCCATGTACGTTGTGTACAAGTGAATCTAACTGATTATCACTGATTCTTTGTTTCATACACTTTAGGAAATTGGCATTGGTAGGCAGTTACACTTTCTTGATGAATGAGCCAAAAACACCTTTGCAAAACATTCAGCTGATGAAAAGATTAGCTAGAAAGCATCTAGGATGTTCTTTTATGATTCAATTAGTTCAAATCAATATCAAGTAGATTTTGATTCAGTTTTTTATGGGGTTTCCTGAACCAAATTACTTTATGCTTGAAATAGCATACTGCCATCACCATAATCACATACATTCATAAATCAAAGCAAAATTAGAGAAAGAATATGATGTATCACAGAGCAACTCAGACAGGTGACAGTTGCAACTAGGAAATGGAAAAGAAACACAATGGTTGTATTTCAGGGACCATACTCTGAAAATGGGAGCTCTCATAGCATTTAAAGTCCCACCTGGTGAGTTGATGGACCCTGCAGTCTAATCTAATGTCCTTGTCCACACCCACTTCTTGCTGTCTCCTGACCTTACCATGGAGAAATTGAAGAGGATGCCATCAATAGGGTCACTCCATTCACTTTCCCATAGAATGAGCTAGAGGCTGCTTCTCTATTAATGTGTGTAAGGAAGAATAATCAAGAAAGACAATTTGGGACTGGTGCTGTGGCACAGTGGTTTAAGCCGTGTTCTGCAGTGCCGGCATCCCATACAGCTGTTCCACTTATGATCCAGCTCCCTGCTAAATGGCCTGGGAAATCAGCATGTGATGGCCCATGTGCTTGGAGGACTTGGAAGAAGCTCCTGGCTTCAGCCTGGCCCAGCCCTGACTGTTGTGGCCATCTGGGAAGTGAACCAGCGGATGGAAGATCTCTCTTTCTCTCTCTGTCTCTCTCTCTCCCTCTTTCTCTGTATTTCCGACTTATAAATAAATAAATAAACCTTTAAACAAAGCACAATTTACATTTCATCCCATGTGCACCATTTTGAGCATCGTTTCACACTGTAGGCGATATAAATAGAGGCATTTAAGTATAATCTTGTTTAAGATTCTTAATCAAGACTTATTAAATGCCTACCAAATACCTGATTATTCTAGAGACCTTAAAATAGAACTGTAAATGCACATTTGATTGACAATTTTATAAAGGGAGAAGATGAGTCTGAGAAAAATTTAAGTAACACACACAGATACACAAGCTTGAAAGTATTAAGACTGAAAATTAACCCAGGTCCATCAGACTTCATAGCCTGTGATTTTCTAAACCATGTGGCAAGCTCAGTTAGAAAGATTATGGAAACCTTTGAATTTCAGCTCTTCTTATACTTAACTTTAGGCTTGAAAACATTGGTTATGCTTTATAAAGAATGCAATGCTCACCATTCTAATTAATATTATTTAATAAACACTTATTGAGCACTTTAACCTGTATATGCAGCTCATTGTTGTAGGCTTTTGTGTAAGCAAACAAAATAGGGTACTTAGCTTCAAGAACTTACAGTATAGAAATGCATGCCCTGGGGCTGGCGCTGTGCTGTAGTAGGTTAAGCCTCTGCCTGCAGTGCCAGCATCCCTTATGGGCACCAGTTCGAGTCCTGGCTGCTCCACTTCTGATCTAGCTCCCTGCCAATGGCCTGGGAAAGCAGCAGAAGATGGCCCAAGTCCTTGGGCCCCTGCACCCATGTGGGAGATCTGAAAGAAGTTCTTGGCTCCTGGCTTCAGATCAGCCCAGCTCAGGCCGTTGTGACCATTTGGGGAGTGAATCAGCGGATGGAACACCTTTCTGCCTTTCTTTCTCTCTCTCTGTCAGTTATTCTGCCATTCAAATAAATCTTTAAAAAAAAGTGAGAAAATAAAAAAAGAAAAGAAACACATGCCCATACCAGTCCTGTGTATTTTGAACTCCAACTATGTGTTAGATGTTATGCTAGGTGCATTAGAAACTTTGTCTTACCTTGTTATTTAATCTTTACAAGATCTTTGTCAGTTTGTGGCTTTATAAAATTTTTACCAAAAGCTAGATCATGTGGTCTTTATTCCAACTAGGGAAAGCTTTGTAACAAAGAGGAGTAATACTTCAGCTGAGACCTAAAGAAGGAATGGACAACTGGAAGAGGGATTTTCCTGGAGAGAGCCTTCCATGCCATGTGAAAAGTAGAAACAGATCAATGCAGGCAGGGAAGTGCACGGATATTCAAAAAAGAACAGCTAGTTTGGGTTGGATAGTGTAAATTAGGATCATAGCCTGGGTAACATGGTGCCTGCAGACAATGAACCTAAACAGTAAGTGATAATAGATCACAAGGGCTTCGTATAGCATGTATAAGGAGACTGGATGCTATAGGAAGTGGGAAACTTAAAGATTTCTAAAGCAAAAGGACAGGTCAAATCTGATTTCATTTAGAAAAAATGCAGACTCAGTCAAACTCTATATCATTAGCCATAGTTTAAAGATCAGTGTGTCGTAATTACTAGCTACACTAATTTTCTTCTTTAGAAATCAGTTTTTTTAAAAAAAGATTTATTTATTTTATTTGAAAGAGTTACAGAGAGAAAAAGAGGTCTTCCATCTGCTGGTTCACTCCCCAAATGGCCACAACAGCTGTGCCAATCCGAAGCCAGGAGCTTCTTCTATGTTTCCCAAAAGGGAGCAGGAGCCCAAGGACTTGGACCATCTTCTACTGCTTTCCCAGGCTATAGCAGAGAGTTGGATCGGAAGTGGAGCTGCCAGGACTTGGACTGGCATCCATACGGGATGCTGGCACTGCAGGTGGCAGCTTTACCCACTATGTCATAGTGCCAGCCCCAGCAATCAGTTTTTATAGTATGTATTTATAGTACAGGTCTGTGCATTTTTAAATGGTTGAAAGAATCCAAAAGAATAGTAATATTTTGTGACATGTGAAAATTATGTGAGATTCAAGTGCCAGTATCAACAAATAAAGTTTAAGTGGACACAGTCACTCCTGTTTGTTCACATGTTGTCGCTGGCTACTTTTGTATGAAAGTGGCAGATCGAAACCTGCCAGAGGCCATCTGACCAACAAAACCTAAAATATTTACTAAAATATATGACCCATAACAATGTGTCTTTTGGCCCTCTTGATACATCTAAATGGGTTTCTTACTTTTGGTGTGTGAATGGAAAATGATTTAAGTTTATTAATAGAAGAAACCTTTAGCTGTGTCTTCTGATATTTTTCCCCTTCTCTTGAGAATTTTCACTGTTCTCTATCTAGATTCTTAAAACTGAAAAATAATGAGGTGGAATATGTTTTATCCATTACTGTACGCCTTTCCTCTGGGAATTCTGAAAGTGTGGTTTTCCCTTTAGGTTAGAGAACCACATTCTTTTTCTAGGCGCACTCCATTTTTAGTGCACACTCAAGACTGTCAGCTCTACAGAACAATGTACTTCATAGAGTCTCTTAAAAAATCTCTTCCAGGTCAATGTCTGCCTGTCCCTCAGTCCAGTTAGTTTTTGTCTGAAAGCTCAGGATAGCAGAATAATCTTTGATTATGAACAATGTACTTAACTTTTCTATTTGGCTTGCTAATGTCGCAGTAACCTACCAATGAGAAATTGGAAGCTGTTAAAGATTTCTGAGCAGGAGAATGATAGATCAAAGCCTGTGTGCTTGGCAGTTTTACATCACTGTGTCATGCCTTTCTTGGATCAAGGGGGTATTGGGTCTGGCCAAAGGAGGTGGCAGACAGTCCACCTGAAATTTGTAGACTGAAGCCATTCTGAAGTGGCAGGGAGGCAACATAATGCCAAATGCAAGCTGCTTTCCTCTGTGTGTGTTTCAGCCACTCCTGATCTGGCTTCCACCCCCTTCATCCTTCATAGAGCACCCTACCCCACAGGAAGTACTCTAAATTAGGCCACCAGATGCCTCTAAACTACACAATCCAAAGGCCACATCTCACTCCTCATCCTGGTGGGTTTTCTGAAATTTCCAGCATGTCAGCAGTGCTTCCCTATTTCAAACCTGCCCTCCTTAGATCCCAGAACAAAAACTTGTCCTCGAATCTCATTGGATCTGCCAGGATCTTCTCTCTCTACCTGCCCTCTGCATGTTGCTCATCTCCAGGGCTGTGTCTCAAGTCCTCTCTATTTTTCACAGTATGTATTCATTCTCGACCAGCTCTCTCATGTCTGAGTTTCAGTGACTGTATTCTTAGTTTATTTGAGAGTGTCATTGTCCACCTTGATTCCCTTCTTTATCCAGTTTCAACACTCACACAGTCTTGTCATTTATTGCTCCTAGCTATACCCAGAGCCATGTGTTTCGAGTTTTCCTTTTCGCCGTTGCCACTGGTATTTTCTTTGCACAGGCCCTCATCATCCCTCTCTTGAACCATTTGCTAGAGCCTCCTGGTTTCCTTGGTATCTCTAGTTTTCTCGTATTTAAGTGGACTCAAGACAACAAGTAATCCTTCCAAAGTAGTCCCAAATTGAATTTTTACTCCTCCATCCTCAACCTAGATGACATACTGACACTAGCTCACTAAGTGTTTGTCTTGATTGTTATATTGTCAGCGGCGCCAGATGTATTTCATTTAATTGAATAACTCTTCTGAATGGGCAAGTGATATTATTCTAAGTTGATATATTTATATGCACTAGAACTTGCAATTTGTTACAACCTTCAGTTTATTATTTCAGAGACCATGCTGTGCTGCAAAGAATCCTTTATTCTGATTCTCAAGTATTCAGTTTTTTTTTTTTTTTACTATCAAGACATGTCAACCATTGTGAACTTTCTCTGAAAGTTGATGCTCTTTTTTATTTGCTTTTTTCTTTGAATTAGTTTCACTATCACTAGAGAATGAGCAAGGTGAGTTAGTAGAGAATGAGATCATCCCTGTTGCTCCAGCTATTTTTAGCATCTCTGATTTTTAGAAAGTGGGTGGAGGGAAAATGGGGACTGGTGAGTTTTTTCTTTGTTGTTCAACCCTCCTAAACTTGTTAAAAGAGAAGTAGTAGCTACAACAAGTCAGCCTATCATATGAATGCATGTTTATAAATCATTTACTCAGCCATTCTGGTTTGTTAAATATGTACTTACGTCATGCTTTAAAAAATAGAAATTCTGAATCATGATTTTCAATGAATGGATTCCAAATCACAAGCAAAATTAACCAATCATTTTTATTTAAATATTTTCAGTAGTTTTTGCATTAGAAATTTACCATGTAATAAAACTCCATTCCCAAATCATGGTGTCAATAGTATCTCAGCTAGATATATTAAAACAGTGACAGAAAATATGTTTTTTGATAATTCTGTACTTGCCAATTTCATTGCATTATGCCATGTTAAATACTCTCACTGCCTCCTAATTTTAGTGTGCATTTAAGTTCACATCCAGTCATTCTGTCTAAAACACACACACACACACAAATCCTGCTATCCCAGGAGGGAAATCTCTATTGGTAATTCTCATTTTCTCTTTTTGAATCCTCTCAAAAGTAGGCAAAACAATTTCTTGCCTCCAATTTTTGAGAGCCATATAGTCATTTCAGCACTTAAGTCCAAACTTTCTAAATCAAATTTTAACCTGAAAACAAATGCTTTTGCCATTCATAAGCTCTTGAAATTAAGGCTTTTAGTAGAACTTTCCAGACAGCCTTCAAGAAAGCCATGTCAACACATGTCCCTAAAACACATTAAATTATATAGTGCTCTACCACGTATGTGTAGTATGTGAAACAAAAGGGAAAAAAAAATCTTCTCTCAATCCCTCAGCAGGCCTCTTGGTGGGTAGGGGCTGACAGGTGGGTGTCAGTGAGGCGGCAGGAGGAGGGAGGATGTGTGGGGGTGCGAATGAGGGTGCAGAGAACTCACACTCTGGGCTCTGGATTGCTGGGCTTGTTCTTTGTAGCCCTGGTCGAGAAGTGATTTATGAGAGCTGCACAGGCCATACATCACCTTCCTGGTTGGCTTTGTTGACACCTTGTCACATTCTTGTGGGCTGGAGGAATTCATTGTTCTTGTTTGAACTGATAAGGACAAAAAAAAAAAAAAGTAAGTAAAAGAAAAAAAGAAAGGGAAAAAAAGGGTTTTCTCACTGAGACCTTGGGAAAAGCCAAGGGGGTGGAATGTGGACGTGGAGCAGCAGAGCTGTGCTTTCCCAAGCAAAGCGGGTTTTGCTTCTGTCTTGTTCTCAGTCACAGGGAAGTCTTGCCAGTACGTGTGCTTGCTGGAGCTTGATTAGCCTGGTGCAGGTGCTGTCCTGGTTTGAAGGAGCTGTTTTTGTTTCTTTTCTTTTTTTTTTTTTTTTTTTCTTAGCTGGGGTGGTACTGGAGAGAGGAGTTTGGGGAGGAGGAGAGGAGGAGAGAAGGAGATAGAATGGCTAGGAGGAGATTCCAGGAGAAGGTAGAATAACACTGGTCATTGGGAGAAAGTAAAACACGCGGTGACTTTTGATGTGAGCCGGTCTCTTCAAAGTTCATCCTGCTGTACAGCATGCGTTTCGGGCATAGTGCCATGCTGACCTCTCCCCTTTAATGTGTAGTGCCCCATGCTTCACTTAGCATTTTGGCAGCCTGCACGCAGAGGCTGGCATTTGAGCCCTGTGCTTTGAAGATAGCAAAAAACTTTTGGAATGGGAACTCATCGAGCCACTGGCCAAAAGTTTGTGTGATTTATGCATAAGGTGTTAGCTCTCTTTCGATAGAGCAAACGAATGATCTGCCTGGATTTTTAGATCTCTGATATCTGTGCATTAAAAACAAGATTAAATTATTTTTCTTCTGAGAAAAGTAACAGATCAGATCATATATAAAACATCATGGAATTATAAATGCTCAGACTTCTGTTTGTGGAAATATATGTTTTCTTTAAGAGCAGCTGAGCACAAACATCTTCTATTTGCTAATGTTTTCTGTCATCATACTATTGTTGATTGCAAGGAGAAGAATCTACTGGCATTGCAGCCAAGGATCAGGTTTCCAGGGAGTATTCACACTTTTGTGTTATACTGTTAACAAGTTCATGTGTAATGTCATAAATCATTTTACCTGGAAGCGCCAGTTATACATCCCCAGGACGAGCCTCATTTTGAACTGGAGCCATAGCGATATGCTTCCAGACTTCTCCAAATGGTTCTCTGCAGTGATGTTTCTTGTAGAATATGTATAAACTTCTTGTACTTGATTTAATAAGCCTTTATTGTGCTGTAAACAAGGGATGCTGAAAAATTGCCAGGGTAGGTGGCAGGAGATTGGGATCTGAGAGCTGACTTTGGGATAATACTGAGTGCAAATGAAAACGACCTAATAAATGTGTAACAGTAAAGCCAATGAGTGTTCAGCAGGATAGTAATTGCAGGATTAAAATAAGAAGCTAATTTTGGAAAGGACACACTTTCTCTTCTATATCATCTACCATACTCGAGACACTTTGACTAACACTTAAATATCTGAACACAGGCAATGCTGTTAATAATAGTGGCATCAAATTATTAACACAGATCCAGTTTTTAAAAATCTACAAGCACAGTTTACCCAAGATTTTTGCAACTCAGATGAGCCTGCCAGTTCTGCCTTTGACTTTTTCCTTGCTTCGAATCTACTCTGGTTTCCAGGATGAGGTTTATTGACAGTGTTTCACTGCTCTCTGCTGGAGAAGCCCAAAGCCAGGCCCAACATCTGAGACTCTAATCACTGCAAGGAATGCAGGTGAGATGGCTCAGTTGATAAACTCCAGGCCTCTGAAATTAAACTCATCACAAGACTTATTCATGCCAGTCGTAGATCACAAGTTACAAGCCATGTTGTGCAGGCTAGAAATGGGTTTCTTAGAGAGGAGGATGAAGAACATGAAAACCTAACAGTGTCCTAACTCCCATTTCTTACTTCAAATGCTGCCTTTTAGAAAGGTATCTTATACAATGAGGCCTAGAGACTGTGTCATTTCTCCAATCATTTTTCATCCTTTCATTTTCCCACATATACATTTTATTTTGTTGGGTACATCTGAGATAATACCCCCCCAACAAACACACACCCCAAGAGAAAGAAAATAAAGGGGTTTTTGTTTTGTTTTGTTTTGCTTTGGTATCAGATTTGAAACAAAATCCATATGAAGGTTTTTTCTAAGCCTCTTCTGGAGAGAAGGTTTCAAGGGTATTACCAAGTAAGGCCACAGAGGGCATGTTAGCACATTTTTAAACAGAAGTTTTCCAGACAGAATAACTATTAATTTACACCATAATTTACATGAACATAAAATTGTACTGTAGCAACGTTTAGAAATTGTTCTTCAAGTTTGAAACAAAAGTACAAGTACAAAAACAAAAATAGTAAGCACTTTAGGTGAGTACTTAGAAATATATATGTAGTGTGCATGTACCCATATTTGTGCACATATGCACATGTGTTTGCACATATATTATATATGTGTGTATGTTTTGGTGGGAACAGGGAGTGAAGATATAAGCATAACACATCTCTAAAGTGTTTTATGTCCTTTTCGGTCTAGCATCTTTTAACTTAAAAACAACTTGATGAATAGAAATCATAAAAAGCCAGCCTTATGGCAGCATTAGAGTGTGATTCTATTCTACAGCATTCCAAGTGAATTATTGCTGTGCTGTCAAAGAAAACAAAAACATTTGGGAAGGACTGTTTATTTTACAGTGGTTGACCAAAAGTATGCAAGTGGTTATAAAAAAATGTAGACAACTAATGATGGGAGGTGCCACTTGTACATTCTGAACTCCATTCACAAACCTTTGACACTAACTCTTGATCACTGGAGACAATATTAGAGGCAAATGCATTTTCTGTGGGGAAAACCCTAGGTCTTTCAAAGCATTTCATCTCAAAGCAAATAAATAAGACCTTTTGCCCCCTTCCCATGTCATTGGCATGTCCTCATCCACAGAGTCTAATGGTGTGATCTTATTTCCCAAGAAGAGCAAGGAAAAGATTGCAAAAATATTTCTTTCAAATATGATAGCAAGGAGATGTTCTTGTGTTATGAAGCATGTATTGCCCTTTGTATTTAAAGATTAAAACTGGCATTGAAATTGTTAATCGATTCTTTAAACAAATATTTCATCTTAGAGATAGGTGGGAAAGTAGAGATCTCTCACGGGCCTCTTCATGTGAAAGGCAATAAAACGTGTACTTAGAGAAGATAAATGACTCGTGCACGGTCAGATAGCTGGATAGTGCAGCAGGATGAGAGTTAGGGACAGAAGGCTGGTGTTCATGTTGTGGTATGTTTTGGCTGAGAATCAGACAATCGACAGTCAAGACCCCACTGGTCTTATTTCTGGCATGTGTTTATTTAATGTTTAAGGATTTCTCCTTAAAGAAGAGGTCCTTGTTCCTCATTTCTGGGGTCTTGGAACTTATTTCTTGTATCATTTTAATTTTGACTGATAGCCCATTGAGCCTTCTGGTGGAACATTAGACTTATGTTTGAGAAATGATAATGATCATAACTGGTTCTGTGTGTTCTTATCATGGGGTGAAAACTGGGAAAAACTATCCCATAAAATCCCCTGATAACTATTGAAACAATATAGTTAGGGAAATACTTCAAATTTCCTTTCTGACACTGTCACTAGTTTGTTTTCTGGGAGGTAAGTAGAGGGTAGGAAGGCACTACATTTGAGACGTAGCAGTGCGATACCATGAAATAGACAAGTTCTGCTACTGCTGTGTGTTAAATCCTATGGGCATTGAGCTCTCCTACAGCTTTGTCCCCAGAGAGGAGGTAAAATACATAGATAGATAGATAGATAGACAGACAGACAGACCAGATCCAGTTGATAACTGTGCCCCTACCTGAGCAGCTCCTCTTTCTCATCCCTGAGGATCTCCAGAGGCTGAGTTTTGTGTCATTGGCCCAAGAGTCAGTTGCCCTTCGCACAGTTCAGCTGTTCCTGTCTTGAATGAGACGGCTTCAGATTATTTTTCAGATGTAGCATCTGCCTTCCCTTGGGTTAATCACGTGCCTGCTGGCCAGGGTATGTAAATAAGACTTGGCTAAAAAACACTTAAAGGATTATGAAGCAATCTTGCTTAATAGTAGTGAAACAAAACAAAGAAAAAAAAAGCCACTCCAACAAATCCTTGTGTGTGCTACTTAGCAGGGGAAAGATCTGGCTATGGCTGGACCTGTCGTAACCTAAGTAGGGCCCACGACCCAGAGGGAGGGAGGAAGACAGAGACAGAGACAGAGAGACAGGGCTGAGGGCAGCTTGAGGCTTAGGCGTCTGGGTGAGGAAGGCTGCTGAGCCCCCAGTGG
This sequence comes from Oryctolagus cuniculus, assembly GCF_964237555.1. Classification (NCBI taxonomy): domain Eukaryota; kingdom Metazoa; phylum Chordata; class Mammalia; order Lagomorpha; family Leporidae; genus Oryctolagus; species Oryctolagus cuniculus. The sequence continues at coordinate 68,130,804 of NC_091442.1, forward strand.
GCCTTCCTCATGTGTGCTGGGATGACTCACAGCCCCCTCCTTTAAACTGCACGCTTGTCCCACATGATAAGACGTTGCCTAAGCCGGCCCCTGGTGGGCTCCCCGGGAGGTTCAGATTGAGGGGTTCCTGCATGGTGTTTATAGTGGAATGTCTCTGTGTTCTGTTCCTGGGTGGTTGGAGCCATGCCTCTGGTGCCTCCCAGTTGTTTGTCTCCCTAGCTGGCTGCCCTGCCAGAGGGAAGTGAGCACGGGAACCCCCGGTGACTGCAGGCCAAAAGCAACCTTAGTCAATGAGTGAGCTGGGCAGCTTGGCAAGGCCCTGCCTGCTGCTGGCTGCTGCTCCTGTGAGAATCACGTGCTGCTCTTTCTGTGGCTTCTGCCAGTTGGCCTCTGCCCACCTTTCCTGTTCATACTGAAGCGGCCAAGCACTAAGGGAGAGAGGAAGCCTCGGCTGCGCTCTGGGCTGAGCTGCCAAGGGTGCGTCTGTAGTAGATCCCGCAGCAAAAACAAAGCAGGGAAGGGCCCAGGGAGGCCCAGCCGGGGCAGCTGAGTGTGGCAGCAGCAGGCGGCGGTGGAATGTCAGGCTGATCAGAAGCTTGGAGCGTGGTTTGCATGCAGGGAAACTGAGGCCCAGAGACAGTGTGACATATCTGGGTGGGCAGTGGCTGCTGGGGAGGTGGGGGTGGCTAATCCACCCTGATGTTTGGGTTTAGTGGCTCTGCTGCTAATTGTTGGTGTTACCCTGAACAAGTCATCTAGGCTTCAGTTATCACATCTGCAAAATGGAAATGAGAATAATACCCCAAAGTATTTTAGTGTGAATTAAATGAGAAGTGTAAACAAAGCACTTGGCACAATACCTGGCCACTTAGTAAGCCCTCAGTAAATGTCGGCCAGTGTTAGTGAACCAGAGCTTGAGATTCAAATCGCAAGTGAAGCAGGAAAGCTAGGGTGTTGCCTCCAAGAGCCTGATCTCTTAAGGAAATGGTTTTTTGCTGTTAAGATTTATTTATTTATTTTGAAAGTCAGAGTTAGAGAAGGAGAGAGAGAAAGAGGGAAAGAGAGAGAGGTCTGGCTCACTTCCCAGATGGCCACAAAAGCTGGGGCTGAGCCAGGCTGAAGCCAGGAGCTGGGAACTCAATCCTGGTCTTCCACTAGGCACAGGAGCCCAAGTACTTGGGTCATCGTCTGCTACTTTCCCAGCCATAATAGCAGGGAGCCAGATCAGAAGTGGTGCAGCCAAGACACAAACTGATACCCATACGGGATGCGGGTGTCACAGGCTACAGCTTTGTCTGCTGTACCACACTACCTGTCCCCAGGAAAAAAAATTTTTTTTTGACAGGCAGAGTGGACAGTGAGAGAAAGAGAGACAGAGAGAAAGGTCTTCTGTTTCCGTTGGTTCACGCCACAATGGCCGCTGTGGCTGGCGCGCTGAAGCCGGCGCACCGCGCTGATCCGAAACCAGGAGCCAGGTGCTTCTCCTGGTCTCCCTTGCGGGTGCAGGGCCCAAGGAATTGGGCCATCCTCCACTGCACACCCGGGCCACAGGAACCTGTTTTTTTTAACACAGAGCACTTTTCACAAGGAGCATTAAGCACACTTGAACTGAGATCATAGCGGCTGCACGATTTTGTTCAGTTTTGATGTTGAAGAGTCCAATTAAATGGCCAGCTCACCTCCCACTTCCAGGAAGAGCACGGTTGGAATCAGGAGGGAGCAGGTTATAGGAGGCAAAGCATCATATCCTTCAGATTTCCTAAATCTGCATTTGTCCTCTTTGCAAATGTGTATTTGAACCCTCCTGAGTTTTAAAAGTTCAACTTCAAAGTTGTATTCTAATGAAAAACACTTGCTAAAAGGTTGAGCGATTGTTCTGGGGATGTAAAAAGAGAAGAGGTGGTCAACAGCACGTTTGGAGAAAACATAAGGATATGTGATTTGACTCCTTGGACCCAGGTGTGTGGAGGGCCATTGCTTGTTCTGGCACTAACTGGTTGTGAGTCACTTAATAAAGATAATAGTAACCACAATAGTTATTCAGCCCTTACTGGATATCAGATATTGCACAAAATATTCTGTATACCTTAGCTCACTAAATTTCCACAGCAACCCTATGCAATATTCTTCCCTTTCATATTGAGAAAGGGAAGCTTAGAAAAGTTAACTTGTCCAAGGTTGTACAGCAAGTAAGGGTGCCTGTGTTCTTAACCACTGTGCTATATCCTGCCTGCCCCTTAATCTTAACTTGAATTAGGCTGATCTCTATGAATTGCTCTTTTTCCATCTGTAAATTCAGAGCTGAACAGCACTGTCAACTGGCTACTTCTTTCAAATTTCTACATGTTTCCAGAAAGAGGCATAATTTACTGTGAACAATCTTGTTTTCCAAAGAAGTTCTGCCTTATTAAAAGCAATGAAACAATTATCCCTTTCATAGGTAAGTATTGTTTAAGAGAGAATTCAGGAAGATTGGAAAACTGGGAAAAATAATTTCCTATGATGTTTTGATATATATGTGCATGCCCAGTGCCTGTCAGGAAATACTTGACAGTGACTGATCAATGTTAATGCACAGGTACATTTCCTTTTACTCTCATGGGCAGAGTTTAAACTTCATCTGAGATGACCTTCATGTCTAAGCAAGGTGGTATATTTTGCATGCAATTTCATATCATCAGGATCGTTAAGCATTCTTACTTTACTAAATGACATTTGTGATAATTTTTCATGTCCTAGTGGGATTATGCCTCTAAGTTTTCACTATTTTCTTAGTATCTTTGAAAATGTGTGAATTAGACTCATCTGGATTGATATATGCTAGTAATGGCTACCTGTGTGACCTGGGACATGTTTCTTAATCTCTCTGGGGCTTAGTTGTCTCAGCTACAGAATGAGGATGATAATGGTGCCATCGTATTATTGTAATGGGTTGTTGAGACCATTAAATCAGTTAATTATATAAAGTCTTCAAATTGCATCCATCCCATAGTGTTATTTAAGTGTTACTTAATTTTATTAATCACTTGTGATTTCTAAAATGAAATTTTAGAAATGTTGGAGTAAGTTTTAAGTCATGATCACCTTTCTAACTGATTGTATTTTTTAAAGATTTGTTTATTTTAAAGTCAAAGAGAGAAAATGAGAGATAGAAATGGAGATCTTCCATCCACTGGTTCATTCCCCAAATGGCTCCAATAGTCATGGCTGGGCCAGGCTGAAGCCAGGAGCCAGGAGCCAGGAGCTTAATCTGGATTTTCCATGTGGGTGTGGGGGCTCAAACACTTGGGCTGTCTTCTGTTGCTTTCCCAGGCCATTAGCAGGGAGCTAGATCAGAAATGGTGCAGCTGGGATGCGAACTGGGACCCATATGTGATGCAAGAGTTGCAGGCAGCGGCTTAACCTGCTGTGGCCCCTCCAATTTTATTTTTAATTGATATTTGTTAGTGTAATCTGCTTTCTTCATTTCTCTCTGGTGTATGCAAATTACATACAGAAAGCTTCGTCTTTCAAGAAATTTTCATATTCTACTTCATCTTCTCTTTAGCAGTGTAGTAGCTTCTTCCTGTTTGTTCCTTAGAATTTTATCTAGAGAAAGTTGTGGCTTTAAGCTGACATATAATGGATCCAGTTGCACTCACTGAATTTATTCACTCTGAATTACAGATGATTTTAGGTAGAATTTGTACTCAATTTTTTTCCTGGTGCCCAAGTCTCAGAGAAACATGTTTTTAGCCTTGGTCATGATAAATAGTGGGTTTTTGAATGATATCATGAGATACATATTTTTCAGATACAAAAGTTTGTTGTTATGTTCTTTTGGCCAGAAGAGACTCTTCTTCCTGGGAAATGCAGCCACAGAATGCTGGGTTTGAGTTTTATTAATATCCTTGTAGATTGAAAACAAAATGTTTTTCCTCTAAGTTTTTGTTCTTTTCCACTTGGCAGGCCCAGTGATTTGCCACATGAGCTAATGTGTGTCTCATTTGCTTATTTTCTTGTGCACTAGCAGCACTGGTGATATCATCTGGAATGTGTACAATCCCTGGGAATAAATAACACACTGGAAAATAGTTTGCTTCAAGGCAACAGCCTCACTTATGCACCTTACAGCAAATACTAAGGAACTCAAACCAGTCTCTTTTTTTAAAAGGAATCTTAAGGTGAGCTGCCCTTCCCATATCTTTTGGTCCAAATAATCACAACAAGAGGCTATTTTTGTAACTAATGACTGTAAATTGAGAATTAGGGTTTCAAAATTAGGTTAAAATGCGACCTGATGATATCAAATATTTGTGCCATGAAAATCTCTTTCTTTTTCCCTTGAGGAAAATTACTAGGTAACTGAATCAAGAAAAAGAAGTCAGACATGTTAAACTGGGCTTACATGTACATCTTTGTTGCTCAATCCTTTCCAATCTTACAAAATATTCATTGACTGGAGGTAGAGTTTTAAGAGGCTAGAATGTTGAGTGGAGTGTAGACCAGACTGTTCTCAAACTTCTCCAACGCTACATCTCCCTTATGGTTAAAACTCTCAGGTACCCTCAGCCCCCATTTACTCCCTCTGGTGGGAGATTCTCTCAATCCATCATTTCTGCAGGAATTACTGGGAAGGTCATTGGTAACACTGGGGGTTTAGGCAAAGAGGTACAAATGCAGCCAAGGCATACCGTTAAGTCCAAGGGGAATTTCCAGTAAAGCTGCTCAGTCCACTAGCCCAGACCCAGCCATCAGTAGTCACTTTCACTTTCTGTTTTTTCTTGAGCATACTCTTGCTTTTTGAAGGCACAGCCCACTGAATTCCCCATTTCCTGTTTTATTAATTGCCTTTCTCAGTACCCCTTAACCAGCAAGAATCTCTTGAACTGTAAGTTATGAAATTCTTAGGATTTTTAATGGCTCATTTAGAAAATAATGCATGTTCCCCATGGCCCAGAATTGTACAAGGCCAATTACTTCACTCTATTTATTTGACAATTTATGTGCTACCTTTTCTATAAAGAGGTCATTACACAAATGGCCCCCTGTGCAATGGATGATATTTCAGGGAAGAGTTTTGGAGAGGGAAGAGTTTGATGACTGCTCTCAGGCCAGTTCCATGGAGCAATGGAGACCTCATCTTGACTGTTCTTTTTAAAGTTGGTATTCCAGTGAGTCATCATATGCTTAAGAAAAATATTTTATACATAGAATTTGTGAAATTCTAAAATTTTAAAGGACATTAGCCAGATCTTTACTTCCATTGTTAAAATAATTAAATAGTAAAGATTCTTTGGAATTTGATTAAGACTTCTGTAATAAGATACTGTATAGAAACCAACATTAGCTTGCCATAGACAAGCTTTTTAAAAAAAAAAAAAAAAAACAGTAATAACATTTGAACTTATTATCTAATGGCTTCTTCCTTACTTTTGAGTTTAAGGCAATAATGTGTCTTTTAGATGGTCTCCTTTGGGTTTTATATTAGAGTCCTTTTTTACCTCTCTCATGTACTTAGATAGACACACACACAAACACACAGTCACACTCACACCTTTACACAAACCACAGGAAATAGCAGTTGGTTTTTCTGAGGTTATTAATCCCCCTTTTCAAAATAGCAGTTATGTAGGAAATAGTTTGTGATTTGAGGAGACACACATATTTCCTTTAAAAGAAGTATTTGCCTAAAACTTTGCAATTTTGACTCATCAATTCATTCACCAAATACATTGGGAGCCTGTAGTGAGCTAACTCTTATCACAACAACCACATGGAAACCCACGACCACATCCCCTTGAGGAGATCCACTCTTGTTCAGCTTGGCTGACTCCACATCCTGGGCTCCTTCCACAAACGTCGAGCTGGCTCCATGTCTACTAGCAAGAAAAACTACATGCTTGACATCTTGTTTTGGAAGTCTTTAAAAAAATGTATTTTATTTATTTGAAAGGGCAGAGATAGATAGAGATCTCTCATCTGATGATTCACTCTGAGTGTTCACAACAGCCAGAGCTGTGTCAGACCAAAGCCAGGAGCCAGCAACTCAATCCAGGTCTCCCACATGAATGGTAGGGACCCAAGTAATTGTGCTCTATCATCTGATGACTTCCAGAGGATACATTAGCAAGAAACTAGAATGTGGAATGGAGCCATTACTTGAACCCAGGTAGTCAATATGGGCTGCAGGTTATCCCAAACAGTGTCTAACTGCTGTGCCAAAAATGCCTACCCTTTATTATACTTTTGAATTTTACTGCCACCCTACGCCTATCTCCACCAAAATATCCAAAGTGTTAAACATTTCTTAAATACTAATTGTGCCCATTAATCTCCTAAACTTTTCTATTTCCCTTGTCACATAAACTTCAGTATTCAACTAGAATTTCAGACTTCCTTCAAATGGATTTTGGTAAGACTTATTGTTGTCATTGATACAGGATCAATAGTAATTTGTTTTCTTCTCAAATCCCAGAAAAAAGAGATTTTTTTTTCTACCAAACAAAGCTGGGCACACTAGGAGCTGCCAGTATTACCTGGCATTTGTTCCTTCTTTCTTAGTAAATCACCTTAGCACTGAATCAGGAATGCTCAGATATACTGTGGATGTCTACCGATGACTCTTAGTATAGTAAATAGATAGTAAATGAATCATTAATAAATAAACTAAAGATTAAAACATGTGAGTGTTCTATAAAGCTCCCATTCTAAGAATGCTAACTGAAAGCACAGTACATGAAGACAAGATGCAGGACAGAATGTTACAGCGTGGTGGAATGGCGAATGAGTTGGACTCTGAGGTAAGTAGATTTGGACTTAGTTTGAAATGGAACTCAACAGCTAATAAATGGTAGAGCCAGGAAGGGCAGCTTACATAGCAGGTGACTCTGAGAAATGCTTCTGCCTCATTCACTAAAGAAAATCCAGCCTGTCTTCCTACTAATCCTTACCTTTTATTTCGTAATTACTACGGATATGGCTCCATGCAGCCATAGCATCACTAGCTCACAGAGTAGAAAAGCAGCAAAGAAAATTACATATTCCTCTTGGCTAATTTTACCAAAAAAAAAAAAAAAGAAAGAAAGAAAACCACTTAGCAAGGTAGAAGTTACCCAAATTATACTCCAAAGTTAGTATTTACCAATTTCAGGCCACTATTTAAGTATGACACGTAAAACATTGCATTACCCCAACATCCCCAACTCCAATAGGACAGAGATCGTGTTTTATGTGTCCTTTATGTCCAGCCCTCAGCACAGTGCCTAAGACATGATGGCTGTACAACTTATGCTTTTTAATAAATAAAGGACTGGATAAATTCATAGGATTGGTTTTCAGTCTTTTCAAAATCTTGCTAGATCATTCAGTAATACTCATATATTCTTATGGTTTAATCATTGCATAAAAGTGCAAGACCATCATGTAATAGTAGTCTATATGCTATATTTCTATAATGATGCCTAATATGTAAATGTTTTGTGGGGGAAGCAGTCATTTTACACAACTGCTTCAAACTAGTCACGTATGCCATGAAACTTGGCACTGTCTCTCCCCATCGAAACCCCAACCCAGCTGCTTTCATGTGGAACAGAAGCCCAAGAAAAGCTGAGTCCTTGGGTTGGGCTGAGGTCTAGAGGCACACTGTACCACTTCTTCTGTAGAGTCCTTGGGAATTGAGCCTTCTGCGCCTTCCCCTACCTCTTCTGCCATCCACTGGAACAGTTGTCTTTTTAATGTGCAGGAGAGAAACCTGGGCTCTCCAACAGTTTTGATGCCAAATCTGTGTACCTAACAGGCCATTTAGGAAGACTGGGATGAACAAGTTTTGAATCTTCAGAGAGCTTTCTGGCTTCATGATCTGTTTCTGCCTCTTAGGGGCCAGACAGTGCAAGGCTTATGGGAGGCTCAGCCAGAAAACTGGCAAGTCGATTAATCTGTAGTTAACCACAGCAATAAATGAGCACAAAGGAAATGCAGATGTAAGTAGGGGATAAACTTTGAGTGGCTCCATCAGTAGTGATTCATGATGTTGAACTACAATAATATTTTCCTCCATACACACTCCCCGTTCCCGTTGTGACCCTGGGGCAGCATTTGGGGATGACTGTTGGGCTTGCGGTTGTGGCTGTGCAAAATTGGTCCTACGGCTCTTAATCTGGCTGACAGAATTTTCATAAACAAGGATTGTTGAAAGTGGCATTATAGACACTTAGGGGACAGAGGCAGTTAAAAGAATGGTCTACTATTAAAAAGTCCAAGAAGGAGAAGAGCAGTTTCTTGGTTTTTCCAAGTGTGAGCTTGGGAATCAGAGATGGCAGCGGAGAGAGGAAGGAGACAGGGATCCTAGCTTGGATTCCAGCCTATGCTACTGTGTGTCCTCAGACTCCTCTCCCATATATAGGAATTGTTTTCTCTGGAGTACTAAAAGAGAGCATGGGTTTAAGGAGCCTAACTCCATGCTGGGCACAACAAAAGTTACCCTCCAAAGGCATCAGTTCCTTTTTTGTGCATCTCACCCTGTCTGGCAGTCTCTTTGCTCCGTCTCTCAGCTGACTTTTATCCCCTCCTGCCCACTTAGTCAAGTCAGCGATTACAGATATTACAATAATGTGCCTCCTTGTCTCCTCACGGGTGAGTCTGGAGCAGAGCGCCGTGCCTCTCCACCGACACTCACAACGATGGTCTTGGCTGGGCAACAGAGGCTGTTGGCAGAAATCTAGGAGGGAACGCACCACCGTAGTAGCAGCATGAAAGAATTTGGCAAGGAGCGGCTCGTCACATGGTTGTGATTCATACTGTACTCTCGAAATGTGGCAGGAGGGCTAGGAAAGGCTTCTAATGCCAGCACTCAGAGAGCAGAGACACTCATTTTCAAACATCACATTCTTTTTATAGTACAGGCATGCCTCACAGGGAAAATATTGAACTTGGCCCGCCAGCACCATGAGAGTCGTCCCAACTGTGATTTTATTGCTTGAGTCACTCCCTGAATCAGATACTAGCTGCGTGGAGGAAGTCTTCTATTAAGGATGCTTTGAAATTGTGTTTTTAATTCATTAACACCAACTCTAGGCTTTTTTTTTTTTCCATTGACTTGTAGCTGACTCCCTTTTTTCTTTTCTTGCCTGACACATTTTTAGATATTTCTGTAAGGTCTCAGCCGGATCGTTCTTGAGTATTTTTGGTGAGAGAGTTATCTGATTTGGGTGAACAAGGAAACAAGGGAACTCTTCAAAGCAGAGTTGCTCTTCCTTGTGTGAATCTGATATGTGGGAACGGTATAGTGGGGGACAGGGTCTCAAAGTCTGGCAATAACGCCTTTTGATCCCTTCAGCCGTTCTCCATCCATTCATCCTGTTGTTAAAACTTAAAACTAGAGCTGGCCAGCTGTTGAGAAATGTCCTCGTTTTATTTCAACCAAATGGTGCTGCCTCCTGGGGCTGGAAGGGGGCTGCCTTCAAGCACAATTATAAATGTATGGCTCTTTCGGGCGGCGGAAACCTACAGAATGGCCTTGATTCACAGGGCCCCTTTGGCTCAAAGGCCCTCTGCTTCCCGTGTGCCATAAATCTGTATCTGCATCAAAAAGTGTAAAGACTGCAGTGTGTGGAAGTCCTTCTTCCTCTGCAAGTGTGTCTATGACAGATTTATATTGATGGCTACACTACATCCCGGTCACAGACTCCCATTATAGTCATGCCCCACTGACTCAGCTCCCATTTCCTGTTGAAGGTGAGGCAAGGTCTTGCATGAAGAAGGGTAAGGGTGAAATTACATCTCAACTCTCTAATTGCTGCTAATCCAGGAGGACCCTTAAGGGCCATGGCAAGACCCTCTTTGTTCTTAGCAACATGCACTGTCTCTTCACCAAGATGTGCTCACACAAAAATCCAAGGCGTTTTGTTTAGTGACAAGATCTACTGGGACGGGGCACTCCAGAACTCATCACTGTGAAAGTAGAGGCCAAATGGAGAAGAGCAAATAGCCTCTTTTGTTAGAGGTTTTGTCTCTTCAAAGTCGTTATGTTTTGTTCCCAAGAGTGATAAAACTTTTCCAAAAGGTAGCATTGAATCTGCTTGAATGTTAATATTTGTAAATGGATGCAGAATAGAGCTTGTTTTTGAAACCACCTCCTTGTCTGACATTTTCATCCTTAGGGAACATTTGTAGGGTTTCCGAAGCAGGGCCCCTGAGAACCCCTTTCTGCTGAACCTTGCCCTTGAGCTAGCCTGTGAATCCTGGTAAGGTGATCTTCCTGGAGAAGAGATCAATCAGAGCTGTGGTTCTAAGAGTTAAGCAACCAAGTGACAAAGATGTCATTGGTCTAATACTGAAGAATGAACGTCAAAAAGGGACATCAAAGATGGGGTAGTTCTTTGCTCTACTGGTTAAGATGCCCACTGCAGATGACTGCATCCATATCACAGTTTCCAGTCCCACTTCCAGTTCCAGATTCCTGCTAATGCATACCTTGGGAGGTGATAGATGATGGCTCAAGTAGTCAGGTCCCTGCCACCCATCGGGGACACCTGGACTGAATTGTCAGCCCCCAGCTTCCCACAGACAGCCCTGGCTGTTGCTGCCATTTGGGGGAGTGAACCAGTGGATGGAAGACCTCTCTTTCTCTCTTTTGCCTCTCTGCCTCTTCAAGTAAGTAATAATACATTATTGTTTAAAAGGAGGAAGACATTAGAATAGTTTTGGTCTTCGAGGATGAAAAACAGTGAGACTGGCGGTTGACTGCCCTACTGCATTTAGAGTCCAGTCTTCATGGGTCACATTCTCCTTTTCATTGCGCTCGCTTTGTCTAGAGTACCCCTCAAAAAAAAAAAATCCTAGTGGGAGCACTGTGTTTGTGATGGTATTTTTAATTCACTTTTAAAATAGAGTAAAATTATAAAGAAATTATACAGAGGGATAAAAAATTTATATAGCTCACAATAAGTGTTATGTTTTTTAATTCACTATTCCTCTTTCTCTTGTCATTGATCAACTTAACATGAGCATGGTTATATGCCTCTGGTGTTTGTATTGCATCCAGCACATTTTGAAAAAAAAAAAAAACACGTTAAGGATTCTGGTTTAAATAGAAAATCAGATTGCAGTTTGAAAAATTTAGTCTTAAAACTCTACCATCTGCTACATTTGTGAAAGAGGATCTGGTAAATGAAAATTGTGTGTATGTGTGTGGTTTATTTTATTGGCACTGCATATTTCTTTGATGATCCGTTTTCCAAGCTCATTCTTATCTTTTAGAAGATGTTTCCAAGATTTATGCATTTGGCAAGATTTCAGAGAACTCTATAGTGGTGGAGAGGTACACTCCATTTATAGGAAATCCCGAACAGGGTCATTCCAGAGCATTTATTTCACTCTGTGCTTAAATTTATTTGTGCTCTGGACATTTCTTTCAAATGGATCTTTTTTTACATTGGCAGAACTCAGCATTTTGTTCATAAGAATTCTAATAATAAAGCCTTTTCAGTCCAGACATAAGAGGAAATTTGCAAAATGCATCAGGAAAGTATGCCAATTGTTTTTCAAGCCATCATGTATGCTGAGAAAGTATTGTATTCATTAGTGTTTGAAAAACTATATATTTAATGATGCAAAAGTAAAATTGACCTCTCCCTTTTGGTGCACAGATGTATAAACTTTATGGGAGTACACCCCCAGGTAGAGACTTATTGGAGTAACTCTTAGAAAGGGCAAGGTTGGCCATAAACAGTGATGCAATAACCCCACTATTTTGTATGCTCAATTATTTGAAGGGAAGTCTGGGAGAAGTGTTTTATATTGGTTATATGGCAGACAAGCAGTGAATGTGGAGAAGCACAGTCTAAAGGTTTGCATTTGTTGTGTATACCCCAAATAGCATCCTAATACAGCTTTATAATGCAAATCCACTGGTACCAGTAAAATGACATGTAAAACAAATAGTAAAATGAACAACATTTGCAAAGCAGTAAAGACACCACCTTTGAAACCACTTTACTACAGTTTTGAAAATATTAGTGAATAGCTCTCCAAAGATGCAAATAAATAATATTTTATTAGATTTCAGTCTAGGAGAAAGGGGAGGAAAACCTTCAACTAGAATTACATGATTATTACTTTGCTTCTCCCTCAACCCAGCAAACATTCAAATGGAACATAAAATAAGTCTATAACAAGATTTATGGGGAAAGGTATTACACTTAGGGGCATATTGTGCAGGAAAGTCATTAACATTGTTTGGGCCTTAGGAAGGGGGGCAGGGAAACCCTTTTGAGAAAAATGAGAAACTCAGATGTACCAAATGCCTTGCTGATGACTACCTAAGCCTTTAGGTTTTTAAAAAGTCGTTGTACCTTAAGGTTCGGATTCATTCCCTATTATGTCAACTTCTTCCCACTGAACAAAGCTGAAACATTTTACTAAGGGGGTACAGTAGGCCTAGCTAGTACTCCTTTGTGTGTGCTTGTAGACAGACGGAAGGTATTGTATGGTAGAAACAATACAGGCATGCCATATTTGCTATATATTAGGGGTTTTAGCAAACCAACTTTGCTCGTGTGCAGCAGTTGATAAAAGCAGAGCTTATTGCTGTCTAGAGTACTTATGCCTTAACTTCCCCTTTTCATCCTACTCAGTCTGCCTAGCAGATTTTCTGGTTAGTTGTATGTGCGTTTGGGTAATGGTGATAGTGCAGCTTCTTTATGCTTTGTTCTGCTCTGAAGATGATTGATACACTCAATTTGGTGTTGTATACTTCCTATTTATTTGCCTGGTCCTTTATGTTATGCTAAATCTCAGTTTATTATACCAGTAACGTTGAGGTTAGTGAGTGTATGTGTGTGTGTATGCATGTGTGTGTGTGTTTTCTTATCTGTTAAGTTTTAACTTTGGCTTACTGTTTAACCAGGAAACTCAGCAGGACAAAGGAAATCTAACTAAAACTGTATTTCTATTGAGAATCTCCACGGTTATGCAATACTATAAAATGGTGGTTTGGGTAGAAACTCTATAGTTCTCTCAGCATTATAGTTTTCTATTTTTTTCTTTTTGAGGGGTCTTAAAATGGAATGTTTCAAGGAGGTCTTTGAAAACCATTTTCTTCAAATGTTCATTGCATGTAAGATCCCATTTTTGTCCCTTTATTTGCTCCAGAATACCGCCAGACCGCCAACAAAGAAGGGCCTGTGCTCCCAGGAATTTTCTGCATTCCTCTCTGGAGTAGGCATTTTTCTCAGCTACAAAGGCCCTTTGGCGAATTCCCTCTAATCATTGGATTTACCCTGGGCTCTGATAGGTGCCATTCATGGTCTTGGTCTGCTGTTTGATAGGACTGAGGCATTAATGGGATCTTTTCATGATAAACAAAACTGGGTAACATTACCAGAGGGATCACAACGCTGCTGTTGTCTGGAGGTGTGGTGCTCTCTCTCTCTCTCTCCTTTCTCCTTCCTCTTCATCCTTTCCTCTCCTTTCTTCCCATGAGTGTACATTTGTGTATGAGTGTGTATCTGTGTGTGTGTGCAGCACCGCCATTTCTAGAGGCAGATCTTCTGACCTTTACTGCTGCTCACAAGTCAAAAGCCAGTTGCAGGCCTTTGTGGGACTCAAAATGATTCTATAAACTGATCTACAGTAGTTCTGCAGCCTGTGGGGAGGTCTGTGTTTTCCTACTTGATTAAACAGTGGAGGAACATTGCATGAAGAATCTGATTTAGGGATCTTTCCTACATGTTGGCATTTAATTACTGATAATACAAGGGTATTTCAAAATGTTGGTGGAAAATGCAATTAAAGACTACATTTATTTTGATGTAAAAGACTTTTGACATCCATACATATGAGGGTGTTCAAAAAGTTCATGGAAAATACCTGTGAGAAAACCATGCATATGTTTCAAAATGTTGTGTTCCCAAATAAACTAACCTTTTAACTCCATTTTCCACAAATTTTTTGAAGTACCCTCCTAACTGGTAGTTGAGACAAATGAGTCTGTGGGAACCAACACTTCACCAAAGAATCTGACCTCATGTGGCTCCTCTGCCTGGTGCATTTCTGACTGTGTTATCAGTGTCAGACTTCATGGGGCAACTTCAGTGGCTGTTGCTGTTGCTGTTGTATCCTACTTACTCGCTTCTAAGAATGCAAAGCTAGTGAGCTGAAAACTTGACTCCCACAAAAGCAAAAAATGAAAAGCCCTGTTCATAATAATTTTAGTGACATAACACCATCTTTTGATTAAATAAACTGACATCACAAATTAGAGAACTTGCAGTCATCTATATTGTTTTAACTATTTCTGAGAAAAATTAAGGAATACATTTCTTATTTTAAATGGAAATCTTTGTGATGTAACTTGGGAATAAGCAGAGATTTAGGCAACCTTCCAGGAGTATTTTACTTATTTTTGGTAAATTTTCTTATCTCCAGCACTAAGCTGGAGTACCGACAGAAGGACAGAAAAAAGAGGAAGGAAGTTTTTGGGAGACTACAGAGCAGGGATGCACGCAGCACAGTATTAAAACTCAAAAGGGCTGTGAGGTCAGGGATGATGGTGAGGAACAATGCTTATCATTTCTCCTAAAAGATAAGAAAGTTAAGTGATTCCTCCATAGGAAAGGATGGCACAGTGTCTGCATGTTTCCACAAGCCACTGATGTTAATTCTTCATGTTAGTTTGGGTGTCATGCGGTTAAGTCACATTAGAATACAAGTCTCAGCCTCTTCACAGATATATTTCCTAGCCAAGATGTGGTGTAATAGCCCCTCCTCAGTATATTTTCAGAATATACAGGTGCCATATAAATGAATGTTATTATAATCTGCTCAGTATAATTTATTGTACACTATAAATCCAGTGTTCAAATCTCTTTTGCAACTTTTGCAACTTGCAAAGTGGATCTTCCCAGCCTCAGTGGAACCATGCAGTGGCCAGTGTTTCCTATGGCGTGCCCTAATGTGATAATCCTGCAAAGCAGCTAACAAGGTGTCATGTTTTCCCATTAAGAAATCACCTCAATATTCTAAATATCTATGTGATTTAATATTTAGATATTTACATGTATGGTTTATTGAATATATTTGACCATCTTGAAGTGCTTTAATTTTATGTATATCTACTGTAATCCCAGTGGTAGCAGTATATACATCAAGGATCTACTATCTTGAGCACTTGATTCACATTTTCCTTAATCCTTTTAGCAACTCTGAAAAATCATGTTATGATTATTCCCATTTCAAAGATGAGGTAACAGGCTCAAGGAGAATATAGTACCAAAGGGCAGTGGAGCCAGAGTCCAACTATGTCTGGCAAATTGCATTGACTATGTTCTTATTCTGCCTTCTCATCAGTTTGCAACTCATGCTTCCAAACAGATGAGAACTTGAAAGTTTAGGCAAATATCCAAATGTTTTCAAGTGTCCTTGAATTATATAGCTTGGAGTTTATGCTGCCTTAGGGAGCAAGTCCTTTCCAATCTTTATTTATTCTCTATAATACTTCTATTTACTCCCTCTTCCCATAATGACCTCAGATCATACTTCTCCCTGCTTCAGAATTCACTTCATTATTTCACTGAGCTCCTTCTTTACCATGACAGCATGCACTTTGGAAAAACTACTTATGATGTGATGATCATGGGATATTTTCTGAATTATGGAAGACTGGAGTAGAGAAAAATGGAAGTTTGAATAAGATTTCTCTCTGGATCAGTATTTTGTCCTAGGGAATGCAGTGGAAACATCCTGGTCAATTTTGTGAATGCTGACTAAGAGAACACCTAAATCAATAGATTATTCTCTACTTCCTACATGTTTTACCGTGGTCAGTACCCTTCAGGATTTTATAGTCTGAGAATGAAAGCTATTATCGCCCAAACTGTGTTATTTTTATGATGAGACTTGAAGGTCTTTCAACTCCAGATAGTTTTCATTTTAATTTACAGATCTCCCACTGCATCTTAGGAAAGCTTCTATTTCCAGGCCCATCATAAACTCACCCATCATATTTCACCTGCCTATATTCTTACTACCTAAATAATTAGTTTCCCAACATTTGGATTTTTCTACTTCTCTCAAAGTCACACATTGAAGCAGGTATGCATGGAATTTAAGCAGACAATAAAAGGGAAAAATCTTTTGTCTCAGTCATCTGAATACTTTGTATTTTTCAAAAATCCTGATTTCTATAGGATAATTACTTATAATTTCATATTGTTTTGCATATATAAATTTAAATTTTTGTGCTATTCCCATTACAAATTAGGTCAAGTTTATTCCGTAGACAAACCACAGGATTTGTTTGAATTGAAGTCTCCCTGGATTATTTCACTTACTGCTCCCTCTCTAGTAGGGCCTTAATGCTCTCTAAATTTGTATATGATGGGTTTGTTATGAAACTACTGGATTTTACATGACTAAATGCACACTACTGCTATTACAAGGGCTCATTTTTGTCCTGACTCCCAAGATATAGTCAGGCTCTTTTTTCCAAGGCTTTTCGCAGGGTGTTTTCAAGCAAAGTAGAGTTGGTTCCTTGTTAGGAATATAACTGAATGCCAGTAGTCAGAGCTTCTAGGACCAGAATCTTGAGCACAGTTCATGTAGGAACCTAATAACTGTCACTGCTGATTCTTCTCTGTAGCTACAATGAGTTCACAGTAGCCACTGGCTGGTCAAAGACTGTAGAAAGAGATTTCCCAGTACATTGGACTATGATAATGCACAAGGTAGGCTACTGAGTCTACAAAAACTATTCAATTTCTTTCTGTTCTGAAAGAGACAACTAAGAGGAAAATTAGCACAATTTTTGTAGTAAAACTAGTAATTTCTGAGCGTTCATTAAATTCACCTGTTACAGCTAAAACGAGGTACATCCAAACTGGCCAGTTTTGAAGGGAGATTGTGTGATATGCTAGTGCTAGCCCAGAGCCAATTATTAAATATTTAAGAGTTTTGAGACCTGCTTATAAAACATGGCCATCATTACAAATAAACATACATAAATGTATCATTTGAAAATTATTAATACCAAATATAATATTTAAAGCTCACTGTTCCCAAATTATTTTTCCATATCTTACTATGATTTCTGCTCTTCGTTTTATCTGTCTGGAGAAAATACTATATAGTAGTGTTCCACTGCCCATATCTTCTCAGCTCATTCAGGGCTGAAACATTGGCACCTTGACATCTGCCAGGGTGGGAGCATTTGCCCTGCAGAAATTAACAAATGCTATAAATAAGGTTTGATCTATTGTTTTGATGATTTTCTAGACTGAAGAATGTTATTGAGAATAATTTAATAATACAGGTTAACCTCAAAAAGTCTTATATCTATAGCTCTTACACGGTGACTAGCATAAGAAAGTTAAGGAAATATTGAGTTTTCAAAAGCTATCATTTAATTTAGCAAAGAAGTCACTCACATTACTGATGAGTGAGTCAAGTTCTGACTTCATTGTTTCACTTTGGTCTTGCTTGTTAATGTAAATGAAAACATTAACCAATGTGCATGTTGGAACTGTGCTTGTTTGTGAATGACATGAGGTATCTCTCTGCTGAATTGAATAGTAACCAAGCACTTGTTTGTAGACTGACTTTGTAACTCTGTTGTTGATGATAGAATTACAGAAACTGATAGTGAATTTTGCAAGATAGAACATAATAGTGAGACGCACGTTATAGATGTATATTTCCACATAGAGAATCATATCTTTTATTATCATTTGTAAATTATTTGCCATATATTTTTATATCACAAAATTTATAACAAGCTTGTAAATGTGTTTATGTATGTATTTTTTCTTCTCCCAGAAAGCCTGGTATTAAACATTTACTAGATAATGGATGACAATGGAAGCCTATGACCTGGATCCATAAATCCTCTACCATTTGCCATTAAGCCCTGTTTTTAGGTCCCTTTATTCCAAGGACACAAGTAGAACTTTTCAAACTGAATGAAAACACTCATGTGCATGTACCTGTGTGTGTACACACACAAAAGCTAAGAAAGAAAAGCCATCTCTGTCAACCTATTTTGTTTTTGAAAGCATTATATTCAAAGTATTTATAACTGAAATATGCTGAAGTATGTGAAAACCAAGTCTTTTATGTGAGGCCATACAACTGTGTTTTGAGTAAAGTCAAAATTGATGGCATTTATTAATTTGTAAAACAACAAACAAAAACCTTTATTTGCTGATAACCACCTATGTACCAAGCTTTGTCCAAGTTAGACAAGTTTTGCAAGTCAAGCTCAAATGTGTGTTCATGATAGGGATCGACCAACTTTAAAAATTTTGTTTTCATTCCAGATAAATAGCCAAAGTTAAGAGTCAATTCAATTTCTTAAAATAAGTGGTGTGAATTTGTGAGATTTAGTTATAAGCAGGGTTTGTCTTCCATAGAATGGTCATTGCAAACTAACCACTTCAATACCTGTTATGTGCTCCACTCTGTGCCAGGCGTGTGTCATAAAATCCATCTTTTAAGGAATTCTTTGAGATAGATTCTTTTTTTAGAAAGCCTTTATTTAATAAATATAAATATCATAGGTATAGCTTTTGAAATATAACAGTTCTTCCCCCCATACCTGCCTTCCCATCCCCACTCCTGTTCCACCTCCTACTCCCTCTCCCATCCCATTCTTCATTAATATTAATTTTTAATTATCTTTATATACAGAAGATCAACTCTATCCTAAGTAAAGATTTCAGCCGTTTGCACACACACAGACATACAAAGTATAAATTACTGTTTGAAGACTAGTTTTATCGTTAATTCTTATAGTACAACTCATTAAGGACAGAGCATGTGGAGCAAGTGCACAGTGACTCCTGTTGTTGATTTAACAGTTGACACTCTTATTTATGATGTCAGTGACCACCTGAGGCTCTTGTCATGAGCTGCCAAGGATATGGAACCCTTTTGAGTCCACAAACTCTGTCATTATTTAGACAGGGCCATAAGCAAAGTGGAAGTTCTCTCCTCCCTTCAGAGAAAGGTACCTCCTTCTTTGATGGCCCCTTCCATCCACTGGGATCTCACTCACAGAGATCTTTGATGTAGGCCATTTTTTGCCACAGTATTTTGACTTTCCATGCCTGAAATTGAGCTAGATTCTAATACTTTGATCTTACACAAAAGTAGGACTTTTGATAACAGCAATACATGATAGAGATGGAGGGTGAATTCAGGTTTTTTCTGAATTAAAAATGCTTTGTTCTTTTTGAAAATATTTTTGCCCCAAGGGCCCCAGAAAGAGAAAAGAAAACAAACAAACCAAAGTTATATTCTTGTGCGTGTATCATCCCTGAGCACACACTGAGCCCAGGGAAATACTTTTCAAAAAGTGTGAGAAAAAACACTAGGTGACAGCTGGATGGCCAGATCTGTGTCTGTTGTGGACAGCCCACTATGAGAAAACAGCTGCCCAAAAATGAGGGAGTGTAACAGGCAGCAGTATGTTGTCTGATCAGTTTACATTTGGAAGAAAGCAGAAAATTCTAGTTTGAACTTGTTGGTCATCCCTAGTACAACTAAGTGTTTGGCCTACTGAGGCAACAAGACTTAGTGATTCCATTTGCAGTGTGGTCTGAGGTCATTGCAACTTGCTCACTGTCCTCGCGTGCTGTACATCACAGTAGCACACTACTTACCAGTATTCATTCAAAACATCTTATCTACATTTGGTGCAGTGAGATGGCTATCAGAGGGAGCTTCAATAAATTCACGGCAAATGGAATTAGAAGATCAATTATTTTGATGCAAAAAAATATTTTGAAATCTAAGCCTGTCTTTTCGTAATATGTACTTTCCATGAAAGACCCCTAGTTTAAGCCAGTTAGTGTGATTAGAAAGAAAATATAGCAAACTGAAGTGTGATATAAAAGAAAGGAGAGAGATTTATAAATGTTGGTTCAAGAATACAAACATACATGTGTGTGTGTGTGTGTGTGAATACATTTTTAAAAAATTTAACAAGTATCAGGACGTGAGATGTCATTGGGAATACCATTTCCCTTTAACTGCTTTATATACCACTGCAAATTGATCTAGGACTTGTTTATTTCTGTATTCAGCACATACACACAAAACAGTTTGGGAAACAGTTTGAAACCAGTGACTTCACTGATGTAAGAAGATTGAAATATGTCCCTTCACCACAGCAGTGCAGGAAAAATCATGTCACAAAGTTAAATGTATATATGGCCAATGAAAACTAAGAAAGAAGATGAGATATATGATTTTTTTAAATTAATTGATTTCTTTTTTGGCCATCAGTTTGATAGTTGCAGGCTGTTAAGCATTGAAGAAATGCAGAAACTCACTGTGAAATGGATTTAGCAAGGAAAGAAAAGATCTAGGGAAAGACAAAAAGACAGTAGTCACAAGAGTGGAATAAACACACTGATACACCAAAAGTGCTTATTTCACAGAGTCGTAGAAGGGTACAAGAAGGGCCCCTGATTAATTGGAGCCACTGTAGGAAGGAGCCAATGTCCAAGTGTTGTCACAGTGAACATTGCTGTTAAGTCAAGTGTTAGCAAAATATTCTGGACAGTACTGTCGAACACTGCGGCAGAAAACCCAGAAAGGTTGTTAGTGTCCCAAGGACAGGTTTCCTTCATCCCAAGAAAGAATTTGTATTAAGTCACTAATATATGAACACATACTTATGTCATGTCTTTTGGCTCCTTGATTGGTGAGATTCCGGCTTCTTTGAACAATTAGCAGATAACAGGTAATATTCCTCATTGTTGCTGAAATGAAATAGTATTCAACATTGAGGAATTTGAGGGAGGTGGAGTTATATTTGCCAGTAACGTAAATAACAGGACCACTTACGTCGTAGTGACAATCGTGAGTGGTTATAATATCTCAGATTTATAATTTACAAAGCACCACTTAATCAGACAGAATTTTAAGTCATTAGTTTCATTTTCCAGAGGATCCCAGGCTAAGGATGTTTGGGAGATTTTTTCAAGATCACAGAACTCAAAAACTGTGAGGCTAATACTGGAATCTGGATTACTGCTTGCACTCAAGGCTATCTGTTGGTTAAAGCAATCCGCTCACTAAAGCATTGGCGTCACTATATCTTCTTCAAGATTGTAGACTCAGCTAATAAAAACAAGCTGAAGAGTAATTCATTTTAAAATGACTTCTAATATGCGGCAATGTACAACTATCAAGCAATCTCTTTCACATATAATTGTAGCATATTCTGTTTTCTACAGCAAAACCATCCAGAATTAAGGTAGCAGTGCAAGCTATCTTTTTCATTTTTTAGCAGTTATTCTATAATTGATTTTTTGTTTCAACCTTGCATTTAAAGTAATGTTAATTTATAAATGAATAAGACAAGGTGAGCATAGAATGGCTCCGATATGCCCAATTCATTGGTCTGATTATTCCGAATGATACTAAGAAAATAATTATTCTTATATTTTAAGAATTAAATTGCCTGCTAATTTGATGGTATTAACTACTTATTTTAAAAATCTTAGCATTATATGTATAATTCTATAACCAAGTTAGCTTCTGATTAAATGTGGAGTGAAACAGCACAAAAAATTTAAAAATGCAAAGAAATAGGAATTCATCTATATCCAACTTTCAAATGCATGTCCTAATTTTTATTTCTTTGAGACTAGGCTTTCTGACTATCTTGGAAGTGGGTTATAATAAGTTGACTTAATCCATATACATTCATATATATGCATATTTATATTTGACAGGAAAATAAGGATAAATACTGAAATGAACATTTATTATATATAACTAGCAATATTGATATATTCAGATAAATTAAATGAAATTGCTGCATTTGTAAAGCAAAAATGACTGAATGTGGTCTGTTTTTTATGCTTCAGCCTTCTTGATTTTGTTTTCAGTTTTATTAAGCTTCTTTAATGGCACCCCACTATATTTTGAAACTAACTCATCTTCCAGAGAAAAAATTCTTGCCACTGCTTTCATTCTTTGCTTGCTGATTATTACAATAGGTTGATGAACAGAAAGAAAAGTAAACAAAACGGTAAATAAAATATCCCACATCAAAACCCGTGTGGGTAGCTATGTCGCATGGGCAGATTAGCCCTCAACTACATTTTTTTCTGAGAATAACCACACAGGGCCTGTAATATCCATGCAAATGCTTGGCCCAGCTCATGCACAGTATTTTTGCATATTTCTACTTAAACAAGGAGCATTTTTCTTTAAAAATATTTTTACTTAAAACATATGTTTTTTCTGATTATGAAAGTAATATGCTCTGTAAATATTTTGAATATTTCATAAAAGTACAGTGAATGAAATAAAATTGTTCCCTTAATCCTAATACCAAGAGAAAGTCAGAGTTAATAGTTTTGTCTAATTTTTTCATATATGAAGTAAAGGCTTTTTTAAAAGCTATAATGTAGAGTCTATCTCATTTAGAAAATTTGTGTTACCTTGCATATCATTTTGCATCACGCTTTTCACACTTCACACTCTACGGTGAGCATTTCCCATGTCATTAAATATTCTCCTAAGGAACCATAATAGCTCAGCAATAGTTCACTTAAAACAGTGCACAAGCTGCATTAAAACCCAGCCAAGGCCTTACTAAAGAGCTGATGCTATGAATACCAATCATAGCTTAGTTGCTGTTCCATATGTTAATTTAATTTGACAGAGTAAGAGTCTTTGAAGTCCTAATTCTCTTTTGCATCCAATAAACCAGTTTTTATAGTGCCTGAACTTTTAGACATCAGCCTGCAGCTAAACTCATGTCGGGAAGTTGCCATGAGGTCACGTGTAACAATGGCCGGAGGGGGAGTTCCTTTGGAAGTCTTGTGAGAGAGGTGAGGGGACTGTCAGGGGTCGCCCAAGGGGTCAGTGCCTCTGGTGATAGCATCTTATGGGCACACAGATTTGTTGCCATTTTAGGTCAGTTCCTACAGGAGTGGGTCTGCAGTCTCCCAGCAACATTCATTTATGAGTGTTTAGATGCATCTTTGTGTTTATTAGCGGGCTGTGTGCATTAGAAGAGAAAAGCTAAGAAGTCAACCGCTGCTCTGTGGCTTTGCTTTTCATACTTCAGTGAGAAGGCGACTCAGCTGTCTTCCCCACCAGCATTTAGATGTGGGGCTGTGAGTTGATTTAACTCACAAAATGCTCCTTGGGGATATTTTTGTTTGACGCTGATTAGAGTCAGTGGTATGGTTAGAGGGATGGAGGGGAGAGGCAAGAGCATTAGAGAAGAAGATCAAAAAGAAAGAGGTTTAAAATAACAAATCATGCTGAACATTAAAAGTTTTCTTTTATCACTCTTTGTTTAGATTATAAGTTCTTTGAGGGCAGAAAACCATGCTTATAAGGTATTACAAGCTTAGGAGCTGATGCCATTGTCTATAGGCGTTCCAGTGCTACAACATCAAATACAGTGTCGTGAGCGCTACAAACACAAGACCTTGTGCTGCTTTCAAAATTGCTGATCAACTAGAGTGTGTCAGGGCCTGTTAGCACCTTTCTCCCAAAGGTGAATGGGCAGTCCCTATCACTAAAAATGAGTGTAATTGTCCTACTATTTAATGTGAATTGTTTGTTTATATCAGCAAAAAGTGGTAAGATATATGCTGAGAGTTTAGGGCCTCACAGCATTGGACCCATGTCAGTGGATTTGTCCTAAGTTAAACAACTATTAAGCACCAGAGAAAAGTGATAGAGAAATTGAAAGAGGAGGCTGTTCCCCTCTTTGGAAGCACCAAGAAAGCCTGTTCTTTGGGGACGTCTTTATTTGTGGACAGCAATTTGGGATGGGGAGCAGAAAGATGGAGTGGTCACTTAAGAGACATACAAGCCAACAGTTAGGAAAATTGGTCATTAACAGGAAATGATTGGACAAGAGCTTAATTTTTCCAGTAAGGATGTTTCTAGGTAACAGTCCTGTTGTGGTAGAGTGGTTCTGGGAAGTTGTAGATGTGGGATTAAGCAGCTGCCCTGGGTAGTAATGATGTAATTGGGTTTCCAACATCATTTCCAGGCTTGCTAACTGCTCCTGGGTGGCACCAACTGCCATCTGACCTACGTTCCTTTTGGCAGTCCATTTTTACTTCTCCCATTGCTTCTCAGTCTTTACAAAGGTAACTTGACTGTTTCTTCACATTGAATCTTGTCCATTTAAATAAAAGTGACACTCTGTATGTAGAGTCTTCCAATTAAGCAGTTAGAGGAAACAAAATGTTCTTTCTTTATGAGGATAAAGGACCAAATTTGACAATCAAGTGGCCCAAGAATCTGCCTAAGATTTCATATAATTTTGTATTAGTTTACCTTATTCATGGGGCCAGTGCTGTGGCAAACCAGGTTAAGCCGCCATCTACAGTGCCAGCATCCCACATGGGCACTGATTCAAGTCGGCTGCTCCACTTCTGATCCAGCCCCCTGCTAATGCACCTGGGAAAGTAGCTGAAGATGGCTCAAGCCCTTGGGCCCCTGCACTCATGTGGGAAACCCAAAAGAAACTCCTGGCTCCCAGCTTCAGATCAGTCTGGTATAATTTTGTAAGATATTTACCTTACTCTTATAGCGAATTATGGGATGACATAAAAAAGATTACTTATCTCTGAAACTTCGAAGATCTATCATGTGTAAATGCAAGCCTACACACAGCTTGGAATTCCCCTTCATCCTCGGAAACAGGCACTAACTGATGGCCTGAGCCATTCGTTTCTACGTAGGCTATCACACCTGCACTGTGGTTCTATCCGCTGTCTCATTCTGTGCAGTTTCTTATTCATTGGTTTCAACATCTTCTCTAGATCTTTCCCCACCTATTTAATGTCTTATGAATTTGTCTTCTACTGTTTCCCTTTTCTACATAGCGCCTTCTTTTCTTTCCTTTGATTTTCTCTTTGTTCTTTTCCTCTTGGCATGCTCGATGTGAGTTAACTCTGACCCCAACTGTTACAGTGGAGTGGACAGAGCTGTTCCTCTCTGCACAGGGGACACTGTTCTGTAATGATTTGTTTCTACATCTGTTTCTGCCTCAAGGGAGCATTCGTCTTCAGCGGCTTTCTTGGCATCTAATAGGAAATTAGAAGATGCTCCTGTCTTGACCTGTCATAATTTCAGTAAGAAATTTTACCCCGCTTTCCAGATAGTCAATTTACTAATAGACTTTGGAACCTGTCTCCCATATAGGTTGATAACTTCCTGTAGCAACCTATAGCAAAAGGTGTTTTATTGTAAGCCTAATCTTGATGTACTTTGGCCCCACCTGAATTCCACTGTAATTGCCTTTACAACATATCCTGCCATCATCTTAAGAAGGTTTAGTTCTGAACACATCTGCTGGCAGGGAATTTGTTTTCTTTCTTTTCTAGGAAACTGTAGCTTAGCAAACTATTATACTGTCTGACTTAAATGTTTCTTACTTCATAACTCTTGGTCTAATTTTTTTCAAAAAATGAATACATTAGTTTTAATTTGTTTATTATGCATAATAATCACACTAGCAATTTAGTAATTTTAATAGGAAAAAGTACACCTAAATCTTCTATACTGTTTGTTTATAAACCTCATACCTAGGAGCCACAATACTTTCAAAAGTATACATCAAAGTAATTGTTTTGCCTGGCGCCAGTACAAATTTCTGTTGGGGCCTGCCCTATTTAATATAAATTATATTACCAGTGAAATTTAAGAGGATGTAAGGTGTAGCATGCTCTGCAGGTAGGAAATTTAAACTACAGGCTGCCTTTTTTTTTAAATCTCTGATTTGTTCCTGTAATGTGGCATATTTAACATCCCATATTTTCTGATTAATCTTTTTAAGGAATAGTTTGAATTTTGCATTCATACAAAAGACAAGTTAAAAATTCTTACATTCTCTCAAGCTAACTTGGGAATGAAAAATATCTAAAGCTAGGGGTATCATGGTGAAGCGAGAAAGAGATTTCATTATCTGAAAAAGTCTATTTAGAAGTAAAAACAAAAACAAAAAAATTCAGTCAGGATGATGAGGAAAAACAGGAGCCTTTGACCTAATTTAATCAAATCATCATGCTTCGAGCCCGATGTCTTGCCTCTGTTTTGTCTATATAGACATGAACAGAGGTATAGAACATCCGTGAGCAGAATATGCAGACAACCTCCCATTTATAAATTCATTGAACACAATTTTGTACACTGCTTATAAGACCAAAATGTTAGACTTTTTTGTTAAAGATTTATTTTATTTATTTGAAAGACAGAATTACAGTGAGAGAGAGGGAGAGACAGAAAGAGAGCTCTCCCTTCTGCTGGCTCACTTTCCAAATGGCAGCAACAGCCAGGACTGGGCAAGGCAGAAGCCAGGGGCCTGGAGCTCCATCTGGGTTTCCCATGTAGGTGGCAGGGGCCCAAGTACTTGGGCCGTCTTCCACTGCTTTCCCAGGTGCATTAACAGGGAACTGGATTGGAAGTGGAGCAGCTGGGACTTGAATTAGAATTTTTATGGAATGCTAGCAATGTAGGTGGTAACATAACCACCTCTGCCACAATGCTGGCCTCCAGATGTTGGACTTTAAATGTGTGTCAGGAACACATACACTGTGAGCCTGTCCATTTGTTTTCTAGGGTCCTTGTTTTTCATGGCTTCTGGATCACTTTTTACAGTTACCTTTTTTTGAAAAAAACAGCTCCTTATTCTTAGAGTGCAGTTCAATTTAAATTGAAATACACACCTCTATGCTTTTCTTTTAGTTTCTTACAAGTTTTCTTTTGCCTTAAAAAGGTTAAGTACTCATTCCAAGGGATGACTGAATCCAAAGGCTCAAATTCAATTCTTAAGATGTTGAACTGTGCAGACTAAAAAGGAACAATTAGTAATCCCTGAACATCAATGGTGAAGAGAGCTGGTGTTTTGCCCTCCCTTGGTCTCATACCCCAGTCACCATATTCCTTTTGACAGTGGAGCCCCTCAGACTCTGCAGCAATGGATGAGGTCCTTGGGAGAAACTGCATTAAGAAATAAGGCTTCAAATACATGTAGGGCATTTTCCAGTCCAGCTGATGTATAACTAATAGAGACTTAGCTCTTTATTTCAAACAATGCTGTGTATCACATTCACTTGGACTACTTTGATGTCTTACACTAACATCTATGGTAGAAGCAAGTTTAGAGGATGCCTCTGGGCTTAAGCACTGGGTATAGGATGGAGCTGGTTGTAGAAAAACAGATGTCCGAAGGCTGGGATGATAGATGAACCTTCTCTATCACTTTCTTTAAAATTCATTCTTAGATAAAACGATAGCTTAATAATGGGACTGGTTGTTGGGAGGATCAGACTTCTACAAACCTTCACATGCTTTCTGCCTTTTCCGGAAGTAGGTGACAGGGTAGTTGGCATTCACATCCTCTACTCAACAGAGCAGCTTCTCTGCTGGCACTGTGCTTGGCAGAGCTCCCAGAAAAGCTATGCGATGACAGTAAGGTTAGGGTACAGGAAGTGGGACTGGGTCATATGCACTAAGCTATTTCTTCTGGTCCCTTAGAATGGTTGATTCACTAACACTGCTTATCCCTAAAACCAAACTTCCTGTTGAGCTCTTGGTCATTTAAATTCCCATCATTAACAAACCAGAATCCATTTGGGATTCCTCCTGATCTTCCTTGTCATTTTTGAGATGACGGATCTCTTGTACTGTAAACCTTACCCCACCCATCCCCACAGAGATCCTGGACATCTGTGTAGAAATGATGGCATACCATGGTAAAGTACTATTGAGTGTCCACAATTTTGGATTCATCCTATTAAGCAGTATGTTTATTAACAATTTCATGCTTGAAATTATGTTATAAGCATGGCCAAACAGGAATGAGGCTAGTGTAGTGGCATCTTTATATTAATATCTGCCTTCTATGGAGCTGGGCATATCTACACTTAAAGATAATTCATTACATGGAAGCTCTAGTGTCATTGCTTAAGACTGGTAATTTCTGCTTTAGTTGCCACACTTCCTCAAAATGTATTACCTATAACTATGCTTTCTTCCCACTACTCTTCCTGTTTACATTCTCTCTATAATCTCCAAACATCCAACAGCTGAAAATTTTACCACATTTCACAGAATGATTCTTAAGATACATAACAAATATTAAAAGTTCTAAATGTATATATGTTATTTCAGCAAGCCAGTCAATTAAAATGTTTTCTTAATGTTAAAGTGAATGTGATTTGTTGTAAATATTCTAGCAAGTATTTCTTCCTAGGAAACACTACTTTAAAATTTTTCTATGCTACAAAAATAAACCAAAAATTGTGACCTCATCTGTTTTAAATTTGAATAAATGAATGAATAAACAAGTGAAGTAAAGAATATTCTCTGGGAGTAGCCTTCATGGTGGGCCTCAACAACATAAAGAACAAAAACTTGTAGACATGGCTTCCCACTCTTAGAACCGTGAGGAAGCTGATCTTACCAGTGTGTCTGCAAAGTGGCATGAATGTTCTACATACCTAGATCCTTCTTATTTTTCTGCTATTCTGGCTTTTTAATTTTATTTAGCAATTTTCCTGCCACTGATGCAAACAATATCTAGATTTATAAATGATTCATCTTAAAGTTAAAGTAAAAGATGGTATGGTTGACCCATAAGCTAATCTTCAGATTGTACCTGAAGATACAGATTTAGATCGTAGAAAGAATGCTGGATTTGGAATCAGATATTCAAGAACTTAATGTCAAGCCTTAATGTTCTCAGCTATTAATTGGATATATCTCTTAACCTCTCAATTATCACAAGTCTAAAATGTAGATTGTCATAGAATGATAGTATATAGTTTTTAAAATGTATATCATTTTAAAATATATATTGAGCTAAAAAAAAGTGAGAATTCTGTTAAGTCTCTTTATAAAGATTTTGAATATTACAAAAATCCCAGAGGTGGTCATGTAGCAGGCACCTATTACTCCTCTGAGGCAAGATGACCCCTAAACGCTTCTATTCAGATACAAATCTATATTGTTGGAAAATTCCTTCAGAGGAGGAGGTGCTGTAGGATTTTGCTCCACAGGAGAAGCCTTTTCATTAATTATTTATGGTTCATCACGGTTCTTTTGTTTTCTACCTTTGTTGCCACTTAATATTTCTTCTATTCCTCTATTCCTTCTTCCATTTTGTGCTCTATCGTAGCATCCCTTTCTGTGAGTTTTCCTCCCATTCCTTTTCTCTGGCCAACCTCTTTAGTGACTTTCTCCATTTTCAACAAACTCCTCCTCTCTCTGGGGTCAGGCGCCTTGACCTCTGCACAGGAAGAAGATTCCACAGTGTTCCTCAACCACTGACTCAAATATGTGCAGCCCTGCTGGTGAGGAAACATCCCTTCATGCTGCAGTTGAAGCCCATTTCCTATCCGTATTTCTTCAGAACAAGTTTCAAGACAGCTGGTCACCATCCTTTAGGTTAATCCTTCCTAGACAGTACTTCAAAAACATTATATCACTTTTCAGTCTTTTTTTGTCAAGCATGAGTTATAGAACTTCCTTTAACTTTTTCTCATAAGGCGTATTATTCAGTCTTTTAATAAACAGCATGGTGTAATTGAAAGAAGATGGGCTTTGTTGTTAGACCTGGGTTTGAATCTGGGCTGTATTAGTCACTCACTTGCTATCTGACCCCAGTCAGTGCCCCTTACTTCTCTGAACTTCAGTTTCCTCATCTGTCAGGTGAGGTTCATGGGGCCTATTTTACAGGGTCCTTGTCAGAAATGATCATACATGTAACACTGATTGTGTGTAATCTCTAATAAATGTTGGTCTTCTGCCCTCCTCCTTTTCTGTATATCAGATCACTATTTCTTATTGGTTATGAAGCTCAGGCTTGAACACAGTGTTCAGAATTGGAAATAATTCTCTCTCTCCATTGTCTTATCCCCAGAATTCATGATGTAAAAAATTTTTCCCATCACTGGACTCCTCTGAAGTATTTACTTCACTTCTGTATGTTCCTGGAGTCTGCTGTTCTGCCCATAGGAACAAGCTTCTCCCAGAAACCAGCTCCGAGAAAAGAACAAGGAGGGGAATCAAGATGAAAAGGTGCATTTCACTGGCATCAGAGGAGTGCAGGCAAGCTCTTAACCTGGAGGAGTTTCCCAAGCTACCCCGGAGGTCTGTCTGTGACACTTTCCAAGATAGGCATCCATCAAGTGGCCTTCAAGTCATTTAAAAACACTGAATCACTCATTCTTAGGTTTCCAGCCTCAGGGTGCAGTGTCCCTGCTACACTGTAAGATGGTATCCTTGTGTACCCACTCTAGACCAGCACAGAGTCATGCCTGGGAGAATAGCTTAGAGAGTTGAGGGCAGGCTGGACTTCAGGAACCCTAGCACTGGGGTTAACTTTTTCTCCAAAACCAGTGTTGGCTCTTTTGTGGTTTAATTGCATAAAATAGGTGCTCAGAAAATATTCTTTGATGTCATCTAGTATCAACCTTCCTTTCTCATCCCATTGGCTTTCTCCTTTCTGTATCTCTTATCCTCTATGCAATTTGGAAATAGCACTTCATTCACTGCATCAAATGGGCTCCAAGTAACTTCTGCCAGTTCTAGCTTTTTGTGTGCATCTTTGAATGGCTACTTGAACTTTCTTTTTTGTGGAGTTACTCTTTGAGTTTAAAACTTTGGGCATTTGAAGATTGAGCCACTTAGACTTACCCAGAATTCCAGCATTCTGTTTATAGATTCTTACTAATAGCAAATGGACAAAATCTAGGTTGTTGTTTCATGCCCGTGTTGCTGTTCCCTCTTCTCTGCCACACCTCTACAAGAGATAAGCATCTAACTGACCTATGCCAAGATAGTGGGAAGGGAGGAGAAAGGGAAGGGGCCTGAAATACTCTCATGGGCTTTTCAGCCGGATCCACATGCCTTAAGGGCTGATTCTGAGGCCAGAGTAGCCAGCTTGTTCTTATATCCAATTTAAGTGTTTTTAAATTCATTTTAAGGAGGAAGAAGAATATATTAATGCAAAAAAAGTGTTAAAAAGTCTGAAAATTAAGAAATGAGAAACTTGAAGATGAGCCAGATACAAAGTTTCGTGACAAAGTGGTGTTATGGAGTGCAGTTGGGTCTCTTGATGGTTATTCTTGGAATACCATTATGGAAATTACCTTGTGTATATCTCTTTTCATTTATTTCCAAAGTACTTATGAGGCCAGTGCCTTCCTGGGATTATAAAAGTAATTAACACCTATTGAGTTGAATAAGTAGAAAAGCCTAATAAATCTTCATGTAACTCCAGCTTGAAGCATGTCTTTCTGCTCTGTGAGTCACTAGAATGTGTGAGCAGAACCATTTCTGATCTTAGGATAAAAGAATGCTCCAAGAAAGCTGTCTTGTTTGTTGCTTCTTTAAGTGTACTAATATATGTATTTTCAAAATTGAGATAGCGAGTGCCTGGAACTGTTGTTTATCTTTAGAGCTAGACATAAAGAGTTTAGTCTTAGAAAATCACAGAGAAAGGGAGTTAGTAGGGCTCGGCACTCATAAAAACCTGGAAGGAAGTGTGAGGACAGTGAACAGAATGAGGAAGCTGGCGAAAGTATAGACCTCAGGTACTGGGGCATACATGCTGTGCTGCACATGAGGAGGTGCCAGAAGAGGCAGCTTTTGGGGAGAGATGATGCAATCTAATTTGGACATGTTTGTTTTTATATGGTAGTGAAATATCCAGTCTATATATTTTGTAGGCCTTGAGAAATGTGAGATTGAAAAGAAAGATCAGGCCTGAAGGTTGGGGCTCATCTGAGTGTAGGTGCTAATTGAATTCATGTGGGTATCCTAAGGGATTATATAGAGAAGAAAAAGATGAGCAAGGAGCCCCTGCCTGACCTCTGAGACATGAGGTAGTAACTCCTGAAGGGAGGAGGGAAAAGGCAGAAGAAGAAAGAGCAAGCAGATGGAACTGTCTGAGAAGCCCCGGGGGCCCAAGGCCCTGCCATTGAGGCTATGAGAATGCTGAGAAGCCCATTGCCATGTGGGAGATGGCATAGTACTCTAGCACCAGGAAGCCACTTGAGAACATCTGTAAGGAGCCAGGGTATTTGACGGCTGTCACAGAATCCAAGAACAAAAGCTAGGACTACAGAAAGGAGAGGCAAAACTAGGGCAAAATCTTGGTCAGGGCATCTTGGTCCCTCTCTGTGAACCACTACAGTGCTCTGTGAAGACAGCATTTGTTTCATGAATTAGTGAGGGAAGCAGAAAATGAATCAAGTAAATAAGCCAATGTAGGCAATCATGGATTCTTTAATAACTGAGAGCACAATACTAAACAGTGCCTTTAAACATCACTAGCAGACCTAATATGCAAAACTGGAGTGAGGTGGGAAAGGAGTTGAGAAAAAGAAGGAAACACCGTAGACAGGGAAGAAAGAAGGCCACAGTAGGGAGTGAAGAAGGCCAGGCACTTCCTGGAGTGTGCAGGACAACCTACATCTATGGCTTGAGCCTTTAATTTGTTTTGTATTTCTAACTGTTTCTTAGACATTGACCTCATTTCTCTAACGAAACTTCAAGCTTCTGGGCAAAGGCAGAACTACTTTTGTGTATTTCTTTCATACCTGATACAGTTCTACAAAATTTACTCCACACTTGATGATAGGTGAAGAGAAAGAAAGGGAAGTTTTTAGTAATTTCTAAAAATGAATAATTATACAGAAATTTCATCAGTGAAAACATCCAGTGTTAATAAATCAAACTAAATCCTTTCTTCACTCAGACACTTTTATTTTAAAGATTTACTTATTTGTTTATTTGAAAATTAGAGTTACACACAGAGAGAAGGAGAAGCAGAGAGAGACAGAGACAGAGAGAGAGGTCGTCCATCTGCTGGTTCACTTCCCAGTTGGCCGCAACGGCCGGAGCTGTGCTGATCTGAAGCCAAGAGCCAGGAGCTTCTTCCGGGTCTCCCATGCGGGTGCAGGGGCCCAAGGACTTGGGCCATCTTCTACTGCTTTCCCAGGCCATAGCAGAGAGCTGGATTGGAAGTGGAGCAGCCGGGTCTCGAACCAACGCCCATATGGGATGCCAGCACTGCTGGCAGTGGCTTAACCTGCAATGCGACAGTGCTGGCTCCTCAGAAACTTTTCAACTTTGATTTTCTAAATAATTTATCAAACTTCTATCCCTAGGATAGTTGCTAAATGTGTCGCATGTGATGTCCTTCTAGGTGGGCTGCACAATGTTAACAAAATGAAGAAATGAGCCTAAGAAATTTGAGTTATGCTTCTCTCTCTTCCCGAACTTCTTTTATGGCTATTCATAGAAATACCCACCAGTGTATGCAGATGAATTAGAGGCAATGTTATTCTGGAAGAAAATCACTTTGATTTAATATTGTGATATAATGACCTACAAAGAGAACTTGAGCTTACATGGTAAGGTGATGTGTATATGTGGGAGCAAAAGAGGGCTGTTGAGAAAACTTGGTGGTAGCAGTTAATTTTGAACTTGGGAAATACTCCAATAGTTAGTCTACCAGATCTCCTTTTTCCTGGATACTTGGGAAACTTCAACTTTTCTGTATTCATTAGTTTATATGCAATAATGATATAAAGTAAAACAAATGGTACTGGGACAGGTGTTCAGCCTAGAGGTTAAGATAATCACATCTCACATCGTAGTGCCTGGGTTTAAAGTCAGCACTGGCACCTGACTTCAGCTTCTTGCAAATTCAGACCCTAAGAGGCAGCAGTCCTGACTATATGTAGTTGGGTCCCTGCTACCCAGGTGAGGTTGAGTTCTTCACCCTTGCCTTCAACCCTGGCCCAGCCCTGGCTTTTGCAAGCATTTAGGGGAGTGAATCAACGGATGGGAATTCTTTCTCTGCCTCTCAAATAAGTAAACACAAAAATTTTTAAAAGAAAGAAAATGCTCTTGTAAGAATAAAAAAAGCAATTTCCATCTTCATATACTTTAACAGCATATGAACATGTTTTTCAACCTTTTAAGAAACACAATTCACCTTTTGCTAATTAACAAGATGAAAGTACTGCCAATTTAAGAAGTTGATTCTGAAAGTCACGGAGTGAGTGGCTTCTGTACTTAACTTTATAATGTCCTGCCACAAATGCTTCTATAAGAGCAATGGAGAAATAGCTGGAAAATGTTACTCATTTTATTGAATATACCAGAGTTGTTTGTGTCCATTTCTAGGTAGTAATTTCTGTTTTAGAAGTGAGTTTAGTAGGAGATACCTACCCTTGATTTGATCATGACTTTTTTTGTTTTGTTTTGACAGGCAGAGTGGATAGTGAGAGAGAGAGACAGAGAGAAAGGTCTTTCTTTTGCCATTGGTTCACCCTCCAATGGCCGCCACGGCTGGCACTCTGCAGCCGGCGCACCACGCTGATCCAAAGGCAGGAGCCAGGTGCTTCTCCTGGTCTCCCATGGGGTGCAGGGCCCAAGCACTTGGGCCATCCTCCACTGCCTTCCCGGGCCACAGCAGAGAGCTGGCCTGGAAGAGGGGCAACTGGGACAGAATCCGGCGCCCTGACCGGGACTAGAACCTGGTGTGCCAGCGCCGCTAGGTGGAGGATTAGCCTATTGAGCCACGGCGCCAGCCCTGATCATAACTTTTTAAAAGTTATTTATTTATGTCAGAGCTACACACACACATACACACACACAGAGACAGAGAGGTCTTCCATCTGCTGGTTCACTCTCCAAATGGCCCTGAGCCAAGCCAAGTAGGGTGCCAGGAGCTTCTTTCAGTTCTCACATGGGTACGGGGCCCAAGCGCTTGAGCCATCTTGCACTGCTTTCGCAGGCACATTAGCAGGGAGCTGTATTGGAAATGGAGCAGCCAGGACTCGAACCTGTGCCCTTTTGGAATGCTGATGCTGCAGAGGGTGGCTTAGCCCACTATGCCGCAGCACCAGACCCTGACCATAACGTTTAAAGCACCTAGAGATGTGAAAAAAATCAAAGGGCACCACTCCAGTGCATCTCTTAACAGGGTGAAGAGGAAAAGGCAGACCCAGACAGGCTTGCTTCATCTGAAAGAATTTTCACATGAAAGATGGACAAATATCAAATACGAATGTTTATCAGACCTCACACAGATCTGTTCCCTGTGGGAACATCATGTGGCATAGATCTGTCCCAAAATAGAATACAGAAAGCACTATAAAATGTATAGACTGGGAAAAACAATAGCCAGTCTTTATTATGCACTCTAACACATGTGAGTACATTAGGCATTTTGGTATTTTTTTAAATGACACATGAGACAGTATCACTAATAAAAATGTGACAGTAGACCCTGAGCTCCTGGCTCAAAAGAGAGCAGCAATGTATTAGACAAGACATCTATTAAAAAGATGACAGTGGTCCTAATGGAAAACCAATTGTGCTGCTCCACTCCTATTTGAGAACTTCTCTGATTGCCAAAAGAGTGAGTGACTGTGAAATTGAGAGAGCATTGCAGAAGGCAGGTAACTAGAGTCAGTTAATTCCAAGCTGTAGAAGCAAGATAGTACATATGCTTCAGTAATGAGAAGTTGCCAGGGCAGGGTTTTTTTTTTTTTGTTTTTTTTTTTTTTTTTGTTTTTTTTTTTGCAGATGAAATAGTTTTAGAAATAGACAGTAAGCATTAATTTTAAAGTCTTAGGCACTTAAACATTTATGTAAATCTGCTATTTTCCCAATCCTTAAAGACAGAGAATCATGTGGAGAGTTGTAGCATATTTTATTTCTTGCCACTAAATTGATGAGAATTACGATGTCTGAATTCTGCTGTACCACTGGAAGACATACAATAGAACTAAATAGGTGGTTGAATATGTATGTAAATGGAAAAGCACAACAAAACTTTTTCACCAGATGGTGTTCAGATACACTACTTGTTTATTTGTGACCTATTTACTATTATCCTGTTCTTCCTCAATGCACAAAGGATTCAAGGCTCCTTGCAAAGAACAAATGGACCTCAGACAACCAGTTTTCAATGACCAAAGATGGACCGTGAGATCCGCGACATTTAGTAATTTGTCGTTTTTCTCAGGCACAAAGTTGAATTCTGGCTCCTGGAAGCTCATGTTTGGAAGAAAATCATTAGTCTGTGAGCCAACAACATTCAAGAAGTCACATCCCAGTGTGGCTGGATTGTTTCCTAATCTGAGTTTACACAGTAACTCTCTTAAAGAGACGATACCATTTTTGTGGTTGTTTCTTTGTGAAAGTAGCCATAAAGTGAGATATGAGTCCTTGATAGAAGTTGGAAAGGGGGTTAACTTGTGGTATGAGGATATGTACAGGAAATGCTTGCCTCTAGATAGTAATACAGTTTCAGGAGAAATCTCTAAACCTGAGCAAAATATTTCCTGGATTCCCAAATTTAGAGACTGTGAGTTTGGGGGTTTGCCAAGTCCTTAAAAACATCAAGGGCATACTAAAATATAGTAGAAGACTCCAGAGAAAAAGACAAGGGAACTAAAGGATTTGCTTAAAATGTGTATTTTAAATCCTATCCTCCTACTGACCACATGACTTTGGGAAACTTCTATGACCATTTCCTTGGCTTCTCCAATTAGAAACAAAATGAAACTTCTTGTCCCCAAACTGCTCACCCTTTTCTTTGGTGTACCTCAAAGAAAGGCAGCTTGCTCCTTTTGCAGAGTTAATTGATAAATTTGGGTCCAGTCAAGTAAAAGAGAAGCAAAAAAAAAAAAAATCCCTATGAGCATTATTAAAAAAGGCTCCTCAAGGAATCATGGACAAAATTTTGGGTCCTCAGCTATCCTCAAGGCAGAGCAACCCTGTTTTTGTCATTTATGTAGGATGGTGTGTGTGGGAGAGGATGGGGACATGGAAGGAACACGCATCACCCACTGTGGACTTCCCCTGTATCACATGCAGGCCACCTTCCAATCTCTGGGCTTTTGGGGATTCCATTGGTGCAGTGGGGCTTCCCTTGCCAGCTATAACACTGGACCAGTAAAACCAAATCCATTCTCATGTTGAAGACCAAACAACTCCTTGACTTGTTTGGTGAATAACGTGTAATTGAACCCAGTGGGACCCCAAAGAGTGGATTAGGACTCTGGTGTAAGTGCTGTTTTGTGGCTTCCAATGGGAGCTCTAGAATTTGTGCCATCCAAAATATCAAATTTCATCACCGCTCAGGCTGACGCTGTGGTGTAGTGGGTTAAGCCACCGTCTGCAAGGCTGTATCCTGTGTGGGTGCCGGTTCACAACCCGACTGCTCCACTTCGATCCAGCTCCCTGCTCATATGCCTGGGAAAGCAGTGGAAGATGGCCCAAGTCTTTGGGCCTCTGCACCCTCATGGGAAACCTGCCTGGCCCAGCCCTGGATGTTGTGGCCATCTAGGCAGTGAACCAGTGGATGGAAGATAGCTCTCTCTTCCTCTCTCCCTATTTTCCACCCTCCTCTATCTCTTTGTAATTCTGACTTAAAAAACAACAACAACAACAACAACAAAAAAGATTCACAGGTGACTTAAATGTGGAGCCAGGCCTGAGAATCCCATTTTTAAAAAAGCAAAAAACTTCATCACCCCTAAGAAAGCCATCCTCAGATCCCACTCCCAGCCTGCCTGGGGAACAATGTTACTTAATACTAACTTAAATCCCTCTCACTGTAATGAAGTTTTGTCTTGGTCTATTTGGGGTAATGAAAGGTTACCCACTTCCTATTCCCTTTCATGGTTTTGAAGTTATTTTTAAGCAAACCAACTTCAAATTCAAACATAAAAGATAATATTTCTTCATCTCACCTGCTTACAACCTCATTGTTCTTTTCACTGTATCTGAAAATAGTCTCCAAATTTGCAATATGTTAATTTCTGGGCTATATGTTGGAGATAAGACAGGCACTCAAATTTGTAATTGCCCTTGGATTACAAATCACCAATTGCCTTCTGTGTTGCCTCAGCCTCCCACAACACACAAACACACACACACCCCTGAATTTGCTCTAGATAGCAATAACTATGGGGTCTTTGACAAAGGGTACCTTGCTATATGATGGCTCAGAGATTCTTTGTGCCTTTCCATCCCCTTGAGATTATCTTCTTGCATGTATTTTATACACACAAGTATCCAATTTATGTTCCCTTCCTTCATCTCTCTCTCTCTCTCTCTCTCTCTTCCCTAGTTTTCTCTCTCTTCCAGTTCTTCCAGGTCTTTCAGAATATATCTTCCCATTTTCTTCCATGCCTTTTCTTCCATCTTGTCATATTTCCAGAGGGGCACAAGTAATAAACGTATCAGGGAAGGGAGAAACCATATGTTTTGAGGTAAAATGTAACAGAATAAAGAGCGAATTCTATTTATCTCCTGCCCTTGAAAATGCCCAGAAGCTTCCATTCAGACCCTCCATGAAAGTTTTCTTCCACTGTCTTATTAAACCCTGGTATTTCTCAAATGTCAAATTCCGAGATGAATTTTTAAAATATTTCTTATAAACTTCTGTAGTTCTTTTAATTACTTGGAAATAGCTCAGAAAAGCATTTTTTTCTATGATTTCTTTTGTAAATGTACTACATTTTAGGTCGTAGGCTTTTGTCACCAACCCAAGGCTCTTAACTATTATGTCTACCTTTTGTTCCTACAAAGTAAAACATGTTGCAACTTTGAAAAAATTTATACCCAATTATTGTGACAACATCAGGCCACTTCTAGTCTAATAATGATTTGGTTAGCCGTGAACAGGGGAAAATATTCCTCTGATGTGCGGAATGCAGCTGAGGAAAACACCTTAGGGTACTGCAAGGAAATGTCTCCAGAAGGCTGGCAGGCAACCTGATTGGCAACTTCGGTGTGTGAGCAGGACTGAGAACCTGCAGTTTGGACACTGGAGTTCTGATCCTGCTCTTGCCATCCTCTTTATTTCTAGAGAAGCGTTCTTGTTTCCATGCGTGATATGGTGTTTTGCAAACATGGTCTCTTATCTGCCCGTGTGTCTAATCCAGAGCTTCAAACGCAGTAGGTACTTAGCAGTCGCTCCCTGAACTGAATGAAAACGAGGCAGAATCATGGTTCTTCATTATCAGATATGAAGTTGAATGAAATTAAATGAAAACGTTGTAAAGTACTCAGGTTAAACTGTGTCCAACAATCATTAAATCTTCCATGAGTTTCCAGATCTTTGAAAGAGGATGCAGATCTCTAGGGCATTTTCAGCTGTGCACAGAGATGTGAATGTGTGTGTGTGTCCCCTCATAGGTTCTTACATAGCAGAAGGAAGGAAGTCGGGAAAGAGGAGAAAATAGAGCTATTGACTGAAGAGCCGTAAAGCTGTTTTTAGAATGACTGCTTCTGTTGTATTGGGGAATGCTTCCTTTGAGAAAGGGTATATTATGCATCCTCTTTCCATGAAGTCTATTTTGGGAAGAAATTGCAGACGATCATATATTACCCACTCCCAAGGATCTCTTATCAACACAGCCTCTATTCTCGTTACACACCGAGCAAAATAAATTATTCTGTTTTCAGGAATATCAACCCAAGACAATCAAAATATCCACTAAATCACTACATTTATTAAGGAAGCGCTGATTTTTGAAAAGTGCTAACTTCACCTCTAAAAATAGTGAGAGCAAAGGACTGGTGGTGTCTGGCTTGAGCATTCAATCCATTTCACCAGGGCTGCGTTCAGGAATTGTTTTCAAAATAGCACGGGGGTGTCCTCCTCTGGGTGAAGATTTATCTGCCTTTGGCAACTACTCCAGTTACTGTGGAAGGAGACGTTTACTTCTCATTACTTTTACAAATTATGTGTTTAACTTGGTCTCTATAGAATTAATTCATGGGAGGCGGGCAGAGCAGAGTGGAGTGAAGGCTTTCAAGGCAAGTTCACACATTTGAGATTTACGGCAATGGCTGCATTTTCCCCCTGAGTTCTGTTTCCTTCTGAAAGCAGTCTGCATCCTGTGTGCACGTTGATTTAAATGTTAAAATAAAACAATTAAATGTTTAGCCATAAAAAGTTATTTAATCATTAAACAACGACCATTTTCTTTCGCCCTTTAAACGTGCATTCAGTCAGCTGGGATGCTGGTTTACAGTCTCGTTAACTGCAAGGATCACAAAGGAAAGGTTAGCGGGATCACCCCCAGCAGCAGGCAGCTCTGAAATGCCCCATTGTCACATGAAACGTTCCACGAGACGCTGCTTCAGCTGTCTCCCTCGCACACTCGGCTCGGAGGGAGGGACGTGTGAGAAGAATACAACCCCCAGTTCCAGAAGCAGCCCTCTGTTCATTCAAGGAGAGGAACAAAAGAGGGCCTTGCATTTACTCTCTCTCGCATTGCCCTGTTGATCGCTGTTGTTGTGGGTAATTCAGGTCTTCCTGCAGCTCACCTGTACCGTGGGGCAGGTATAGCCTTGCGGGTCCACAGGTGAAGGAAAGACTGAATGTTACTTCTTGGGAAAACAAGGAGGAGTCAGTATTTTTCTTTCTTCCTTCTCTTCCTTTCTTCTTCTTCCTTCTCTCCCCTCTCCCTTTCCCTCTCCTCCCTCTCCCCCTCTACTTCCACCTGCACCTCCCCCCCTTCTTCTTTTAATGGCCTTCTTTCAACACGTGGGCGTTTTATCACTCATTTTAAAAACATAACTTCACACCATTTTTGAACCAGCCTGAGACCCAGCCCTGGATTGTTATTTACAAAATGGCCCCCTTCTCCTCAGACAGGGTGATCACTGGTGCCTGTTAACTGCTACACTGTTGGAACAGCACTGGTTGTGAACTTTGGCTTTATGCACTACAATCCATGGTCACACCAGCCTCCAGCAAGGAATCACAACTTTCCGAAAAGAAGAATTGCTTCTCCAACGCAGCAGTGAGCCTTTTGATTCCTCATTCTGCCTCTGTTGGGTGTTCATTCTCACCGCCAAGCAGATAATCCACCCTGGAAAAGACAGTCCTTTGCTTTTAAGCAGCCGGGTCATAGACACAATCGGTTGTTAGATCAGTTTCC
The DNA here is from genome assembly GCF_964237555.1 of Oryctolagus cuniculus. NCBI lineage: Eukaryota > Metazoa > Chordata > Mammalia > Lagomorpha > Leporidae > Oryctolagus > Oryctolagus cuniculus. The sequence continues at coordinate 68,171,750 of NC_091442.1, forward strand.
AAGAAGACAAGACCCACTAGTTCTTTATGTCTTAGAGAACTGCATGATTTGATAGTGAACTCCACTGTAGATGGAAAAAGTAGAAACATACAGAGTTCAAGAGACTTGGCCAAGATCTCACAGCAGAAAATTGGTTGGAAGGCAGGATCCTTGGGTGGTTGTGTTTTCAGCTGTGCAAACATCATCTTTGCTGGTTTAATAAACACTTCTTCTGACCTGCCCTCACAGAAGATAACTGCTTGCTAGTCTTCATCCATCATTCACATCTACATGGTCTCCAAGACAGAAACGTGTATCTCCAAGACACCTGTCAAATCACCAACATTCTGACCTCCTTCAGACCCAACAATCCAGTTTTCCCCACTTATTTTCAGATTTCTATTTTCTCATCTTCTCATTTTTAACCTGGTCTCTGCAGAGAAAACTTTCTGATTCTGAACTGAAATATTCAGAGAATTAGGAAAACTTTTATATATGTCTTTGGATACTGTGCAGTCAAGTTCTACATTTCTCAGCTCTGCAAGCTGCTTCCTAGGTAAATACTGGGGGTTGTTCTCTAACCAAAGTTCGTTGAGCCATTGCTCTCAAGAGCAATACTTCTTCATGCTTTCTATCTTTTTTATTTAGTGTTGCATCCTTCAAGCATTTGATTTCTTGAAGCAGTGTTCTGTTTCACTGGCTCATAGTGTATCATGACCACAAAATTTAAATCATTTTCATCTTTAAAGGTGAAAGGAAGATAGGGTTAATTTTTAAAAAATCTACGCTTGTTGCAAAAAAAAAAAAAAAACCAACTCTTATCAATCTGATCTTTCAAAAGAGATGCATTTTTTTTTTTACTTTTATTTATTTTTTTTTTTTGACAGGCAGAGTGGACAGTGAGAGAGAGAGAGACAGAGAGAAAGGTCTTCCTTTGCCAATGGTTCACCCTCCAATGTCCGCCGCGGCCGGCGCGCTGCGGCCGGCGCACCGCGCTGATCCGATGGCAGGAGCCAGGAGCCAGGTGCTTTTCCTGGTCTCCCATGGGGTGCAGGGCCCAAGCACCTGGGCCATCCTCCACTGCACTCCCTGGCCACAGCAGAGGGCTGGCCTGGAAGAGGGGCAACCGGGACAGAATCCAGCACCCCAACCGGGACTAGAACCTGGTGTGCCAGCGCCGCAAGGTGGAGAATTAGTCTAGTGAGCCGCGGCGCCGGCCCTAAACCAAGGTTTTATGTCAGGTATTTTTATGAATACACATTTCTACTCAATTTTAAACTAAATTCAACTAAAAATATTCTATACTTTCAGGGGGATATTCAGTCAACTCATCAAGAAAGATAATTGATTAGACTGATTATTTGACCTTACCCAAATATAGTCATTGACAATGAATGAATTTTTTTAATGTGTCAAGACATAGGTAGCTGTAACTAGAACAGACATTAAATATGTGATGGTGGCAGAAACGGCAGGATGTTCTTATTTGTAGTAAGAACTATAGAGAGAAGCCATGAAAGATGGAGAGAGAGGAGCAATGTTGCACTCAGGAAAAGCTGAATGAACAGAGCCTATTTCAGGGTAAAATATGTGGTACAACTCAACATAATTGAGTGCTTTTAAGAAGATATACTTTCAGCAACTCCTTTGTTTCTTAATGTACATACTACATTTGAGCAAAATGCTTCTTTCCTGTGGGCTGGACAGTAGGAAGTAATCTATCTTCAACTTTGTTTGGTTTGTAAATAAAACTGTGGACAGGGTCTACTGAACTTTGGACAGGCAGGCACCATGTGCTCTCCCTCGCTCTTTGAGGCAGGTTAAAAGATACAGCCGTGACCACCACCTTATCCTTCAGGGAGTGTTTATAGTAGATTGAAAAATATGCTCGGCACCCATAGCTGCCTTTCTGTACAACTAGCCCAACCCAAGGGGACTGACCAGCAAGACTGACTTCAGTGAGAACAGATGAGAGAGCTTAGGGTGACCTTTGGCACCTTCAGCACTTGCTTTTGGCCTTCACCTACTGAATTTTTAATTTTCACAGAGTTCAGTAGAAAAATGGATGCTAGCCATCTTTCTTTTGGTCTGCTGCTTTGCAGTTGGGATTCTTTGCCTTGGGATAATGAAGCAGGCTGTCATTTCCTCCCCCTAAATAATACATTACAAAGTGGAAATGCAAATTTCCTGTGCAAGCTCTAAGTAGCAGGTGGTATTTCCTTAATATATTGTTTCTGACCTTTGGGGAAATTGGTCTTATGAGCTGACTTTGGAAAATGAAAATAGCATCAAAGTCCTACATTTTAAATATAACAATATCTTAATTTTTAAAAATTAGACTGGAGTACTACTTCAAGAAAAGACATATGTATTTTACTGTTACGTGTTATTTTAAGTTTTTAATTCAGGAAGGACAAGAAAAGGGATATGACACAATTGGACTTTCTAATTCATTAATAAAATTTTTAAAAGAAAGAAAACATATTTTTAAGTGTTACTTTAAACCTTTACTGTTAACTAATGCTTTGATACATTTAGTTCACAAAGAGTTAAATGTGAGACTATTCAGATGGGTTGAGCTGAAGGTAAAAACATCTGTATTTTTCATTCATTTGCTCAGCAGCACTAAATTTCAAGCTTGTTTTTTGTTCAGCATCAAAGAAAAGGTTGTTTTATGGTTATTGGATTTTTTTTAACCTACATATTTCATGAAAGGGACTCAAGTCACTGGGTCTTTATATTCTTTTTAGTTATTTTTCTGCCCACAGCCCTTCTGCATACCATCTTGTTGAAAAGGGAAAACATAATTTTATTCCTTTTCTCTTCTTTTGAAGACAAAATTTAAGAGGTTTAAATACCATTCACATTTTGGAATTTCCTTCTTCACTCCCTCCCAAAACCATCATCTCACAACTAAGTAAAGCAATACAATGTTGAAAGACTTAAGAGATCCTTGTTCCTATAAATAGCCTTTATATGATTATATCGTCTCTGCTTATCAAGGGCAACAAGAATGGTGCTCAGGAGCTAACTAAGTTAATAGGAGTGTGTGTGTATATGTGTGTGTGTGTGTGTGTCCGTGTGTGTGTGTGTCCAAATTTACGCAGTGTTTTTAACATGGCAGATAAGGAATTTATATTCTTTTTTTTCCTGCAAAAATCCTGAGTGTTGGACCTATTAGTTGATGGGGCCAGATTGATGCAGTCAGTGGAGGACTAAAATATTTAACAAATCCAAGAAATTGAGGTTTGTTTGAAAAGTTTAAACTTAAGTAGTTTAAATTACTTAGACACATTATCTAAACTTGGATTGTTATCTTTACTCTTTAATTGTTTTGTAGCATAAATTTGGCTTCAAATTCCAGCTTTTCAAGTACAAAAAACTACATTTTCATCCTAAAAACGTAAAACAAGACAATATATTTCATTTAACATTCACATTAATTGTCATTGCACTCCTCCTTCCCAGAAGGAAGGAAAAGTGAGAGGTAGGTTCAAAACCTAGTCTTGTAAAAGTTCATTCAATCTTGGACTGTTCAAGAATATTAATTTTCCAAATAGTTGAGTTAGTGTTTTTAATTTTGAACTTAAAATATTGTTAATGTCGTGTATGAAAATCGGGATAATGTACATGATATGTGTGTCTGCATCTATATCTATATGTGTGTATCTATATCTATGAATGCAATGAGTACAAGTTTATGTATTGATAATGTTTGACCACTGGTGTAAGCATTGCTAAACTTATGGAGTGGGAAAGATCATATTCTTTCATCCTTTTTTCCTTCCTTATTTCTTGAGTTCTGACTATATGCCAAGAACTATGTACCTTCTCCTTGGTATAGGAAAGGTCCTTAATGAATGTGTGTGAATAAACAAAGAAAAGATGTGTAATGAGTTCAATGGATAGTCATAAGGGTAAATTAAATTCAGCAACCTTATTTGGGATATAGGACCACTCACAGTGCTGTGACTGTAGCTGCAACTATATGGTCTTAATAATGTGGAATATAGAGGTGTATGTGTTCAATAGCAAGCAGTGGTGCCCTGTCCCTCCTTGAAAACTCATCTAGACTTGAGAGTGCTCTTTTGGACCATTGATCACCTTTTCATGAAACTAAAAGAAATGTGTGCGGCTGAAGGGCCGACTGAGCCACTGTTAGCAAAAGTTCCTGTTCAACTCGTGATCTAAAGCAACCATTTTCCAAAAAGTTTTCCTTACTTTCTAAAAAACAATTACCAGGACAATCAAAGCCAACGAGGTTTCCCTTGCCTCTGCCATTCAGATCATCAGTGATTTTGACATTCTTAGCATAGACCTCAGACACCAAGTCATTGATTTTTCCACCAGACTTTCATTCCATGTACAGTAAGTTTATTTCTGGACTGAGAGAGGAATATTCCCCTCACTTTGAGAAGTGGGGCTAGGATGCTCTGGAGATGAATTACATCATTACACTCCTATCCTGTGTGATGTGAAGGGAAAGTGTTGCCTCTGGAGGGAGAAGAGCACAGGTTTGGATACTTGCTTTGTCGGTTACTAGCTGCATAGGTGACCATGGAAATGGAGTGCTCCGCAAAGGTGGTACTCTCATAAACATAGTGACAGAGACAAAAGCTTTTTCAGAGCTCCATGGAAGTTTGTGTTTATTATCGTACTGAAGATTACATATGTCTGTTCAGACACAATACTAAACTAGAAGTATATTTTAGGTTTCCTTACCATTTGTCCAATAAGCATCAGTGATAGTGCAGTATACCCCCTTATTTCATTTCATTCTCAACTATCTACATATAGTCTGCAAAATAACTTAGTTTCTCATGAAATCCATTTGTAACAACATTTCATATATTGAGTGACCCTGACAGTGAATCAGAAGTAATTCATGCTAAGATATAAAAATATTATAGAAATATTCACAAAATCATACACTGCTTCCTCAGTAACTACACACGGGTAAGTCTGTCGTTCTGAAATTATTATTCACTGAAAGAATACAAAACATGATGGAATCTAGCCACCAAAAATGTCTATTTTTAAAACATGGGTATGCACTGGGTAAACAGTAAGCAAAGATATATTTTTCTGATCACTAAGCTTTAATTTACCATTTCAAAGATGTGTTAACCATCCTTAATCTTAAACCAATGAGGTCATGATTCACTAGCACTAGACTAGGTGCAGAATGCAATGTCAACAGAGCCCCATTTTACAGTAATATAAAACCTCCAGGATAGAGACTGTCCAGCCAGAAATGAGTTCTTAGGGAACTCCTTTTCTGTCTTAGTTTGCAACAGTATTGTCACTTTCTGAAGATATGTAAGTCTCCGTCAGCTGTTTGAGCTCCTCAGGAGATGTTAACATTTGTTCGTGTATTCACTGGACAGTAACCCTCAGAAAAAGAAGGAGAATTTTCACATCTTCTTAAAAAGAACCACCTAAAAAGAATGTACTATAAGAGAGTGTGAGAGAATGCTATAAGTGTTTTAATTAAATATGCTATCAGTGTTTTAATTAAGATCCAAGTGAATACATTGTGAAATACTACTCCTCACAGTATGACTAAGCAAAAATTTAAATTTTTTAAGGTTTATCTATTTATTTGAAAGTCAGAGCTACAGCGAGAGTGAGTGAAAGACAAAGAGAGAGAGAGAGAGGAAGAGATCTTTCATCCATGGGTTCACTTCCCAGATAGCCTCAACATCCAAGGGGCCAGACCAGTGCCAGGAGCCAGGAACTTCTTCTAGGTCTCCTACTTGGGTGGCAAGGGCCACCTGGGCATCTTCCACTACCTTCCCAAGCCATTAGCAGGGAGCTGGATAAGAAGTGGAGCAGCCAAGACACAAACCAGTACCCACATGGGATGCCAGAGTCACAGGCAGCTGCTTAACTCGCTACACCACAATGCCAGACTCAAGTAATCAAAAATGTATAAGATTTTCAACTGTGGCACTTCCTAAGCACCCATAGTAGAGTAGATAAAGGTAGTGTTGCCTGGATCCAGTGGCATTTTCCTGTGCTTTTTCCAACTGTATAGCAATGACCATATTATTTCATAACATTAACATCTTCCTAATACATAGATCTCCCTGCTTTTCATTAGAGTAGTACCGGGGCTCATGCTGTGGAGTGGCTCTTTTCTTACATCAACCTACTTGTGCATTTACATTACTGTGATTTTACAATCTGATGTGTTGTGGCTATCATTGGACGATGCCAAATTTACTTTCATGAAATCTTGGTCTCTACCTTTTCCACCAACTCATGGTTCATCATGCATCCATTCTCTGTAAAAAACCATGGGAGCACCCAGAAATATCATCTCTTAGTGATGAGTAGTACTGGACAGCTTTTCTTGTGATGCCCACCTTTGTTCAGGTGAATGAAAGTTAATTGGTTGAAAGTGGTCTGCATATAGGTTAAGGCACTTGGAATGCAAACACTCAACTTAGAGGCTGGTGTTCTTCATGCTGTTGGATATTGATTTCCTTATTTTCTCCCCACAGAGCCTCAATGAGTGGTGAGTATCCATTAAAGTATTTGGAGATTTAGACTTGGGCTATCTCTGTGGCAGTATGATAAAGCAGGTGTTACCCTACAGGATTTGAAGGAGTCTTAAGAGCAAGGAAAACCAAGGGGTGGTTTCTTCTGCTAGGGTTCAGAGAATGAAGAGAAGCCAGTGTTCTGAACAGAAACCAAGCCCCTCTTCTTGCTTTGATTCTTCTCCCTTTGTCACCATAGCTGGGAGTCGTGGCTTTATTGTCTCCCAGTAGAAGGAAACTTTTAAGTGTTTATAGCTTTGCATCCTGAAGATACTGTACAGTTGTTGAGTCTGTTGGGGAAACATCAGGAAAATCATGTTGTTCAAGGACTCAAGCTCTTCTATATTAGCCATGCATTCTGTTTGATATCAAACCATAGGTTCAAAATTAACTTATATATTTATAGGGTGGTGTTATTAGTTATTAAAATGTTGTTAAACAATACACTTAGAGTAGAACGTGATCTGTTAGATGATTGTTTAACAGGTGTTCAAAAATAATCTTAGCACAAAGTAGGTACATAAAAATTTGTTGAGTATATAAAATATTTTTGACAGAAATATCTGTGTAATTGCAATACATTATGCATGCTCATTATAGCCTAACAGCATCTGTTTGAATTTGGGTTTTTGGATTTTTTTTGTCTGTGTAACACACATGCAGGCATCATAATGTGATTATTTACTGCTGTTATCTTAAAGAAACTTTTCCTAACTCTTTTAATGGTAGTTTGCAAGCAACATACAATTTTGAACATGGAAGAATTGTTTGCTTTATTGAAATTTTAATTTTATGACTTGCTGAAAGTTTTTTTTTTTTTTGCTTTTAAGATCTGAAGTATAATTGGTAGTCATTAATTAAATTGAATAAAATATAGATTCCTCTCAAAAGAAATTCCTGACAATAGTACCTTTTAAAGCCTGGTTCCTTTTCCCAGCAGCCCAGAGTGTTTTGAAGATAGGAGGAGAACAAGGGAAGTATTTTAAGCTATAAAGTTTTGCAGGGTTGCAGTTAAGTGCTCAAGGCACTGCATTCTTGATGCAGCATCATGTTACAGTAATATTATGAAAAAAAGCTACGGGGAATTCTCATCCATGCCTAGTACATATAGCTTTAATGTTCACATGGCTGGATTCATTCACAAATGGGATCTGTTGGTCAGATGCAGTTTGCAAGCCACTATTATTAAGCTGTTTTACTTTTACTATTAAGTAATGGTTCCTTGTTAATATTATGAATGCGTGTGTTCTTTGCTCTCTCTGTAAATCTTTTGTTCCATTCATTTTTTTTTTCCTGCCTTACAAGAATGTTGGGGGAGGACATCTCGATCCACAAATCAAGTGCTTAAAATAGCCATGCTAGAGCTGAATGAAGGAAATCAGTCTAGATAACATCTTTGTGAAATGTATGCCTATGAACTCTGCATCACACAATACAAAGGAAATTGCTATTGTCCTGTGCAAGTTAGGTGAACAAAGTAGATCAAAAATCCCGTTCTGGTTGCCATGCATATTCCTGTACAGCTGAAATCGGAATCTTAAAGGTCACCGAAATGGCAAGGCTTAAGTGACAAATGAGCAAATCAGAGAATGTGGACTTTAAGTTTAGAATGCAGAGAGTTCTGTAATCATTCACCAGGGTGATACCAGGTTCTTTGATGTTGAACAATGCAAATCATAAACATTGAGGATTGCAGCACCAGTGCAGCTGCTGTTTCTATTACTGCCACCACTGCCACTCTCCCTAGTGCTACTAAATGCTGTCTATTAAGTTCTTATAACCAGCAATTGTGCTGTGCACTTTAGTGGTATTCATTGTATTTAATCACCCCAACAACTCAGTGAGGTATCCACATTACACAAGTTAGGAAATTGAGGTTTAAACTGTTACTGAATCACTCAGTTTGTGCATAGTCGGTCCCAGACCTGATCTGATCTCGGAGGTCTTTCTGGGCCCTTTTCTTTGCCACCCCTATCTAGAACTTTCTCGCCCTGGATATGGAGGGAGTGGAACTCTTTAAGTTTCCAAAATGTCACTCCTAACTCTTAAGCAAATAGAATTCCTTTGGGGAGAATTTTCCCCAGTACCAAAAAAACTGCGTCTGTAATAATCCTGAAAACAGCAAGTACAATCAAAGATGGAACCTTACAAACATCTTTCCTCCATTTAAAAAAATTAAGATTTTTTTTAAAAAGCTCCCAACACCAACAGTGTCTCCCAAGATCAGAAATACCTACACTCGGATGGCTATAAGCCCAGACATACCAGAACATGTATTATCTAGAGCCAAGGACTTGAACACCACTTGCTGGGAGACAAGTACTCACTTCAACAGCTTGTTCAGAGTAGGAATCCTCCCATGCTGAACTGAGGGGGAGCCAGAAAAGCAGTCGAAAACAAAGAGAGTAGTTATTGCTGGGCAGCAAAAGGCCCCAAGCACACCCTCAGGTTCTGCTCTTCTCTGATGTAACCAGGCAGAATGCTGGTTGACTCCCTTTAAAAAGAGTCCGTAGTCAGCTTCCTGAATGTGTGCAGAAGCTCATGTTGTTATTTACTACCCATCTTTGGAATTCCTTTTGGACATGACCAATGAGTTACAGCTGGATTTTAGGCAGCATGGTGCACTATTAACTAGCTGTCAGGAGCAGCTACACCCTTTGGTCCACAATGAAATGAACACAAATAAAAAAAAAAAGAAAAGAAAAGAAAGGCCGGCGCCGCGGCTCAATAGGCTAATCCTCCACCTAGCGGCGCCGGCACACCGGGTTCTAGTCCCGGTCAGGGCGCCGGATTCTGTCCCGGTTGTCCCTCTTCCAGGCCAACTCTCTGCTGTGGCCTGGGAAGGCAGTGGAGGATGGCCCAAGTGCTTGGGCCCTGCACCCCATGGGAGACCAGGAGAAGCACCTGGCTCCTGCCTTCGGATCAGCGCGGTACGCCGGCCGCAGCGCGCTAGCCGTGGTGGCTATTGGAGGGTGAACCAACAGCAAAAGGAAGACCTCTCTCTCTGTCTCTCTCTCACTATCCACTCTGCCTGTCAAAAAAAAAAAAAAAAAAAAAAAAAGAACACAAATCTGGATGTACCAGAGGAAAATTCCAAGCAGACCAGGAAAGCAAAAACCACCGACACCATCTCCATAATAATTGTAACTCAGAAACATGTACATTCTACAAAGAGGACTGTTCTGCCACCTCAGAAACAGCTTGATAAAGGTAGGAGCTTTGTGCTCTAGCCCACGACAAACAATACAAAAAAGAAATCTAGTGCAGCTTGTTTCTGAGTCAAGAGGGCATTTCTTACCAGTCCTCAAAGACAGACCCATCACAGAGAATAGTAACACGTGCAATGCCAAACCAGTTGCTACTCTATATCCATTCTTCATGTCCCCTCATGCACAGAAAATTACCCTTTCTGGGATCTGGGTACATCTGATTTGTCTGAGGGGGTCAAAGTGACCCCATTGTCCTTGCAGAGACAGCCTGGCTTGTTGCAGATGGCAGGGAATTCTGCGGGGGCCCTAGTAAGAGACTTTCTCCTTGTGCTGGACATTGACATTTCTGGAAGTGCGGCCATGAACAGCTGTCCTCCTTACTCCGAGGGGGGTGAACTGAGAATAGATTGAAGATGGTGACACAGAATCATGGGAGGAATGTGAAGCTCTGAGGATTCTTGACCCACTGAATTTACCAACACTGGGGGGCATCGTCTCTAGGCATTTTGTTATGCTAGATTTAAGCACATTATTTAATGTGGTTAAATCCATTCAAAGTGGGGCTCCCTGTTATACCCAAAAGCATACAAGAGAAGTTTTCTTTAGTTGGCTCCCTGAGACACAGCATTAATTCTTTATCTAGGTTCTTACAGATTGTATTAATGTCCATTGCTCTTCCTCACAGACACTGTTTCACAGGAAATGTAGGAAGATAAAGTCATACTTAGTATGTCTTGTCATGTTTCTAAGATGCCCATTTTATTTCTCCTCTCCCACTTTTGGGTTTCAAAAAAGAAGTCTCTCCCTTCGTCAACTGCTTCCCTGTTGGAGGGAGGAATGGTAGCTGTGTAAGCATTGTTTTCCTATGATAATGTTTCTCAGAGTATGCCTTTCTCATATTTTTTTGAAAAAAAATCACTGGGCACTTCCTGAATCTAAGAGTGGAATTCAGGAGCCTGCATTTCTAACAAGCACCCTTTCATGAGATCTGTGAAAGGCATGACTTACCAGTTGAGGAAAAGGAGTTCGACAGGGAGGAGAATGTACAGGCTGTAAGAGGGTTAAGAAATTCATTGAAAGCATTTTTTTACATTGACTCCGCACAGAAGACGGGAAGTGTGTGAGGACCAAGTGAAGTGGGTGGGCAGTTTCCCTGGTGGACACAGCTTTTCTGCTGTTGGGGCATGAAGTAGTCAGTACCAGTAGCTTTGTCTAGTAATTGGGCCTTAATACAAAGAAATATAAATATATATGTGTGTGTTTGTTTAAATGGTGTGTTTGAAATGGCCCCCTCTGTATGACAGTGTGTATTTATATATATCATGAGTAAAAAATAAGTGTCATGGGTGGTCACATTCCAAAGAAATGAACATATGTACAAAGGCAGCAGCCATGGGATACACAGCCTGTAGTGGACAAGAGAGTCAAGGTAAGAGATGTGCAGATTCCTTGCACAGAGATGAGAAAGCAAGATGTCTGGTGCTGTAGACAGGCATGCGCACAAGGGACCTGCATAACGTCCATGTGGGAAGCATGCATTTTTCTCCTCAAATGTGGATCCTGGATAGTAAAATATAAATTAAGAGGTTACAAATCTGTAGACACTGGAGCTGCATCCATTCATTTCCTGTGTCATAGATACTATGGGATTTATAGCTAATATTCCTAGCCTAATCAAATATTAGAGTAAGTGATAAACCAAAGGGGAAAGAAATTGGTATTTATTAAAGATATTTAACCTTCACAGCCTTACCTGAAATTTTTTTCTTAGTGTTTTTGAAAGGAATGTAAGAAATAAAAATATTAAGGAAAGGATAGTTAGATAGATAGATAGATAGATGATAGATAGATAGATAGATAGATAAGAATTTCAAGGTAGAATTTCTACTTTTCTACAAATCTACTGAGAAACAAGGTGCAATGTATTTTTCCTAGTCATCTTGAATTTTTTGACAGGAGCAAAGCTTTGTTTATTTTCAGAGTAAAACTGTTATAAAACAGTTTTCTAATATGGATCTGTGTTTAAAGTATATTAGAAACATTCTTTTAAACTAATATCTTGAAAATTGTTATATTAAAATTAAAATGCAGTTTTCCTCCTTATTTGGTCATTTCCCTTCTCAGTGAAATTACAGTCCTAGGGGACTAGATTTTTATTATTTTTTGTAAAATGATGCTATTTTTACAGATAAAACAGAATGGTTACACTTAACAATGATTTTTTTTTTTCATAAAAAAATAAAAGCACACAATTATCTGATTGCCTCACATTCTTTTCTGGGGCAGTGTGATGTAATTGTGGAACCTGCAACCTGGGCTGGTGGGCATTGTGGCTTCATTCTTACTAGCCATGTAATCTTTTGCAAGTCATTTGCTGTCTTTAGGACTTAGCTGCTTCATGTATGAATAAGAATGGCAATATTGGAGTGGGCATTGGGCACATTACTTAAGATTCTCCTTGGGATTTCTGAGTCCCATATCAGAGTACCTGGGTTGAAGTTAACTCCTCTGCTCCCAATTCCACCTTCCTGTTAATGTGCATACTAGGAGGCAGCAGGAATGGCTCAAGTAAGTATGAAGGTGAGGGGAGTCCCCTGCCACCCACGTTGGAGACATAGATTGAGTTCCCAGCTCCTAGCTTTGGCCTGGCCCAGCCCCGGCTGTTTTGGGCATTTGGGGAATGAACCAATGAATGGAAGATCTCTCTCTCTCTCTCTCTCCCCTTCCAAACTTCAAATAAAGAAAATAAGTGGGAGCAGGCGCTCTGGCATAGCAGGTAAAGCAGTTGCCTGCTGTGCTGGAATCCCATAGAAGTGCTGGTTCAAGTCCCGGCTGCTCCATTTCCCAGCCGGCTCTCTGCTGTGGTCTGGGAAAGCAGTAGAAGATGGCCCAAGTGCTTGGGCCTCTGCACCCTCATGGGAGACCCAGAAGAAGCTCCTGGCTCCTGGCTTCAGATCAGCACAGCTCTGGCCATTGCGGCCAATTGGGGAGTGAACCAGCGGATGGAAGACCTCTCTCTCTCTCTCTCTCTCTGTCTCTCAATCTCTGCCTCTCCTTCTCTCTGTGTAACTGATTTTCAAATAAATAATCTTAGGCCGGCGCCGCGGCTCACTAGGCTAATCCTCCGCCTAGCGGCGCCGGCACACCGGGTTCTAGTCCCGGTCGGGGCGCCGGATTCTGTCCCAGTTGCCCCTCTTCCAGGGCCAGCCCTCTGCTGTGGCCAGGGAATGCAGTGGAGGATGGCCCAGGTGCTTGGGCCCTGCACCCCATGGGAGACCAGGAAAAGCACCTGGCTCCTGGCTCCTGCCATCGTATCAGCGCGGTGCGCCGGCCGCAGCGCGCCGGCCGCGGCGGCCATTGGAGGGTGAACCATCGGCAAAGGAAGACCTTTCTCTCTGTCTCTCTCTCTCACTGTCCACTCCACCTGTCAAAAAAAAATAAATAAATAAAATAAAAAAAAATAATCTTAAAAAAAAGAAAAGAAGTAAATTTAAAGTTAAAAAAAATTCAGTCCCTCATTTCTTCTGTTGGTTAGCACATTTGGAGAATTCATATAAGAAATAAAAGACAGAGGGAAAAAATTTTTTAAAAAAACTTCTTCTGCTGACTGATGTGAGGATTAAATCATATAGTGCATATAAAATCACTTTATACGCTGTAAGTTATCATATGATCAATATAAATATAAAATAAAGAGTCTTCTCATCTCATCCTGAATGGTCTTTGAAGAATGTTTGGTTCAGTGGATGTGATCATGAAGCAGAATTAAAAGAGACATTTCTGGAATATTCTAAAAAGTTCTAGACAAAGAAGTATAGCTTCTAAGATAACAGAATATTGACCTAAGAGTTATCTACTTTAGGAAAGTGGAGATGAGTTAGGTAGTTTAGGAGGTTTCTTGAAACTCTGCTTGGATTTGAAATTGGGTAGATTTGGGAGACAGCCCAGTGAAATATTTTATTCTCTAAAGAAGGAATGGATTCCAAGGAAAGGGACATTAATACAGAGAAAACCTTGAGTGTAGATCCAGGCAGAAAGTATCCTCTAGAAAGACCAGGGTGCTGGGGCCACTGTGGAAGTATGAGAATGTGGAAGAAAGAGAACTCCTTTCTATGACTGTTTTAAAAGTCTAAGTATATAAGCTAATGTTCGGGAATAGTTAACATTTCTCGGATTGAATATTAAGCTTCCTCCAAGGAAAACAACTCAGCTGCTAAAGTCAGCCCTAAACTAGTGCCAAGAAAATAGCGCTAAATTAGGGTGCTAGGAGAGATATGACTCAGTTAAGTATCACAGAACTCTCAACTCATAAACTATCCCTTTGTAGTCCTTGAGAACATAAGAGAGATTACAAATAAATTTACTGACTCTTTCCTTAAGGAAAGGAAATGCCTAAAATCATGATTCAGCTGTTTAAATTCAGTTTCCATGTGTTACTATATTGGCTGCTGGGAAAAACTAGTTCGCCAAATCATTTTGTAAAACTATTTTCAATTATTTTAGTCTAAGATCTAGACAAATGTTCTTAGAACCAAAAAACTTTTATGGGTATTGGTTCAAAACCTCTTTACTCAAAGTGAAAATAATTGAAACCTTAAAAATTGCTTTATTTCTATTATAAGCATAAAGGCAAGCACATAAGGAAAGATATACATGTTACACACAAAATTGTGTATATATGGCTCAACTCTATGTCCAACTTAATGTAGCCAGTACCTGACCAATTGGTTGAATGTTGAGAAGATGTGTAACTTCAATGATGTACAAAGATTTCACCAGCAAAATTAGAATAATAAAAAGAAACCTGGATATTAATTAGTTATTGCTCATTTCAAATACGGTAATTCAAATATTTCATTTTCATTATCTCATAGATAACTCCTTTTCACCTGATATTGAATAGTAATCTTTCTACCTGCTCAAAGTCTACATAAGCTGAAGTTTTAACTAAGGCTACAGCATCTATGCATATGTGTTTGATTTGTTGAAACCCAGCAGCATGGTGTTTCAAATATTTATGCATTTTCCTTTGGCTCTTGTAAGAATGTATGTATGCAAAGGGACCTCGCATTGTGAATGAATATATACACAGAAAAATAAATATGTACAGAGTAAATAATCCAAGCCTTTAAAATATATAAATATAGTGTTTCTTTAAAAAAAAATCTGGTGGGATAAGGAAATAGAACTGAAACAGATTGATTCTTTTTCTATGAAATGACATTCACCTCACAACTTTCTTTGCCCGAGGGTGAATTTTTCTCCCTTAAGTCTTACAGAATATTAAAAATTGAGATGAGAAGTTGACTTATGAGACCAGGTATTCCTTCATCCCACTTGTGTGTGGCTGTTCACTCCTGCCTGTGTTATGCTCCTCTGAGCACATCCTCTGTAAAACACAAGTGCTTACTGCTACAGCTCTGACACACCAAAGTACTGCAGTGTGGCGTAATAGCATTATTCTCATCACTACATCTTTTAGTTTCCTCATTTTCTGACTTTTAAGCTTAATTGCAAATTTTAGCTTTCTAAGGTGAAAAGTAAAGAGTTTCTTTCTTATCTATATTTCTTTGTGTAGAAGTGATACTTAATCTATATTTCTTTGTGTAGAAGTGATACTTCTATATTGTCTTCGGATTTCTTCTGTTTTTTTTTTTTTTTCAATGAACTTGCTCTACTTTATCATTTTTTCTGTAGTAAAGAAAATACAGTTCTTCTTCAGTATTGGAAGGGTTTTGGTTCCAGGAACCCCTGTGGATACCCAAATCCTTGATTGCTTAAGTCCCTTTTTATAAAAAGGTGTAGTGTTTGCATGTGACTATATACATCCTCCCATATCTTTTAAATCATCTCCAGATTACCTATAATACCTGATACAATAGAAATGCTATGTAAGACCGGCGCCACGGCTCACTAGGCTAATCCTCCACCCAGCAGCGCCGGCACACTGGGTTCTAGTCCCGGTCGGGGCGCTGGATTCTGTCCCAGTTGCCCCTTTTCCAGGCCAGCTCTCTGCTGTGGCCCGGGAGTGCAGTGGAGGATGGCCCAAGTTCTTGGGCCCTGCACCCCATGGGAGACCAGGATAAGTACCTGGCTCCTGCCATCAGATCAGCGCGGTGTGCTGGCCGCAGCACGCCGGCCGTGGCGGCCATTGGAGGGTGAACCAACGGCAAAGGAAGACCTTTCTCTCTGTCTCTCTCTCTCTCACTGTCCACTCTGCCTGTCAAAAAAAAAAAAAATGCTATGTAAGTCATTGTTATTGTATTGCTTAGGGATTAACAAGAAGAAAAAAAATAAGTCTCTTCATGTTCAGTAAAGGAAATGTTCTTTTTAGAGTATTTTCAGTCTCTGGCTGATTAAATCTATGAATGCAGTACTGTCCATGGTCATCACTTTCTACTTTCCTGCAATTGTTCCTCTCTATATTTGATGAGCATGCCTCTCTCCACCTAAGAATATATTGTAGAAAAAAAATAATGTAAACTTGTGCATGGTTCTCTGATGTCTATTTTCTTATTTGTATCCCCAGTTAGACTCTGGGCTTCTTGAAATAGTCCTTATTTCTTTTGTACACCCAGTCACCCAAGTCTGATATACCTGTATAGTCCATCAAATATCAGTTGGTATTTCATAAGCTAATGAATAACTTCATTAGATCAGATTGCAGAAGGAATGATTTAGAACCTCATCAGGATACTATGATTTTTAAATATTTTTCATTGATTTTTTTCCCCCTCTATCCCAAAGTTGTCTCAAAGACACTAGAGAGAAGACAAAACCTCTCAAACATTGGCTCCTTAAGCTGCAGTCTTAATAGCAGTCCTCATACTCTCCCATACACACACAGGCTGATGTTAATCAACACTAGAGCAGATTTTGACTTTCCTCATCTCTGAACACATGAAATGAGGCCGGCAGCCATAAGGGCATTTTGCTATAACAATCCAATAAATATTTTTGAAATGATGCTTACATTTGTCATTTGCATGAAAGGCTAAAAATAAAGCCACGTAGTGTAGAAAACAAAGAACACTTCTCCTTCCCCTGCACAATGCCAAGCAGAAATTCCAGAGATTTTACCAAAACTCCTCCTGGATTAATCACTTCTTGGGAGACTTTGTGCAGAGAACTACAACATCTTTTTTGCACTGTAGAGGCAAGATGTTACTGTGGAGTTGTAACTATCTGTGGCACTTTGTGTACACCCATTGTACAGTTGTCTCTAAGTGAACAAAGGAGCCACAAAGAGAAAAGCTATGACCCATCCCAGGCTTTTTCCAAGTTCAAAGAAAATTGTCACTTAGCTCTCACAGTGAATGCTTTCTCCCCTTTACCAAGGCCTACATCACTAGGGGGCAAGGTCATTCTCAACTGAAGAAGCCACTAAAGCAAGAAAACTACTAACCTCAGAAGAGAGCATAGGGGATGTGACTTGTGCAGTTACAGCTAGTCTCGACGTCACATTCTTTTTCCACATTTGAACCGAAACAAATTCTTCCAGCTTCCAATTCAACCATATTCCTATCAACTACCGAAATACATTCCAGAGGTAAATCGAATATGTTTTGACCACTCTGTATTATAGACTGCCTTGAACACCACTCCCTTATATTGGTGACAGTCACTGAGATTTAACCATTAATTCTAAATTTAATTAGAACTATGGTTTTAATTCTTGAGTTTCCCCATAGCCACAGAGAACTAGTACATGTAATTTATCCCAGCATAGTTTCACTGGGAAGGTATAGTTCCCAGTTGGACTTGGAATGTGTATGAGAAGTTAACCAGATGGTTACAAAGACAGGCAGGGTACTCTGGACGAAAAGGTGGAGCATAAGCCAGAAATGAGGAACGTCACACCTGGTGTAGGCAAATCTTGTTTTTTACCACAGAGTCTTCTAGACTATGGCAAAATAAATGTAAGGGACAGTTCACAGGCTGGGGAGTAGAAAGCAGGGAAATTGAGTGCAGGGTCTGGGTGTACAGATGGCAAACAAATCTGTTAACTAACATAGCTTAAAGACAAATCATGAAAATTTTATGTCTGAATTAGAGAAATCTTACCTTGATTCTGTGTAATGCAACTGTTGACATTTGCACAAGACAAGTTCATGTAGGATCTCCCTGATAGTGTAAATCCCCTTAGATGAATGCTATGAATGTGCTGTGCTTCCGCTTGTCCTGGTGAAACAGACAAGCTGTAGAATTTACATGTAGGAACCAGAGATGTTCAGCTGGCCTCCTCTGGAGCTGGAGCGCTGCATTCTACTGGGGCGGAGGGGGAGGGAGAGGTGGGGAGTCTCAAGGCATTTTGAGAGGGCAGAGGCAGGTTGCAGGGGAGGCACGTGAGCAAGTCTTGGGAGCCTTCATTGGCACCCCAAAGAGAAGTACCATTTCATCTGTTTCCTATTGTAGGGTTCCACATAAAATTTGATGTGTAAAACCAAAGAGAAAATGCTTGTAC
This sequence comes from Oryctolagus cuniculus, assembly GCF_964237555.1. Lineage (NCBI taxonomy): Eukaryota > Metazoa > Chordata > Mammalia > Lagomorpha > Leporidae > Oryctolagus > Oryctolagus cuniculus. Next base: position 68,189,944 of record NC_091442.1, read on the forward strand.
CTGAAAGAAAAATATGGTTCAAAACCTCTGGAGTACAAAGTTCATTTTTTTAAAAAAGTGACCCAACTACAAATTTTGCCACTCTAAAATACTGAAGCTTTTTTGCTTTTTTTTTTTTAAGATTTATTTATTTATTTGAAAGTTGGGGTTGCAGAGAGAGAGAGAGAGAGATCTTTTATCCACTGGTTCCCTCTCCAGATGGCTACAATGGCTGGGACAGGACCAGGCCAAAATCAGGAGCCAGGAGCTTCATCTGCATCTCCCATGTGGGTAGCAGGGGCTCAATCAAGTACTTGGGCCATCTTCTACTAATTTTCCCTGTTCATTGGCAGGTAGCTGGATTGGAAGTAGAGCAGCTGAGACATGAATTAGTGACCATATTGGATGGATGCTGTTGTTGCAGGCTGTGATGTTACCCACTATGCAACAACATCAGCCCCTGGAATACTGATGTTTTAAATTGTAAATCTAGAGGGCCATGAGCAAGTGGATTGAGCCTCCCATTTCATGAAGGGCAGGAGATGGCCTGTTAACCTCACAGACTCAAAATCTCGGTGTGTTGCGAGGTTTGCACGCTGCATTGACAGAGTCCCTAACGAATATAAACTTACCATTTGCACAGACTTAGAAATGGTCATCAGAATGATCTAAAGCAACCTAACAGGCTTTGCTGTCTATCCAGTGGAACAGCTCTTGAAATCCACACCTTGGAAAGGGGCTCTCTCAGCTTCTCCACAGCTGATAGGAAGAGGACTCTCCCCTGAGGCACCTGGGCCTTGCAGGCCCAGCGCTTGTCCACTGAGGATTCGCTTTTCATCAGCATGCTTGGGGAGTCCAGGTTGGGCCCTACTGAGGAAGCCGAGAAATCCCAGTGAGGAAGGTGATTCTGGAGGTGGAAATTACGGCCAGGAAGTACGAGCTTCTCCTCCTTGTTCTGGATTTGACCTTTTCTTCTTTTCTTTCTTTCTTTCTTTTAAGGAAGAGAACGCGTTTCCCCGGAGCATTCAATGGAGGATTAAGAGAATTAGTAGACTCTGGTTGTTTTAGTTTTAGAAAATGACCTTGGGGAGATTATCTAAATTCCCTATGCCTTAGTTTCCCTGTGAGAAAATGAAAAGAACAAGGCCTGAACCCTCCCAGTCACAAAGGGGCAGATGTTAAAAATATAAAGGATTTTAGCTTCTATAAAGGGAATGAACATGCAGCATATGAGTTAAGGTGCGTGAACATGTGTTGTTAACCACGCTAAAGACAGAGATGCACAGTTGGTATTATTCAGTTCTCTGTACAAAAACATAGTGGCCAACTGTGTTTTTAATGCCAAGAACCCTGAGGAGCAACTGGTTTCCAAGTATCAACACTTAGCGCTAAGCGGGGAGATGCCTCCCGGAAGATAAGAGACTAGCAGTCTGTCTGGTGTCCAAAAAGCTTTCCAGACGGCAGTTTGTTTCCTCTCACTTTTTATGAATGGCGGTAGTATTATGCTTCATTCTGCGTTTTTTACCAAAGCCATTCATAAAAATAAAAACAAAACAAAATAACAACACAAAACTTTCTCAGCACAGTCTGGAGCCAGTGGGTGCCAGGGGCTGGGAAAACATCTTGGCAGCCATAACCGCAACCAGCATTGAAAGTATTCAAGGGTCTGTTTGTTTGGTGGTCTGAAAAGTATGAAGTGCTGTGTCTAAGGGTAGCTGGTAGAAGTTCGGTGACACAGACTAGGCCGGGAGCCAGGGCTGGCAGAGTTTCAGACATTGTCTTTCCCCTCATTGAAGTGTCAGGACCTAATTCATGGAAAATTGGGTGAGCTGGCAGCCCTTTCAGAGGATTTCATTGAGCCGCAGTGTGCAGGAGTCACATGAATGCGGGATCCTCAGCCAAGAAAGGAGGGGGATTTCTCAGCAGTAGGAGCCAGTCAGCCTGCAAGAATGTGTGTGGATTTGAAACGGCTTGGGAGTAAACATGTGTACAGGTGTAATCGGCAGGAAAAAAGAGGAGGAAGAAAAGTGTGCTGTTCTTACAAATGACCCTTTTGAAATGGATACTCTCTTAGCACACGCTTTTGCGTCCTAAGAGGCAAGAAGTCCTAACCATCCTTGGTTCAATTCCACCTGGAGAAAACATCATCTCAAAGCTGGGCTTTTACAGTGATGTCATCTCTACTGTGATTTAAAGTCAGAAGGAAGAGCTTTTTTTTTTTTTTCCATGAGCACAATTACCTTGCCATCTATTTTATTTTTACCTTGTTCATCTAAAAACAGCTCTGATGATTTTATATAACGTTTTAAACATATAGGTGATATAAAACATCACCCTAACACAGACATTCTGAGAGGAAAGGAAATGAACAAGAGCTTTATGATATAGTGAATCTACCCTAACTTCTCTTTATTTGGGGGAAGGTACTAATTTTGTTTCTTGAAATCGTACCATGAAAGCATGTCACTGGCCACAGCCACGTGGCTCAGGTATATTTGCAAATTTCAGTGATGTGAACAAACCCACAGAATGGGAGCAAATATTTGTAAGTCATATATTTAATAAGGGACCAGGGTCCAGAACATGAAAAGAACCCTTAGAATTCAACAATGGAAAAAAACTTGGGGCCAGCATAGTACTGTACCAGGTTGATGCCAGCATTCCATATAGATGTTCCCTGTTGCTCCACTTGCAATCCAGCTCGCTGCTATTGGCCTGGAAAAGGCAAGGGAAGATGACCTTAAGTGTTTGGGCCCCTGCAACCCATGTGGGAGACCTGGATGAAGTTCATGGCCCCTGGCTTTGGTCTGGCCCAGTCCTGGCTGTTGTAGCCATCTGGGGAGTAAACCAGTGGATGTAAGATTCCTCTCTTTGTCTTTCCCTCTCTCCCTGTTACTCTGACTTTCAAAATAAACAAATACATAAACCTTGAAAAAATAAACCTCAAATTTTTAAATGGGCAAAGGATTTGAATGGATTTATCCATAGAAGATAAACAAATGGCCCATAAGCACATGGAAAAAATGCCCATCATCTTTGGTCAGGAGGAGGTTTTCAAATTGGAACACATTCAACTTCATACACATTTGGATGTCTGTAATAAAAAACATAGACATTAATAAATGTTGGCATGTATGTGGAGAAACTGGAAATGTCAAACCTTGCTGGTGGGACTGTAAAATTGTGCAGCTGCTTTGAAAAACTGGCATCTAAGTAAAACATAGAGTTACAATATCTCCCAGCATTTCCACTCCTAGGTGGACACCCAAGAGAAATAAAAACAAATCCTCACTCTACCATGTATATGAATGTGCATAGTAGTATTATTCATAATGATTCATAATAGCCAAAAGGTAGAAACAACCCAGACATCCATCAGCTGGTGAGTAGTTAGATACAAGGTGGTATATCCACACAGTGGAATATTATTTGGTGTAGAAAGAAATGCATACTAATAATACAATATGGGTGACCCTAAAAACCACTATGCCAGTGAAAGGAGCCACACTCGAGAGGCTTTATATTATGTGATTGTATGCACAAATGGGAAAATTGCAGAGAAAGAAAGTAGAGCAGTGGTCAGTTAAGCATTGGGCAGTGAAGGGAGTAGGGAGTGGTTGTAAATTGGGGTGCAGGGTTTGTTTTAAGGAAGATTAAGATGTTCTAAAGTTAGACTGTGGTAATAGTTGTAGAACTCTGAATATACTAAAAAACTTTGAATTATATACATATAATTGAATTACATATATACTATATGCATAAGAATATATATTAAATGAGAGAATTTTGTGGCATGTAAAGATACCTCAGTAAAGCCATTTTCTAACAAATTAGACCACTCACTCTTCAAATTTCATGATAGATGAAAAACAAAGGGAATCAAATAATTTCTTTGGATAGAGTTGGGATGTATGCCAGAGTCTAATTGGGAATTGCTTTAATTGAGATAACCCTAACAAATAGAGATCATGAATACACCTTCTTTAAGCTTGGGTAAACCACATGGTCTGTAAACTTTCTTCTCTGGTTGGCAGACAGATTCTGCGTGTAAACTCTGTAGACTTTTTTATTACATATATTTCTATAATATAACATTTCTTCTTGGTTTTTTTCTTTAGCCACAACAAGTCATTCAGAAGAAGCCTGCTCAGGTAAGACATGATCAGGACTTTCTTTTCCTCCCAATTAATATAAACAGTAGAGTGATGTTTTCCTGGGAGAAGTCCCGTATTTAGCCATTAACTAATATTTTTCTAATTTTGATTTGGTTAACACTGCAGTAGTTTTGAAAAATTGTTGTATCCTTCAAAGTCAGAAATATAAATTCTAAGACTGTGTTATTAAAAACCAAAAAAAAAAAAAAAACAAGCCTTAAGTGTACAAAGAGTTTAAAAATAACACTATTTAATTTAGTGCCCTCGAATGAAAAACAAGTGTTAAATCTTACCATGTGCTTTGCTTATTTTTAAAAATTAAATTTTGGTTTTATTTTCACGGGGCTGGTGTTGTAGAATAGCGGACAAAGCTGCCACCTGCAGCACCGGCATCCCATATGGGTGCTGGTTCGTGTCCTGGCTGCTCTGCTTCCAATCAGCTCCTTGCTAATGGCCTGGGAAAGCAGTAGCACATGGCCCAAGTGCTTGGACTCCTATACCCATGGGGAGACCTGGGAGGGAGAAACTTGGCTCCTAGCTTCAACATGGCACAATCCTGACTGTTGTGACCAAATGGAGAGTGAACTAGCAGATGGAAGATATCTCTCTCTCTCTCTCTCCCCCACCTCCCTCTCCGCTCCCCCATCTCTTTCTCTCCCTCTCTTTCTCTCTATAACTCTTTTGAATAGATAAATAAATATTTTTAAATGAAAAAAAATTTGGTTTTATTTTCCATCTGTATATATTCCTTTGACTTGATCCAGGATTTGTTAGTTGCAAAATATATGTTCATTGAATTATTCCATAACATATGATGATCCCAAAACACATCAAAGGAGACTGAGAAATTGGGAAATTTGTTTAAAGATTTATTTATTTATTTATTTAAAAGGCAGAATGAGAGAGAGAAGAATTCGATTGATCTTCCATTTACTGGTTCATTTCCCAAATGCTTGCAACAGCCAGGGCTGGGCCATTCTGAAGCCAGGAACTCCATCCTAGTCTCCCACATGGGTGGCGAGGGCCTCAGCACTTGGGCCATCATCCGTTGCCTTCCTAGGTGCATTGGCAGGAATCTGGATTGGAGGCAGAGTAGAAGGGACTTGAACCAGCAATCTGATATGGGATTCAGGTGTCACAAATGGTGGCTTAAACTGCTGTGCCACCATGACAGCCCTGGGAAATTAAGTTATCCTGATTCTGAAGATTCATGAACCCTCAAGTATTGCTTAAATGACCAAGTCACAGTCTCTGAAGCCTTTGGCAACATCAAGATTAGGACCCAACTTTACTTTTTTAGTTTCATGTGCATGGAGTTCCTTGTTCTTTTACACAGAAATGTAAAAGTCCTCTTCATTGAGGAAGTATATCTTGAAGAAAACAAAAATGAAGAATAAGTTTAAAGTGATGGCCAAGAATCTATTAAAGTGTAAGAATGACCTGGTATTCTCTTCCCTTCTTAGTTTAAATAGACTCAAGAGATCTAGTTTGTATCAGGCAGAGCCTGAAGAAGTAAGTTACTAAACGCTGTCATGAATTACCAAGTTCCCTAGAGATCACGTTCATGTAATTTAAAAGATCCATGGAGTCCTTTCCCAAGAGGCCTTTAAATATGTGCCTGGCATGAGAATGTTGCTTTGCCTAGGAAAGGCCATCCAGGAAATCTTATATGTCTACTGTTGTTTTAAATGTTGCTTGGAAGAGAACCAAAGCTTCTAAACACATGTAATGATGCAAGAATGTGTATTCAGCTAATTATACATATACTTCAAATGGAATAAAACCAGAGTTATCTTTTTCACTGTCACTGCCATACCTGAAAGCCCAGAGTTGTAAAGGAGCACTAGAAGTACTCACGTTTGGAGCCAGTGCTATGCTGTGGCCGGTGAAGTCACCACCTGCAATGCCAGCATCCCATATCAAAGCACTGCTTGAATCCCAGATATTCCACTTCTGTTCCAGCTCCCTGCCAATAACCCTGGAGAAGCTGCATAAGATGATCCAACTCTGGACCCAGAGTTCCAGGCTCCTGGCTCTGGCCTTGCCCAGCCCTTGCTGTTGGGGCCAGTTGGGGAGTGAACCAGTGATGGAAGATCTCTTTCTGTCTTCCCCTCTCTCTTTGTCACTGTGCCTTTCAAATAAATAAAATGAATCTTTAAAAAAAAAACTCATTTGTAAACAGTATTAAATGAAACAAAATATGAGAGACTTGACTTTTTTTAAATATTTTATTTATTTAAGAGGCAGAGTTACAGACAGTGAGAGGGAGAGGCAGAAAGGTCATCCTTCTGTTGGTTCATTCCCCACTTGGCCGCAACAGCCGGGCTTGCGCCAATCCGAAGCCAGAAGCCAGGAGCTTCCTCCAGGTCTCCCATGTGGGTGCAGGGGCCCAAGGACTTGGGCCATCTTCCACTGCTTCCCCAGGCCATAGCAGAGAGCTGGATTGGAAGAGGAGTAGCCAGGACTAGAACCGGCGCTCATATGGGATGCAGGCACCGCAGGCATAGGATTAACCTACTGTGCCATGACGCCAGCCCCAAGACTTGACATTTTGAATAGGAGATCCAAAAGATATTTAGCTTGTCATCCTTAATTAGTAATCAAGAAAAAGTTAATTGGTGCGAATATACTGTGCTTTTGAGTCAAAAGATACCTCGGTGTTTCCTGTTGCAACACAGGCTGTGAACTGGAGTGATGACCTTGTGTAGTTTGTTAACAACACTGATTCTGCTCTTGATGTTGTAGGAAAAGATAAGCCAAACGAACAATTATTGCAACTGAGAAATGTGTAGTCTCATTCAGAGGTTCTTAACCCTGGCTGCATATTAGAGTCTCTTAAAAATAATGCTCCCAAACTGTTGAAATCTTTACTTAGTATATACTAACCCATATGCTGTGTCTGCCCCATTCGATGGTGTGCTAGAGCCAGCCCTTAGGAACTGTTCAGACTCTACCTTCGGTGAGGTCAAGTAGGTAGCTTGAAATACATTATAGTGCGAGTATTTACACTATGAAAATTGACCAATAACTACAAATCCCCACCCTTCAACAATTCTGTTTATTTGATCTGGAGACCCAAGTAGCAAGTATATTTTTCGTGAACTCCCCAAGTGATTCTAATGTGTAGGTGGGGATGAAGATACAAAGTAAAATCACCCAAAAAGATGCTTGCACATTTCTTGAGCAAATGACCACAAAATGTCAACATACGTGGGACCACAGGGGATACAGGTGAATTCCACGGGTGGTTATAGGGATGGTTCCCTGAACAGTGGAATGTATTGTGCTTTGGTTGTTGTTTAGTTGGAGAAGATAAAATGGAGACATAAATTCAAGGAAAGAAAGGGAGATATAATAGATGAGTGTTAAAGACAAAAGTAGGCGAGGCAGGACCTAGTACACCACAGGTGGAGATCATTAATGTGTCTGGAACTGATTATAAGTTGAGCATTAAGACATTAAAGATAATGTAAGTGAAGGCACAGATTTATTGATTTGTTTATCTATCTATTGCTGAGATAATCAGGAAGCTCAAAGCAGTCTCAGTGGGTTGAATTGGCTGTTACTGGTCAATCTGTTTGTTGTCCAGACCCTGCTCCATGTTAGCCATTCCAAGGAAAGGAGTTCCCATGTGGATCAGGAAAAAGAACATGAGCTCACTGGACTACCTAATTTATATTGTCAAAGGGCACAGTGATGAATTCTGTAAACATGGGACACATGGAAGTTCGCGGAGGATGATATAAATTTTACACCACCTTCAGAAGACTTCTTTCCTTTCCATCTGTTTCTTCAAAATACTCTCCCAAATGGCTTTTCCATGTGGCAATCTGGATTAATTTAGGCTCATGTCTTTTCCTCACCAGCAGCACTTTGAGGAGTTACATTCAGATACTGTTTTGAGGTAGTGAAGGTTTTAGCACAAATCAGTATCTTGCACTTAAAGGAAAGGGCTCCACAGTCTGTAAGGAGACCTGAGTTTTTTGTTCTGGCCCTGTCCCTGTGCTGATAAATCTCTCTTTGTCCTGTTTATCCATGTAGGGCAACGGGATGATAACAAGTGCCTCTGCTCTTGCTCCCAGGAACATTGTGAGAGGTTCCTTGTTGTATAAATTCCAGCAGTGTGCTGTCATGTTCTGACTTATTTTTGGCTTTAACGTTTTCATTTGCAGAGATGTATATTCTGAAAAATTTCTAGAATTTTAATTCATTAGAAACTGCTACCTTTTTTTTATCTCAAAAGAGTTTTCATTGCATGTTTTTTAAGTAAGTTTTTTTTTTTTAACTAAGGGAGATTTTATTGTAATCACTACCTCCTATCATTAGGACTAAAGCAGTCAGAATCACCTTCCTTGTACATACATTACATGTATATAGGATTACAAAGACTCTGTGGTAAAGTATCCTCATCCCATCACATTCCAAAACCTCTTAAGAACTTTTGAGGTGGACGTTTGGCTCCAGAAGTTAGTACACCACTTGGGATGCCCACGTCCCATATTGGAGCACCTGGGTTGAGTCACGGCTCTACTTCTGATCCAACTTCCTGCTGATGGCACCCTGGGAGACAGCTAGTGATGGCTCAAGTACTTGGTTCCCTGTCATTATCTGGGAGACAAGGATGGAGTTTCTGACTCCTGACTTCCACCTGGCCCAGTCCCAACTGTCATGGGCATCTGGGGAATGAACTGGTCCATAAGGATCTCTCTCTCCACCCCCCTCCTCCCACCCTCCCTCGTTCTCTCTCTTTCTATCCATTTCAAATTAAAAAATGGGAAAAACCTTTCTCAGTGAGGATACAAAGCAGTAAAGTTCATTCGAAGGAGACAAATCTAGAATCACAACAAACCTCAGCATCTCTGGAATGCATTTGTGCTTGTGCAATATAGTGCACGTGTCTACAGAGGAATAGACATTGAGGGGAAGCCCTACTGGGGGGCTTTGTATTTGGAAAGTCTACCAGGTGCCCTCAGCTGCAAACCTCAAGTATGTCCCCTACTCCTAATAGGAAAGTTAATAGTGTCTTAAAAATCTAAAGGGGTAAAATCTGCAAAATTCACATCAACTTTTTTCAAATGACAAAACCAATGAAAACAAAGCTTACAAGAGAATGATATTACATTTTCATTTAAAGTATTTTAAAAAGCAATAAACAGAAATTAGCTAATTAGAAATCATTAGGAATAAATAGAAATTATCTAGTTTTTTAAACACTTTGAAGAACTTAAATTCCCAACTGTATGGGTTACTTGAATATTCTTAGCTTTAGTAGGAAATAGAGGTAGGTTTTTTGTTCTTTTTTAATAAAAGGAACATCATAAAGGTATTGGATTATTATTATTAATAGAAGGAGCTCTCTTTCTCAAGTTTCTATTTTGATAAAAATAAATCTTTGCCCATCTGAGGCCTCCAAAAAGCTTTTGTGGTTTATCAAATATCTCACTTTTTCTCAGTGTTCCCTTCATAGACTTCACCTGAGCTTAGTCGGGACTTCTTGTATCTTATATATAATTCAAATGTTTTTACTCACCTCAGCTTTACCCAAAGGGAAAACACCATTTGTAAAAATTTCCCCCATTTCAATCTACTTTGCTCATTGTTGTGTACTCCTAGCAATTAGGAAAGGTAAAAACCTGTTCCTTTTCCGTTTCCCAAAGAGAGAATTGGAAAGACTTCAGTTTCTGAATGACTGCAGACAAAGCTGTTTCCCAGTAGATCTTTCACCTGCAAGGAGCATCTTGTGGGTGGTGTGCAGTAGGGCAAAGAAGTCTCAGTAAGCCTTGGTTATCATGGGATTTCCCCCCTTTCAAAAAAATGTTGAATGTTTTTACAGAGACTTCAAGGGCAGTTTTAAGAATGTTTATATTTCAGACAACCTAAACATTGTTTGGAGCAAAATGAGAGATTTCATTTTGGGACAAGCCAGTGATGAATTGCAGTCAGCATCTTACTCTCAAAGAAGGCATTTTTTACTGGGGGCTTTTAGTGTAGGCATACAAAGGAGGGAGGAGGAAGGAGAGAGGAGAGAGCATTCTCACTCTAACACTCATCTTTTACGTGGTACCTTGGCCAATGCAGTAAATAGTTCATAATAAATCAGACTTGCAAACAGTTACTTGTCTGCTCACTCAGGGGGCACAGTGATTTATACCGGCAAAGTCATAAAGAGCGCTGATTTATTTATTTTCCTACTTATGCTCTTTCAAGCTGGTAAAACATTTTGTGGGCCAGTAAATGTTTGGTACCAACTGGCAAAACATGAAGGATCCTATCAAAGGCTGCCCTGAGTGGCAACTATTTTGTTGTATAGGAAATACTTTTTGATTTAACCTCTGACCTATGACACTGCAAAGGTCAAGGGAAAAGGAGAGAGCAAAACAGAAACCAGTGTTTAATCCTTATTAAAGCAGCTCAAGGACGTAACTCTACAGGGAAATTGGAGGGCAAAGGAAGCATATCAAAATGATTATTAACTGTAAAAAGATGAAGTAATTAACTTTGCCAACAGTTGTAATAAAGGAATATTGGCAAGATGAAGTCAGCTTTTTCTTGGCAAGAAATGTCTTGTAGAGATGACATAACTTCTAACAGAAATGAAAGAACATCACTCAGTTTGGGGCAACTTATAAAACTCCAAAAGGTAAAATTTAGTGTTATAGACTTGACGGATTTGCTATCGGAATTTTTTTTAAGTATGACTGTTTTTAACTCTGTAAGGAAGTCTGTAGATGAGTCTAAAAATAAAATGGCAGTGTCTGCCTGCTTTTCCTATTCCCACTACAGAATGCAGCGCTTTTCCTCTATGGTTTTGTGTGAGCTGGAGAAAAACCAATTCTTTATCCAATACATAAACTGTATTCTTACTATCCAAGCCTGCTAATTCAAGTTACCATAGAACAAATAGTAGCTAGCTTTAAACCTGGTCTTTCTAAGAAAATTCCTACCGGTTAAATAAGAAACATGATGCTTTGTCTAATGCATTTCCTTTACATTCAGGAAGGGTGCACTGGACATTCAAACGTCCACAAGTCATTATTTGTGGACTTACTGTTATTACCACTATTTTTATAATCTTATTTAAAAATCTTGATTTAGGATAATGAAAAGCATTGGTGCAATAATGATTAAAATCCAGAATCACTCTGTTCTTTTGCACCACATACAACAGCTAAGCAAAATGTTATACACAAAAGAAACAAAGAGGAAAGATTTCTTCTGCTCTGTGCCATCAATAAGCTCATCAGGAATATAACCATGAAGCAGCCTTTAACCTAACCATATTTTTTTTTTTTTTTTGACAGGCAGAGTTAGACAGTGAGAGAGAGAGAGACAGAAAGAAAGGTCTTCCTTCCGTTGGTTCACCCTGCAAGTGGCTGCTACGGCCGGCGCGCTGCGCCGATCCAAAGCCAGGAGCCAGGTGCTTCCTTTTGGTCTCGCATGCGGGTGCAGGGTCCCAAGCACTTGGGCCATCCTCCACTGCCCTCCCGGGCCACAGCAGAGAGCTGGCCTGGAAGAGGAGCAACCGGGAAAGAACCGGCGCCCCAGCCAGGACTAGAACTCGGGGTACCAGCGCCGCAGGCAGAGGATTAACCAAGTGAGCTGCGGCGCCGGCCTACCTAACCATATTTCAAAAACTATGTTGTGTAAAAATAAGAACAATCCTCAACAGTTTAGAGATATTGAAATAGATCCCCTTCTTTTGAATGCCTCCTTCGAGCAAACATTGCTATGTCTTCAGCTATTTTTTGATGTGAGGCTCCTTCAGTGAGAATTGGAACTTGGATGGAAAATTGACCAAACCCATGATCCTTAGAAATCATGACTCCTGAAACTTGCAATTACTTTACACATAAAATTATTTCACTGGCTGGAAAATGTGACTTCCATCTCAAAATCTGAAGAAAAAAAAAAAAAAAAAAAAAACAGCCCTGGATCCCAGGAGAGAGAGATTCATCCTATTCTGGGATCCAGTGTTATCTCTGTCTCATTAGCTTCAGTGATGTTCTCTGCTAAGGGCACAGACCAGAACCACAGGAATGCATTTTGGGACTCTAAGGCATTTTGTGTTATTTTTTTGGGGGGACATTGTTTCATAACAGCTTTTTGCTTAAGAATCTTTGAATCACAGGTAAAGAAATAAACACTGAAGGAGTAACTGAAATTAACAATCATAGCTCCACCCTTTTTTTCAAAGTTTTCTCATGTGATTTTCTCTTTTTTTTTTTTTTTTTTTTCTGTCACACAACCCTGCAGTGTTGCACATGGGTTTTCCTGTGACTGTGTCAGACTCAGTGGGACTAAGGCACAGGTTACTCAACCCATTAAAGGCACGTGTGCGCAGTGGCATATAGGACCGACTTTCTTTATATTAAATGCACCCGCATTAAGATCTTAAAACCAACTTTACTAAGTTAATAGTAATGCACAGCTGGTAAGCCTGCTACTTGTATGTGTGTGTGTATGTGTGTGTGTAAAAGATCAAGTACAAATGTAAATGTCCCAACTTCTCAAGTCTTCTTTTGAAAAACATATTTCCCTCTTAGCATTTCCTCTAGAATCCCTTGCACTTGCCAGGTTATATGGTTTGTATATGTTCCATTTAACATGTTTTTAAAAATCTGCTACAAAGTTTTCCTAGTTGGAGGAAATAATCACTTTCCATGAAGTTAAACAGCCCCAATCCATTTTAAATTAAAATATCTGACAGAGAAGTAGAAAAACTTGGCTTTGTGGTCTTGCGGGTCACTTAGCTGCAGATGGAACTTGAAAAATTGGTTCCTGGTCGTTGCTGTGGAGAAGGAAGAAAGCCCTTTTTTTCAGCTCTGACAGGACCAACTCAGGATCTTCATGAATGTGTCATTATCAGTCGTTAAGCAGTTGGACTTACTAAGATGACAACAAGAGTGTCCGTCAACTGAAACTATCCTTTCTAGATTACCCCGAATGAGTAGTTTCATCAGCAAGCTAACTTAAATTACAATTGGACATAGTTCTAGTCTGTAGCATTATATAATAAAGGATTACGGAATTAATTGGAGTCAACTCAAAAACAGAAGCACTTATTAAAGCTGACCTGGGTTTCTGTGCTTTGCACACCTTACTCTACACAGAGGGGCATCACGGCGACACAACCTCCGCAGGGTTTGCAGGGAGAGCGATTCCATTGCCGGCTCTCTCCCACTGCAGACCTGCTGTTTAGTCTGCATTTGGAAATTAAACCCAGAGCCTCAGCTTTTGCATTCTGCACTTCCTTCCAGCCCACACCCTCACACGTGCCTGTGTGGTAAGACCTATGATTAAACTCAAGACATTTGAAAATTCCAACAAGCATTAGAAGTTAAGGTTAGACATTAGGCCATCTTCTTCCTCCTTTTTAATTACTTAGTCTAAGTGTCCCTAAAGGTATATACCACATGTATCACACTAAGCCAGATGAAAAGAACGGTGATACATGCAAGCCATTTTTCTGGGTTTCAGTGCTGTTATGTTTTCTTTTAAGCTGACTAAAGTAATGAAAGTGACTTTTATTAAATTTTGTTTTTTCACGAACAAAAGAAAAAGTAAGGCAAAATGAATGCAGTTTTCCAATAGTTATTTTATGTATGTGTGTGTGTTTCTCCAACTCTGCCCACTCACTTTTCCCCTTTCATCAGTTTTCTGCCAAAAAACCTCCCATTTCACCCTGGTGTGGTGCAGCCTCCGTTGTCTTTGCAAAGTAGCTGCATGAATGGCTGGGAGCTGTTCAGTGTTTAGAGGTTTTAGTGGCTGGTGCTCATAAAAGTGTCACTGTGCACTTCCACTCTGAAAAGTCCTTTTATCGTAACATTCCTGAAGCCCATTCCAACAGGTAAGTCTTCTTGACCAGAGAGCTGCTGTTTGGCCTTCCCACCCCATCAACTCGCTCCTAATGAGATGTGTAAAACTCTTGGCTACAGTGCTTCAATCTTCTTATTACTTCAAGGCTGCCTGTGGGTAGCTAAACAGGTTCAAAGATCCTTTGCTCCATGTTGCAAACATTATACAACTTTCAAAAATCATCTCTTGGTGCAAGCTATTGTCTGCAATACATGGCCATGTTATATTCTAAGCTACTCAAAAGGATTGAGGCTTAGGGGCCCCGAGTCCCTACTCATTACTTATCTATGGAAGCAAGATTCTTTTGGGAACACTAGAGTCGGCTGATTATTCCCCACATCACCTGTGTCTGTGCAGTCCGTGCAGTGTGAAGTGTGGCCAGACCGGAACACATAGGATAGCTCATAGTGGGTTTTCCAACTTCATCTTCATTCCTGACAGGGAGGATTTGTCTTCACTTCATTGCACACACATTTGTGGCACAGCAGCCACACATGTAGCAGAAGGCCAAGTCACTGGAGAGGTGAGAATTGAGGTTTTCAGAGGTGGGAAGTGCCACCCACCCAGCCAGCGTCATCCGCTTGGCAGCCATGCCTTCCTTTGGAGGGTGGCCAGTCGGAGCTATGCCAAGAAGAGAGCGAGCTCTCCCTTAACTGGATGAGAGAACCATCAGGCCGAGTGTGTGAGAGCTCATTGCCACCGAAAGTTTAACGGAGTGAGACTCCCACTCCTGACATCCTGGTTATGTTCCCAGTACTAACTGATAGTTACTAGTAGAAGAATTTCAAGGCCAGCAGAAAGACACATAAATAAAACAACTATGCACGTTTCCTTACTGTTAAGTAAGAAAACAAAATGCAGCTCCATCATTTGCAGCTGAGTTGTGTCTAAACAATTTGGGTCTCAGAAGTTTCTCCGGGCTCAGATCAAGCAGAGTTTCTGAGAATGTTTTTGAGAAGCTGATCACATTCCATCTAGCACAAGGTCTTTGTAAGTTCATGGCCTGAAAATTCTATTTCCTACCGGATTTGAAAGTACCTTGGTTTCCAGATAATATAGGAGAATCACAGCTAGACCCAGGAGGTTGCTCAGCTCGGCGGAGTTCTATTAATTTGTTAACCATGAGAAAGAGGAAAATATACCTGCCGGCTTGTGTGCTGTATTCTGATGCAGAGTAGATACCCGTGTCCGCACCTCTCATGTCATAATGAGGAGTGAGTCATTTGGGGGTGGATGAAGAGTGTATCTGCCAAACCGCTTAGTGACTTTCTGGAATTTAAATGTTCCGGGAGAAGACAATGTCACAGGGCAGCTGATCCCTGGCTCCACTCCCTTTTGTCTGTCCGTGGCTTTGATCATGCTGCGTCCCCTCTGTGGCCGGGACTCCACAGAGGATCTCAGGGTCATGACCTGTTGCCTAGTCAAGAGGTATAAACCTGCTGCTTAAATATGGGAGGCCTGCAGTTTTGGGGGCTGGGGGTAGAGGGGAGTTAGCTTCATACGTTCCACATTTCCCACAAAACCCAAAGCAGACTAAACAAAACCGGTGTGAAAGCTCATGACTTGGTGCTGTTCTGGTTCTATTTTTTAAGCTGTAATCCATTCATTTGTATGTGTGTTTATTCCCAGGATTTACAGCTCTCTCAGTCTTTGGGGGAAAGAGAATGTTTGAAACCTTTTGCAAAGGGCTTGCAGGAAACAGTGGCCTGTGATTAAAGCCCAGGATAGAGTCTGTAGGAGCCTCTGTGTGTGTGTGTGTGTGTGTGTGTGTGCACGCACGCGTGCGAACCACCGCTCATGTGAGTGTGTGAGTGCCGGTTCCTGTGGGCTTTTTTTCCCCTCCGGTTTGCTGCTTTTACGCAAAAGCGTCACACATGGTAGCATTTAGGAGCCCCTTCACAGCTGAAGTGTTTCAAACACTAATGAATGGAAGTTTGGTCATATAATGCAGACAAGCTTTAAGGCATGCTTTACTGAATGGTGTACTGTAGTGACCTGGGGAAGGAAGGGAGGTATAAATTGTGTCAGTTAGCCACCCAGACAAAACGAAGCCATGTGGAAAATCAAATCTATTAAAGTATGAAGACTGTTATAAGCTGTTGTAAGCTGGCCATTCTTGAAGGGGCTTCGTTTGCTGCAGGAGTAAATGTTTACCTCTTCTCCCAGATCTTTTTCACATGCCGTTTTAGGAGACAGCATGCAGCATTTGATAAAAATCATCCTCTCCCTAACGACGCTTTTATCAGAAATGTTTATTGTCTCCGCTTTACCACCCATGTCCTGAAAGGTACTGCACATTTGTTAAATAAGCAAAAGGAAAGAGAACTCTGCGGTTCAAGCCGCCTTGCAGAAACCCCAACAAATTCCAGAGCCATAAGGAATCAGAAAAGGGGAAAGAAAAGGAGGAGTAAGGTTTATATGAAGAGGAGGCCCTGCAAAAACATATATATTAGATTTTCTTTGCTTGGCTGGCCCACCATTAAATGTTTGGCCAATGCGGATTTAGTGCTGAGATTGAGCACTTACGCCAAACTTCGGTCATTGTCTCAAAATGTGCTTTAATAAATACGGGAACGAGGAAATAGGTTTGGAAAGGAAGTTCGCAGCCGGCTCTCCGGGCTCTCTCGGCGGCGGCGCCTGCTCCCTGGCCGCCCCTGCGCAGAGCGTGGCGGTCACACGCGGGTTCTGGCACCCGCCTGACTCGGCTCAAATCCTGGCCCTGGGACTTCCGGCACGCTGCTGCTCGGGGCCTTGGTTTTCTCATCTGTAAAACAGGAATCAGAGCAGGCAGTCCTTCCAAGCATCTAGTAAACACCATTTAGGGGGAAAAATAGTTTTTGTCTGAGAGCTGGATTTCTTTGTACCTCAAGAGAGGAACGCCCTAGCTATATTATTCTTGCTTGTATGCCGGGTTTTCAAAGTGATGACTGGCCTGCTGTCGGGAAAAAAATTTATCCATTTCGTTTGTAGCCCAGTGGGTGAGTAAGCTGACATGGGCCTGACATTCCCCGGGCTGCGGACAATTGAATTTGCTGACCAGCCGCCATGCTGTCAAGCGCTAAGTCAACAGCGGCTAATGAGCACTCTGGGAAAAAACAACACCTTGATTCCTCAATGACGGCGTTAAGAGGCCAATCGTGTGCTGTGCAAGCAGGGTCATAGCCCCCCCAGGGCCAAGGGTGGCGTCTCAGGCTTGTGCACTTTGTGTGTTGCAGGAGGAGACGGAAGAGACGTCCTCACAGGAGTCTGCCGAAGAGGACTAGGGGGCGCCGCCGTTGGATTTCTACCTCAGCAGCAGTTGGATCTTTTGAAGGGAGAAGACACTGCAGTGACCACTTACTCTCTATTGCCATGGTCTTTCCACTTTCCTCTGGGGCGGGGCGGGGCGGGCGCGGGGCGGGGGCGGGGAGGGGCGGGGAGAAGTCACGTAACCTTGAAAAGGACTATATTAATCACCTTCTTTGTAATCCCTTCACAGTCCCAGGTTTAGTGAAAAACTGCTGTAAACACAGGGGACACAGTTTAACAATGCAACTTTTAATTACTGTTTTCTTTTTATTCTTAACCTACTAATAGTTTTGTTGATCCCATAAGCAAGAGTGGGTGGGTGAGAGAAGCTCTGAATTGGGTTTAGTCAATCACTGCACTGCACACAAACAAGAAGCGAGTCACGCTCGTGACCTTGGGCATTCATATAGGAAAAGCGCGGTGTGTGACACCGGGCACACCTCAGTCCCAGCCCACCCGCTCGCCGTAGTGAATCCCATTTAGAACGCCAAAGATAAGGGCTAGATTCTACTCTCCTTTTCGTATAATCTTGTAGACACTTACTTGATGATTTTTTTAACTTTTTGTTGTTGTTGTTTTTTATTTCTAAATGAGACGAAATGCTGATGTATCCTTTCACTCAGCTAACAAACCAGAAAAGGTTACGTTCATTTTTTTTTTTTTTTCAAAAAGGGAAGTAAGCAAACAAACGTTGCCAACTCCCGTATTTATGGATACCACACATATCAGCAGGAGTAATAAATTTACTCGTAGCACTCGTGTTCAGGACAACACTTTGTTTTCAGGAAATCCACTTCCTACAGAGCCAAATGTCACTTAGCGATAAGTGACACTTGTCAACCTCAGAGCATTTAAGGAACCTAGACAAGGAAAAGTATCCTCTTTGTAACTTGATGGAAAGGTACAACAGAATTAATGCATGATAAACTCACCTGAATGAGGAGGTGGGAGGAGCGCGCGAAATCTACATTTCTTTTTGCTATAGTTAGGCAACAATTTAAAAAAGCAAAAAAAAAAAAAAAAAAAAAGGCAGTCTTTCTCTCTTTTCATTGTGTTATCAGTTTTCTTTGAAAGACCTAAATACCACTTACCTCACATTAAGCTTATGTGTTACTGCAAGTAATACGTTTTGACATAAGATGGTTGACCGTGGTGCTTTATTTTGGCTTCCGTTCACCATCCCTTCATTCAAACTGCACTTTTAGCCAGAGATGCAATATATCCCCACTACTCAATACTACCTCTGAATGTTACAATGAATTTACAGTCTAGTACTTATTACATGCTGCTATACACAAGCAATGCAAGAAAAAAACGTACTGGGTAGGTGAGTCTCATCATCTGCAGTTCTTTTTGTACACTTTGATACAGTTATAGAAACAGTCTCCTTACTGTGTTTCAGCATGGCTATGTATTTTTCTATTTTTTTTAGTTAAAATTTTACAAATACTTGTTTCAGCTTCTCTGCTAGATTTCTACGTTAACTTGAATATTTTTTTAACCAAGTCGCTCCTAGCTTCTTAAAGATGATCTTCCGTGATCACAGTACACATCACACAGAATTTGACTGTAATGTTTAAAGGTTACCCTCTAAGTCTGTACCTCAAATGAATTGTTTAAGCAAATGGACTAATTGACTTGCAAAAACCTACCTCCAGACTTCAAAAGGAATGAACTCGTTACTTTGCAGCATTCATTTTTTTCTCAATGTTTGAAGTAGTTCAGACTGCAGCTATGTTTAATCAAAACTATTTTTGTAAAACATTTGATAGAAAGGAATGCATTTTTACATACTTTTGCAAAAAATAAAGGAATAAATAAAAAAATAAAACCAACCTTCAAAGAAACTTGAAGCTTTGTAGGTGAGATGCAACAGGCTCAGCTTTTGCATAATGCAATCAAAATATGTGTTTTTGAGATTAGTTGAATATAAGAAAATGCTTGACAGATATTTTCATGTATTTTACACAAATGTGATTTTTGTAATATGTCTCAATCAGATGTATTTTAAACGCTTCTTGTGTAGAGTTTTTATGCCTTTCTCTCCTTGTGAGTGTGCTGATTTTGAACATGGTATTATCAACTGGGCCAGGAGGTAGTTTCTCATGACGGTTTGTGTCGGTATGGCTTTTAGTACTGAAGCCAAATGAAACTCAAAACCATCTCTCTTCCAGCCACTTCAGGGAGGTAGCTGCAAAGGCTTTAGACCTCCCTGAGACTGGCAGATTGCTCACTGTCGTGAATCACCAAAGGAGCTATGGAGAGAATTAAAACTCAACATTTACTGTTAACTGTGCATTCAATAAATAGTGGCTCATAAAAACAAAGTCCATTCACTATCTCTGGATGGGCCTTTTAGAAACCTCGTTGGCCAGTTCATAAAATTGAAGCAGTTTGCTCATGCTGGCCAAACTCGGAGCACCGAGTGAGTTCCATCTCTGATGAAGTTACTCTTTTATTTCCTGTATGTTGTACAATCAAAACACACTACTACCTCTTAAGTCCCAGTATACCTCATTTTTCATACTGAAAAAAAAAGCTGGTGGCCAATGGAACAGTAAGAACATCATAAAATTTTTATATATATAGTTTATTTTTGTGGGAGATAAATTTTATAGGACTGTTCTTTGCTGTTGTTGGTCGCAGCTATATAAGACTGGACATTTAACTTTTCTACCATTTCTGCAATTTAGGTATGTTTGCAGGAGAAAAATATCAAGACGTTAACTGCAGTTGACTTTCTCCCTGTTCCTTTGAGTGTCTTCTAACTTTATTCTTTGTTCTTCATGTAGAATTGCTGTCTATGATTGTACTTTGAATCGCTTGCTTGTTGAAAATATTTCTCTAGTGGATTATCACTGTCTGTTCTGCACAATAAACATAACAGCCTCTGTGATCCCCCTGTGTTTTGATTCCTACTCTTTGTCACAATTCCATTAAACGAGTAATAAAGTTTGGTCAAAACATGTCAAAGAGGGAGACATTCACAAGTCATTTTGTTGCACCCTCTGCATATTGTGTGGCCACATTTGTGCACCCACTGACATAAAGTGTGTTCTTTAAGTATTACACCCTTAAATCAGCTGCCCATAACTCAGCTTTCATAGTCTGACATTGAATTCTACAGAGACACCCATAGAAGAACTATAAAGGAAAAACAGACTGTGGTTTAAAATTACAGAGTCTTTGCTTAAGGCTAGCAAATACAGAGTTTGTAAGAGAAGTAACAGATATACAAGTTAACCTTAAAGTAACATTTGGAGAGAAATTCAGAAGTTTGATGAAAAGAATAAAAAGAATAAAAAAGCCACAGAATTTCTTCTAAGTAGAAATTATTTAATTCTATAAAAGCCACTGGCAAAGTCAGAATTATTCCACCAAGCTCAAGGTCCTCTTTACACTTCAATCACTGATTATGAATTATGCGAGAATTAGTCCCATCCCTGAAGCTGGAGACCTTATAAAAGAAAAGGTTTATTTAGCTCACAGTTTTGGAGGTCAAAAGTTCAATATCAGTGGCTCCACTGATTTGGTCTCCAGATGAGAGCGTCACAGCAGAGGACTCCACAGTGTGGAAGAAATCCCTTGGTGACACAGGAAGCCAGAAAGTGTAGAGTGTTGCTCTTTTATAGCAACCCACCCTCACAGGAACTCCGTTGGGTCCCCTGAGAACTACCTTAACCTCTTCCAAGGGCAGGGCCCCAAAGACATAGCCACCACCCAGGAGGCTCTATCTCTTAAATGTTCTGTCACCTAACATCTACCGCACAGTGGCCCAAGCTCCCAAGACATGAACCCTTGGGGAACACACTCAAAATGGATGCAAACCATGGCATTTTTAAAAAGGCAAAGCCTTCAGTGTGTACTACCACCATTGTTACTAAAACTTCTTCATTTTGCTTCTTAGAAGGGGAAATTTGTCATGAAAGTTAGTACTTCATCCCTTCCATTTTTAAATTCTCACAACCAATATTCTATACGTGCCTACCATATAGTAGGCCCCAGACCAAGAGGCCCCTCAATAGATTATCTCATTGGAGAAAACCTTGCAGGTACAGAAACAGTAACAATATTGGATGCATATGAAAAGAACCAATAATATCATTTAGTGACCAGTTGCAAGAATTTAGAGGAGGAAACTCCATTTCCTTCATTTGCCTGTCATGAGCTTGGCCTAATGATAGGGACACAGGCCAAACATATTTAATATAATCCATATTTGGTCTTTTCATTTTCACTAGGAAAGTATGTAAGACACAGTTACTTCTTAAAAATAAAAAAAATAGATAAATCGATAGAGTACTTTAGGCTTCAAAAAGAAAGGATTTATGTCTAGAATAGAATAAATAAATGGGATGACATTTTTGCCATATTTTGGAGTTGCTCTTCACTAAATGATTTCTGAATTAGGCTTGGTTTTTAATTAAAATAGTTCACACAATGAGTAGCGCACTCGAGAAAGGTATTGTATAAAGAGCTCCTACACATTTATATCAAGGTTCGAGGAGGGTGTCCCCCAAAAGTTCTGTCAATGCATTGCAATGACAGTGGAGTCTGTACCATATACTAGGTAGTATCTGGGCCAATAAAGGTAAATGAAACTCATCCTTGCTCCCAAAGACACAAAACGTCTGATGAGGGAGCTATACCTAAGGGAGTTCTACATAAGCTGACTTTTAATGCATTACCTTGAAAAGTGGATGCATTCTGAACCATCTGTCAATATCAGGGACAAGTCTCAGGCCCTCTTGGGAAAGAGCTTTCAGGTCAACATGGAGAGGCATCCTGGGGCTGCAAGGACAACCAGTTTCAGCCACTGTCACATTTCATATGGAGGGAGGAGGAGGGACTTCTCAACAAGTCTAAAGTACTCAACTCTGGTGAATTCAGGAGTAAGTGGTTTTAAGAGTATGGGCAGAAATACAAACAGAACTAAGGAATGAATAACACTCCAACCAGGGGGCATGTGGCGCAACCTCAGACACGAACAAAACTTCACAGAAATGAAACAATAAGTCCAAGATCGGAGAAGAGGTCAGAATGGGATACACTTCTTTTCAAGTTTAATTTACATGAGGTGACTTTTTATTGAACAAGACTAATTCTTAAAGTTAGGTAAGGTCATCCTTGAACAATTACTCTTCAGAGCTAGGAACTCTGGCCTAAAAGGAGAAAGAATGAAATCAAAATTACTTTGGAACTATGTAATGCAGATGAATAGCAACCAGAGAGTCAAAAGGCACCAACAAAGGTCTACAGCCTAGTCCGAGTTTACTCATCTGTAAGACAATCTGTTCTCTTCCCAAAGTAGGTGGGAAATGACCTTGAGCAGGACCCTCTGGCTGGTTCTCTATTCCTCAGTCCTCCTCTGAGTTCAGATCTCATCCACACTAAGCCAGCCAAACCTCTGCTCTGCTCGCAAACCAAGACCCAGAGGTGTCAGAGGGAAGATGCCTCATGTCACTGAGCACCGCCCCACTGGGTATCTAGTCTATAATACTTGCATAGTTGTTTTCTACATCTGAACCTAACTCAACACCTTAATGACCTGCTACCCTGATATGGTCCTCGCTTACTCATGACAGCCTTCCAAGGGACTGAACTCCTCCTGTATTGCAACCAACTGTGAGGATGACCCCTTGGGATCTATCAACACCATGTCTCCTTCTGTCACTGATCATCTATTTCCTCATTCTTAGGTTTTGCCTGCCTTTTGGCTGCCCTTGTCCTAGCTGAAATAGCCATTCTTGGCAACATTTGCAAATACTGCAGTGGCAGAACCCATGTTATGGGGTACCTACCTTGGGCAAAACTTGCCATGGGAGGAAAATGGTAGACTCAGATCTAGTCCTAGCTAGGTTTCTGCCCCTGAGAACCTGGAGAGGTGAGAGAGAAGAGGATGCCTTCAATGCATGCCAAGGCTTTTTCCTGAATGCTCAAGATCTCAGAAACTTTAGTGTCCTTGTCACTGACCAGTGTTCGCTGTTCTGTCAGGTGGCCATGTCAACAAGCTCTTAGAGGAACTTAAGGAAGAGGAGCTGCCATTTAAGCCGTGGCACTCCAGGAAAACAACAAA
Source organism: Oryctolagus cuniculus (assembly GCF_964237555.1). NCBI lineage: Eukaryota > Metazoa > Chordata > Mammalia > Lagomorpha > Leporidae > Oryctolagus > Oryctolagus cuniculus. Next base: position 68,213,296 of record NC_091442.1, read on the forward strand.
ACAAAGGAAAAGCTCCTTTCAAAAGTGGTCATGAGGCTGGCGCTGCGGCTCACTAGGCTAATCCTCCGCCTTGCGGCGCCGGCACACGGGGTTCTAGTCCTGGTCGGGGCGCCGGATTCTGTCCCGGTTGCCCCTCTTCCAGGCCAGCTCTCTTCTGGGGCCAGGGAGTGCAGTGGAGGATGGCCCAAGTGCTTGGGCCCTGCACCTCATGGGAGACCAGGATAAGTACCTGTCTCCTGCTATCGGATCAGCGCCGTGTGCTGGCCGCAGCGCGCCAGCCGCGGCAGCCGTTGGAGGGTGAACCAATGGCAAAGGAAGACCTTTCTCTCTGTCTCTCTCTCTCTCACTGTCCACTCTGCCTGTCAAAAAAAAAAAAAAAAGTGGTCATGAGTAATGTCCGGGGACACTGGATAAGACATCTCAATGCACTGCAGGATGCAAATGGTTAGAAGTGTGGGCCCTGGGAATAGACTTCTGGGTTTGAATCCTAGCACTGCCAATAACTAGCCAGGTCTCTTGGACAAGTTACATCACTATTATGAGATCTTTTTTCTTTTTTTATCAAAACAACTGAAACTGCCTAAAATTCTTGTGGTAGAGACTAGATAAGTCAAGATATGTGGCATACTTAACAGCACTTGGCATGTAACAGGCACTATCTAGTGTTAGCTATTGTTATCTTACCCCTGCCTATGCAATACCCTGAAAGCTAGCTTTTTCCCCCCTTCTAGTCTCCATCATTATTTGATCTTTTGCACAGAGGGATAGCCGCAGATCATGGTCAAAAGCCTATCAGGACTCCAAACACCATTTTGGTTTTACATCCCATGCATGGAAATCATTACGATGTGCACATACTCCTTTTCCCATGTGGTTTGTACTGTGTTCAGTCTCAAAGGATGTAGCTATTAAAGGGTGTCACTCCTGAAAAATCAGCAGACTACGAATTGCCTCCCCTGTAGTGACAGCTCTTGGGGTCCCTGAAGCTCTGCAATAATGATGTGCTTGCAAGGTTGCTCACTGTCTTCCTGCATTTGGTCCAGGCCATTGTCAGCCTTAGTTGCTCAGTTTCCTGATTTTGGCCTTGGTTTGGAAGGATTACAGTCTTGAGTACTGGGTTTCTTGGTGGTCTCCTTCTCCTGGCTGGCAGCATACAATTCCTGTTACTCCTTCAGATTTCAGCCTCTAGCTTAGCCCACCCACCTAAAGGAACCAAAGTAACTACACTTCTGCAGTCAGCACCTGTACCTTATTCACATTCTTTAGGCCACCTGTATGTCCTCTTCTGCCTTGTCCGCTTCCACTGAACTGAGACTGTTCTATGTCCCCTTAGTGCCATAGGTTACCAAAGGGACACCAGGATCCTGGGAAAAGGAATAATTGAATATTTAGTAGAATACAAATTTAAAAAGGAGGGTAGACAAGGGAACACATTCACCTGTTTTTGATTTCCCCTAGCTGATCAGAACTGGGACAGGGTGAGGGGACTACCTGCCCATCTTTAGTTGTTTTACCACACCCTTAGGCTGGCAGCTCCTGTACTGGAAATGAATGCTATTTTCAGAATTCCTTTGACTGAAAGGGACGTGAAGTGAGTTTAAAGTGGTTTGAACCAAAAACAAAATGTAGTAGCCGGTCAACCAAGAAGGCCTGGATACTGGCTGTTTAGGCATAGCTTAATCCAGGGACCCAAGAATATGGCCCTATCAGCCCACAGCTCAACTTTTCTCCACCTTAGCTTCATCCTCAGAGATTTGCTGTTTCTTCCCACAACACATTTGAGTCCATTTTTTAAAAAAATTAGGGGGAGGCAGAGAGAGAGAAGAAGAAGAAGAGATAGAACATTAACTAGTTCACTTCCCACATGGCTGCAATGGCCCCTGGCTGAGACTGAGGCCAGAGCCAGGAACTCAATCCAGGTCTCCCATGTGAGTGGCGGGAACCTAACTACTTAAGTTATCACTGCTGCCTGCCAGTGTCTGCATTAGCAGGATCTAGAATCGAGAGTTGGAGCTGGGAATTGAATCAGGCATTCTGATATGGGACATGGGCTTCTTAATCAGCATTTAATTGCTGGACCAAACACTTGCCCCGCCCCCAGTCTGAGACAAATGACAATTCTTTTTGCATCCTTACTTTTGGCTTACAAACCACTTTATTTCTTTCCATCTGTGCTGGATGATACAGCGGGTACTCATTTTATAAACGGGTTAACTGAAGCTGAGAGCATAAATGATTGACTTGGGGATACAGAGCTAGTAAATGGTAGAGGCACAAGTAATCTCTGTCCTTCAGACTAATGTACGTCTCTATGAGTCAACTTTCCATCGGTACCACACCTGAGGCAGCTGACTTATAAAGAGAAGAAGTTTCTTTATCTCACAGTTTGGGAGGTTCCACTGTCGGGTCCCTGCCTGTGCTCAGTGCTGGAGAGGACTTCATGGCGAACAGCAGATGGCGATGGGGGCAAAGTGCATGAAGGAGTCAAGAAGTGATTACGCCTCAAACCAGGAGCAGAGTAAGAAAGACCATGAGGCCGAATAAGCTTTGGATAACAACCCTATTGGGAGAACTTCTAAAGAGATCCAGAGAACCGCCTTCCAAGGGTACATCCCCAGTGATCTGAGGTCCCACCCCACAAAGGTCCAAATACCTCCCAACAGCACCACATGGAGATGAAGTCTTTGATCATAATGGACCCCTGAGGAACACTCAAACCTTAGCAGCATCCGTAGTGTCCTACAGAAACACTGTTCAGCATAAGCTTTCCTTTAGACAACACAGCCTTAACACGTCTCATCTTAGTTTTCCAGGCTTAAAATTGATTTTCCAAAGCTGGTTTTCCAAGGGACTGTTGAAATAAGAACACAGTCTCTGGGTTGTCACTCCCAATACACTAGAATTCTTTCATTTCATTGCAGAGCACCTACATTTGGCTGTTCCTCTCATTTAGCAATCCAAGAATGCACAACAGGAGAATAAGAACTCCAACAGATTTAAGGGATTATCTAAACTACAGCAAGCAAGCTGGCTGTAGGACTTGGAACATTCTGCAGGACCACCAGAATTTAAGGTCCCATTCCTTTAATTTTATTTTAGTCCCCAAATCTTTAGGCTCCACAAAATTTCCTGTGGTCTTGTCTCTTAAATCAGGCAGTAGGCAGACTGATATATGTTCATTATTTATTACAATGGGGCATGCTTAGCCATAAAACAATTATATTTGGATTAATCTACAGTCAATTTAGTACTGTCATGAAAAATAAAACCTACAATTTAACCAGCTAATGAAAATGTGAGATTTACACAAATCTAGAAGATATATTGTACTGCCTGACTAACCATTGCAGAAGCTACCATTATAAAACTAAGAACTGTAAGTGCCTCCTACATGTGTCTGATTTCTCTTCACCTTCATTGCCACTACTACAATCGAAGCCACCCTCACCTCCTGTATGCTATGACTGTGCGGTCTCACCCCACTTCAGTTCTTTCTCTGCACACAGCAAGTGATATCTTTCCAACAACATAAATCTGATCACAAATCTAATGCTCTCAACACTCAAAATCCGGAGCCGATGCTGTGGCATAGCAGGTAAAGCCGCCGCCTGCAGGGCCGGCATCCCATATGGGCACGTTTGAGTCCTGGCTGCTCCACTTCTGATCCAGCTCTCTGCTGTGGCCTGGGAAAGCAGTAGAAGGTGGCCCAAGTCCTTGGGCCCCTGCACCCACGTGGGAGACCCAGAAGAAGCTTCTGGCTCCTGGCTTTGGATCAGCACAGCTCTGACCATTGCAGTCATATGGGGAGTGAGTCAGAGGGTAGAAGACCTCTCTCTCTCTTTCTCTCTCTCTCTCTCCCACTGATTCTCTGTAACTCTACCTTTCAAATATATTAATAAATATTACTAAAAAAATCCTCAAAATCTTTTCTGCAGCCCAGATAGCCTGCAGTGGTCTGGCTCCGGCTTCCTTTTCCAGCCTGTGCACCTGGGCTTCCGAGGATAGCTTGCATGCATCCTTCTCTTCGCTTTGCCCTGAGTATTTTCTCACAGGCTCTAGACTTCCCGCCTGGAATCCATCTCTTTGTCCCAGCCCTTCTCCCACGCTACCAAACCTCTTCCTAATTCTTCAGGTCTCCATTTAGATGTCTCTCTTTAGAGCACCTTCTCTGCCTTCTCACTCCCCACGCCTCACCTCCCTATCTGACGAGTCAGGTCCCCTAGGGCAGAGTCAGGTCCTCCAAGCTTTTCCCTGCTAGCGGCTGCTGCCTTCATCAACAGTCAGTTGTATAATGAAGGTGCCCTGTGGATCCTGAGGCAGATGTCTCTGCACCTCCGTGCGCCCAGCACCAGAACTCCCTGGATGAATGAAGCATGCCTGATTTTCTGAGCACAAAGACTCTTCCTGGTCTCTCTGGGCTGTTTCCCAGACTTCCCCCATCCTGTCACTCAGAGCTCACTTGTTCTGTACACAGGGCTCTGCAAACCAAACCTCTCTGTGTTGCTTCCCCAGCACTCCCTCAACATACCCAATGTAACACCCCCTCTGCTCCGTTTCTCTAAGTTCAACTTTTTTTTTAATTGTTTTTGTTTTGACAGGCAGAGTTAGACAGTGAGAGAGAGAGAGACAGAGAGAAAGGTCTTCCTTCCGTTGGTTCACCCCCCAAGTGGTCACTACGGCTGGTGTGCTACACCGATCCGAAGCCTGGAGTCAGGTGCTTCCTCCTGGTCTCCTATGTGGGTACAGGGCCCAAGCATTTGGGCCATCCTCCACTGCCTTTCCCGGCCACAGCAGAGAGCTGGACTGGAAGAGTAGCAACTGGGACTAGAACCCGGTGCCCATATGGGATGCTGGCACTGCAGGCGGAGGATTAACCTAGTGTGCCATGGCGCCAGCCCCTAAGTTCAATGTTCTAGCAGCATTTTTACCTTGAAAACAAGACCCGATAAACAAATGAATGGACGATTGATGCTCCACAGCTCATGTCTCTCACAGAGGATGCACTTGATGCACTGCTTGCTTTGAACTACTCGAACTAGTCAGCATCTATGCTATTTTATCTCTGGTGACAGTACACATTTTTGAAAAAATGTTTGCTCCCAGTCTGTGGATGTTCATCACTGCCTGGTGAGAAGAGGGCATGTGCCTCAGGTCTGGCTGGTTGATGTATTTCAACACTCTGATTTGTTCAAGAATAGGCATACAACCCAAGGGAAGCCCATGAGCTACCGTGTGGCCGCTTTTACGGGGCTGCTGGGAGAGCCACTGCTTCTCACCTGGGAGAGCGGCAGGACACACACCTGGCGCTTCAGAGGGAAGGGTGGTGAGGAGGAAGGAATGGTGGCCGCAGCTTGCGATGAGCCTGCCTGAGAATGGATCCAGCCCAGAGGAAGGCAGAGACAAGATGTGGAGACATGAGGAAGCAGTGAAGTCATTTTTTGAGACACTGGATCCTGTCATGCCTGAAGGCTCTCCATCACAGGAGCTCATCAAGTATCTTCTCTTTGGGGCCGGCGCTGTGGTGCAGCGGGTTAAAGCCCTGGCCTGAAGCGCAGGCATCCTATATGGGCGCCGGTTCGAGACCCGGCTGCTCCTCTTCCAATCCAGCTCTCTGCTGTGGCCAGGGAAGGCCCAAATGCTTGGGCCCCTGCACCTGCATAGGAGAGCCAGAAGAAGCTCCTGGCTCCTGGCTTCGGATCAGCTCAGCTCCGGCTGTTGCAGCCATCTGGGGAGTGAACCAGCAGATGGAAGACCTCTCTGTCTGTACTTCTCTCTGTAACTCTGTCTTTTAAATAAATAAAATAAATCTTTTTTAAAAAAGTATCTTCTCTTTGACTTTTTCAGAGTTGGGTTTCTCTCACTTTCACGCAGAAGAATCCTGACTATGGCACAAATGAAAGAAGGAGTAAATCCTTGAATTTGGAGAAAAACAGCAGAACTGAAGCCTGTCATGGTTCTGCAGCTTTCATCCCAGAGCTCAGAGTTTCAGTCTCGTTACCTACAGACTGACAAGGGTGGTTGGGTCAGATCTTTAATATCCTGTCTTGGTTTAAAATTCTGGCATTCTGCGATGCAAGGTGGCCACAAAGCTTAAACACAAAGGAGCTGGTTCACGGTGGTGAGAACTTGGATTGAGAGCCTGTAGAGGAAATAGCACTGGATGGAGGACCTTTCCTGGCCCTGCCATATCTCACGTGTGCACAGCTTCCTAGTATATTTCCAGGTTAGAGAAGCCAGGCACTTCCTGGACTGATAATAGAACCCACCAGAGTTTGAGGCTGACAAATAACAAAATAGCAACCCTGGGACAGCAGAGAAGTGTGTGTGTGTGCGCGCGCATGTGTGTGCGCGTGTGTGTGTGCACGCATGCTGTGTGTGTGTATGTACATGCAGGAGGGGACTTCAAAGTGTTTAAGGATAGTGGTGCGTGAAGCCTGTGATTATAGAGTAGATTGAAATTATGTTTTTGCAAAAATTAAAACACAAAGAAAGGAAGGAAGAAGGGACTTTGATGGAGGGAAGGAAATACGGTTATCTTCTTAGGTTTGTACCCAGGAAATACAAGAAATCTGTTCTCTTTACATTAATAAAAAGTTTGAAAAATGTTTATGAAACATGGATTTAAAAGATAAGTTTATTTTGATGTGAAAATTTTCATGGTATGCATTTGCCATGAACTTTCGGAAGACCCCTCATAAGTAAGGCTTCCACAGATTTTTCACACCAAAATAAATTTATCTTTTAATTACATTTTCCCACAAACATTTTGAAGTACTCTTGCATGTATATGCATATATGAGTACACATCCATATATACATTCCTATATCTGTACATGTTTATATATATATATATATGTGTCTGTGTATGTTATATATTGCCTTAAATTAAAACATTTGCAGGAGATATATCCTTTCTTAAATGTAAGGTATTATAAAATACCATCAGTCATTATGAAGCATAATAATAATAATTATAAACTCAAGCCAGAGGTTAGTAACCAAAGGAGAGCTGGTGAAGAAAGTGAATGCAATGCCAGGCACCGGAGCTCGCGGCTGGAGGTGAGGCCACGCGGCTGCTGCCCTGCTCACAGTGAGTGACGATGCAGAGGTGCAACCGTGCTCATTGTAACTTTTCTCTCTACTCTCTGGAATGCCATTTGACTCAAAGGTACAGTGTGCTTCAAAGAAGTGCTTTTTTACAAAAGGAGAAGCTACCAGAGGCAGATGGACGTGGAGCCAGACGCTCGTCCTAAGGTAAGTCAGTGCAAATACTCCCACCCAAATGTATCTCTCTTTCCTCAGCTGCACGAACTGAAAAATCCAGCTCCACACACAAAACACATCATTCTCTATCTCTTTACTGTTCTTTGTGGGTCCGCAAGGCAGTTCCACGGAATGGTTTTCTCTTTGGGTTGTGACTCCTGAGCCTGCCACATAACTTGAACTAAGTAATGAAATCTTGCTCAGTTTCCCAATCATCGTAGGCAATCATGCCTCCTAAAACAATCATTTTTCAACCAGCCTCAGATTAAAATGTTAAAACCACCTTTCAGATTTTCTTTCAAGTTTTTAATATCATTCGCAAGGGCATTCAGTACATATTAGCTATGGGCCAATGAGGAGCAATAGGAGCGCATGAAGTGTCTATGAGGCTTCTATGGCATCCCTGCCTGGGCTGATGGGAGGCGGGGGCAGCAGGAGGGGGCTGTATTGAAAACATTTTCGCTTCACATAACCCAGAACCAGATCTCATGAGTGATAAGGCAAGTCAAGTTTTCAATGTGGCCTTTGTTAACTAGTATTCAAAGGCTGTGAAGAAAAATGGGAAAATGTAACAACTTTCCCTCACCTATTTGTCAAGCCATAAATAAGAGGCTTCATTATAGTATGTGGCACAAACCGTTTGAAAGCATTTTCCTTTCTTCTTTCATGGGGCTATAAAATTATATGATGCAGTCTCAACTTACTTGGGAAATTGCTGGAGGAAAGGAGCTGAGGAAATATCCATTTCCTAGGTTACGCAGGAAATAGGCCTTGCAGTCTCTCTGTCTGTTTTTCCCTTAACTTCTGGGGTTAGGACCGTATTTTTTAAGTCATTAGCCATAACTTAGCCAGTGTGAAGCATGACTATGCAATAATTCTGGTTGTCATTTCTCACACAAACTCAAGTAGGTGCGAGCTAAAGTGGAACTGTAGACAGTGACGGTGGCTATTACTCATATATTCATTCATTCAACAAAGTTTATTGAGCACTTACTATGTACCGGGCCATGAACTGGTGCTAACAAGAAAACAAGCCAATGTCTGCACCCACAGAGCATGAAGTCCAGAAGAGGAAGGAGAAAAGTCAATGGCAGAGACAATGGAGTACGTACAGGGAGTACAAAGCCAAAGAGATGGGCCAGGAGCTTCAGGAAGTACAGATCCGCATTCAGGAGGTGACGTTGTTGAGAAAGTACTCTCTGAAGAGCACACATCTAACTGGAATCCCGAGAGATGAGAAGGAGGTTAGTCCAGCAGAAGGGAACAGGGAGGGGAGAGGATCCCCAAGAAATCCTTGGTGTGGTCTACACACCAGAGCCACACAAACAAAAGAATTTTTTGAAAACTGCTCATATTTGGATCACCCCCCCGAAATGACTGGAGAATGATTTATGTGGCAAGGGGCTCAGTGTATTCCTGAACTACTGGTGAATTATGGTCACAGCAGCAAATCTCAGCACAGAACGGATGAAGTGGGTCAGAGCCGAAGCTCAAAGCGGACGGTCAGGAGCCATGGCATGTTGCGAAAATCTCTTGAATTTCCTGAAACAAAGGTCACTTGCGCTCCAGATGAGCAGACTGAAAAAGAAACGTGGAAAGAAGTGTGGAGCGAAAGCAAGCAGATGACACTGACAGATGTTTCCAAAGCAGCCTGGACCCAAACTTCCTTTTACTTTCTACAGGTCCTGTTGCACCGAGCCCTGATGACAAGTTCTACAATTGCGTTCTAGCAAACAATGCTTTGGTTTTGTTCTGTTGTTTGTTCTTTGCATTTTAAGGAGCTGAGTAGGCATATCTATTATGAGGACTGATAAGCAGAATTTATTCAATTTGTTTTATGATACTAAATATTTATATTTTGGACTTGAATTTTTCTCTGTTTTTAGGTTAAAATCCAGATGTTTTCAATACATGTAAAATGACAACAGTACGTAACATATTCTTCAACAATTCATGTGAAGTTTAGTACAATGCCTGGTATGTAATAAATGCTCAATAAATGTTAGCTATTATTATTGTTGATATGACATATTTACAGTAAATAAATACAAAATGCTTTCTAAGACATATACACCATTTTCAAATCAACAATACAAGCACATGGTGAAAAAAGCAAATAGTTTTCAAACACTAATAATGAAATCAACAGTGCCTTGACTCCATCTGCTTCTTTTATTCCCCAGATGTAAGTAAGTGCCCTTAACTCCTTGAGTTGTTCCTTCAGGTCTACACTATAGGCGCATACATTGTTCTTAACTAACTGGAGGCAGTGTGCACTGACGTCTTTACATAGCAGATGAGGATTCACATCTCTTGCATTGTTTACTTATTCACTCAGCAAATAATTACGCAACTCCTACTGTGCCGAGCGCTAACTAGCTACTGAGGACAGCACAGTGCACAAAGCTAACAAAAATTCTTGCTGTAAGGAGCTTACATCCTAGTGGGGAGAAAGCATGTTGGACGCATGAAATGCATGGTGTGTCGCATGGTTATGCATTCCCTGGGGGAAAAATTAAGCAGGAAAGGAGACAAGGAGCACTGAGTGGAGAGGGCTACAGTTTAAATAAATTGGCCGACAGCTTCATTGAGAAACTATTTTTTTTTCTTTTTTAATTTGAGAAGCAGAGAGAGATACAGAGAGTGAGCTCCTATCCATTGGTTAACCTCTTCTCCACACACACTGACAGGTGCACACACACATACATCCCCAACAGCTGGGGCTGGGCCAGGCTGAAGTCTGGAGCCAGGAATTCAGTCCAGGTCTCCCACATAGGTAGCAAGAACCCAACTGCTTAAGCCATTATTGCTGCCTCCCAGGATCTGCATTAATAGGAAATGAGTCAGGAGTGAGCTGGAACTCCAATATGGGCATATATGTGGGCATACTAGGCAAAATGTCTTCCCCAAGAAGCTGATAGTTAAACAGAATTTAACCTTGAGACTTTTCCTATGTTGTTTCTTTGATAATTTATTCACTTGTTTTCTCTATTCCATCTTTTTTTTCTTTCTTTTTTTTTTTTTTTTTTTAAGATTTATTTACTTGAGAAGCAGAATTACAGACAGAGAGAGGGAGAGACAGAGAGAGGTCTTCTATCCACTTCTATCCAAGTGGCCGCCATGGCCAGAGCTGGGATGATCTGAAACCGGGAGCCAGGAGCTTCTTCTAGGTCTCCCATGTAGGTGCAGGGGCCCAAACACTTGAGCCGTCCTCCACTGCTTTCCCAGGCAACTAGCAGAGAGCTGGATCAGAAGTGGAGCAGCCAGGACTTGAACCAGAGCCCACATGGGATGCTGATGCCACAGGCAGAGGCCTAACCTACTATGCCACAGTGCCGGCCCCATTTCATCTTTTTGAGTATTATATTCAAAGTCAGATTATATCACAGCAGGGTTGGATTTGACTCTGCTGTTTTAATCTTTGCTGCTTGAATTTTCTTTGTTGTCTTTTTCTGTCAATCTTTGTTCTGTGTTCTGGCAGACTTTCTTGATTTTACCTTTTTAACTCCACAGGCAACAAGGATATGGAGATCTTTCTGAGACACTTCAGGTCTCTTGGAAAGTCCTCCTGCACTCTAGGCTTGGTACAGAAACCAGGCCATTGACGTATTATGCCCACAGAAACAGATGGCAGCCAACTGCCCCAGGCAATCTCCTTGATTTGAGACCTGGGTCTCCATCCTGTAACTGAAGCCTGTATTCCTGGGACTCCTCTGGGAAACTCTTTTTTTTTTTTTTTTTTTTTTTTTTGTCTATCTACCTTTGTGTGTGGTTAAAGCAGCAGCTTCTACTGCTCTGCTAAATCTTTTTTTTTTTTTTTTTTGACAGGCAGAGTGGACAGTGAGAGAGAGAGACAAAGAGAAAGGTCTTCCTTTTTCCATTGGTTCATTGGTTCACCCCGCAAGTGGCCACTATGGCCGGCGCACCGCGCTGATCCGATGGCAGGAGCCAGGTGCTTCTCCTGGTCTCCCATGGGGTGCAGGGCCCAAGCACTTGGGCCATCCTCCACTGCACTCCCTGGCCACAGCAGAGAGCTGGCCTGGAAGAGGGGCAACCGGGACAGAATCCGGCGCCCCGACCAGGACTAGAACCCAGTGTGCCGGCGCCGTAAGGTGGAGGATTAGCCTAGTGAGCCACAGCGCAAGCCCCTGCAAAATCATTTTTTAAAATTTTTTATTTTATTTATTTGAAAAGCAGAGCACCACAGAGAGAGGGAAAGACAGAAAGAGACCTCCTGTCTACTGATTCTCTCCTCTAAATGGCTGCAACGGCAGGGCTGAGCTAGGCTGAATGCAGGAGCTTGGAACTCCACCAGGTTTTTCCATGAGGGTGGTAGAGATCCAAGCACTTGGGCCATCTTCTGCTGCCTTCCCAGGCACATTAGCAGGGAGCTGGATCCAAAGCAGAGCAGCTGGGACTTGAACGAGCACTCCATTATGAAAGGCCAGTGTCGCAGGTGGTGGTTTAAACCAATGTGCCACAACATTGGGCCCTCTGCTAAATCTTCTAATCTATATTCCAGAAACATGTAGAAATTATTAATCTGTTATTGCCTCCTATACAATTCTTTTTTAATCTATTCCAATTAAGTGTCTTTACTATGATTCTGATAAAGTCCAAGGAATAAGAGGAAATAAATGTTAATTTATTTTGTTAATTTGCTATCTATAACTGTATGACCATGTACAATTTTATTATTTTAAATTTTTAAAAATTTTTTTTATTTGACAGGCAGAGTTAGACAGTAAGAGAGAGAGACAGAGAGAAAGGTCTTCCGTTTTCCATTGGTTCACTCCGCAAGTGGCCACTATGACCGGCGCACTGCACCGATCTGAAGCCAAGAGCCAGGTGCTTCTTCCAGGTCTCCATGCGGGTGCAGGGCGCAAGCACTTGGGCCATCCTCCACTGCCCTCCCAGGCCATTGCAGAGAGCCAGATCGCAAGAGGAGCAACTGGGACTAGAACCCAGCACCCAGATAGGATGCTGGCGCCACAGGTGGAGGATTAACCTAGTGAGCTACAGCGCCGGCCCCAACCACATACAATTTTAAAAGCATTTATTGACTTAAAATTTCCATCATATTCACACACACACACACAAACACACACACACACATATATACCTTTCCCCACATATTTATCACAAACGTATTCTATATACATAGATATTTACATATATGTAAATAAGAAGCTTGTATTGCTTCTCAGCCTTTTTGTTAAGATCAAGGGTATCTGGGGGCCGGCGCTGTGGCTCACTTGGTTAATCCTCCGCCTGCGGCGATGGCATCCCATATGGGCACCGGATTCTGTCCCGGTTGCTCCTCTTCCAGTCCAGCTCTCTGCTGTGGCCCAGGAGTGCAGTGGAGGATGGCCCAAGTGCTTGGGCCCCTGCACCTGCATGGGAGACCAGGAGGAAACACCTGGCTCCTGGCTTCGGATTGGCGCAGTGCCAGCCGTAGCGGCCATTTGGGGGGTGAACTAATGGAAGGAAGACCTTTCTCTCTCTCTCTCTCTCTCACTGTCTAACTTTATCTGTCAAAAAAAAAAAGGGAGGGTATCTGTTCTTATCAGTTTATATATGCCTGTATGAGTATATATGAGCATGCACTTAAGTATGTGCGCCTGTATGTGTGAAATCTTTTCTCCAGCATTCTACTCTTTTGGAGCTAAGAAATGTAAACTCAAGAAATATCATTAATCTCAAATACAAAAAAATCTTACACACTGTATTCCAAGGTGAAAGGGCGTACACAGTATCTGTTAAGAATTGTAAGAATGGGCCGGCGCCGCGGCTCACTAGGCTAATCCTCCGCCTAGCGGCGCCGGCACACCGGGTTCTAGTCCCGGTAGGGGCTCCGGATTCTGTCCCGGTTGCCCCTCTTCCAGGCCAGCCCTCTGCTGTGGCCAGGGAGTGCAGTGGAGGATGGCCCGGGTGCTTGGGCCCTGCACCCCATGGGAGACCAGGAAAAGCACCTGGCTCCTGGCTCCTGCCATCGGATCAGCGCGGTGCGCCGGCCGCAGCGCGCCAACCGCGGCGGCCATTGGAGGGTGAACCATCGGCAAAGGAAGACCTTTCTCTCTGTCTCTCTCTCTCACTGTCCACTCTGCCTGTCAAAAAAAAAAAAAAAAAAAAAAAAAAAAAAAAAAAAAAAGAATTGTAAGAATGGCTGGAGTACAGATTTGTTTTAGTGAAAGGGAAATGATCACTGAAGATTCTAGAGGAAAAAAATAAATAAAACAGAGCCAGACCCTAAAGGTCTATATCAAAGTTAAGAAGTTCAAAATGTGTTCTGTGATCTGTAGAGAACCACTGGATGCATTGAGCAGAGCATGCTGCAATCAGATTTATCTATTTTTTTCTATGAAAGAACATAGTTTTAGTTATTGCAGTAAGAACTTTTTTAAAAAGATGTATTTTATTTATTTGGAAGACAGAGTTATGGAGGGAGGAGGGTGGAAGAGACAGAGATCTTCTATCTGCTGATTCATGCCCCATATGGGCGCAACAGCTGGGACTGGGCCAGGCAGAAGCTAGGAGTCAGATCTGAACCCCACATGGGTGCAGGGGCCTAAGTATTTGGGCCATGTTCTGCTTTCCCAGGCACATTAGCAGGGAGCTGGATTGGAAGTAGAGCAGCCAGGACTTGAACTGGTGCCCATATGGGATGCCAGCATTGCAGGTAGCAGCTTAATCTGTTATGCCACAGCACTGGTCCTTGTACTAAGAACTTTTAACATGAGATCTACCTGGCATAGCAGGTAAAGCCACCGCCTGCAGTGCCGACATCCCATATGGGCGCCAGTTTGAGTCCTGGCTGCTCCACTTCCGATCCTGCTCTCTGCTGTGGCCTGGGAAAGCAGCAGAAGATGGCCAAGTCCTTGGGCCCCTGCACCTGCATGGGAAACCCAGAAGAAGCTCCCGGCTCCTGGCTTCAGATCGGCGCAGTTCTGGCCGTTGCGGTCATTTGGGGAGTGAACCAGCAGATGAAAGAATTCTCTCTCTCTCTCTCTCTCTGTCTGCCTCTCCTTCTCCCTCTGTGTAACTCTGACTTTCAAATAAATAAAAAAAAATCTTAAGAAAACAAAAGCATGAGATCTACCATCAACAAATTTTCAATCTCATAATATAATATTGTTGACTATGGACACAAAGTTGTGCATAGATCTCTAGATTGTATTCACCTTGCATAAGCAAAACTTCATATCCGTGGAGCAACAATTTATCACTGGTTACAGCAGGAAGAATTCTGAAGGGGGCAAAACAGACGGTGTCAGTAGCTGATTACAATAGTCCAAAGAAGAGATCCTGATGGCATGATCAGAGGCAAGGGCAGTGAACCACTATTTGAAAATAGAGTCGATGAGTCTCGTGATCTGTTATAGGTGGGGGTTGGGGTGGGAAGAGGACTCCAAAGGTGGTTCCTGGGCCTGACCTAGGTAAGTGGATGCTGGTACCATTCACTAAGTAAAAAGCCAGGAAGAAAGCAGGTTAAGAAGAAGCTGATGAGAGGAGACAGAATAGACCAGAAACTAATTACCCATACCCAGGCAGGCCACAGCCAGACAGATCTCAACAGGGAGGCAGGAACAATCCCACCAGATGGTAGATGGCCGCATTGATGGGTATCTCCTATAGGACACCTATTTGAGAAGGTGATTTGGGGGCTTTCCTGGCTCATTTCTGCTGCTGTAACAGAGAGTCACAGACTGGGTAATTGAGAAAGATCAGAGGTGTATGTGAGGCATGATTCTGAAGGCCAGGAAGTCCAAGAGCATGGCACTGGCTTTTGGCAAGGGCTCTTGCTGCAGCATACCAGGGCGGGAGGGCAAGCAAGCATCTGTGTGAGGGAGACAGCAATAGCCAGAGCGGGACAAACTTGAAACAAACCCACTCTCCTGATAATTAACCTACCCTATGTTAACTGTATGACTCCGCTAATGAGGGGCAACTGCTCTTGAGCTAAGTACCACTTAAGGGTCTCCCCTCTTAATATCACAGTGGCAATAAAATTTCAACATGAATTCTGGAGGGGGCATTCAAACCACAGCAGGGACCAAAGCGAAGGTTGGACTGTTTATTACTTAGCAGTCCACAGAAAAGACATTTTCCAGAATTTACATTCAGAAAAAGAGAAATTACTGCCACTGAATACATTTAAAGTTGCATTTTTTGTTGCCTGCCACACACCATAGATTCAGGCTTCTCATTACAGCAATATAAAACTCTGTACTCTACAAATCCTCGTCAAACACACATAAAACATCTATCAGAAATGACCACATCCCAGATTATCAAGGATGGCTCGAATTTTTTCAAAAGTTTTATATTATAGATTACATTTTAAAACTGTGTGATCCTTAAATTAGATATAAACAATAACAATCTAGGAAATGAGACACATTGATTCACATTTTGATTAAATGTGCCTCCAAAAAATTCATGACTTAAAGAGGAAATGACAATAGAAATTACCAAACTTTTAGACTTAAACAACTGTAAAAGTATCACATACTAGAATATATGTGGGTAGAGATGAAGTGGTTCTTAGATATAAATATATAGCCTCAAGTATTTTTTAAAAAGTATTGCAAATAAATTAGCATTTACTTTAAGAAAGTACATTAAGTCACCCAAGGAAAGTCAGATACAAAGGTAAGATTTTATCTTTTCTTAATACAAAACATTAATAGGAAAACAAACAAGCCCTTATTTGCTCCAAGTAAAATTTCTATCGGCTAGATAATAAAAGTGCTGATTTCATTTGCTCTGCCCTTTTGGTCTTTTTACTACCTGTACTGATCACAAACTTCAGTAGGTTAGTGGATACTTGGTTTCCACATACATTTTGTAGCTATCATATCTATATGTATATGCAATATGATCTCTGGAGGTAGATATCAGAATCCAACTTGGACAAGTTGTTTGTAAATTGATAAGAGCACCGAGAGAAGCAAGAATGGAAGAATCAGAAAGACCTAGAGTCCAGGGGACCACATAGAGTTCTGGCTGCACTTTACCTCTAATCGCTTCAGCTCCCACCTCCATAAGTTGGAGTTGCTGTCACACCACCAGTAGAAGCCACAGACAGTAACAAGTTACTGTACACACCACATTCACCCTGTTGCTTAGCGGAGTCAACCATTGCTAAATAGTAAGTTAGTAGAATCAGAAAAAGGTCCATACATTATGAATGAAGGGAATTTAATTGTTTTCTTTTAAGATTTTATTTTATTTTTATTTGAGAGGTAAAGTTATAGACAGAGAGAGGGAGACAGAGAGAAAGGGCTTCCATCCACTGGTTCACTCCCCAAAAGGCTGCAAAGACTGGAACTGGACCAATCCGAAGCAAGGAGCCAAGAGCTTCTTCCGTGTTGGCACAGGGGCCCAAGGATTTGGGCCATGCTCCACTGTTTTCTCAGGCCATTAGCAGAGAGCTGGATCGGAAGTGGAGCAGCTGGGACACCAACTGGCACCCATATGGGATGCCAGCACTGCAGGCAGAGGCTTAGGCTACTGCGCCACAGCACCAGCCCCAGGGACTTAATTTTGACAAGCACAACAATGTCCATTTTTTGCTTGGCTTTCAAAATTCCTAACACTCCAAGAGGTAGACTTGACCAGGCCTTATTCACATTTTACAGCAGGACAGCTAATTCTCAGAGAGCTTAAGTGCTTGGTCTAAAATCATAAAGCTAGTTAGTGGCTGTACGGTATATTGGAGTCCTGACTTCCTGACCCCCTGGTTCTTTGTTCTTTCTCTGGATGTGTTTCAACAGCACTGCTCTCTGGAGCTCTGTTGTAAAGGACCTTCATTCTAGGAGGACACATGGTTGCTTACCTATCTTTTAAGACACTAGGAGAATTAATGTTATAAAAAAATTAGACCTAAGATAAGAACTTTCTTAGATCAGTGAGACCTGTGGAATTTGTGCATACTTCCTATTTTAAAAAAATTACTATACAAGTATAATTTACATTGAGAAAACAATTAACTCCATCTAGTATGCAGTTCTGCAGGTTTTCACAAACACCTATAGACATGTGAACATCACCAAAATCAATATGTAAAATAAGTCCCATCACCTCCTCAAATGCCTCAATGTCACTTCACAGTCAACTCCTTCTCTTATCCCCAATCGTTGGCTACCATTGATCTATTTTATATCCCTACAATTTTAACTTTTACAGACAGTCCAAAATGACACAGTATGTGGCCTTTTGACTTTGGCTTCCTTCTCTTAGCATTGTGTATTAGAAATTCATCCTTTTTTTAAAAGATTTTATTTATTTATTTGAGAGGTAGAGTTACAGGCAGTGAGAGGGAGAGACAGAGAGAAAGGTCTTCCTTCTGTTCGTTCGCTCCCCAGATGGCTGCAACAGCCAGAGCTGCACCAATCCGAAGCCAGGAGCCAGGTGCTTCTTCCCGGTCTCCCACATGGGTGTAGGGGCCCAAGGACTTGGGTCATCTTGTACTGCTTTCCCAGGCCATAGCAGAGAGCTAGACAGGAAGCGGGGCAGCTGGGACTAGAACCGGAGCCCATATGGGATGCCGGCACCGCAGGTGGAGAATTAACCTACTGCGCCACAGAGCTGTCCCCTCAATCCATGTTTTTGAGTCTCCATGGTCCATTCACATTTTATTTATGAGTAGTATTCCGTTGTATGAATGTACCACTGTTCATTAAGGGATATTTCGGTTGTTTCCAGTTTTTGGTGATTACAATAAAAGTTACTGTCAACACTTACAAGCAGGTTTTCATTTCTCTTGAGCAAATATTTAGAAGTAGGATTGCTCCATGTTGAACCTTCTGAAGAGCTGTTTTCCAGAGTGCTGTATCATTTGCATTCCCACCTGCAATGAATGAGGGATCTAGTTGCTGTAATTCTTGCAAGCACTGGGCATTGTCAGGAGTTTTGCTGTTTATTTTGTTTTATGATGATCTGGTTTTTGGGTGTTTTTCACCATCCTAATATGTGTTAAGTGACATTGATTTTTGTTTGTTTGTTTGTTTAAAAGATTTATTTATTTATTTGAAAGAGTTATGCAGAGAGAGAAGGAGAGACAGAGAGAGAAAGGTCTTCCATTCACTGTTTCACTGCCCAATTGGCCACATCGGCCAGAGCTGTGCCAATCCGAAACCAGGAGCCAGGGGCTTCTTTCAGGTCTCCCACACGAGTGCAGGGGCCCCCAAGGACTTGGGCCATCTTCTACTGCTTTCTCAGGCCATAGCAGAGAGCTGGATCAGAAGTGGAGCAGCCAGGACTCGAACTGGCACCCATATGGGATGTTGGCACTGCAGCTGATGGCTTTACCCAATACACCACAATGCCAGCCCCAAGTGACACTGTTTAAGAGATGTTCATGATGATAATAACCTAAGGACCCGTGTGAACAAACAACTATTCTGATTGACACAGGAAGAATAAACAATTCCCTAATCAATAATTTTGTTCATTGTATTTTTTTTGTTCAATTGGGCATAAATATACATATATGAGTACACAAACACAATAGACATACAAATAAATGCTAGTAAGTGCTACCTTTTTGAACAACCAGAAAGAACTTTCTCCCATGGCATGAGAAGTGGTAGGCACTCTTATATTTTTCCAAAGGGAAATCAACAAGTACTTGCTAAGTATGGTAGGCAGATTAACAGCCCCAAGGATACCCATGTCTTCATCTACAGAAGCTAAGAACACTGTTCCTGTTGCATGGCAAGGAGGAATTAGCATTGCAGATGAAACAGAGGTTGCCACTCAGGAGACTGAGATGGGGAGATTCTCCTGAATTATCTCAGGATGAAATCACAAAGGATCTCTTGAAAATGAAAGAGTGAGGCAGGAGAGTTAGGATCAGAGGGAAGTGGGATGGGAAAGCCTTAATCTGCCTTTGCTGACTTTGAAGATGGGAAACATCCTGAGCCAAGGAATGCGAGCAGCCTCTGGAAGAAACTCCAGAAAGCAGATTCCTTCCTGGAGACTTCCAAAGGAACAGAGTCCTGCTCACTCCGACTTTAGCCCAATAAGACCTGTTTTGGATTTCTGACCTCCAGAAAACAAACACATGCTTAGTTTACCTTACAAGAAGAAAGATGAAGTGGCCATGGACTGAACCAATTTCTGAAAGACCGTTCTTCCCATCAGTCCTCAGGGCCCTGGATGGTAAATCTTTGTGATCCCTTCCTTTGCTGCAGTTTCTCATGATGCAGTCCCGGGACATCTTCCTGCCCCACTGCCTTCTCCCTGGCTCTGTAGCTCCCTCCCCAGGTGTGACTTTACATACCGTCTGTTTATGTTGCCCATTCACAGGTTTGTATCTCTCACATAGCTCTCCCTTCAGAGCTCCATGCCAGAATATTTCCCTCTGGCTATCTCACGGCAATGTTCAACAATGTGTCCAAAACTCATCTCTTGATTTCCTATTCTCCACCCCATCCTCAAGTCCTTAGCCTGCCTTTCCTCCCCAGTTTCTCACAGAAGAAGCTAGCCAGAAAATGCTTCACCTTTCTTCAACATATGATGACCAAGCCTTGTCAGATTTCTCTACAAATGCGTCTTCTGTCTCTCCAGTCCTCTCCACCATTCATTGTCACCCTAGTCCAGGCCATCCTCTCTTCCTTGGGCTGCTGCACCAGCTTCCTAACTAATGGCCCTGTTTCCCCAGCGCTCTCCTTCAGCCCATTTTCCCACTACAGCCAGGACAATCTTTCACAACATGGATGGGACAATGTCTTTCCTCAACATCAAAACTCTTTAATAGCTTCCCATGCTCATACAAGAAAATCCAGATTCTTTTTTTTTTAAGATTTTTTATTTATTTATTCTAAAGTCAGAGAGTTACATAGGGGAGAGGCAGAGAGAGAGAGAGGTCTTCCAATCGATGATTCACTCCCCAAATGACTGCAACGGCCAGAGCTGAGCCGATCCGAAGCCAGGAGCCAGGAGCTTCTTTTGGGTCTCCCACGTGGGTGCAGGGGCCCAAGGATTTGAGCCATCTTCCACTGCTTTCCCAGGCCATAGCAGAGAGCTGGATCAGAAGAGGAGCAGCCAGGACCAGAACCGGCACCCATATGGGATGCCAGCACTTCAGGCCAGGACATTAACCCACTGAGCCACAGCACTGGCCCCCAAAATCCAGATTCTTTAGTGCAGCTTAAAAGGCCTTCAGAATCCTCCCTGTTTTTCCGCATTTATCTCTTGCCAGTGATCCCTCACTACTGTGCAGCCACCTTCTTGACTTCCTTGGACATCTGACCTCCCTCTGACTTCAGGGCTCTCACTCAAATGATCCCTTCTGTCGGGAACAGACTTCTCCCAGATTTCCATGTGACTCTACATTCCTCAGATTTCACCAAGTAGACAGAACTCTCCTGACTTAGAGTGATTTTGATAGTGTCCTGTTACTTTCTTCCATAGTTCTTATCAAAACTTGTAACATCACTTGTTCGTTTAATTTCTGTAGCCCATAGTAGTCTGTAAGCTCCCTCTGGCAGGTGCTGTAAGTACTATGATCATCTTAATTTTTTTCCCTCTGTGGAAAGACTACATCTATCACATGCCTTTCAGGGCAGCCCATCAGTCAGAGGGCCTTTCACTTAGGCCTATGGGTCGCATCCAAGAGAAACAGGGATGAGATGAAGGGAACTTCCCTTTAGCAATAACCTTGTCCCTGACCCCTCCCCAATGTATGAAGGAAGCTCCTCCTGGGAGTCCCCGGAAAGTTGAGGCTAGTCTTCGATGTTCTACAGAAAAGCCAGGTGGGAGAGGGAAGGGGTCGGCTGGGCACTGACCTTTCAACTCCAGAGGTTTGAAGCGTAGCAAGGCAGGTCCTGTAATGTCCCTCCCTCTTGAAAGAGGGCTTCAGTTTCTGGGCTGGTACTCTGAGTACTGCTGTGGAGCAGCAGCAAAACCAAGACTGTCTCCAGCAGCATGAGCCCTGGAGCACCCAGGGCCACTGCCGTGATGCCCAGAACTATGGAGGACAAGGCACCCATTAGAGGGGCGCCCACACCCAGGAGCATCGACCAGCTGAGGTAGTTTTGGTCCCAGGATGCAGGGCCTCATCTCTGTATTGCTGGTCCCAGGCACAGTGCCCAGCACACAGCAGGTGCTCAATAATGGTTGGTGAAGGAAATTAAGACATGAATCATGATCGCTTCTCGGCCTTTTGGCTAAGATCAAGTGTAGTAAGACATGAATCATGAATTTTGATAAACAGAATTTTTAAAGATCTCCTGTCCTCTTACCCGATTATTTCTTCCTTTGTCCCCCACCAGATGCTCTTTGCCATTTACAGCTACCTTCCTGCAGCAGGGTCACGTGCTCTGGAAACGTTCCACAGGTTCAAAATACATCTGTCCTATGTCACATTCCCACAGGGACTCCGCCCTCTTCTGGTTGATATGGGAACTGACTCTATTTTCAAGGATGCTAAGGTCTAATTCATTTTCCTTCTCAGATAGTATTT
The DNA here is from genome assembly GCF_964237555.1 of Oryctolagus cuniculus. Lineage (NCBI taxonomy): Eukaryota > Metazoa > Chordata > Mammalia > Lagomorpha > Leporidae > Oryctolagus > Oryctolagus cuniculus. Next base: position 68,235,029 of record NC_091442.1, read on the forward strand.
TTTTTATCGCAATCAGAAATATCTGGAAAAACAAGAGCCTACCCCAAAATAAAGGGAATCGAATCATCTTTATTTTTTAAATTATATATAAATCAAGTCCATTACCAAACTCATTAGTGATGATTCCACATGAGAGTATATAAAGCCATGACAGGCTGTATCCCTTAATTTGACACCTAAGTATTGATGACCTACCTGGTGAACAAACTTAGGATTTTTCACAGAGCCCCAGACTCAGGAGGCAAAAGAGTTCTTGTAACTAAAAGAATGAAGACATCCCACTCTGTAGATAACTCCACAGTACACCAGGGATGTGGAAGGTGACCCTGGAATAAAAATTTAATCAGCGCAGCACTGAGACCTTGTCATGCTTCCATCAGGCCTGATGGAGTGGGCCTGATGCTAAAGCTTACAGGTAGGATCAAAGGAAGGAAGTAGCTACTCTGCATGACTCCAGGGGCTGTTCAGAAAACTGTCTTTGAGAATTGTTGGTGTTTGTATTGTGAGATCCAATCCTTCCTTGTTGGGCAAGGAGAAAAACTTGCTGGACAGGATGTCTGCAAGCACCCTAGCATGGAGCAATATCAGGGAGGATACGGAGGATCTGGAACACTCACACCCACCTTGTGCTACTCCCAGGCACTCAGAATTCCAGGGACTGCCTGACATTGCCTTTCTGGAGCTCTCTGTCCACCACCCTCCATGATTCAATTCTTGATTATTCTGGCTTTTGTGATTGGCTGAATAACTCAGAGCTGGGACAATGTAATGCTACTGCTATAGGGGGTAGGAGTTCCTGCAAGCTAGGTGAACTTTCTCCTAAAGTAGTTTAGAATGAAAAAGAGTCCCGTTTTTAGGGAAGTACATGTCTGAGACCAGAATGGGCATGAAGCATCCACAACGAAACCTGTGAATTGCTCAACTTATGGCAACAATTTCCCTTAGAGTATGGGGAATGTATCTAGTATAGAGATTCAGATTGCTTATTATTATTATATTATTATTAACATATTAATAATAATATCAGTGATCTTCAGAAAGTTTATGGAGAATGTGTATTAAGAAAAATTAAGCATAGATTTCAAAAGTTTTGCACCAAAATAAATTTGTCTTTTAATTCTGTTTTCCACAAACTTTTTGAATGCCCTTGCATATTATCACATTGCTTATTCTCTTTGGATGCATCAATCCTACAAGTAAAATCTGATTTGCTCCTACATCCTTGGATGAGAGTGTGGAGGCAAATACAGAAGCAGCACAGTATATTTTCATCAGAATCTTTAGAATGCAGCAAATAAAGCTGGCTTAAATGGAAAAAAAAGAGGGTTAATTGGATCATTTAACTGAAAATCCAGATGCTCAAACTATGTATTCATGCAACTCTCTTTCCTTCTCTTAGTTTTATTTTCCACTGTGTTGTCTTTATTTTCCAAGCTCTCTGTCCCATACATGGCCACTGGTAGCATCAATTCAGCAATTCCATCAAAATCAGAGCTTCTAATTCTAAAACATTTCTGTAATAGCACTAAATAAGTACTGTTTGCTTCACTTGCCTGAGCCCAAACTAACCACTGTGAACAAACCTGGGTAGCATGTCCATTTCTGGAGCCACGGAATAAATCAGACCCTTGAACTATCTAGAACAAACCTGAAAGGAGATGGCTCACACACAACTTTAACAAATATGTAATACATTAAGTGTTCCTAAGTGCCTTAATCAAAAATACAGAGAAGTGGGACTGGCGTTGGGAGCTGGGGTTAATGCTGCCACCCACCTGCGACAGGTGAGTTTGTTTCCTGGGTGTTCCACTTCCAATCCAGCTTCCTGCTAATGGCCTGGGAAAAGCAGCAGATGATGGCTTAAGTGCCTGGGCCCCTGCCACCCCCATGAGAGACCCAGATGAAGCTCCTGCTACTAGCTATGGCCTGGCCCAGTGCTGGCTGTTACGGACATCTGGGGAGTGAATCAGCAGATAGAAGTCACCCTCCCTCTGTCTCTCCCTCTCTTTCTCTCTCTCTCTGTAACTCTGACTTTCAAAATAAATAAATATTTTAAAAAAATACAGCAAGGCGAGAAAATAAAGGAGGACAAGATTTGCTATTTACTTACTCATTTTATTTACTTACTCGTTTTGAAATTTAAAAAGATTTATTAGAGTTAAAGACCTCCAGCCAGAGCGGCAAGGAAGGGGGCTTCCAAGAGAGGAAAAGCCCAAAGGACCCTGTGGCACTGGGTTTTTTAAGTACAATTTTGAATAAAAAAAAAAAACACACTTGACAATCAGATTGACATTCAGTTACCAGGAGGGGGCAAAACCCATCAAAAGGCAAGACTTTGTTCTATCTGGCTTGCTCTTGAGAAAACAAAAACCATCCAGAAGGGTGGGATAGGTAACTTGCTTTCACAATAAACTGTGGTCACCATTCCCTTGCTGTTCTCATGGTCACTTTGGAGATTCCTAAGGAATCAAGGTGGTCAGTTTAGGGAATGAGGTCAGGACTCCTTAGGGCAGAGGATTCTGGGTTTGGGAAATGGCAAGTGTGAAGACTACAAGAGTGACAGGTGCTTGAAGAATTTGGCAGACAGCAGAAGGCCCATGGTGGAGGATGGAAAAAGAGAGACAGACAGGATGAAATAAAGGGCAGTTCTGCAGACTACTGAAAAGACCACAGATTTTATTCCAACCATGACATGAAGCATTGAAGGGATTTGCACAGGGAATTGACATGATGCTGCTCATATTTCAGAAGATGACTGCCAACTGTTATCAACATTAGGAGGGCATGGGGAGTTGGGGGAAGAGAGGAGCAGATGAATTAGGAGACACAGCACAGCAATGGAGGTGAAGGATGGTGCCCTTGGGCTACTGTGGTAGTGCTGGAAGCTGGATACATGGTCAGATTCAAGAGTTATTTTTTAAGTTAATGCCAATAGGCTTAGGAGGGAGTTTGATACAGGATGTGAGGGGGGAAAAAAGAGTCCAGGGTAATTTCAAGGTTTCATGTTAGAGAAATAAGGGGAAAATTCCATTTGGGTAATAATATGTAAAGAATAATGGCAGGATGTCAACACACACACACACACACACACACACATCTTATTAAAAAGATCATCAACCCTGTTGCTTAGGATCTGGTACTCAATGTCTGCACATGTCTTGTAACCTTAAACATCCGCTCTCAACACTGACGTCCTTCGGGCCCCCAGGGAACTACTTCTCTGTATCTCTTGCCCCATATCCTGAGCTAACAAGCTTCTGACTGTCATGAAGGTGTAGAGATTGTAACAGTGCCAACACTGCTTTGAGTGAGAACAGGAGGTGAGCAGAGGAAACACTGAAGGAAGAGACACAGACAAATGAACTTGTCACAACTTTCTTCTCTCATAGACAGCATGACTTCCCAGTGGTACCCGGCATCCCGTTTCTTGTTTCTTTTAGAGCCGGGAGATGCTTGATAAATAGCTCATTATTCAAAATGGTGGCATATGTCTTCTGAAGAAAACAATTTATAACCTTTTTAAAAAATTTTTTAAGGAATACAAATTTTGTAAGTACAATTTTAGGAATATAGTTATTCTTACAACCTTTTTAAAAAATCTTGGTGCTGTGGTGCAGCATCCCGTGTGGGCGCCGATTCGAGTCCCAGCTGCCCCTCTTCCAATCCAGCTCTCTGCTATGGCCTGGGAAAGCAGTGGAAGATGGCCCAAGTCCTTGAGCCCCTGCACCTGTGTGGGAGACCTGGAAGAAATTCCTGGCTCCTGGCATCGGATTGGCTCAGCTCTGGCCGTTGCGGTCATTTGGGGAGTGAACCAGCAGAATGGAAGACTCTCTCTGTCTCTTCCTCTCCTTCTCTCTCTGTGTAATTCTGACTTTCAAATAAATAAACTAAATCTTAAAAAAAATCTCATCACTCTTAAATTTATCTACGTGGGCCTAGGCCTAACATGTGAGATGCAATGTTTGATTCTCTATCCTGCTAATTAGAAGAACACTGAATGTTGGATTTATAAATACTTTATCTTATAAAAATATTCAAAAAGATAACCAACTTTTCAAAAAGCTTAATTAACCATGTGACTATTAGAAGACAAAGGTGCAGAGTACCAGAGACGCAAGCCTTAGACATGAGCTTCACAAGGGATCAACTGAAGTTTCTTCTTGCTGGGGAATCCAGCCAGCCCCACCACTTGGAACGAGTGTTTCTGGAGATGGATTGATTTTATTTAAATATTTTTATTTAAGATTTCGATATAAATTTTTGTATGTATCTTTGCTTTTAATTTTGTAGATAATTTAAAATATCTAGGTGAAATGACATTTTTGAAAGCAAATTTTTTTATATTTATTGTAATGTACATTTTTATGAGGTATATTCAATTTTGTATTCATTGAAAACAACTATACCTTACTGTTTAATACTTGAGGTCATTACTGTCAATATAATATCAAAAACTGATGAAAATCTTTGTAACAAAAATATTATACTAAGGTCAGGAAAAATCTATTTTAAGTGATAACTACATAAAATCTACATAATAATGTACAATAATATTAATTGTGTACATGGTTATCTTATTATTCATCCAAATATTCAGTCTATTAACTAAATAATGTTTAAGAATGATTATTACATCTTCAGCATTTTGCTAATTCATAGTCACAGTAAACAATGTATTTACTCGCAGGCATATACATATGTGTATATATAGATAGTATTTGATAGGCAGGGAGATGGACTGAAATCTCCCATCTGCTGGCTCACTATCCAAATACCTGCAACAGCAAAGCTAGGAGCCAAGAACTCAAGCCAGGTCTCCAACATGCCTGACAGGGACCCAACTACGTGAGCTGCACCGCAGGGCACACATGAACAGGAAGCTGGAATTGGGACTAGGGCTGGGACTTGAATGCAAGCGCTTTGATATGTAAGCCTCCCAACCAGTGTCTTAACCACGAGGCCAAATGCCCACCCATCGTGTTTTTTATTCTGTTATTACAGATGGTATATTTATTCATTCGGAAGTCTTTGTGAACACTTACTGTGTGCCGGGCAGTGAGCTAGATGCTGGAGGTGTAACAGAATAGTTTGTGCTCTGCAGGAGCTTATGTGAGTGACTTTCTGTGTTACATGTTATGTCTAGTAACAGTCATGTGCACATCTTAGGAAATGCCTTGAGTAAGGGATCTTGGTACAAATATGTTTGCAATTCTACCCAGCTCATCATCTTAGGCCAAGTGAACACTTAATGAATATTTGCTGAATTAAAGTGAGAAAGCTACCATTGAAATATTTGAGTCTATTCTCCAGGCTATATTGCAGGAAGCACATTAGAGAAATATATTCCCCATGGTCCCAAGTCTGAGAGATGTTGGGAATCCGTTAGCTGTTTATTAGAAATGCTACGAGAGCTCTGAATCCTTATGAACCATGAAATATCAATGACAATTAAACAATGAATTATTACCAATACCACCAGCTGCCTCTGATCAGTAACTTCATAGGTGCAGAGCACCCTGTTCAGTGCTCCACATGGATTATCTCCTAATTCCCGCACCAGCCCCCTGATGTAGATGGGCGACCAAGGGGCAGTGAGATGAACTAACTTGCCCTGATACAGCTAATGAGTGGGAGTTTCAGGTCTTCTTGGATCTAGAAAGACAGGGGAGGTGCTCCTCACTCCCACCCCTCCCCGAAAGAAACGGGCAGTGCTTTTAAGGACTTCAATCACCCTCAAAATGCACGCTTTGTGGAGTTTACCCTCGTGTCGATTTTACAAGATTTGGACAATGGCCTTATCTGTGTGATAAACAGATGAAGTCAGTTCTATGCACTGGTGCTGGGGTTTCTGTGATGGGTTAAGGGACCCTGCCTCCCCAGCCAATAAGGAAACTGACTCACTCCACTGACAGAGCTAGACGACAATTTCATTTTGCAGGGTTCCTAAGTCCCATTAGTGAGAGGATTTTTGCTCCATCAAGAAATCTGTTGGGAGACACGCTTTTTTTTTACCCCCCTCAATGGAAAGCATTTGCTTCTACTAGAGGAGTATAGAAGAACGTAAATATTACATGAAGGAAAAAATTACTTCTCAAAGTACAAAAATTTGATGAACAGATTTCCTTCCTTGCAGATGAACCTGGATTGGTGGGAGCCAGAGATGATGGGAGAGTTTGCTGGAGAAAGATGAGGGAGCCAGGCCACCATGTATGGATGTCCAGATTGTTCACTGCATAAGGCTACCTGGCTGCGGTGGCAAATGAGACCAAAATCTGGTGAGTGCTCTCTTGGTAAGTCATGCACAGTGGTGCAGGCCATGCCTGAACAGAAGAGGAATTTGGGAGCAAGTATTTGGTGAGATACCCCTTGGGAAGCCCACAGGCCAAATAAGAGTGCCTGAATTCTAGTCATGACTCTGCTTACAACTCCAGCTTCCTGCTAATACATACACTGGGATGCAGCAGGTGATGGCTCAAGAATATGAGTCTTTGTGATCCCTGCGGGAACCTGGCTTGAGTTCCTAATTTCTGGATTTGGCCTGACCTATCCTGGTCATCATTGGCAGTTGAAGAGTGAAGCAGTGGGTGGGAATTTTTGGTCTATCTTGCTATCTCATAAATAATTAAGTAAGTAAGTAAATAAAGTTCAGCCTTTGTTTTCATGAAGCCTGCTCACTCTGAGAAGCATTCTCACATAGGCATCTCTTGTTACCTGCCTAAAAATACTGCACTACAGGCCCTTGGATGTTAAAGCCCTCAAAACCAAGATGCAGATCCATTCTCTCCACCAGGCTCTTGTCTGAGACTCACTTCCAGATTATCTGTTTCTATCAACAGTTTATTGTCTATACAATAAACATACTGCCCTTGCCCCCTTTGTGGAGACTAAAAGCAAAAACCAGGATGGATATTTGTAGTAGTGATTAAGAAAAGTCCTGATCCATTCTTGATTCTAGCTTCCTGCTAATGTGCACCCTGGAAGGCAGAAGTGATGATTCAAGTGGTTGGGCTCCTGCTATCCACATGAGAGACCTGGATTGAGTACCTGGATATGAACTACTGCAAACATTTGGTAAATGAACCAGCTGATGAGTAATCTTTCTCTCTCTCTCTCTCTCTCTCTCTCTCACACACACACACACACACACACACACACACACAGTGTGTGTCTTTCCCTTTCAAAATAAATAAATAAAAATAAAATCCTTTCTTCAGGAAGTACTAAAATTCTTAATAAAATTAAAAATATAAGCAAACAGAATCCAGCAAAGTATTTAACCACAATCCTGACTGCTGTCAGCTTGCATCCAGCTTTCTCTTGGGCAGGTGAAGGTAGGAGAGACTAGTCATAGTTTTCATCTCTGCAAAGGCTTCAGATATCTTTATTAATCTTTGGTCCTGACATGTTTCTTTGTGGGTTCATTTGCAATGTGTTTATTCATAAATTAGGAAGTGAGGACAGATGTGTTAACATGCGTGCTCAACCTCTGAGCAAGACTGAATGTTCATTCATCTATATTCAACCCACATTTCGGAGAGACTGACAACGAATTTCCAGGAGCCCACAAGTTGCAACCTGAGTCGACTGCCTCTATCACAGGTGTTCTTCTCACCCCCACCCTCAGGGGCCGCATAGACATTTGTTCATTTCATGATCCCACTGAGGCAGGTCCCCAGGACAGCAATGCAGAGTTCTCCATTATTACAGCTGCAGAGTTTCCCACCGTAACGATGGTTCAACTAATTGATAAAGTCAAATACCACTGATAAACAGAAGAGCAGTATAAGAACAAGGAAGAGTTATTGTTTCCAGGAATTAATCCTTTGAAAATTTGTAACTGATACAATCACTCACACAGTCTTAGGAATACACAAAGTATTTTGTTAAAAAGTAAAATGACCTAATACCTTAGCATGGAATGCAAGGCTCTCCACCATGCCAGTCTATGGTTTAGCCTCTCTAGTCTTGACTTCACTGTCACCCTCCCACTTCCCCTCCAGAATCCTCCCCCTTCTCTGCAGTTCCCTATGTACCATGCTGTTTCATGTCTCCAGAGTCAATGCACGTATTATCTTGGCCTTGTTCACCTCCATATCTGCCAGCATCACTCTAAATCCTACCTAACCATGTCCTCCTTTGCAAAGCTTCTCATGGTGCTGTCCCCATAACCAGCCTGTTGAGTCCCCTCTGTCCTTTACCCCAGTACTTCAGAGATTATATCCTTCATTGCACATATGAACTCCTGTACGTCCATCTGTTGTATGGATGTCTCCTCTTCCAGTGTGTACATTCCTTGAGAGCAAATCCCTTATAATTCACTTCCATGATCAGGGCAGGCTCTCTCTGCTGTCACCCCATCCCCATCCCTCCACCCCACCTGTGGGGTCATTGTGATATCCCCTTTAAAAGTACTCTGAGAGGTTTGTCCAGACTTTGCTTCCTAAACCTGCCCCAGGTCCAATTACCCACCCTTTGCTTCCAACTTTTTGTTTTATTGTCTACGAAATGCTCAAGACTTAATGGTTTTTTTCAGACTCATCCATATCTCCCACCCCAGACTTCATGTTGAATACACCAAACTGAACATAGGCCTGCTTGCAGTACCTGCTCCTGGTACCTGGTATCTAGTTCAGCCAGCAAATGGGCATCCGAACACAACAGTTGCTGTCCACAGTATTGCAAACCTGGAGCGACTTCATCTTGCAGAAGAGAGCTTCAATTTCTTCCTTCTTTCCTCAGGAGCTCTCTTTCATTCTTCACTGATCTCTTCTAACATGATGCACAGTTTCAAAAGTTTGAAAAGTGAGTGGCAGCAGCTTCCTGTAGCAGTTGGGTGGTCCCCTCAGGGTGCATCAGACTTGCCTTGCCCACCTCCCCTTGCCTCTTCCCTCCTTGTCTCCTTTGTCCCTCGAGTTGCTGGAAATGCCTTTAGAGGCATCACTTAGCATTAGTAGAATTTGTCCAAGCCTGCCTGAACTAGGGGTACAAAAACCACAAGAATGGAGTTGTGTGCTGCTTTTTTTCCAAGCACTTGGCAGTTTTTCTCAGATATGCATCCTGATAGGCATGCGGGGTTGGAATGAGCTGTACCCCTTGTCAGACTTTGTTACATTAACCTGACTCTCCTCCTGGGGCCATTTTGCCTCAAAGAGTGTGTTTCAGATATTTTCCATTATGGAAAATCCCACAGGAGATGAGAGTAAGGATGGTGGCATGCTAGGGCCTTGGGGATAGGCTGAGACAGCTCTTGCCTGCCATTCCCTAGGTTCTGGGAAAGCAGCATAATCGTGGTATGAAGAATTTCTATGCAAAAATCTATACTGATTTTAGGGAACAAGGGTGAAAGTGAATAGAAGATAAGGTTTATAGATAAGAGTGAAAGCTCTTCCTTCCTTTTCTGTGGCCTGGTCATCCCTGATAGTGTATTCTTTCCAACTGAAAGGAGATTCATCACAAGGATTTTGAGCTTGTGTTGTTCATGGTGGTTTCATTTCTAGAAGGTGAAAGGAGTGGTGTTAATTGTGGCACTTTATAACTATTTGAAGAAAGCATTTAATGTTGATTAGTAGAACTACTATTAAGTAATTTCTAAAATGAGCCAAATTTACAAATGCAGCATGGATAAATCCCATAAATATAAGAGCGAGTTTCTTTAAGAAATTACAAAATTATATGTGGTAGATTTAACAAGATACATTTTATTAAGTAAAATATCATGTTATTTGTGGATAAATACATATATAATAAAACCACAAAAATATAAAACTAAAATCAAGTATACTTTTGGATCAGGGAGGAAAGAGAATAGCAAGGGAGTACCTCCAACTCGATAACATTTTAGTGCTAAAGAAGTAAATCTCAGACAAAGATGATAGCACTGACCTGGCTGCCTAACCTCACGACCAGTACAGGCAAGACTGGAAACCAGAACCTGAACATATCACATGCATGGCCCCTCATCACCATAATTCGGAAGTAGCCTTCCCACTGAGCTTGTCACCTCCAGCCAATTGAGTTCTCACTTGTCGCTCGTCCATCAACCACACTTACAGACATGCCTTAACCTTATAAGACAGAATTAGTCCCCAGCTGTGACTGCTCATCTGTCAATCTGATTGGGCCACCAATGCCCAACATTTGGTCAAACATTGTTCTCTATGTCTGTCAGAGAGAGTTTTTGGATGAGATTAGCACATAAAAATGAGTGGACTTTGAATTGAGCAGATTGCCCTTCCTCATGTGGGCTGGCTTCAACCTATCAATCTTGATAGAAGAAAAACCAGACCTACCCCCAGTAAGGCAGTATTATTTCTGCCCAATGGCTTGCAAACAGCATCATCAGAGTTTTCTTGTCTCCACACTCAAAATGATCAGCTCTTCCCTCCATCTCTCTCTCTCTTGCTGTCTAACTCTGCCTGTCAAAAAAATAAAGAAATAAAAAAATCTCACTTTTCTTCATAAGCAGCTTGGTTTAGGTACTTAGTTATAGTGATGAAGAAGTAACACACCCCGGATGTGCATTTCTAGGGAACTTTCTTCAATCAGGAGTCTAGCACTATTTCCTGATGTGTGCTGACAACTTTAAAGCTTCACCCACTTCTTTATCATGGCCCACATCTGGTCAAGTTGATTTTAAAAAGTATGGATTCCTTTTTTAGGTGCTGTGAGAGAGTCAAACCTCACAAGATCCCGATGACATGGGAGCCCTAAGCCTGCACTACACCCAAACACCATACAAATATTAAACCGTCGCCTTGCTTTATTGTTCTAGCCTTTTCCAGACCTGCTCCATCTTCCTGTCCTTCTCGTCCCAGGAAAGCCTCAGTTATGTAAGTAACTTTTCATGTTCTCTTGGTGTATGGTGCATTGTCAGACTTTATACCCAAATCAAATTAAGGGTGGAGGCCTACCCTACTGTTGCAGAATGGAAATAGAAAGGAACTATTCCAGGCTTAAGAAGGAACTAACATGATCTAGGGCCTTGGAGAAACACATATGTTGAGAGATTAATAAAATTAAGCACACATCTTAGAAAAATCCAAGCAAAACAACTTCTTAGTGATTGATGTGTAAAAAAGATTCATTTGGTTTTGGATTTTGGTGTAAATGTATTGCATTTTTATCTGACCACAGTCTTACTCATTTGTTATGGTAAAAGACAAATAGGAGTCTTTATAGATTTAACTAAACTATTCACACTTGTCTGGTGTTATTTTTTTTTTCTTATTCATTGCAGTGGATGAAAAGATAAACACTCTCTCCTGATATCTGCTACCTTCCTTGTGCCTGTTTGGATGTGACACTTGCCTGAAACACAGAGGAAAAGGGAGCCTTTTTCCTTAATGGGAAATCTTTCAACTACCATTTTGCCATGCAACTCCTTCCTTTGCTGTCACTTAAGAGATGATTAGACAAGACTTGCCCCCTTTGCACTCGAGCTAGGAAACTCTTCCCATTCTAAATGATCTATGAATAGGAAAGGAAGTCTTAGTAAAAAAATTAAAGAATATTCTAAATGGAATGGAACATAAAAATACAACACAACAGAATTTGTAAGATGTAATCAAAAATAATGCTTGAAGGAAATGTATACCACTAACATGCTTATATTAGACAAAAAGAAAGATTTCAAGTCAATGATGTAAGCTTCTGCCTTAAGAAACTTGGAAAAGAGCAAAGTAAATCTAAAGAAAGAAGAGGAAGAAAAATGGAAAAATCTGAACAGAAGTCAATGTAATTGATAATGGGAAAATCATGGGGTATATTACTAAAAATAGATGATTTTTTGAAAAGATTCATAAAATCGATAAGCCTCTAGTCAAATTTACAAAGAAGAAAAATAAGAGTGAGAAGACACAGATTGCAAACATCACAAATGAAAGAAGGAACATCATAATGTAACCTACAGATATTTAAGTGATAATAAAAGAACAAGTTGGGGAGAAAGTGTTGTGGCACAGCAAGTTAATCCACTGCTTGGGATGCCCATATCCCACCTCTGTGCCAGTTCAGTCCTGGCTACTCTAGCTTGGAAACAGCTCCCTCTGATGCAGCTGGGAAGTAGCAGGTGATAGCCCAGGCCCTGGAGTTCCTGCATCCACATGGGAAACCTAGATGCAGTTCCTGACTCCTGGCTTGGTCTTGTCCCAGCCCCAGCTGTTGTGGCCATTGGGGAATGAATCAGCTGATGGAAAATCAATTTCTCTCTCTCTCTCTCTCTCCCCATCTCATCCTATCTCTCTGTCACTCTGCCTTTCAAATAAATATTTTTTAAAAAGAAAAGAAAACAAAGAACAACGCTATAACCACAGATTTGATAACTCAGATAAAATGGACACATTTCTTAAGAAACAACCTCCAAAACTCCTTTAAGAAGAAATGGATAACCTGACTGGTCTTACATCTTTTAAAGAAATTTCATTTGTAATTAAAAACCTTCTAACAAAACCTCACCTCTCCTATTTAACATCATCTCAGAAATCCTGGGCAGTTCAGGAATAGAAGAAAAGGAATTAAAAATCTACTATACTACGGTATAGTAGATAAGATATTGTTTACAATGTCCGCGTTCTATATCTGAGTTCATGGGTTCAGTTCCCAGTTCCTGCTCTGGATTCCACTTTCCTACTAACGCATGCAGCAAAGCAAACTTCAGGCTTCTGGCACCCACATGAGAGACCCAGCTTCAGTTCTGATCTTCCGACTTCAGTACCAATCAGGGGGCCGGCCAATCATGGCAACTGGGGATGAACTAGAGGATGTGAGTCCTGCCAGCCCTCTCTCCTCTCTGTTTGTACCTCTCAAATAAAATAAATACAAATGAAACAGATATAATTAGAAAGGAAGAAATAAGTTGTCAAGAAAAATACAAGGAATCCGAAATGTTACCCTAATTTCAAAGTATCAATTTAGCCTACTCTGGTTTCATGGACCCATAGGTTTACTGGGCCAGAGAAAAGTATTTTATTGCAATAGCAGTTTCTGAGTGTCATCATTTTCTTGTGTTGATTCCTCCAACAAAATTTGCAGTGGGCAACCTAATGAGGACTAGATGTCATGCATGTGGTTAGGGCACCCAGATATTTTATTCTGTTGTCACTGATAACCAGGAACTGGCAATGAGAGGGAAATTTGACTACAAAAATGCATAGCCAAGTTTTTGGGGTGATATAACTTTTTATTTTGAATATGGTGGCAGTTATAATAGAATGCATTCGACATAACTAGAAATCTTTACCCAAATGAGTAAAATTTACTGTATCTCAACTATACTTTTTAATTGCAAAAATTGTAGAGAAGGTTACAGTTAAAAGTACTGTTTTTAAAAATGGATCCCAGTCTCAGGCATTCAATTATTCACTCTAATTATCATCACTTTCTACATTTGCTTCAGTCTTGAGTTTCCATTCTGGGTTTCTATTTGATGATTGTGTGGAGAGATTGTTTCTTATGTAAGCTAATAGAAATTTAGTGAGAGATGTTATTATTGTACCACCTTAAAATCATAAGCAGTTTTCAGTCAGTGACTTTATAAGCCCCATGAAAGCTGTCTCCATAATTCTATGAGAAGGGAAGCAAATGCAGTCATGAGGCATAAGAAGGTAAATAAATTTTCTAACTTCATTGCTAAGCCAACCAGTAGAAACCAATTCAACCTGTCTTATCTGCTGCAGTTTTGTGATTGTCCTAACGGGGTCTGGCTACTACTATTCAAGGTCAAAATATACAACCCAAACAACCTGGCTAAGGGAGAAATCAGGCGCTGGGGTAAGATTACCAAGGTAAAGCTAGACATACAAAGATGAAGATCTGAGACAAAGCAGACACAGTTAACAGGAAGCAAGGAAGGCCAAGAGCTTTGGAAGTCTGAACCAGGCTTTCAAGCCATAGTGGGACAAGCCAGAGGTCAAAGAGGAGACCCAGAGGAAATTTGACCCTCCAGGCTTTCTGCTGAGAAAGTGAGGGTGGGGTCAGGGAAGCCAACTGCTGGCTTAGAGCAGAGTCTGGTTGTACCTGTAGTATCTTACACATTTTTTGATTTATTCACAGATTAGCCTTGGTGTGCTTAGTTCACTCATGCTGCTCCCCTGTCAAGTTCCAGAACTGAATGGTAAATTCAGCCAAACAGCTGATTTTGTGGAATAAAAAAGCCAAGGAGTTTATTAAGTTGACAATGTCATCAATTTGTGAGATGATTGGTGCTCCCAGGACAGAGCCTATTCATAATCATTCTTGCTTAACATTTCCAGAAATTATTTTATATTTAAACAGAGATATGGAGGATCAGGAAGAACAAAATTTGAAATCCAACTGCAGTAAAAAGCACTGCTGTTCCTAGGTACATAACTATAGACAGTTAAGAATCTCTGAATCTTACTGCCCCATAAAGAACATGGGATCAACAATATCTGCCTGTTGAGATAAATAAATGAAATAATGTTCATAAAGTACATATTACATAGAAAATAGTCAATAAACAATAATAAATAATGATTTTTACAGCCAGCTCTCCATATTCATGAGGTCCAGTTCAGTAGATTCAACCAACCATGGATCAAAAATATTTGGAAAAAATACTGACTTTTGTTGTCACTATTCATTGAACAATGCAGTAAAATTATTACATAGTTTTTAAAATATTTACTTATTTATCTTGAAATTCAGAATTACAGAAAGAGAGAAAGAGGGAGAGATCTTCTGTCAGTTAGTTTAACCCTTAGATGGCTACAATGACCAGGGCTGGACCAGGCTGAAGCCAGGAACCAGGAGCTTTTTCCAGGTCTTCCACATGGTGGCAGGGGCCCAAACACTGGGCCATTTATGCTGCTTTTCCAAAGCCATTAGCAGGGAACTGGATCAGAAGAGGAGCAGCTGAGATATGAACAAGCACCCAATGGGATGCTAGTCTCAGGCAGCAGCATTACTGGCTACACCAAAATGCCAGCCCCTATTTACATGTCTTTTGCATTTCATTAGATATTATACGTGATCTAGAGATGATTTAAAGTATACAAGAAGATATGTGTAGGTTATATGCAAATACAGTTTAGGGGACTTGAATATATGCAGACTCAAGTGTGGGAAATCATAGAATCAATCCCCACCTACTGAAATATGACTGGATTTTACAATATTTCCTGCTTAAGTTGAAACTTGGACATTTATCTGGTCCAATCAAGAAATATTTATTAAGTACTACTAGATGCCACAAATACTCTTCTAGGTATATGGGATTGGACAAAACAAAACAAAAACAAAAACAAAAAAGCCACAAAACTCTGTGTTCTTCTGGAACATTCTATAGGCATATTTATTATATATCATCCACATGGCAACAGATATTTCTCCCACTGAGCTCAGAGTAGAATTTCTCATGCCACTGCAGTTCCATTGGTCATGACTCAGGCCACTGAATTAGGCCTACTGCGAGAATGGCTTGTACATTTCCAAATATTTCATGAATATAATAATATTCTGCTAAGGACAGGGTCCAGTTGTGAAGCATGAATATTTATCAACAATTTGAACTCTGCAGATCTCTTCATACAGTTACACCAGTAACATGGCTGATATATCAGGATACTTGCATGCTGCAGGGGACCGAAGACTCAAACCCCAACTGGGAGGCACTTGGGGTATTTGAGTAAATGAGTCAAGAAGGCCACAGCCATGCTTAAAGCGTAGGGGAAGGCCGTGAAAAACTGATTTGTCTATAAAACAAGCAGCCACTAGGACTTCTAGTTGGTATTTGGGGAGAAAATGCTCATGATCAGATCTGATTTTTCAGAAGCCGAAGTCTTAATTACGTGAAATTCAGTGATCTTCAAAATAAAATCCCTCAAATAATAAGGATTCAGCCCAGGAGACATCAGTTTGCAACCCCAATAGAACTTGAGAGGACTACATTTTTTACAAAGGAATAGTATAAATAATGTGTAACTTTTTATCATCCAATACACTGAAAGATATTCTTTAAAACAGCAAAGTGCCAATGGCAGAGATTTAAAGTTCTGTTTATCTGTTTATTTTTTTTTTATCTGAGACCATGGTTGTTATCCAATGTCTAAGAATGTAGAGCTCATTTGGTAGGTCCCATCATTTGTGGAAAAGCTACAATAAGGCTGAATAATGGTGGATTAGGGTGCCCTTAAACCTAATGTCCTGTGGGCCCTTGTAACACTAGCATGCAAAGGCTTGTTTGTAGTTGCAGATTTTGTATTTTCTCTTGACATGGCTGCAATGAGAAGGCACATCTGTGAAGAGTTTGCCAGCATGTCAAGAGTAACAGCGCTCTTGAAGCCATTTCAAACGTCATGCCAATCCTTGCGCATAACATCTTTAAAAAGATTGTTGCTTTAGAGATCTTAATATTTCAAAAAAAAAAAAAACGAAATGTAATACTTCAGCCACTTAAAAGTGCAGCTCTTTTTCACTAAGCAAAGTTGAACTTTTTAAACTTCTTTTTACCAAACAAGCCTCTTTTTGGTGGTGAGCAAATAAATTAGCATGTGGGTCCTAAGTGCTCTTAAAATCGTCTTGCTATAGACCTGTCCACTGTTTATAATTCGCGAATAAAGCTAAAAGTAAAGAAAGCCTTTCTCTGAAGCTTTATGAGCATTTTTCCATGAAGCAGAAGTCAAACAGAAGATCAAAGAGATCTGACAAAATGCTCCAAACTGGGAGTAGGGTGGGCTGAAGGGCGGTGAAAAGAAACCAATCGTCCCAGATAGTTTGGGAGATATGTCTTGTTATTTAAAAATAAAACAAAACTAAAACATGATAGTCTGAGTGTATCAAACTGACATTTCTGAGCAATGTCGTTAAAAGTATGTCTTTGATATTTTACCCATTGCATTTTAATAGAAGTTAGCCAACCATTTGACCATGTGGCAGATATGAACACAGTCAGGTGAATTTCCTCTCTCCCTGCTCCTAGCAGCAATCCTTCTTTGGACTTCTCTGAGTATGCAGGGGTGGACTTTTCATGTTTACAAAGGATTAATGTACAATCTTGAATTGTCTTGAGCAATATAATGCATTCTGTATATTTTGAATGCTAATTCATTGACAGTTTACCTTTTGACGCACTACCGGTATAAATGTCAAATAACTACTTGAAAATAGAAAAACAAAAGAAACAAAATGAATGTATTTGCTGAAAAGGCATGAAATCTATATAGCCATGATTGAACCCTCAATAAGTCTGCTTCTAATCACTCATTGGTATTTAAATATATAGCAACTACTCTATTAAATTTAATTCCTTTCTAAATTTAATGACAGTTATTTGAAATATATGCCCACAGATTATTAACAACATTTTAACAAGACTTTTTAACCATGGAATGTGAGTATGAATCCATCAGATGTCAATAAATCAATTATTATTTAATGCAGAAACCAGAATTGTTAAATCGAAGCACACCCAAGTGAGAATAATTTGAAAACATTTAAATGAAAAATAATTTGCCAGGGGTAGAAAGTCCATCTGTGATCTGCTAGTACTATTTCAGAGTAAAAGTAAGGATATATAATCCTAAAATATACGGCCGGCGCCGCGGCTCACTAGGCTAATCCTCCGCCTTGCGGCGCCGGCACACCGGGTTCTAGTCCCGGTAGGGGCGCCGGATTCTGTCCCGGTTGCTCCTCTTCCAGGCCAGCCCTCTGCTGTGGCCAGGGAGTGCAGTGGAGGATGGCCCAGGTGCTTGGGCCCTGCACCCCATGGGAGACCAGGAAAAGCACCTGGCTCCTGGCTCCTGCCATCGGATCAGCGCGGCGCGCCGGCCGCGGCGGCCATTGGAGGGTGAACCAACGGCAAAGGAAGACCTTTCTCTCTGTCTCTCTCTCACTGTCCACTCTGCCTATCAAAAAAAAAAAAAAAAAAAAGGATATATAATCCTAAAATATATTTATTTGTATGAACATGTGCATTTGGAGGAGCACAATTAAATTTTCTTAATTGGGAGTTGATTTTATCCAGAATACCATTTTAACCTTATAAGTCAAGTGGTTTTAATTTTTCTGTCGCCAATTAAATACGTGTTAAACATATTACGTACTATTTTTATTTTGTGGATTCACAATCAGCTTTTTTTTTTTTTTTGTAAAGCAATCCTTTACATCAAACATAAAAAAAGTTTTTTCAGGTTATGCTGTCCACCAAGTCACTGTCCCTCAAGCAGAAGTCGTTCATCTGCGTAACTGTTTCAGACTCGCTTCCTTTCTGATGGCCTGCGGCTGCTGCATCTTTCTGGGGAGCATGAGTGGCCCACGGGGCCCTTGCGTGGACTTCCCCTTCCATGTGTCCTCATCCTCATCTTCGGGGCATTGACTGGGACCAGAAATGTAGACTGGCGAGTTCATGTGATGTAAGCATCTCAACCTATAAAGCACATCAGTAGACACTCTGTAGCATGTGCCGTTTATTAGGGTTTCCATTAAAAGTATTATGTTTCCATACTTTACAACCATAAAAGAGTAAATAATTTCAAAGGATTGCTTGATAGGAGACTTCTGTTTTAAATGGAACTTGGAAATATCTGGGAAATCACTGGAATAAATGTATTTAATAGACCCAATGCTGTGAAGTTCTTTCTGTTTTCTTAAGCACATAAAAAGATATACCATTTCCTCCAACATTTTTTTAAAATAGGTCTTGGTTTGGGGTTTTTCTCTGTAACGTTTGACATACAAATATTTCTTACAATGCTGTCATTGTTCTCTTTCTTTCTTTCCTTCTCTTTTTGCTTTTTAGTGCTGAGACTGACTTCTCAGCACCAACAGGTTCTGTTCTCCTTCACACCCTAATCCAGAGGATAAGTTGGAGCTTAAAATCAGAAGGTAGCCTTACATACCACCAAAGAAAACCTGCTGCACAACTTGATCAGCTGCATTTTTTTTAGAGAGAAAACAAATTCCATCTATGGGACTAGGTAAATATTTCATCAATCTGTGCTGTATGGGAAACCAATACAGAATTTTTTTCATGGAACAGATTAGATCAAGTTAGAATAAAGTCATTTAAAAATATCGCTAATATCAAACATTTGAGGATAAGTTAAGTAGTCCATAAAATATTCACATATTATAATCCAATTGGAATCGTCCAGATTGGCTGCCTCTGTATTCCTCATTCTCCAAGAAATCCCAAGAACTTCTTGATTTTGACTGAGCAGATGCAGCCTTAGATAGCATTTTCTTTTCTCAGGGTCGTTGCATTTCTGAGCACCAGCCAAAGTCCATCAGTAACAACAAGCCACCAGACACTGATGAGTAGATATTGCCTTGGCTGAAAATCATTTGATTTCCCAACTATAAAAATTAGAAGTCTCACCAAGGTGGACATAATGTTTGTAAATTAAACAAATGTTTTAATGCTACATGTGAATTTTTAAAATGTTTCATTTATGTACTTATCTTTTATTTTTTTTTAAGATTTATGTATTTGAAAGGCAAAGTTTCAGAGAGAGGGACACACAGAGAGAGAGAGAGAGAGAGAAAGAGAGAGAGAGAGAATCTTTTTTCTGCTGGTTCACTCCCCAAATGGCCAGCACAGACGGGGCTGAGCAAGACAAAAGCCAGGGGTCTCAAGCTCCATCTGGGTCTCCTATGTGGGTGCAGGGGCCCAAGTACTTGGACCATCTTCTATTTTCCCAGGAGCATTCACAGGAATCTGGGTGAGAAGTGGAGCAGTAGAGACATGAACCAGCTCTCTGATATGAGATGCCAATGTCGTAGGCAGCAGCTAAACCAACTCTGCCACAATGCTGGCCCCTATCATTTAATTATTTGAAATGCAGAGAGACACAGAGACAGACAGTCAGGGATGTTCTACCCACTAAGGGTTTACTTCCCAAATGCCCACAACAACCAGGCCTGGACCAAGATTAAGTCAGAAGCTAGAAACTCAATTTGGGCCTCTCAAATGGGTGACAGGGACTTAAATACTTGATACATCACCACTTCCTTCAGGGGCGCAGAGCAGCAGGAAGCTAGACTTGGAAGCAGAGCTAGGACTTGAACCCAGGCACTTCAAAAATGGAAATGGATGCAGGCATTCCAACATGCGATGAGGGCATTCCAAGCAGGATCTACTTCCTCTGAAAAACATCTACCGCTTAGACCAAAAATTTAAACCCTCAATAACAACTTTTGGAATAATAATAAAAAAAAAGTGAGCAAGGCACGTTTTCAGGTGGGTTTCCCTGATGGGAAAAGAGCATTCATGCTGATCATACCAGACTTGCATGACAGGCTCTGCCGAATCCTCACGACCCCTCCCAGAATCTTGATACAGGTGAGGGAATGGAGACAGAGGGATTCAGGAAGTTCCTCAAGATCCCAAATTCAGTGGTGTAGTTGGAATTTCAGCCCAAGATTGCCTGAGTCCAAAACTTGGGCTCTTAGCTGCTCTACCCAATGCCCCTCCTGTTTCTGAGCTAGGCAGGGCCAGAGGCCGAGTTCAGAGACAAACCTAGAGAGAGGGGTGACTCTCAGGAGGTGAGGACACCATCAAGAAGGAAGTCACACGGCAGCCCCTCTCAGGGTCAAGAGGCCCTCCTGGCACAGCAGCGGTGGTTGGCAGGGAGGCAAAATGGGAGGTGCAGGGGCAGGCTCTGGGGTCTGGGAAAAAGACTGACTGTCCCAATGCCATCAAGCAGGAGGTAAGTTTTATGCCTCCTTCTGGTCCCGACACAGACTCCAGGGTCTGTATAGTGGTGAGCTGGCGGGTTATCCTGAGGCAGGCAAGTGGAGAGGAATGAAGGCAGAGAATGCATCTCAAGGTACATCTTAAGGAGCCTTGCCCTGCCCATCAAAGTGATGTAGCCCCTGCCAGCATCAGGACCCTGTGTGGGGAAGGCTGGGAAAGTCAGCAGGGGGAGAGAAATCCAAGGCAATGAATCACCTTGCCTGGCGAGGAGGGGCAGTTCAGGCACCAAAGAGAAAAACAGGGCTCCCTTCCACAGCACTCAATCTCCTCAAAGAAGCAGCATAAATAGAGTCACATTTGCCAATGCAGGTTTCTAAATGTTTAAACAAGCCAGTAACACCACACAGATGGAGAAACTAACGCTTGCGGAAGTTAATGATTTGTACTGGAGTCACTCAGTGAGTCGGAGATAGAGCAGATGCAAGCCCCCAATCTCTGGATTCCCAGATCTGCACATAAACCATCAAAATACAAACCTTCTAGTCCTGAAATGTGCCCAACCCTCTGTCTGCTGTGTGGTCCCCTGTCAACCTTCACTGTTGCACTACCCAGAAGGGATTTCTTTCCCCTTACGCTGTTTTAGGCTGCATGAGCAGGGCTCCATATTCTTTTTCTTTTATTCTTTAATTCACTTGCTAAATATTTAGTGAGTGCCCACTATGTGTCAGATACCGTTCTAGATGCTGGCAACACCGCAGTGTCCCAAACAAACAACTTGTTCTCCTGGAGTGCAGATTCTAAAAGGGGCAGGTGGGTGATGAACGACAAACAAGAAAATATTATGGGTAAAAGTGGTGTCTGGACTATCAAGCAGAGCAGTAGGACAGAAAGGGACAGCAGGCCATGCTTCAGACTGAGCAGTTAAGGAGGGCCTCTTAGAGGAGATTTGTATAATTTTAAAAAAATTTGCTTGAAAGGCAGAGAGAGAGAGAGAGAGAGAGGGAGAGAGAGAAATGTCAATCATCTGGTAGTTTCCTCCCTCACATACCCACAGTATGAACCAGCCTAAGCCTGGAGCCCTGAAATCTATCTGAGTCTCCCCCAAGAGTGGCAGTGACACAGGACTGGAGTCCGCACCAGTGCCTTTCTGGGTGTGCATGGGCAGGCAGCTGCATCAGAGGTGGAGCAGGCACTCTGACGAGGTATGTGGGCCTCCCAAGCAGCAGCCAAGCTGCTGTGCCACACACAATGGCTGCTTCAGACATTTTTGAGCTAAGCCCTGAATATCAAGCTGTGTGAAGTTCAGAGGGAAGTAGGTTTGCAACCAAAACACGTGTTTGGACTTCTCTTTAATTTGTTTTTTCTTCCACCAAAATAAATTATTAGATTGCAAGGTAGTGAACAGGAATAACACTAGTTCATTCTGAATTTTAAAGTTTCGTTGGCAAGCTGTGAGATTTTAACTACAATTAATATGAAATTCCCTACTCATTTCACAACAGACTAACACTCAGAAGTCTTATCAGGACAGGTTTATGTACAAAGGGCTCAAGAAGCTCAGAGAAGAGCTCAATGGCCTGACAAACACCCATCAAGTTATGCTCAACTCCATTGGCACAGGAGCTGAAACACTGGTCTGTCACCCTCTCTCCCATTTTAGTTCAGCTGGGCTCCTAGTTTTCCAGCAACCAAAACAATCCCTTTATAAAAATTATTTATTTATTTATTTAATATTTATTTGACAGGTAGAGTTACAGACAGTGAGAGAGAGAAACAGAGAGAAAGGTCTTCCTTCCATTGGTTCACCCCCAAAATGACCGCTACGGCCAGCGCTGCGCCAATCCAAAGCCAGGATCCAGGTGCTTCTAACTGGTCTCCCATGTGAGTACAGGGGCCCAAGCACTTGGGCCATCCTCCACTGCCCTCCTGGGCCACAGCAGAGAGCTGGACTGGAAGAGGAACAACCGGGACTAGAACCCAGCGCCCATATGGGATGCCGGCTCCGCAGGTGGAGGATTAACCAAGTGAGCCACGGTGCCAGCCTGATTTATTTATTTATTTGAAAAGCAAAGCAAAGAGAGAGAGAAGAGAAAGAGACAGAGAGTTTCCATCTGCTGATTTACTCCATAAATGACTGCAACAGCCAGTTTGGGTCAGGCTGAAGCCAGAAGCCAGGAGCCAGGAGCTCCATCCTGGTCTTCCACATGGGTGGCAGGGGTCCAAGTACTTGGGCCGTCCTCCTCGGCATTTCCAGGTGCATTAACAGGAGCTGGGTAGGACAAGGAACAGCCAGGAGTTGAGCAAGCGCTCCCATGTGAGATGTGGGCTTCACAAGGGGCAGCTTAGCCCACGGCAACACGACAGCTGCCCCAAGACAATCCTTTAAAAAACAGAAGTCTGATCACATCTCTCTGTTACTCACAGCACCCTGAGTTACAAGTGTCTGCAGTTGTGGATCGTTGCGCACTGAGTTATGTCCCCCTGAAATGCACACGTGGAAACCCTGGCCGTTAGGGTGACTATGGCTGAGGACAAGTCCTTTAAGGAGATCATTAAGGTTACCAGAGGTCTTAAGGAAGGGGCCCTGATCCACTAGGACCAGCGTTCTCAGGGAAGAGGAAGAGGCACCAAACCTCTCTCTACCTCCACAGGCACACAGGGAAAATCCACGTGAGGAGATGGCCAGGAGGCAGCCGTCCTCAAGCCAGGGAGAGAGGCCTCACAGGAACCAGCCCTGAAAGGCCCTTG
Source organism: Oryctolagus cuniculus (assembly GCF_964237555.1). NCBI lineage: Eukaryota > Metazoa > Chordata > Mammalia > Lagomorpha > Leporidae > Oryctolagus > Oryctolagus cuniculus. The sequence goes on from NC_091442.1 coordinate 68,258,427, forward strand.
TCTTGGACTTCTGCATCCAGAGTGGGAGAAAAGAACATCTGTTTCCCAGTGCCGAATCCCTCGGTCCTGGCACTTGAGCAGACAGGTCCACAGTGTTGTCTGCTCTAGGGGACCCTTCTGGTGTGCTGCCCCTTTCTCCCATTGTGTCCCAGGCGTTTCTGTTGTTGTTGCTCAGTACTGAAGTCGGCTGTGCCGCATGCACTGGCGTCAGTTTTCAGATCACTCAGCTGTCTGCTGGTTCAGGTGATGTAAGTTTGCTCCACACCCATACGCAACCCCCACCCACACTAGCCTCTGAAGACGTCCCTGAGGAGCTTCATCAGGGAGCAATGCAAATACAAGTAGGGGCCGGCGCCGCGGCTCACTACGCTAATCCTCCGCTTTGCGGCGCCGGTACACCAGGTTCTAGTCCCGGTCGGGGCGCCGGATTCTGTCCCGGTTGCCCCTCTTCCAGGCCAGCTCTCTGCTGGGGCCCGGGAGTGCAGTGGAGGATGGCCCAAGTGCTTGGGCCCTGCACCCCATGGGAGACCAGGAAAAGCACCTGGCTCCTGCCATCGGATCAGCGCGGTGCGCCGGCCGTGGTGGCCATTGGAGGGTGAACCAAGGGCAAAGGAAGACCTTTCTCTCTGTCTCCCTCTCACTGTCCACTCTGCCTGTCAAAAAAAAAAAAAAAAAAAAAATCCAAGTAGGAGAAGATTAGATGGGTTAGATGTGGCTGAAACTACTGACCAAAATAGTTTGCCCTGATATTTCTCCGGATCTTCATGAACTCATCAAGCTGGATAATGGAGTCATATGAGTCATATGGTTATTTAGATCTTCATGGAGGGTGGAGTGATTTCTTTCCAACTCTAATAAAATTTATAGTACCATATTCTTACTATGTTTAGTGTGACATTTTTTATTTTTTACTTTCCTATTTGGTAAGCAAAATGAAAAAAGAAAAAACAAAACTTCCCTTATCAACTTGGCATTTGTATTGAATTTTTGTTTGCCAATCAAACCTTTATTCAGTGTTGTGTTGGCATTCGAACATTATAAACACCAGACAAAAATATGTAGATACACCTTTAAACTGGTTTTGAGTCACTGAAAAATTGATGTCTGCCTCTAGAATTTAGGGGAATGAACAAAAGAAGTATCAGACAGTGATTAGTGTGATTGAGGTTAATGGAATGCATTTGGGGACTTCTACATCCTATGCTATTAAAGTGGAGAAAGTTAGTTTGAAGACAAAAAAAAAAAGCAATATGAATAGAAGAGGTACCTTCTGGATCTAGCCCCAGAGTTCATTTTGGATCTTTATTAAACACCCTTCTGATAATAAGCTAGAGAAAGATAAAAGTTGAAACCATTAATGAACAATGCAATTAAGTTGATAGATTATGAAACATCCCATCCAAGTTACCAAAAATTGAAATATAGTGTTAAAATAAAGGTATGTTATACGCAGTGGGATTATAGGAATCTCCAAACCCCCATTTCTGCAATGAGCTCTCCAAATATTCATAAATCTAAGTAACTTCCTAGTAGGATATCTTAAACAAAGTGTAACGCGATACAAAAAGCTGAAATACATAAAAACAAGCTTTGAGTACTTAGCTTGATTTGCTGGAATTTATTAGGAAGCAGAAATGCCACCAAAATGGAAATTGTACACAAGGAAAAAAATCCTACCATACCTTTATCTAGATAAGCTGAAAGTGATACAATAAATGCATCATAAATTTATATACACAAATGTGTGAGCAACTCGTCCAGGGAGTGACAAGTGCAGAATTCTAGTGGAAAAAAAAAATAGTGTATGTCAAAGAAATTTGATCAGCTGCCAACAACCATTAGTCTCTTTGTAATCTTTTAAATATATAGATGAAAATAAACTTGTCATCTTATTCTGTCCCTCAAAGCAATATATTTTTATTTATGAAGTTATGCTAGAATATAAGATTATACTTTATTTGACACACAACATACACAGAGGGTATCTTGAGAAGATTTCATTCTTAAAAATGAAGACATTGATAAATCAATAGCCATACACCTCAAGGATAATGGTATAAGTCTGACCTTAGTCCTCAAATTCAATGTGATTGTGATCCTCATTCATCTTGCAGTGGTCAGTAACCACATCACAGAAACCACAGTATGTGATACATCACCACCAGCCAGCTCTCTAACAAGGAGAGACTTCAAATAAAGATAGCATTGAATTGTTTCATATGCAGAGGCCTGAGAGAAGCCTTCAGAATTAGGGAAGAATCCTTTAAATTTCACACTAAAAGGAAACATTTGTGCAGTTTTCCAGAAAAACCCAAGAGTTGTTGGCTGTGGTTACCACGGGATTACAGCGAGCCATGTGCTAACACTGTGAAGTGATAAACGTTCCCAGGGATGTGGCCTTACCAGAAGTCACTTAGCACTCTCCAAATTCACAGTGTGACAGGTTTCCATGGAGAACATCCCTTCAAGATAGTCCCTCATTTGGAATTCTATAATTCTATATCTCACACACCTCAGCAATAAAACACAATGTGTTACTTATTACCATTTCTGTAGTGAATAACCAATATTTTCCATCTTGAAACATTACTTCAGCAAAATGTTTCTGTTTATTGGGACATGATTTGAAGAAGGCTTGCAAATAATTTAAAATCTACTCAAGCAGTGGTATAGCTATATAGTTATCTTTCTCACTGCAACCTCAATCAATACCTAAAATGGGGAGGGTGTATGTGTGCGTGTGTGTGTGTGTGTGTGAGAGTGAGAGAGAGAGAGAGAGAGTCATCCATCACATTAGATTTGCTATTTAAAGACAAACAAATGGCCAATAGGTTTATGAAAAGATGATGAACATAATTAATCATCAGGGAAATACAAATCAAAAACACAGTGAAGTATCACTTCAGTCTTGTTGGGTTGGCTTTTATCAAAAAAAAAAAGATAACAAATATTTGCAAGGATGTAGAGAAAAGAGAACAATTGCACACTGTTTGTAAGGATGTAAATTATTCCAGCCCTTAAGAAGAACAGTATGGAGGTTCATCAAAAAACTAAAAACAGAATTACCACATGACTCAGCTGTCTCCCTTCTGGGTATACATCCAAAGGAATTGAAATCAGCATATTGGAGAGATATCTGATGTCCTATGTTCATTGCAGCACTATTCACAAGAGCTGAGATACAGCATCTAGCTAAGTATCCATTCACAGATGAAAGGACAAAGAAAATGTGATGTGTATGTGCAATTCAACCCTTAAAAAAAAGGCTGCTTCTGTTACTTGTGACAACATGGATGAAGGTCAATGACACTGTGAAATAATTCAGGTGAAATAAGCCAGACACACAAATACTACATGATCTTGCTTCTATTCAGAATATCTTTTTTTTAATATTTATTTACTTATTTGACAGGAAGAGTGATGTCGGTGGGGAGGGGAGATCTTCCATCTGCTGGTTCACTCCTCAAGTGGCAGCAAAGGCCAGGGCTGGGTCAGGCTGAAGCCAGGTGCCTGAAATGCCATCTGGTTTTCCCAAGTGAGTGGTAAGGGCCCAAGCACTTGGGCCATCCTCTGCTCCTTTCCCAGGCACATTAGCAGGGAGCTGGATCAGAAGTGGAGCAGAGGGGACTCAAACTGGCGCCAATCTGGAATGCTGGTGGCTTAACCCACTGTGCCTCAGTACCAAATACACAGGATTTAAACATCAGTTGTATCAGAAAATTAATATACTGTCATAAAAGTGTAAGCAATACAGATAGGTATAAAATAAAATCTGATATCAAGGATTTTCTGCATAAATGTAATATGTAAAGGACATCTAATTTACAAAAACCAGGTCACTCGTTCCTTTCAGGGACTCAGAAGCACTCGTATGTGTGACACTAAGTGGCAGGTGGCACCACATGAGGGGTGACCACGGCAGTGGCAGCCGTGCCTGGAGAGCCTGTGAGAAGCAGGTGGAATGATTCAGTGTGGAGGACCTGCACTGGCATGCAGTGGGGCTACACGGGACTGAGCAGACATGAGCAGACCTGGCAGAAGCCGGCAGCCTGGGGCTGGGACGCGGGGCTCGTCCAGAGCCATTCCGGGAGGTCACAGTTCTCGATGCCCCATTTCCAGCAGCACGCTCTCCAGATGCAGTTTGCTGGTACTGCACACATACGGCTGGTGCAGCCACATGGACAGGTAGCTCAGGGGGAGGTCGCGGTCTGCGGTGTGCGCCAGCTCTTCTGCCACGGTGCGCTTCAGGAGCAACTACTGCAGGTACATGTCAGAGAGCTTACGGGAAACCTCGTAGAAATGGGTTGTGGGCCACGTGTGAAACATAGGGGGCCGTTGACTCTGCTCCCCATAACGGTAATTTTCTAGTTCACAAATCCCCTTGGTAGTTGAAGACAGCTTTTCCATTTTCACCTGTATTTTGGTAGTAAACTGATTTTCAGGTTGGCGATATTATTTGCATCGTTGAGGGTTTCCCATTTTAGGATCGGCTGCATTGTCCTTAAGTTTTCTCACGCTGACTGATAAAACAGGTTTTCTGGGTATTGTAATTCTGAGAGTTTTTGCTTCCATGTGGTCCGCAGGTATCCCCTCTATTCAGAATCTTAAAAAAAATCAAACTTGTAGAGAATAAAGAATAGTGGTTCTCAGAAGCTGTTCACATGGGGGAAGGGTGTAATGGAGAGATATTAGTCAAAGGGTAGAGTTTCACTTTGACAAGAGAAAGAAGTTTTGGAGATACATTGCACAGCATGATGGCTATAGCTGGTAATAATGTGTTGAGTATTTCAAAATGCTAAATAGCATATTTTAAATATTCTCAGTACCAAAAAAAAAAAAAAAAAAAAGCACATGAAGTGAAGAACGGACCAGATCAGAGAATATATCCTGGTTCTAATGACTAAAACATGCAAATATTGATCCTATAGAAAGAAGACAAGGCAACAGAATTCATCCTTGTGGGGAGCAACTGGGAGCAACTCGGACTAGACTAAGTTACTGGAATTAAGACTTATTTTATGCATCTGCTCTCCCACAATATGGCGCTGGGAGAGGAGGAAACAGCTTCTATACAGCTGCCTCCAGTTCAACCAATAAACAGCAGGACCTGCTCCTGATTGGAGGAGAGCAGCGTACTCAGCGTGTGGGCAGCCGAGTTGGGATTGGTGGAAGAGGACTATAAAGGAGGAGAGAGACAACATGCACCAGGAACATCTAAGGGGAACACCTGAGGAACATCTGAGCAGCCCCCGAGAGAGCCGGCCTGCCGGCGGTGTGCCGCTCCCCCGCGGAAATGGGGAAGGTGGCAGGGGGAACCGCCCTTCCACGGAGGTGGAAGGGACGGTAGCCAACCCGGGAAGAACCAGCAGCAAACCCGGGGAGGGCCGAGCAGACAAAAGAACAGCGCAGGGTCCTGTGTCGTTCCTCCACGAAGAGGGGGAGCGACATAATGGTGCCGTGACTCGGATATGAAGCCTAGGCAGGGTTCAGTGTCGTTCCTCCATGAAGAGGGGGAGCGACAATCCTCATTCTTCCAAGCTCAGGTGGTGCCATGGCATCAACCCACTCTTAGTGTTTGCCTTATAGCTCAGTATTTTCCAGGAGGCAAAAGGAAAATGAAGCCAACAAAACCAGCATCATTCACCAAGTCATTCAGAACCAGTCCTCACTATTTTTCCTGCTGGTTAATGTTTTTTTCTGACAGTTTCTAAAACCAGAGCAGCAGACATCATCACAGAAGAAATGTGGATTGTGACTGGCAAACAGGGAGCAGCCTGCTGGGGGCTGTATATTGACACCTGCGAGAATGGGGGCAGGAACGGAATACAGAGGCTCAACGTATGCCAAAAGATGGCAAATCACACTCTGGGGTCAAAAACAGATGGGACTGAAGGACAGGGAGAATGATGGGCTTCTCCAGGAGGCCTCCTCTCGCCAAAGCCAGAACCTCTCAGATTTATGCCTTTGTCCTGACTGGATGATTCCTGCCATCCAGGAACACCAGAAAAGCTTGCAAGGGAGGCAAATAAGTTAAACAGGGCAGTTTCCCAGGGGCTTCAGCATCCTGCAGTTGTCCAAAGCACAGGGTCAAAGTCACTCTGTGCACGTGGCCATTGTGTGCCACCCACAGCAGTCTCCACAAAGCTCCGACGTTCTGTCTCTGCTTGCGACTCAGCCCTCAGAGAGCCAGCTCCTCTCATGGGCCAGTTCATATCAGTTTACTTCTGCCTGATGGATTTTAGTTCCATTTTTACTTATTTATTTGAAAGGTAGAGAGACAAACATAGAGCTATCATCTACTGGTTCACTCCCTGAATGCTTGCAACAGCTGATGCTGGGTCAGGCTGACGCCAGGAGCCAAAAACACAATCCTGGCGTTCCCTCTCCTGGTCTCCCTCTCCATGAATTGCAGGGACGCATCTACCTGAGCCCCCACCTGCTGCCTCCCTGGGAGCACATTAGCAGGAAGCTGGGATCAGGAGGGGAGCCGGGACTCCAACCCAGGCACTCCAACATGGGATGTGGGCATCCAAAACAGTGTCTTAACCACTTCCACCAAATGCCTTTCCTTAGTTCTATTTTTAAGTTACATAAGAGGGTACATAAGTTTGTAGGAAGCTAAGATTAGAGATAAGCTTATTTTGGTGCAAAATAAGTTGAAATCCATGCATAGGTTTTCCGTAATATGTATTTTCCATGAACTTTTGAAGACTCCTCGAACTTCAGTGAACCCTTTTTATGCTCACCATCCTAAATTTACTTTCTCAGTTATTTCTTAAGACTCCAGGCTTGGAAACTACTGAATTCACATGGTTCGATCATTGAGTAATTCTAAAAAATCTCATTACTAGAGTGTAACACTTATCTAAAGTCAAATCTAGAAAGGAAACAAAAAAGAAAGATGTGATGGTTATAAACTACTATTGAAACAGCATCATAAAGCTGGCTGTTAAACAATAGGATATTGTAAATGATACCCTCCCTAAAAGTTCGCTCTGATAGCCACAGCTAAGGAAAACATATGATAACAATAAATATGATTTCCACGACGCCGCGGTCCTTTCACCACTTGTTCCATGTGGGGATGATAAGCAATAGCTCTGCTCTGCATTTTTTTGTTAAAAAAAGAAATTCTTCCTGGCAAATAATAAATTTATAGCAAGGGAATTTCTTTGTGACTCATGTCTTTAACTTACTGCTTTCGGGGACATAAATTCCACTTGCCTCTGTGTGGAAAGTCTGTTAACTTGGAATCAGGGAGAGTTGGTAAACATCTTAGAGTTTAAAAAGAGAAAAACAACTATCTTCAAAATCTTTTCAGCTCTCTGCTGTATTCCTGTCCATTTCAATCTGTGTGATTGAAATGTGTGATTCACACTACTTCAGTCAGCGTTGGATATGGAAATGGCCTACATTAATTCATTATATTTGGGTAAGGAAGGATCAGTTGAAAAAAAGCATAGCATGGAATGCATAAATGTGTGTATCTCGTCAGTCAGCTGTGTATGTTTTCGGAATACCATACCCTCATTGACATGTTAGAAACTGTTTCATTCTTAAAACCATTTCAGTGTTAAAGCGTCCAGTGTTCATTCTTCCAGCATTCATTCCAGCAGGGCCCACATGATAACAGAGGTATTCCTGGTACATAAGAAGAACCAGCACTGTCCAGCCAATTAAATATTTTCTTTCAAATGAAAAGAACACATAATTATATAAGAAAACCAAGTTATTTAAGAAATACCAGGATTGATCCCACTGTATTTCAATAACAAGTGAATGGTTCCCAATGTAAACAATATAAACTATTTTTCCTTTCTTTTTGTTTGGGGATCTTTTCTTTGGCAGAGCTGACCCCGAGTTGGTTGTCACCATGCTTCAGTGACTTATGCACGGAAATTGAGAATGAGCATGTAGAAACTGAGTCACTGGACACAGGGTGTGTGTGTGTGTGTGTCTGTGTGTGTGCTGAATCTAGTAGTAAACATTAGAGGGTTGAGGTTTGCCTGATTTGATGCATTTTTACATTTAAAATTTCTGAAAACTCATTTGCCTCACATTTTACAAAAATACCAGATCATAACTAATTGGAGCTTTAGAAACCAGCCCTTTGCCACAGGCAGTTTGAGGTGTACTGGCCTAAGGTACAATGTGACCTGGATGGTGAGGTGAGTGTCTTGTGAACCAAATGTGGATTTTGTACACACACACACACACACACACACACACACACACAAGGCCCTAGCCACATAACAGAATAGCCAACTCAGCAGAAATGACCTTCAGAGCCCTGTGAACACATTTCCTCAGCATCTCCAGATGTGGCACAGCTGAGGAGACTGTTCAGAAGTAGGTACGGTTTGATTAAATGATTGAGGCAGGGGCCAGCACCGTGGCTCACTTGGTTAACCCTCCGCCTGTGGAGCCAGCATCCCATATGGGAGCCGGGTTCTAGTCCCGGTTGCTCCTCTTCCAGTCCAGCTCTCTGCTGTGGCCCAGGAGGGCAGAGGAGGATGGCCCAAGTGCTTGAGCCCTGCACCCGCATGGGAGACCAGGAGGAAGCACCTGGATCCTGCCTTCGGATCAGCGTAGTTCCGGCTGTAGTGGCCATTTGGGGGGTGAACCAACAGAAAGAAGACCTTTCTCTCTGTTTCTCTCTCTCACTGTCTAACTCTATCTGTCAAATAATAAATAAATAAATAATTGATTAAAACAAACGGACTTACTAGGCCTTCCTTCTTTTTCTCCCTCCCTGCCTTCCTTCCTCCTTTGTCTCTTTCCTGTGTACAGACAGTACCGTCTTCTCACTTCATTAAAGAGTTAAACCAGGCATGTGCCTTCATTCACTGAGGTGAAGGGAGGAGTAAAAGATTAGGCCTGTACAGAAAACAAACCCATGGCTGGGAAATGCACAGGAGCTAGGGTACAGAGACAAATGTCCCCAGCATACCCCCCAAAATTGTTCCTGAATTCCCAGGCAACTTTTTTTTTCTGAACTAAATTCACCTTTGATCAATATATTTTAATCAGCTAGAAAAGGAATTTTTTACTTTTCTTAATAGAAGAGTTTTGGAAAATGCTTCTGGATTGTTCCCCCCATGAAAACCTAAGGATCTTTCTTCTAAAAATTATCCATGAATACTCCTTTATTTGCTCTGGGGAAGAGAACTGGTGAAGCCATTTCCCCTGCCATCCCCCACTCTCACCCCTTCTGATCCGCTGCGGGGCCCAGGATGTCCAGTGTAGGGGTGGAGGGGGGGGGGGACCCGAGTCATTTCCCCCAGACTCTGGAATATGGATGGTTAAAAATAAGACAATAAAGCAACCATGCTTCCGCCCACCACACTGCCCCATTGTACATCCACAGGACAATGCAGATTTGTTCTGCCTCACCTGTGTCTAATGTTAGACACATGCCCGAGAAGCTCTGACAACTTTTGTGTTTCATTTCACAATCAGGGAAATGTACTGCCCAAGCTCACGCAGAAGCAGAGAAATCAATCTGTATCCCTTAAGATCTGCGATTCATTTTTCTTCTTTGTCTGTTCTGAAAACTGAATTCCCTGAGTTGGGGTTTTATACTACAATTTCGTCTTCTGCCCCTTTCTCTACTCCCCCTTCCACAATCCCCGCCACCACCTCCCCCACCCCCTGGAGTCTTTGGCTCCAAATCAAAACAGCTTTCAAGTGGCCAGGACCAACTTCCAAAGCCTCTACATTTCCTAGAGATTTTCCTGCTTCCCCAGATTTTTCTCAGCCCCAATCTTTGTAGGAGGGCATGCACCTCCAGGTGGGGTTCTGACTAAAAGTATTGTGCCTGCACCCCCACCCCAACTGCAGAAGTTTATTTGAAGTATGTTACTCTTTGCCTGCTTCTTAACTTGAGGCCTGATAGTCTTACAATGTCATTTTCTCCCCCTACTGTAAATCAAGGGACAGCTGTCTTTGGAATAAATTCCAAATAGTTGGTCTGGAAATGAACTTCGCAGAGGGTCCCTCCTCCATTCTGGCTGACATTTCCCCATTAATTTCTTTTTCTCTTTCATCCATTCATTGGTTGATGAGTCTATAAATACACCTCATCTGCTTTTACTTTGCTTTTTAAGAATAAACTGATACCAAACACACTGTCTTAATTACATCCACAGGCAAAGTATAACAAGTTTAAATGTTGTCACAATATAGTTTTAAAACTTGACATTGTTAATTATGCCAGCTGCGATAAAACTGGAGAATTAAAAATCTTAATTTGAATGTGTAAATAAGTAATTCACAGGAAAAGGCTTTTTTTTTTAAACATGGATAAATGAAAATACCCAGAAACTTACTATGCAAAGGAAGGGAGTTGGACAGGAAACTGATAAGTCGATTGGTAAGCAAGGAAATGTGGCTCCCATTATTCTTGCTCGGGACACCTTGGTAATTGAGCACATCAGCCCTCTCAGCTTCTATTCCGACCAGGAGAACCTTGCCTGGCTCCATCCTGGAGTGTCCCCATTACGAGGTGGCTGCTGATTCATGAGGATATGAATTTTGCAGGCAACTCAGGAAGAAAAGCTCAGGTCACATTCTCATTCAATCCCTGCAGAGAGAGGTACTGGGTAACCCTGCTTTTGTGATGCAGACAAGATTAAAGAAAGGGATAAGATATCACTCATATGTTCTGGTTAGAAAATTGCCTTACATTTATAAAACATTTGTTTGAGTGGGTATGGCTGATGAATGTCAGATAGCAGTAGCTCATTAGGCTAAATTAGCATTCTGAAATTTCTAAAGAAATTCTTATTTTCCCATGGTATTCTTACATAAAACACATTCTTGTTTTAGAAAGAGCAATGGGAAAATGAACATCTAGTTTTGAGTGGAAAACAACAGCCAATGGGAAGCTTCCCAGGTACAAATCTATCATAATGTCTCAGTTCTCACACACAAAGACCCACAAAAAATAGCAGTTAATATACTTTGAGTCATGTGTGAAAATGTTAGACATATTAAAAAAGTTTTAAGTGAGCCAAAAGAAAAGACTTACAGATGGTCGAATGGCTTTGACATTGATGGAGAGGCACAGGAAGAGTGATGATCAGATGTTTCACTCTTTTCTATGAGAACAATTTAAGATGAATATGATTAAACTGTAGAAAAATCAATTTTGGCAATACATAAAAATTGCAGATTCTAGCTGGAATTCATTCATCACCAGAAAAGTTTACAAAAGAAGTCTGTGGAAGAATCTATTTTCTTTGAAAAGAGGATCCCTTTCCTTGTAGGAAAAGAAGGAAATCCATGTCCTTGCCAGTTGTTTTTGTGGTCAACACCAACTCTGTGTGCATTTTCACATAAGTTTCTGACTGGGCTCTTTGCAATAATTCAGAAATAGGTAAAATTTAAAGAGGTAGACAGATAGTCTTCAACTGTAAAGCATTCAGCTCCCATATATCATGTGCAGACACCTATGAGCAACACACCAAAAGCCTGACAGTTGCGGAGCAAATTTTGACATCCCTCAGTTCGTTCTTGCCAGCTAATAATTCTGTTTGGTGGCCGTGTTGGCAGGCAGGCAGTGCCGTGGATTCACCAATCCATTTAGTTTCTCCCCTGGGCACACAGAAGAATTACATCTCCCACTCAGTTCCTAGGCACCTACGTGGTATCTTGTGACAACTGATGGCTAATGGGAAATGTGAGCAGATGTGGAGTGTGTGCTTCCAGTTCTGGCACTTAAAAAGATCCTCGAGATTCTGTTCATTGCTTCTCTTTGTTCTTCAGTTGCTGAATATTGCAGATCCCAGCACAGACTTCTCAGGGAGGCCCTAATGGATAGCAGAACCACTGGCAGAAGATGCTGGGAACTGGGAATACCACCTTGCAAAAGAGTTCCCAAGCAAGATCAGCCCCTTCGGGCCCCATGTCAGCAAAAAAATCAATCACTGACGTTTGGAGTTGTTTTTAATGATGATAACTAACAGTAGCTACCCCCAACAAATAATTTCTGTGGATACAATAATCCAACCAAAAATCAGTATTTGTGTAATTATTTGAATATTCTGTTGAATTTGTCATTGTTCTATTAAAATGGTGGAAAAATAGAAAAAGTTGTAAGTACTAACGTCAGGACTATCAAGAACTCAATATGGTCCAGAAGCCTAAAATTTACGAGTCATCCTAAAAGTGGTAAATTTTAACCTTGGTGAGAACCTCACTCAAAAAGGCTAACTATATGTTTTTAACTGTGAAGAAAAATAAAATCAGAGAACAGTGCATGAGATACTAGAATTTAAGTCATTCAAACAATGTGTCTAAAAATCAAATCTTACATAGACACAGGATGTCTTTCATCCCCTCCCTTTCATGTTAAATCCATTGTTTTACTATCTTACAATCAGTTTGCCTGCATGTTTTCAGGATCAAAAGTATAAAAGCCCCATTTCCTCATTTTTAAATTTGAGAAAATTAAAAATCAGACAAGTTGAACAATTTCCCCCAAAGTCATGTTAATGAATAATAGAACTAAGATTTATTCCAAGATTTGCATCCACGCAAATTCCTTGTTCTTTTCATTATACCGCACTGCCTCTCATCTCTGTAAAAATTTGGATGTCTGCCTATCTTTGAAGAAGAAAACATATAAGATGATCTTACAGCGCCCCCTTTGAGCACTTTGATTGCATGAGGGTACTTCAAAATGTCCATGGAAAATGGAATTAAAAGTTTAATTTGATGCAAAGATTTTGAAATCCATACAGAAGAGAGGTCTTCATGAAGTTCATGAAAAATGCATATTATGCATGGACTTCAATTGTTCTTCCCAAAATAAACTTATCTTTTATTCAATTTTCCATGAACTTTCTGAAGTACCCCCCTATGATAATGATATTCCTGTAACATTTTAATCTTGTGAATACAATACCCTGTAAAGAATGTCTTTTTACAATCCAGGTGGATGAAAAGGTGAAGGTTTAGGAATACGGCTGTGGTTGGTTATGCCATGCTGCCTCTACTCAACAGCTTTATAAAATCTATGAAGGATTTATATTAACTTAATGTTGAAAGTAAATGAATAACAACATGAAAGAGTATGCTAGAGTTCCACGCTCTACACTGGTAGCAGAAAACTTGGCCTCTGTCCCAGCATTCTGCCCCAACTGGTCATGTCTCAGGAGGAAAGAATTCTACAGCAGCTCATTCTTCCCAACTCAACCCCCAAGGGTGGTGATGAATACAAAAGGTTTCCAAAGAGAGAACTGGCAAACAGAAAGCTTGGAGACACCCTACCCCTTGAAAAGAAGAAAACATTAATACATTATTTATTAACATCATAATGGTCCTTAGAAGAACGTCATAAAAGCATCCTTTGTCACCACTGCCATACCAAAGCAAATGTGTGTGAAGGACGTCAACTGGAAAAATTATTTTTCATTGACCACCCAACAACTTTGACCTTATGCAGTATTTTGAAAGCCCACTTTTACAATAACTCAGTTCCACAGTCTTTTGGACTCCATAAAGAGTGTATGATGCGGTGAGACTTCTGCTTGTGGATGATATCCATGTAAAAACTTGCATTAATAAAGTTGCCAGCATCCATGTATTTCTGAACACATAAACACTTTCAAGGTTCCAGTTCTGCTAGGATTTTTGCTTGATGAATGATTCCTATGAGGGTTCCCTTGCCGTCCCATACATAGTGCTGTCCTGGCATGCACATGGCAGAAGCAGCAACTTGGAGAAATCATTAACAGGTGACTCTTCAAAATCAATTAGAAATTCAGGTCATAGATTGTTTGGAACACCAGTGCCATAGAAAATCCTATGGCTCATCTACTTCCATGGAAACCTCCTGGTCCTCCAAGTCCATGTGCCTGAGCTATACCCAGAAGCAGAAAATGAGACATAATGATGGATTGATGGTAGGAAGGAGGGAGGGATATCAGGGTGAGTATTCACACCAACACAATGGAATTCCATGAGCAGGATCTTGCTGCCTAAGTCACTCTTAGAGATAAAGCTGGCATACTAGAAAGTGTGTTGAAGCTTCCAAACTACAGAAAGTATGGGAAGTATCAGGACGTTTGTACTTCATTGGAGGTGGCATAGTGTAGATTATTGCTTCTCTAATTTGAATGTGTGCGTAAGTCAGCTGGGCATCTTGCAAACATGCAGATTCAGACTTGGTAGTCTGGGACAAGATCTGAGATACTACTTTCAAATGCGTTTTCAACAGGCTGGTGTTGTGGCGTTGTGGGTGAGGCTACATCCTGCAAGGCCAGCATCCCTTGTGGGCACTGGTTTGAGTCCTGGCTTCTCCACTTCCAATCCAGCTCCTGGCTGGTGTACCGGGGAAGGCAGCGGAGGATAGCCCAAGTGTTTGGGCACCTGCACCCATGTGGGAGACCCTGAGGAGGATCCTGGCTCCTGGCTTCTGGCTTCGGCCTGGCCAAGCCCTGGTCGTTGCAGCCATTTGGGAAGTGAACCAGCAGATGCAGAACCTCTCTCTGTGTGTCTCTCCCCACCCCCAGCCCCCACCCGTGGCTCTGCCTTTCAAATAAATAAATCTTAAAAAAAAAAAAAAAACTTTCAAATGATGATCCTTTAATTGAGCAAGAGTGTAGAAAGTAAGAATACAAAGTCCAATTTCAGAACTTACTTGTAAGAACTGTGAAACGTTGGGCTTCAGTGCTCTTATCTGTGAAATGGAGATTGTTTAAGTACTATAGTACTGATTATGGTATTAAATGGCATGATGTCAGTTAGTGAGCACATAATAAGGACTTCACTTATCAACTACAATATTAATCAGCTTTTCATTACTGTAAAACAATACCTGAGGCAGGCTAACTTTATAAAGAAAAGAGGTTTATTTTGGCTCATAGTAATGGAGGTGCAAGGTTCTAGTGGCCTCTTCTGACAAGAGTCTAAAAGTGGGCAAGAGATATGAAGAACAGGTGTTTGTCTAAATCTGTACGGTACAGTCTCCCTCCCCACCCTTATAGTCAGTCATAAGGGTTCAATCACAGGGCTCTGCCTCAATCCTCCAATGTATAATAATGTATACTTTCCAAAGATCCCACCTCTAAACAGTGGAGTCGAATTAAGTTTCAGCCACCTTACTGCCATTAACACAAGACTGTGGAGACTGTGTGATACAAGTCACTCAAATGATATCAGCTACCATTGTCTATGTGGCTCTTTAAGAGACTGTGGTGCGGCCAGTGCCGTGGCTCACTAGGCTAATCCTCCGCCTTGTGGCGCCGGCACACCAGGTTCTAGTCCCTGTCAGGGCGCCGGATTCTGTCCCAGTTGCCCCTCTTCCAGGCCAGCTCTCTGCTGTGGCCAGGGAGTACAGTGGAGGATGGCCCAAGTGCTTGGGCCCTGCACCCCATGGGAGACCAGGATAAGTACCTGGCTCCTGCCATCGGATCAGCGCGGTGCTCCGGCCGCAGCGCACCAGCCGCAGCGCGCCGGCCGCGGCGGCCATTGGAGTGTGAACCAATGGCAAAGGAAGACCTTTCTCTCTGTCTCTCTCTCTCTCTCTCTCTCTCACTCTCACTCTCCACTCTGCCTGTCAAAAAAAAAAAAAAAAAAAAGAGAGAGACTGTGGTGCACAGGGTGACATGGAATGTGTGTGTGGAGGGGCAGGTGTAAGAGCTGGGAAGACAAGCAACCCTGGAGTGGAGTACAAAGAGGGAGCTCCATCCATATCTTCATTCACACTCAGATGGAAAGCTGGCATGTGAGAGCTGCAGCTCTGTGACCCACCGTAGGAGAGACATTTCCTGGAGCAGAGCAGGGACGTCCTTTGTGGGTTTTTTTTTATTCCAAAAATAAAAGTAAGGCTGCAACTACCAAATACCATATTGCTTTAACCCCTATAATTGTGATTTTCACAGAACATTTCTGCCATATGGATAGCATAACCTTATAGACTGAATGAAAGAATAAACCAAAGTATTAAGGTACTCGACCAAAATTTTACTCAAGTGTTTAACTTCTAAACATTTCTCTTATCTGAAAGGCAGATATGATGAGCTCATTTATGAAAATAATTCATTGAAATAACCTCAAATTTAACAAACACTTATTGGGCTCTTACATTGCCAGGTTATATATTAGTCACTTTGAATATAAAAATGAATAATATGTATTTTTTTGCCATATGTTTGTTATAATTTATTTGGGAAGATACACATGCAAGAAGTCTTCACAAAGTTCATGCAAAATGTACACTATCTTTTAATTCCACTTTCAAAGAACTTTTTGATGTACTCTAATATCAAACGTTAAAATGCATTTTAATAAGTATAACAGAGATATCTACTGAGTATTAGAGTACACAAATGAAGAATGTATATAAGAGTAATTGTTGTAAATACATTCTGCCAGCCCAAGCACCAAATATAGCCCATGAATATGTTATGTATTTAAGATTTTTGGTTTTGGTTGATTTAAATTAGTTGCTAACATTTAAATAGAGGAAGAGCTGTGCTCAATTCCCTCCTAACAGCAATCAATTAATGTTGAATAATAGGTGCTCTTTTTAGAGAGATATATATTTTCCAGTGTCCACTGCCCCTCTCTCTTTCTACCTTACCTCATCATTTGGACCGCTACAGAGTTGAGTTTGACACTCCTGACCTAAGGTGGGATAGAAAAGCATGGAGTTTCTTTCTAGAAGGATAGATAAGTATAAAGAAATGAAAAATAAGAAAACTACCCCATTTTAAAAAATATTTACCCCTAAGTTTATCATTTGAAGAGTTCATTATCTCTTTGTGTGGATCCAGATTTCCATCTGAGATCATGTTCCTTCTGTTGAAATAAATTTTTGACATTTCTTATGATGAAGGTCTCCTTCTTTAACCTTTATCCATGAAAAATACTTTCACTGGGTATAGAAATCTAGGATGGCGGTTTATTTGTTTGGTTGTATCCTGTTTTGTTTTTGTTTTACATTTGAAAGATGAACTTCCATTGTCTTTAAGCCAATGTGGTTTGTGCGGTTTGTGATGAGAAATCTACTGTAATTCTCATTTGTGTTCCTCTGTACCTAATACATCTTTTTTTGTTTTATCTGTTATTTAGATCTTTTCTTTAGCATTGATTTCAGAAATTTAATTATGATGTATCTTGGTGTAGTTTGCTTTATATAACTTTTGTTTAGAATTCATGGAGCTTCTTGGGTTTATATTTTTCATAAAATTTGGATAACTCTTAGCCATTACCTCTTCAAGTAGTGTTTTGGTTACCCCCCACATCACACTGCTAGGATTCCAATTACACATATGTTACATGGCTTATTATGATCTAAAGTTCACTGGGGCTGTGTGTGTTTGGTTTTATTTTTAGTTCTTTTTAATCTGTACTTCATTTTGGATATTTCTTATTTCTGTGTTTTCATGCATGATGGTCTTTACTTCTGCATCATATAATAAACTGGTGATACTATCCACCCTATTATTTTTATAACCTATATGAAATAAAAATTCATCATAAATGTACATCATGATAAAGCTACACATTGAGTTAAAAATTCATGATTTATTTTAAATAATAAAAAAGAATGACAGAGAGAGAGGGAGAAACTAGATGGGGGACTGGGGAGGAGGGGGGCTTCCATCCACTGGTTCACTCCTCAAATGGCCACGATAAGCCAGAACTGGGTCAGGCCTGAAGCCTGGAGCCAGGAGCCAGGAGCCAGGAACTCCATTATGGGTCATCACCCACTGCCTTCCCAGGCACATTAGTGGAAAGCTGGATTGAAAGCAAAGCAGTGGAACTTGAACCTGCACTCCAATATAGGATGTCAATGTCACAAAAAGCAGCTTAACCCATGGTGCCAGTCCCAGATTTAAAAAAAGTTTGCACCAAAATAAACTTAATTTCATTTCCATTTTGCTATGAACTTTTGGAAGTACTCTTATATTGTCTTCTCTATAAGTTCCATTGGGGTTTTTTAAAATGTCTTTTATTCTCGATTCATTGTGTTTATGTTCCCTTTTACATCTTTAAGCAGAAGGATAAGCTTTGTTAAGACTCTTACTACTGATTTCATTATCTCTGTCATTTCTCATTCTGTTTCCATTGATTATTTCTTCTGTCATTACAAATTATATTTTTATACTCAACATATTTCATAACTAACTACTCTTTGGACTACAGCTATTGTGAAATTTTTTGTTGGGTGCTAGATTTTGCCGTCTTCCTTTGAAGAACTGGGAACTTATTGCAGATCAGTTTGATCCATGAGGGGGTTTGCTTTCAAGCTTTGTATAGATTCAGGGCAGCCTATATTCCAGCACTAACATAACCCACTACTGTGGCATGACCTATCTGAGAACTCCACCTGATGTCATAGTGTTTTGACTTTTCTTCACTTTGTGGGGAGCAATCCGGACTAGACTAAGTTACTCGAATTAGGACTTATTCTATGCATCTGCTCTCCCACAATATGGCGCTGGGAGAGAAGTAAACAGCTTCCGCACAGCTGCCTCCAGTTCAACTAATAAACTGTAGGACTTGCTCCTGATTGGAGGAGAGCAGCGTACTCGGCGTGTGGGCAGCCGAGTTGGGATTGGCGGAGGAGGACTATAAAGGAGGAGAGAGACGGCATGCACCAGGAACATCTATGAGGAACATCTAAGGGGAACGCCTGTGCAGCCCCCCAGAGAGCCGGCCGGCGGAGTGCCGCTCCCCTGCGGAAGTGGGGAATGCGGCCAGGGGGAACTGCCCTTCCACGGAGGTGGAAGGGATAGTAGCCAACCCGGGAAGAACCAGCAGCAAACCCGGGGAGGGCCGAGCAGACGAAAGAACAGCGCAGGGTCCTGTGTCGTTCCCCCATGAAGACGGGGAGCGACACACTTAAACAAGTGGAAACACGTTCTGTTCTGTGAGCTCCAAGTATTACTGTGTAGTAACTCTCTGATAGTTCTTTCTCCAGTGTTGGCAGTACATTTACATGCATGTGCAGATCAGTAATACCCAGCCCAAGGCATAGGGAAAGCCTTCTGTAGATCTCCATAGCTCCCTTTCCCTTTAGTTTTCTCTTCTTGATGGTCTGTCCCACAAATTCTAGCCTGCTTGATTTTCTCTGTCTCCTCAACACAGCATGACCACTGGTCTCAGTTTTATTTATCCTATTCTGGGCAGTGTGCTGGATACTCCATCCAAGGGTAAGCTGTGGCAATCAGAAGGTTCACCCCATTTATTTTCCTACTCAACAGGATCAAAATCTTGTTGTCCAACATCTGACATTTTGTCTTATTTCTAATTCTTTACATCTGGACAGTGATTGCTATAGCAGTTAATCATTCATGGGCAAAGGCTGGTGTGGCTGACAGATAATGAGAGCAAGAAGAGTATTTTGGGCTGTGATGTCACCTACACCAAGCCATGTGAGAAACAACACTCAGGAGCTTCAGAAAAACAGCAATGTGGAAGGCACTGGCAAAACATGAGGCTGGAATTTGGGTTCAGAGCCAGAATTTTAGACCTCTGGAGAGATACAATTAAGAACTATGGGATAGGAAGAACAATGGACAAAAAATTAGGAGATCTGGGTTCAACTTCCAGCCTCCTATGGGCCTTTAATGTTAAGGAAAGGTTTATGCTATATTGTCTTCATTTGTAAAGCAAGAAGTTTTCTCCAGTTATTATTCAAGACCATATTTTAAGGCAAAAATTCTAAAACTGCATTCAGTGGAGGCAGAAGACACTTCAGGCTTGGACCTTTAGAGAAAGGTGGTTACGGATGACAAGTATTTATTGATCACCTACTACCTGTTGATATCTGTGCTCAGAGCTTTAAATAAACTGTCTTTAATCCTCTCAACGACCCCCTTCTCACAGATTAGGAAACAGAGTTTAATAGACTGTCAGAAGCCACATGGCTGAGAAGGTGGAGACAGGATCTGAACCTGAGTGATTACATTTGGCTGCTTCTCTCTGGGGCCAGGCACCATAGTCTTCAAAAGCTTCTTGGGTGATTCTAATGCTCAGCCGGGGTTTAAGAGCAACTAATGAGAAAGGTAAGATGCAGGTTTGACACAGACACCTCCATAACAACCAGTAACAACTTCAGCAGAGTGCCCTGCTTCCCTTTGCTGGACGGGGATGCATTTAGGAACGGACCTCCTGCTCACACGCCTCCATTCAGTCAATGGTCAGTTATACAGTCTAGACTTTTCCTACTTTTTAAAGTAGTAACGATTGATCCATCATGGGAAGCGGGATACACAGCAGACTCACAGAATGGCAGAGGTCCTAAATAGCACTCTGGCCTCAGAATCAGCCCTTAAGGCATTCGGACATGGCTGAAGAGCCCATGAGAGTATTTTAGGCATGGAAAGCCAAGACACTCTGGAAAAAAAAAAAAAAAAAAAAAAAAAAAAAACCTAAATGAAAGATCTCTGCGAGTGAGATCCCAGTAGAAAGAATGGGGCCATCAAAGAAGGAGGTACCTTTCTCTGAAGGGAGGAGAGAACTTCCACTTTGACTATGACCCTGTCGGAATAAGATCGAAGTCGGTGAACTCAAAAGGCTTCCATAGCCTTGGCAACTCATGACTAGAGCCTAGGGAGATTACTGACGCCATAAACAAGAGTGTCAAATTGTTAAGTCAACAACAGGAGTCACTGTGTACTTACTTCTCATGTGGGATCTGTCCTTAATGTGTTGTCCAATGTGAAGTAATGCTATAACTAGTACTGAAACAGTATTTTACACTTTGTGTTTCTGTGTGGGTGCAAACTGATGAAATCTTTACTTAATATATACTGAATTGATCTTCTGTATATAAAGATAATTGAAAATGAATCTTGATGTGAATGGAATGGGAGAGGGAGAGGGAGAGAGGAGGGGTGCGAGTGGGAGGGAAATTATGGGGGGGAAAGCCATTGTAATCCATAAACTGTACTTTGGAAGTTTATATTTACTAAATAAAAAAATTGAAAGTATGTCATGATAAAAATTAAAAGAAAAATATGAAAAGAAAGAGGAGGGAAGGTGTGAGTGGGGGAAGGAGAGAGGGCATGGTAGGAAGTATCATTAAACTTTTAAAGCTGTATATATGAAATTTATACATATAAATTTGTTCCTTTTTTATAAATAAAAAAATTTAAAAATTCAAAAAATAAATAAAGTAGTAACGATTGAAAATATGGTAATGTATATTAATATTGGAGTAAACGGATTCCATATCACATGCATGGAGTCCAGGAGCATGGATTTTGCTGGTGGACCACGGAGAATGATAAGAGAAGCTTGTAGCACTGTCTCCAGAGCTGTTAACACCCATTCTCCCTCTGCCCTGCTTGTAGTGAGTGCTCATAACAACATCCTAGTGACTAGGACTACATGATGTTTTCACTGGGGAAACCTTATGGCCTTTAGTGGGCCTAGGTTGAATGCAGGCTTTTCCTCTGTCCTTAGGTAGATCTGACCACCTGCAAAGTCAGAACATCTAGAATCATTTGGTTCAAACTCCTGCCCAATGGGAATAATTCTGATATCAAATATGCCTAAGGCAGCAGTCATCACTTTAAGGGTCCAACAGAAAAGATAATCTTTACGTTACGAAGTTTCTTACACGAAAACTGATGGAAATATCAGGCGGATCCACTACTGATTCTGGGCTAATATGCAATACGCTGTTATTTGGATCTGACTTCTTTTTCTGCTGTTTTTGTTAGCTCTTCCTGTATGGAGCTGGAGTTATATGTGGAATCATATCTATACTAATTTTTATACTTATACTTTGCAAAAAACATGATCAAAGAGATTTTTTGTGTGCCATTTCAAGGAAATTGAACCCATCAAGGAAGTTGAACCCAATAACCTCAGTGAAACAATGGAGTCATTTGTGCATTTTTTTATGCATGCTGTTGTCACTGCCAACTTTGCTGGAGGAAGAAAATCTGTGATTGAAGTACACACGGAAAGGTTCTGGGTTAGCAAACCTTCTTCCTCTTTTTCTTCTAGAAATGTGATGAATCACTTTATGTGTTGGTGAAAAAAAGGTCCATTTGTCCCTGGAGAGTTCACCAAAACCTGCCACTTGTAGAATTGAGATTTGTCTATGATAAAATCGCTTTCCATAAACTACTTGATCTCATATAGGGACCTTCCTAGTGAGATACACTTGTGCTTAATGGTTTAAATCCGGTTGAAAGCCTCTGCAAAACCTGAATGGAAACGTCTTTATTATCATCTAAACTTTCCTTGGCTTCTCACTTCCCTAGATCTTTTAAGTACTCATCTTTGATTTAGACATCAGTGATCTTGAAAGAAAATGGTTTAAAAAAGTTTTTCTTATCAATGGGTGATATATCATGTAGCCCATTTAACCATGAAAACAATACTGCTAGTCAGTTTGTCTTTGTTCCAGGTTTTTCATGTTAACGTGGTCTGCGTAGTAAAATCGTTACTAGTGAAGGGAGAGCCAGATTTGTGGCATGGCCCATAACACACGTACATTGCTGAGACCACACACAGATAAAAAAGATAAAGGCAGGCATTGCTTTTGAGCAATGACCCGTGTGCCAAAAATGAGATTTCACTTCCAGGAGACCAGAAGAATGTAAGAATTTTGGTCTCTGGAAATCAAGAGTTTCCTTTTCTGTTCTAGTCTACCTTTTCAAAGGATGATAGGACAACTGTTTTTAGTCCCTTTAAGTGTCCTCGTTTCACTATTTACAACCGAAAAAGAAAAATGAACATTTTCTTCCTCCCACCAGCAGCTGCTATAAAAAGAGACAAGTGTCACAATGAGGGCTTGAGACTCCAGGGCCAGACTGCTTGTACTTCTTTTTTATATATTTGAGTCTCCATTTTTTCTAAAACAATAATAATATCTGCACCTACTGCATGAGGTTGCTGTGAAACTAATGAGATAAGGCACAAAAATGCTCAGCTCAGTATCTGTTCTCTAGTCAGGTTTCAGTTGTTTGCTATGAATACAGTAAAATCCCACCAAAAGAACATTCATGGACTCCCCAAGTTAAATTGCATTAAGTGTCCACTTGCTTGCAACACTAATAAATAATCATACATTTTCAGTCAACCTGCAGAAGTGTTCAGTTCACCATCTGCTGAACTGAGAAGATACAGATGGTCGCGTCTTCTTGAATACGTCCTCTCCCCTAGGTGGTGGCCACTCAGCCTCTGGCTCTCTGGGAGCTGGGGCACACTGTAGGTCTAACGCTGTGTGTCAGAAGTGCCATCTCTTCAGCAACACAAACCTTGCAGTTCAGGCTTCCCAGCCAACAGACGGGACTTGTTCGTGGAGTCTGAGGCATCGTGGTGCTCACCTCCAGACAACATGATATGTCTGGCCCCGGAGAAGGCGCCCAACAACTGCTGAGCAGGGCTCTTCCTGCCTGACTCCCTCACGTGTGTGCTTACCCCATAGAGCATCAGACAGGACTCGGTCTTGGAAGAGGCCCACCAGCAGAGCAAAACTGATTCACACTTCCCATGTTAAGACAGAACACTCTCCATCTCTCTCTACCCCTTTTGAGTAAAGTGAAAATAAATAAATAAATAAATAAATAAATAAATAAATAAATTTGAAAAGCATCATTAAAAAATAATGAAGTTATTCTTCCAAAAAATACCTGGAAAACCTGTTGAACATAGTCATGAATATTTTCTTTTGGTCTTAAAATTTTTAAAAACTCAAAATCTTGATTAAAATTAAAAAGAATAAGGACCTTAGTCCCCTTAACTGGTAGCATGAGTTGTATGACTGTGTTCACAGGTACGGGACCTCCAAACCCTACTTGAGATTTTCCTAAGACCTGCAGAGAGCCTTGCCTTGCTGCCACCAGGGCATGGCTGGCAGCTGCAAGTGTTGAGTATACTATTCAGGGGCCGGTGCTGTGGCTCACTTAGTTAATCCTCCGCCTGTGGCACTGGCATCCCATATGGGTGCTGGGTTCTGATCCCAGCTGCCCCTCTTCCAGTCCAGCTCTATGCTGTGGCCTGGGAAAGCAGTGGAGGATGGCCCAAGTGCTTGGGCCCTGCACCCGTGTGGGAGACCAGGAGGAAACACCTGGTTCCTGGCTTCGGATCAGGGCAGTGCGCTGGCCGTAGCAGCCATTTGGGGGGTGAACCAACGGAAGGAAGGCCTTTCTCTCTGTCTCTCTCTCTCACTGTCTATAACTCTACCTGTCAAATAAATTAAAAAAAAAAAAAAAAGAGTATACTATTCATCTCCTTTCCCTGTGCAGACAAGGCTGCGAGGGAAGCAGGCTGTGTCCATGCAGCTGATGTGAGCTTTCCTCTGTGTTTCAATAAAGCTGAAGCCATGGTCCGAAGGGTAATGCCCAGGAAATCACATTAGACAGTGCCCTTTCAACATCTAAACACCCATGTCTTCAAAAACCTAATAGAATTGATGATTCTTCCCCACTGAAACGATTTGTTCTTAAGGAACAGCAGAAAAAGAATCCTCCGGCGAGAAGCATTAGATGGGGCTGGGTGCTCTGGCACAGCAAATTTAGCTGCTGTGTAGGGTGTCGTACGTCCCATATCAGAGGGCCTGGTATTGAAACCCACCCCTGCTCCTGTACAACTTCCTCTTAATGTGCACTCTGGGAGGCAGCAGGTGATGGCGCAGGTAACTGGGTCCCTACCACCTGTGTGGGAAACCTCAATGGGTTCCAGGCTCCTGGCTTAGACTTGGCTTAGCCCCAGCTGTTGTGGGCACTGGGGAGTGAACCAGAGAATGGAAGACCTCTGTGTGTGTGTGCGTGTTCCCCTTTCCCTCCCTCACTGTTTCTCTCCCTCTGTCTGTCATTCTCCCTTTCAAACGAATAACCTTTTTAAAAAAAAAAAAAAAAAGCAGCATTAGATGCAAAGAAGAGGCAAGATGTCAAGAGGACATCACGCTAACAGGCAACATTAATGAGGCAACACAAAAGTAGAAGCGAGTTGTTGTGCTGCTTTGATTTTTGGCTGTCACTAGTAGCAACTGGAAATAGAAAAGTAAAATAAATACAGTTGGTGGTGGTGAGGGTGGGCCTGAGTGCAAAAGGAACTCTCCTTCTAGCGCTTTCTTATTGCTAAGCAGCTGGAAACTAACCTACCACATGGCTTTTGCCTTTCCTGGGCCCATCCTCCTTGTTTTTCTTCTATAGGCAGTAGAGTGAGATGACTGGGGGAGTCCGTGGCTTCAGAGAGCCAGGCTCTAGGCTCAGCTCTGCCACTGCACTATTTGTAGCTGTGCTTGTAACCTAGGGTGGTAATAAGTAACACTTAGGAAGTACTCAGAGCCGGTGGTGAGATACTCTTTTCAATGCCTGGTGCCTAGTGACTTAGCTAGTCATCATGATGATGAGAGATACTATTTGCACAGCATTTTATCCATTTGAAAGCAATTCATTTACTTGCCCAACATCACACAGCTCAGATGTAGAGGAGCTGGGACTCAAACCTGAGTTCCAAAGCACAAGCTCTTCCCAACTGAACTTTCTTTCAACTGTCTGAGCCCTTCTTCTCTCATTTTAAAAAATATAGCTTGTAAACTGCATAGATTTAGTGCATTGGCTAAATGAGATAATATGTATATACTTTGCACAGGGTCTGTAGTATAATTAGCAACCACAAAGTGTCTGCTATTATTTTTTTTCCTTTCTTTCTCCTTTTAGCCCAGACCCCAAGAAGTGGAACAAGCAGAGAAGACTTGAAAAAATAAAAAGAAAAGAAAAAGACCAGTTCCTTTTCTTTCCCACCCAGGGAGTGCTATGTTCATATACCATTGTGCTACATAACTAATACTGGAAAAAAAATAATAATGAGGCCATTGAGTGCCAAGAATATGTTGGGCATTATACTAAATCCATCATTCTACAAAAACCTGTTTGCTTCCCAAGCCTGTCCAGTCACTGTTGAGTGGGTTTAAGATTACTGGCAATATATCCATTGCAAACCCTTTTGTTCAAGAGAGGCTGCCCCTTTGTCTTTAGGACTTTGTCTCTGCAAGAATACAGAATGCTTTGATTTCAGCTGCAAGGGTGTTTGGGTGGCAGCCAGAGTCTGTAACATTTGGGGTCTTTAAGCCTTTATACATCTGTTGTGTGGCCATCACAACTGACTGCACTGAGTTGGTTGGAATTACAACTCAATTTACACCCTGTATTTTCCCTTTAGTTATTCCGCATCATGCAGGACTTGAGATTTAACAGCAGTTCTTTGATTTTCTGATCTCCTCTCCAGACTTTATGTGATTTCTACAAGCCATATAATAGTGTTTTTCGGCAGCCAGTAGTAAGTGTTCAATGGGACACCCTAATCAGGCTCTCTGCCTTGGCAGTGAGCCCTAGCCACCTTCTCTTCCATTCTGCAGGCGGGAAGATGTCTCCATTTTTAGAATGAGGCCAAAGCTAATTCAACAGGTGAAGGAAAGCCGATTATCATGACAGTGAGACGGGTAATTCCTCTAACAGAAAGTTCTGCTGCTGTAGTTATAATCTAGGGCATCGAGTGTTTTCCCTGATGCTTGCTTGTCTCGTGATTTAAGAAGCCTGTTTCCTTCTCTGGGACTCAGTTTTCCCATCTGTAGAATATACTCTGGCCTCTTCACCACAGAGGTTAAAGCACTTCCCCATATGTTACCTGTTTCCAAGCCATAATCCTGTATGAGTCGGGCACACATCATTTGCTTTAGGACCTGAAAGGAAACAGAGAAGGAAGAAGATGTTGTGACCTTCCCATGGTTGTACTGTAACTGGGATAAAGACTCACCTTTGTTTGTCTTCATACTAAGTGTCCTTGTTATCTAGAAACTTCTTTGTCATGAAATGGAATTATTAACGTAGAAATACAGCACCTTGCTTAAAGTGGTCTCTTGATCTGGATATTTAAATGAACTTGAGAGATCTGAAAATCCAGTCTAATGGAAAACATTAACAGGTAGGAAACATGCTGGCCCAAAGAAGTTTCACATTATGTAAATATTCCACACATGGGGCCTTCCACCTTCAGACTCTTACTACTTGAATCCTCACAGTTACCTGGTGACCTGCATGATTAGTCCCTGGGAGTTCCATTTTACAGCTGGAGGCACTGAGGGGGAGAGTTCTGATGGACTTTCTGAGACCATGGAGAAAGTCAGTACTACACAGGAGAAGTTGTTATATGCAGCCTCTCTTCCCCATACCAAGACAGAAAGCAAATTTTCTGAAGACAGTCTCTCCACGGAAATCCATCTTGCAAACCTGATGCACATCCACATGACGTTAGCTTTGGGTGCAGTCACAGCCATTGCATTTCTAAAATTTTAAAATAAAAGCAAATGTAAAAGCTCCATGTTGGGCAAACATCCTTGAGGTTGGGTTTCTGTAAATGCAGTCCCTGTACTGCCAGAAATTTGAGAGGACTCTAAATTATTCACAGATGATGACACTTACTCTCTTACTCACGAATTAACTATATATTGGTGGCATTCCATCAAAAGCTGAAGTCTTTTCACACGTGTTTGGGCCAAAAATAGCAGCAGGCTTCCCATTGACTCCCACGATGGGAACTGTTGGTGTGTGTGGTGGTGAAGGGTGGGGGGTGTTTGCTGGTGGTGGTAAAGTGTGTGTGTGTGTGTGTGTGTGTGTGTGTGATGTCAATCACTTACTGAGCATCCGCTGTGTGTTAAGCACTGTGCCTCCTTATTGGGAAAGAGAACTAAAACTATCTTCCTTCTGCCCAAGAAATTTAGAATTTCAGTAAGGAAGCAAAACATACAGATATGTACCAGGTTTTGGTAAAAGTGAATTTTAGATATGTACTATTATTTTTCTTCTAAAAATTGTTTTCTTTATTTTGACTTTAAAAGGCAGAGAGAGAAACAGAGAGAGAGAGATGGAGATGTCCCATCTGCTCGTTCACTTCCCAAATGCCTACATCTGGGACTGGGCCAGGCTGAAGCCAGGAGCCCAGAACTCCATCCAGTTCTCCCACATGGGTAGTAAGGACCCAACTACTTCAGTCATCCCCTGCTTCCTCACAGGGTAGGCATGAATGGGAAGCTGGATCACAGTAGAGGAGCCAGCGCTTGAATCTGACACTTAGACCTGGGATGTAGATGTCCCAAGCAGTATCTTAACCACTGTGTCAAAGGTTGGGCCCAGATAGATGTTCTTTTAAGTTTTGCTTCACCCCTTCTTTCTTTAAATATTTGAATCCAGAAATATTTTTCTGGAAGAACATAGGAATGCCACTGCCATTACTTCTTTACTTTTGAAAATTAATTTTTTAAAATCTCTCAATCAATATTCAGGTGTGGACTTTTTGTTCTTTCTTTTTTTTTAAAGAATTATTTATTTATTTGAAAGTCAGAGTTACAGAGAGAGAGAGTGAGAGACAGAGAGATCTTCCATCTGCTAGTTCACTCTGTAAAGGGCTGCAATGGCTGAGGCTGGACCAGGCCAAAGCCAGGAGCCAGGAGCTCATTCCGGGTCTTCCTCATGGGTGCAGGGGACCAAGAACTTGGACCATCTCCTGCTGCTTTCCCAGGTGCATTAGCAGGAAGCTGGATCAGCAGTGGAGCAGCCAGGATTCAAATCACCACCGGAAGGGATGCCGGCCTTGCAGACGACTGCTTAACCTGCTGCACCACAGTGCTGGCCCCTAGAATTTTCTAAAATGTTGCTTTACTTAAGCTTACTTATAAAACAATTGCATCACCAAAATGCAAATGAAGACTGCTTAACTTACATTTATATTCCATTATTTTGTGTTAGATTTGGGCCTCCTATCTGCTGTGAGTTGAGCAGGATAAAAGGAATCAACATGCGCCCTGCCTGATCTTGTCATGGAAAAGAGATATGCAAACCAAAGACTGCAATGCGATGAGGGGAATGCCGGTTGACAGAGCCACAATATACGATCAGCACCTAGAGACGGCCGTGCTCCCAGGTGGAGTGCACCGGGATGTGCAGAGTGAGGGAAGGCTTTATGGAGGAAGTGAGGTTTGAGGGGCTCTGAACACGCAGAAGGTCCCCACGGCGAGAAGAGGATGAGGACTTTTCCAGGCAGAAGGAGAAGCAGGTGCAGAAGCACAATGGCATGATTTGGGAGTCTCCTGAGGGGTCTCCCCATCAAAGAAAACCTCCTGAGCAGGCTGACGACTGGTGCAGTGTCCAGAGGGGACTGTGCACAGCAAGCTGAGTCAGACACCAGACTGCTTCAGCATGTGACATCTGCTGCCGGTATCCCCGCTCCGGGCTGCGGCCGCCGAGACGCCCCTGGCTTCTCCCCATCTCCCCTTCCTCCTCCGTCACGGAACAGCAGATGCTGCTTCTGATGCCCCAGCCAGTGGAGAAAGACCTCGTCCTCTATCAGTGAGAAAAACCAAACCTTGTTGGCGTCCTCTTTGTCAGATCCATGAAAAGGACTCTTCAAACAATAAGTAACGGTAACATTTCCAGGGTCCAGTGGCCCATACGTGTATTAGCCCTGCATCTGCGACCCCTTCTTCTGCCATTTACCAACTGGCCAGTTTACTGTTTGCTGCAGTTTGCAGGTATGCACAGAATTGGTTATATGAGCCTGGTTCTTCAGCTTCAGTAATTTCTCACAGTGATGGAAGCTAAAACAGAGGAGTATAATAGGATTTGGAAGTAATCTGTAGAATTTCTTTCTTTTTACTTTTATCTATTGCACAGAAAATCAAGATTTTTTTATTTTTCAGAAAATTACACTCTTGTCAAAATTTTCTATTATAGTGCCTTTTGGTGAAAAACATTTTCAACCTGATTCCACAATTATTTGCCATGGTTCTGCTGAATTTCTTTTTTTTTTTAAAGATTTATTTATTTATTTGAAAGTCAGAGTTATACAGAGAGAGGAGAAGCAGAGAGAGAGAGAGGTCTTCCATCCAATGGTTCACTTCCCAGTTGGCCACAACGGCCGGAGCTGCGCTGATCCAAAGCCAGGAGCCAGGAGCTTCTTCCGGGTCTCCCATGTGGGTGCAGGGGCTTAAGCACTTGAGCCATCTTCTACTGCTTTTCCAGGTACATCAGCAGAGAGCTGAACCAGAAGTGGAGCATCCGGGTCTTGAACTGGTACCCATATGGGATGCCAGCGCTTCAGACCAGGGCGTTAACCCGGTGCGCCACAGCACTGGCCCCCTGCTGAATTTCTTGAGTAGTTAAGGGAAGTTTCTGTAGCAAGCAGTCTCCTGTTTTGACATTATTTGCAAAGGAAAATACTGTAGGAGGTAATTATACTGTGGCTAATGAGGTACCTTAAGCTAAAGTCCTTGAACAAAGGACATTTACATGTCTGAAGTTCTGTAGTGAAGTAATCATGGGATGCTTATGTAGATATGCCTTGATTGATAACTGTCAAATGAAAAGTTTTTTTAATTTTTTTTACTTAAGAAAGAAATTTATCAACATTTATTAGAGCTAATAACAGAGTCAGGTTTTAAAATCAGGAATGTCTAGTTCCAAAGGTTTATCTCTTCACTCTCTCCCATTGGCTTAGGTAACAGTTGGAGAGCTACACACTGCAGATACTTATCCCTAGCCGGAATCATAGTAATACATCACTTTAAAGCCAGCAGAATGTTTTTATATGTGTTAGAATGCAGAATCGCTAACAAGCCTTTCGGTAAGTTAATTAATTCTTCAATTTTATAGTTGGGTAAATTGAAGCATTAAGAAACTATGGGACTGCCGGCGCTGCGGCTCACTAGGCTAATCCTCTGCCCTGTGTCGCCGGCACACTGGGTTCTAGTCCCGGTCGGGGTGCCGGATTCTGTCCCAGTTGCCCCTCTTCCAGTCCAGCTCTCTGCTGTGGTCCGGGAGTGCAGTGGAGGATGGCCCAAGTGCTTGGGCCCTGCACCCCATGGGAGACCAGCATAAGCACCTGGCTTCTGCCTTCGGATCAGCGCGGTACGCTGGCCCCAGCGTACCGGCCATGGCGGCCATTGGAGGGTGAACCAAAGGCAAAGGAAGACCTTTCTCTCTGTCTCTCTCTCTCACTGTCCACTCTGCCTGTCAAAAAAAAAAAAAAAAAAAAAAAAAAAGAAAAGAAAGAAAGAAAGAAAGAAACTATGGGATTTACCTGCCTAAGTCACACAACTAGAGTGAGGCATAATGAAGAGCAGTAGTGTGGTTTCCTGACCCCAAACCCACTACCATTACTACCAGGCCACCTTGTACTCCAAAGAGACAGAGAAGTGATAGAAAGTTTGCCCACCAAAAAGCCATGCTCATATACTCAACTAGTAAAGAGGTACTACTCTTTCTGTTTGTACCAATAAAAAAACTTGAATTAAAACATTCACAATTTTATTTTTTAACAAAAATTTTGTAGCAATTAAAAAAACTTTTTAGAAACAGATTTATTTAGGGAGCCAGCGCTGTGGCGCAGTGGGTTAAAGCTACAGCTTGCAGCACCAGCATCCCATATGGATGCCGGTTCGAGTCCCAGCTGCTCCATTTCCAATCTAGCTCCCTACTAATGTGCCTGGAAAAGCAGCCAAAGATGGCCCAAATACTTGGGTCCTTCTAACCACATGGGATAACTAGAAGAAGCTCCTGACACCTGGCTTTGGCCTGGCCCAAAAGTTGTTGAGGCCATTTGAGGAGCGAATCAGCAAATGGAAGCTCTCTCTCTGTCTCTCTGTGACATTGCCTTTCAAAAAAGCTAAGTGAAAGATTTATTTATTTATTTATTTGAAAGGCAGAGTGACATAGAGAGAGGCAGACACACACACACACACACAGAGAAAGAGAGAGAGGGAGAGAGAAAGAGGGAGAGAGAGAGAGAAGTATCTTCCATCCATTGGTTCACCCCCTCAAGTGACGATAGCAGCAGGGGCTGGGCCAGGTTGAAGCCAGGAGCTTGGAACTCCATCCGCAACTCCTCCTTGGGTAGCAGGGGCCCAAGTATTTGGGCCACCTTTGGCTGCTTTCTCAGGTGCATTAGCAGGGAGCTGGATGGGAAAAGAGCAGCCAGGGCTTGAACCAGTACTCTGATATTGGATGCCAGTGGCACAGGGAATAGCTTAACTCACTAAGCCACAATGCTGGTCCCAGCAATTCGAACTGTTAATAAGAGTAATAACAAAGGCCAGAGAACCACTAGTTTATAAATCCTCATGATATGATAAAGTTTTACTGATTATAATGTATATATTTTTTCTTATTTTGTTTAATAACCTTTCATGGACTAGAAATTTTTGCAAGTTAATTAATTTGAGAGGCAGAGTGGCAGAGAGAGAGGAAAAAGATATACGTATGTATAGAGAGATCATCCAACCACTGGTTCACTCCCCAAATGCCCACAATAATCAGGGCTGGACTAACCCAATGTCAAGAGCCAGGAACTCCACGTGGGTCTTTCATGTGGGAAGCAGGTACTTAAAGCAGAGACAGGACTCTATCCCAGGCATTCCAGTATGGAATATGGGTGTCTTGAGCAGCAGTTTAACGCACCATTCCACAGTGTTAGCCCCTGATTATGTACTTTTTAAAATTATAAGTAATGCTCTGGAAAAAAAATGAAGCAAGATGAAATCTTTGCATTTTGTTAATTAATGAAGTTGAAAAATTTTAAGTTTAAAATGGAGAGAAGGGGTGGGCATTGTGGCATAACAGGTTAAGCTATCGCTTGGGATACCCGCAATCCCATATCGAAATGCCAGGTTCAAGTCCCAGCTACTCTTCTAATACAGCTTCCTGTTAATAAGCATTGGAGGCAGCAGATGATGGCTCAAGTACTCAAGTTCTTGCCACCAACATGGAAGATCCTGATGAAGTTCCAGGCTTCTGACTTTGGTCTGGCCCATCTCCAGCTGTTGTGATTGTTTGGAAAGTGAACCAGAAGATGGAAGATATCACTCTTTATCTGTCTCTCTTTGTCATTCTGTCTTTCAGATACATAAATAAAAAAAAATAAAAAAGAATGCACTAAAATGGAGAGGAGAGAGTGAAAAATCTATCCCTATGAAGTGCCAACAACAATTTATACTCACCATGAAGAGCAACACATTCTGCCTCTGTGGTTTGTGTCTGGAGCAGAAAATAAAAGAAAAGGACAAAATTCCAAAGGAGGTTCAAATTTATTCTTCAACCTCAGAGGCTAGTTCAGGTTTGCCTGTGTGGTTTTATTGCTTAGTTCACATATACAAATTATCACTGGAGATCCTAAAAGCCCATAAACAAAAAACTCTCACTCCTGACATTGATAAAAGAAGACACTCTTTCTCAAATACAATTATTTGGTTCCTCACAAATTCAAGATGCATGAAAAGAGAGGGGAGTTTTTTTAAGAGAACTTTTTTCTACCTCATTTTAAAATGTTGCTCTTTCTTCAATGATGGGCAATCAGGGGCTTCTAAAAGCACAATAATATAATGGCATCTTCCAAATTAGTCATCAGGGAACTTAGCGTCAAATTATGTATATCACCAGAATACCATGGAGTTAATTTCTGTGGTTACTCCTTTAGAGGGAAAAAATAATATAATAATTTACATTTTAAATCATTGGGATTTAGCATTGACCTTTACTGCAGTAAAATCCAGTTTTGGGGGAAAAGTCTTGCTATGACATTCCCTCAGGAATCACTTTTTATAGTTATAGCCAGATAAAATATGATTTGCCTGTAAGGTGAAGCTACTACTATATCCTACCATCTGTATTACATATTACCATAAAATTATATTGAAGTTATATTGAAATAAGCATTAGGATAAGACCAATTGTCTGACCAAAGAAAACATTTACAAATCTATAGTTTAAGAAAGGATATGAAAAATGTAAGGGACGGAATATGTGTTTTACTAAAGTCATATAACAGAATAATTGGAGGGGGGTGGGGAATATATATAAATTGCCTAGAAATCCAGGAGTTCATGGTTGTGTGTTAAATTCCAAGTTGGTAGAATCTTATTGTCCTTGCATAACCACAGGAACCACTTGTAAATACACCATGTATGTTAGTATTTGAACTTTACCTAATACCTTTCAACACTTCAGAGGTCACTGCCAACCAACCTAGTTTTTAAAAATACATTAGTGCTTTCTTTCTTGGTCAACACAGTCAAGCTTTGGATTTTTTGAAGTTTTATTTGTTGTTGTTGTTGTTTTGTTTTGCTGGTAATTTTGCTCTTGGTAGCATCCACAATAGGCTGGAGATGAGATGAGGACAATCTTAAAACTCTTTGTTTACTTCTTGAAACAGGCACCATCTCCCATGTCTGTGCTGTCATTCAAGTTTGTTCATTTCCAGTTATTTGATCTTAGCATCTTTTTTACATTTCGCAGATGAAAATTTTCTTCTTAGCACTGTCCAGAAAATTTACACTAGATGTGAGGATTTCAAGGACGTGTCATAAATTGGAAAGTATTATTTACTGACAAAAATTGAAAATTTCAAACACTACGATCCGCCAATCTGCCCACTTTAAGTA
Source organism: Oryctolagus cuniculus (assembly GCF_964237555.1). NCBI lineage: Eukaryota > Metazoa > Chordata > Mammalia > Lagomorpha > Leporidae > Oryctolagus > Oryctolagus cuniculus. The sequence continues at coordinate 68,292,835 of NC_091442.1, forward strand.
CTTTGAATGAGTCTAATTTTTAAATGATTTAAAAAACTAAACCATGTCCCCTTGGCTGAACCTCAAATGGCCACCTCCTCGGGGTAGGTGTAATGAATTTGAGGTATTGGGGTACAACATCTGGCAAGGACTTGTGAATTACAGTTTTCTTTTACAACTGAAAACCATATCCTGGTCAGGTCTCAGCGGGGTTTAATGCTGTCAGAGCGCACAAGGTTTGTTTTGATCTGTTACGGAGTAACACACATAGCTTTCAGTTCACACTAATAACATCCCTGTGTCTGGTATACACCAATCCAGAGGCTACTAATTAAAGGCTGGAATTAACTAAACACAGTTTCACTATGAAACATGTGAAACTTATTAAAACTTAAAAGTAACTGCTGATTCTCAATGCAGGCAGACTAAAGAATGTTGGAGTCTTGTGAGGTTACTTGAGCAAAAAATTTTTCAAGCACATTCAAGATGCTTTTGGTCTGCCTATTTAGTACACAATGTGTTAACATAATAGAAAAATGTGCTAAACTTTTAAGATCACTGAAAGCAACAGATGAAAAGACTTTAACAGGGAAGCAGCCCATTTCCCTCACCAGGGTTAACTTCCACTTCTGGTCTCCGATCTAACACTTATTTATGCGGTTGTTTGAAAATTACTTTACCATTTTCTCACCAAAAAACCTGTTTGTTGATCTGGAAATGAAAGGAGGCCATGGAACCAGTGAAGATGACAGAAAGGAGGTGTGTTTCAGTAGCCAAGTTACATAATTCCACATAAGACTATGGCTTTGTTTTATTTTTAAAATTTTTATCAGCATGTAATATACATACAGGAATGTGAACATCTTCTTATGAGTGTACAGTTTGCTGGATTTTCACAAACTGAATGTATCTGTGTAACTAGCATTCAAATCAAGAAAGAGAACACTCATATATATATATATACATTCATATATATATTTATTTAACTTGGCAGCAGATAAGAAGGTCTTCAAAAATTCATGGAGTGGACATTTGGCCTAGTGGTAAAGATACTCACATTCTGGGTTCAATTCCTAGCTTCATCTCCTGACTCCAGCTTCCTGCTAATGCAGACTATGGGAAGCAGCATGGATGGCTCCAACAACTGCATTTCTGTCATGCAAAAAGGAGACCTAGATGATATCCTCAGCTTTTTCAAATTAAATGAGAATGTCATGGAAATGAATGTCATGAAAAATTTATGCATGGATTTCAAACATTGCTTTCCCCAAGATAAATGTATCTTTTAATTCTATTTTTCATGAATTTTTGGAAGTGCCCTTGTATCTCAACACACAGCAGGCAATTAGATCTTGCTCTATGTTGTGATTTGAAAGAACAATTAAGCTCTGGATCTGCAAAGCAATGCAGAATGACAACAGGCAATATTGAGTTCTTACTGCTTGTGGTTTTGACAAGGCTGTTTAGTCCCAACATGCCATGTGTGATGCCAGCTGCTGAAGCTGGATCCAAGAAAGGAAACAAGGAGGAGGAAATCACTTCACTGAAAACTTTTTCTCCAGGAAGTACACTCAGAGCTATGGTTAATAGAAGTTGTGAATGCATGGTGGGGCTTGGGCCTAGGTTTCAAGTTCTAGCGTTAAGGAGATACCATCATCACAATTTAGTAGCTGACACATCCAACCTTAGTTACTTAAGCTCTCTGGACCTCAGTGGCCCAATCATAAAATAAAGATGTGTCAGTGTCACTGGGATACTGAGAAGATCACATGAGATGCCTCATAGTTTTACATGGAAAGTGCTGAATACAAGCTAGTAATTCAAAAATGGCACTGATGATGATGATGATGATGATGGCAAAAAGCTGATTCACCCACTGGAGAAGAGAATTTGGGTTTTCTCCTCTCTTGAATCTCATTTACCATCTTCATGTGGAGTTTATCTATCTCATAGCCTGTTAGCACTGAATTTAAGACTAAAGGGTATGGCCAGTGCCGTGGCTCAAAAGGCTATTCTTCTACCTAGCGGCGCCAGTACACCAGGTTCTAGTCCCGGTCGGGGCGCCGGATTCTATCCCGGTTGTCCCCCTTCCAGGCCAGCTCTCTGCTATGGCCCGGGAGTGCAGTGGAGGATGGCCCAAGTGCTTGGGCCCTGCACCCCATGGGAGACCAGGAGAAGCACTTGGCTCCTGCCTTCGGATCAGCGCGGTGCGCCGGATGCAGCGTGCCAGCCGTGGCGGCCATTGGAGGGTGAACCAAGGGCAAAGGAAGACCTTTCTCTCTGTCTCTCTCTCTCACTGTCCACTCTGCCTGTCAAAAAAAAAAAAAAAAAAAAAAGACTGAAGGGTGTGACCCCCTGTTGGTGAAAGACCCCTGTTGGTGAAAGAACTCCATCCCTTCTCACTTCTGGATTTACATAATCTGGGAACTTTAAGCACACACTCCAAACATGTACTCTACACAATGCTTTCAAACTTTTATGTGTATAAACATTACCAGGATCCTGGAGCCCCATATCTAAATATTCCTTTCAGTAGATCTTGGGTAGGGCCCAGAAATTTGTGTATCATCCCACAGAATCTGCATGTAATCATCGCCCAGGTGACCCTGGCACAGGTGTGTTCTAGGCCACCCTTTCAGAACCAGCCTCTGAATTACAGGACCTCAGACGTTATGAAGAGCATCTGTTGAAGCAGAGGAACAGTCACTGATTTGATTTGCCACGCTAAGTCGACAATATTCACAGCTGACACTTCCCAAACATTAAAGGAATTTTCCAAGGAATAAAAAAATTCTCCAAACATGTGGGTTGCTGGCCTTCATTTCAGATAGATAATTTGCATATCATTAAAAATCCCAAGCAGAAATGAGATGCTAATGAAACTGGTAGAGTCAAATCAATGCAACTTTAAAATTCATGAAAGCAAAAATAAGATTCCTGCTAATGTATAAATGTAACATTTTTCTCATTATGGTTTTCCATTTCTTAAGCATACTTCTTGGCATCTGACATTCTCTCTCTCTCTCTCTCTCTCTTTTTTTTTTTTTTTTTTGGCATTTTCCGTTCCTTTTATTTTTTTCTAAAAATGAGCCCATCAGTACTCTACAGACCAAGACATTAAAATTGATTAATTGATTGATTGATTTGAAAGGCAGAGACACACTGACAGATCCTGTTATGCCACAATGCTGGCTCCTGCCCCAAATTTTATTTATGATTTGAAAAGCACAGAAAGGGAGGGAAGGGTAGAGAGAAAGAAAGAGAGAAAGAGAGAAAGAGAGAGAGAGAGAGAATCGATCCTATCTGCTGGTTCACTTCTCAAATGCCCGCAACGGCTGAGGCTGGGCTTGCTGGGAACTCAAGCCGGGTCTCCCACCTGGGTGGCGGGACTTGAGCTCTCACCTGCAGCCTCCCAGGGTGTGCTTTGGCAGAAAGCTGGAATCAAGAGCCTGAGCTGAGGACTGAACTCAGGGACTCTACTGTGGGAATCGTGGACTTCTAAACCAGTGTCTCAATCATTAGGCCAACATTCACTCTGGCCCAAGATATTTTTGTAAAACTCATTCATGCATATACACATAAAGACAGATTAGATACAGCTATAGCTATGCTCTGTACCTTGAGATAAGCATAATGGCTTGCTAAATGAGTAACTCTTCCTGGCCTTACATTTTACTACTTTTTCTCCTTTTCCATTTTCATTATCATCATACTAAATTTTGTGTACATTTGCTTAAAAGGTACTATGTTCAATTAAAGATATTTCATAAAAACCGAGGATAGTCTTAAGGAGATGGCCATCCAGACTATACATTTGGTTCTCTTCATTTGAGCCCAATAAACAGACTGCTTGTTTTTCTGAGAGGATGTGACTCTGGCTATTTCTAAGAAAGCACCTGCTAGAGCGAAAAAGAAAAGATTTGAGGCTAGATGAAGTGCACCAGCATAACTGCTTATCCTCAGGAGAAGCAGGGATGATTAACTGTGATCATTTTTCTATTCTCTCCAAATTCTCCACAATGAAAATGTAGCTTTCATAATTAGAAAACGAAACTTTAAAAAATAAGGGGAAAGTGTGTCTTAAACTGGAGTGCTGTCCTGTTAGAAAACATGTTAGTGGGTAGGCATTTGGGACAGCAGTTAAGACATCACATGAGCCACCCACACCTTACATTGGAGTGCCTGGGTTCAAATTTTGGCTCCGTTTCCTGTTTCCTCCTAATGTGCAACCGGGAGGCATCAGGTGATGGCTCAAGTATTTCACTACCACACATGTGAGAGACCTGATTTAGTTCCCAGCTCCTGGTTTTGGCCTGACTCAGCTCCTGCTGTTGTGGACATTTGGGAAATGAACCAGCAGATTGGTGCTGGCTCGCTCGCTTGCTCTCTCTCTGTCTCTTTCTCTCTCTCTCTTCCTCTGTCTGTCTTTCAAATAATAAATAAAAACTGGGGGGGGGGGCAGCGTTGCAGCATAGCAGGTTAAGCTGCTGCCTGTAACATAGACACCCTATATGAGTGCCAGTCCAGTTCCCATCTGCCCCACTTCTGATCCAGCTCCCTGCTAATACGCCTAGAAAAAGCAGCAGCAGATGGCCCAAGTACTTGAGTCCCTGCCACCCATGTGGGAGACCGAGATGAAGTTCCAGGCTCCTGGCTTCAGCCTAGCCCAGCCTCAGCCCTTGAGCCCACTTGGAGAATGAACCAGCAGATAAAAGATGTCTCTCTCTCTCTCTCTCCTTCTCTCCCTACCCCACACCCGTCTCTCCCTCTCTCTGTCTCTCCCACTCTTTCTGTAACTCTGCTTTTCAAATAAATAAATCTTTTAAAAAATTTTAAAGAAAATATGGTATACAGCCATTGTAACTGGTGCTATTATCAGATATTCTTATTTGTATTTGAAGTTCAACTGCATATTAAGTTCACTAATATAGTTGCTTTGGAAAAGGACTGTCAACAAAATAGCCAGTTGCTTTTTTCTTGGATATCAAAATTTCAGGCATGAGTGAGATTGAAGATAGCTTTGTTTTCTTCTCCCCACCAGGTTTTCTAAAATACATGAATAACTGTTATAATTAGAAACATAACAATAAATGTTATTTTTCAGAAAGATTTTAGCAACAGCGAGGTTTTGTCCTAATATATATTAGGATATTAATATATATTATATATATATACTTCAAGAATTTGCCTAAAACTGCTTTCATTGTGATGGATGATTTCTTAACACTCAGTGAATTCATAAGCTTTTGTGATTTTATAATTATATATCTTATACATTTTCTTGGTTTTTAAGTCTACTTGGTGTTAGGATAAATTGAATTCAAGAAACTGCACAATTAACAAAACTCAATCTGGTCTGGATATGGCCTTTTAAATAAGCGAGCAGCAGATTTACAATGTGGCACTTGTGAAAATGTCTCATTACCTAGGATTATCATAATCCTGGAGATGACAAATTTTAAAATTTGTAGATTCATTTTAAGACCACAGAGAAGGCTGAAAGAAGGAGTCCGTATTTATTGTGACCAGGTGCTCCTGGGCCACTCTGTTTAATGGCTGGGACCACATTGCTCTGTCCCCAGAGCTCTGCTCAGGAAGGTATAAAAGGGCCTGGTAAAATCTTCACCTCCATTGCTCAAAGTGCGCCTCATTCTCAGGGTAGAGTTTAGCAGCTTCCAACTATAGGTGAGAAATGCTGAGGTTTCTAAAAACAGATGTGCAAGTCTGTAACATCAGTCTGTGTCTAACTCATTATCCCATTGGACATTATGGGGGTTTAAGGAATTAACTTCATGAAAACAAACAACAGTGAAAAGGCAAACATCATGGAAAGATAAATGATGGAATGAGTAATTCTAGGCTCAGTCTGAGCCGACCATCACAGAATTTCTGTGTTTCCACTTACAGGTGATCTTTATCACTGAACACAGTACTGAAGACATGCAACACTCTGAAATCATGCAAGGAGAAAAGGAAAGAGACTCACCAGTCTGTTTTAATTTACAGCGCCTAAAACAGATGATACAGGGACCGATGCCATGGTGCAGCAGGTCACAGCCCCAGCCTGCAGAGCTGGCATCCCATGTGGACGCCGGTTTGAATGCTGCCTGCTCTGCTTCTGATCCCGCTCCCTGCTAATGCACCTGGGAAAGCAGTAGAAAATGGCTCAAGTCCTTGGGCCCCTGTACCCACATGGAAGACCCGGAAGAAGCTCCTGGCTTAAGATTGGCTCAGCTCTGGCCGTTGCTGCCATTTGGGGAGTGAACCAAAGGATGGAAAACCTGTCTCTACCTCTCTCTTTCAAATAAATAAATAAAATAAATCTTTAAAAAAAACAGATTATATGTTTCAACTCCATCTAAGGATAAATATCTTCTTCAGTAGGAGCATCACTGAGAACAAAGCTTTCTTAGTGTTTCATTTTGTTAAGTTTATTCATAAAGATTGGATTGCTCCTTTATTTATTTATATAAAGAGAGCAGATTTCATGTATTTCATATGTACAATTTTAAGCACATAATGATATGTCCCACCCTCCCTCCATCCTCCTTCCTTTCCTTTTTTTTTTTTCTTTCAATTTTTGTGATAGCATACTTTCAATTTACTTTATAGGCACAGGCTTAATTTCCCCCCACTAAATAAAGAATTCAATGAGGAGAAAGTAGAAAGACTACTATTCTGCAGGAGTAGAGACAAGGGTAATAAGCGATAATCAAATCTCAATGTGTCAATTTCTCTCAGGTATATTACATTTATTTAGGGATTGATCTTTAAAGATCTTTACTTTCGGCAGCAAAGCAGCTCAGGGAGGGGCACATCAGCTAAGTATTCTCCAACACTGAGACTCAGAGGCCACTGCGTACCTCAAGGTTCCCTATTAGTGCCTCAGTCCTTAGGTTTGAGGGATGCACTCTCTAGTTTGCTTCACATAGACTGAGACTTGAATGGTAATGGAGTATAGAGGTTAAGAACTGGCATGATTCTGGAACCAGACAACTTGAGTGCAAGTCTCTGATCCTCTGCTTACCACCTTGGGTTCTTTGCCTATAGATGAGAATAATTATACCGCTGTATCATAAAGTTGTTGCAAAGTATCAATGGCATTAATTCATGTAAAACTCTCAAAGCAATGTCTGATACACAGTAAGTTGTCTATAAATGTTAGCTATATTCATAAGTACAATCATAGTGAAGATACAAATGAGAAAAACCAAGAAGGGAGAAAGAACAATTACCGAATAGTACAGAGCAAATCGTCCTAGAAAGACTTACCAATTACATGCGTGGTCTGAGTTATGTAGTTTCAGGGTTTTCTTTTCATCTGGGTGAAAGTCTTTCAGGAAACTGGAATGGAGACTTCTATGTTATCATTCAAAATTTCCCATAAACAAAAAACAAACTCTCAGCAGGCTACGATAGTGTTTTAAAAGAAACAGCAGACACTTGTGAGACATTTTCACCTATACAAATAATGGACAAAACTTGTTCTCAGTTTCACTTAGAACCCATTGTGTTAAGAAGTTAATCTCTTGGGGACAGAACATCAATTGCATGTCTGTGTCCGAAATATTTTTTTTTAGTCACAGACCACTCATGGGAGACGGCGCAGAAGAATAAGCAGGTTCTCTAATGAATGGGAAGCACAATGACAAGACTCCAATTCAACAGATTTCTCAAAGGCCTTTCCAACAGCTATTATAGCAGTCAAAAGAAGGGGAAGGTAACAGTGGATTATTACCTTTCACTCAACACTTCTCTGCCTGCCAAGAATTTTTTAAACGTCACAGGAATATAATTCACATGCTTCACAGATTGTGAACAATTTTTCTCTAAGCCTTCGACCATGGATCCAGCAGCACTCAAGCTCAATATAATCTGAGCACACAGCAAATGGCCAGCGTGCCATCTGTCCTGCCACCCCGAAGCCCCAGGGTACGGAAGACAGCATTCCATGCAACACTTGGCCACGGAGTCAGGAGACAAAATGCTGCAGGGATTGATGCCATGGGAACACCCTGCAGCTCTGCCAGAACAGCCAAAAAGCTGGGAGTCATCACTCTCGGCAAGCCCAGCGAGGAGCTCCTGTTGATGCTCATGTTATCAACTTGGCTGACTGTACAAAGGGGAGGTTACTCTCGAGCCCTGTGGTGCCAATCATTCTCAAGTTGTGAACTCACGGAAAGCCAGGGTCACCCTTCTTTCGTCTGTGGAGAGTTAGAGTTTAACCCAGTTCCTGACATGTAAAAATAATGATAGTCACTAACGTTGAAAGCTTACTGTATGACAGACAATATACTAACAGCTTTTCAAGTATTACTTCATTTAATTTTAAGCATTCCATTTTTTAAAGATTTATTTATTTATTTATTTGAAAGGCAGAGTTACAGAGAGAGAGGGAGGGGGAGAGAGAGAGAGAGAGAGAAATACAGAGAAATAGAGAGAGAGAGAAAGAAAGATCTTCCATCCACTGGTTCACTCCCCAAATGGCCACATGGCCAGAGCTGGGCTGATCTGAAGCCGGGAGTCAGGAGCTTCTTCCGAGTCTCCTAGCCAGGTGCAGGGGCCCAAGCACTTGGGCCATATTCCATTGCTTTCCCAGGTACATTAGCAGAAAGCTGGATGGGAAGAGGCGCAGCCAGGACCCAAACCGGTGCCAATATGGGATGCTGGTGCTGCAGGTGGTGGCTTTACCTGCTACACCACAGCGCTGGCCCCAAGAATTCTATTTTATATTTAAGGAAACTGAGGCACACTGAGGTTAAGTATTTTAACCAGTGTCATCCCTTGGCATTTGTGACATTACACAATCAAAATCCAATATGTATTTGGATAAATGAATAAGAAACTGAATGCATTTCAAGTCAGAGTCTAATTTCCCAACATACAAATTCACTATGTATTCACATGTTGCTCAATCCAGAAGAAGGACACCATAAATGGGCTAAGGATCGCAGACAATTGACAGCACGATTCAACAAAATGGAGAAACATTAATTGCATACTGTAGAGGAAGCTGTCATCACATACCATCCTCTTCCTCTCCTCATTTTCTTTCTGTTGTTACTGAATTTCCCATGGATGTGTTTAAATCAGCTTTGAGGGCTGGCACTGTGGCTCACTTGGTTAATCCCCTGCCTGCGGCACCAGCATCCCATGTGGGCGCCAGTTCTAGTCCCTGTTGCTCCTCTTCCAGTCCAGCTCTCTGCTGTGGCGCAGGAGTGCAGTGGAGGATGGCCCAAGTGCTTGGGCCCTGCACCTGCATGGGAGACCAGGAGAAGCACTTGGCTCCTGGTTTCGGATCAGCACGATGCGCCGGCCGCGGCCATTTGGGGGTGAACCAATGGAAAAGGAAGACCTTTCTTTCTGTCTCTCTCTCTCACTGTCTAACTCTACCTGTCAAATAAATTAAAAATAAATCAGCTTTGAACGCATATGAATCATCATTAACATGGCTGATGCTTTTTTGGAGCTAGCAGTTGATTGGTCTCTCATCCATGGAACAACTCACTAGCAGTAACATCAATTAGTAGTAAAGGATCTGGTTCATTCATTCCTCCTTCAAATGTTCCTGAAAGATCTATTACACATAAGGCCTGAGAGATACAGTGGTAAATGAGACACAGTCCCAATTTTAGGATCTTACAGTGTAGCAGGGAAGGGTGAACAAATAATTGCCCAAGAGTTAATAAATTACCATTGAGACACAAGTTATCAAGGAGAGATGCATCATGTGTGAGGGAGGTAAGAGTTGAACCCCACGAAGTTTAAACTGAATGGAAAATGAATGGAAGCTCACTGAGGGGCTTGGGGGAGGAATAGTGGAAGTGTTGCTGGCAGAGGCATATGCAAAGATGCTGAGGCAGGAAAGTGCTGGGTCTAGTGCAGGTATTAGTTTTAATTATTAAATAATTAATAGAATAATAAATATATGCAATTTGTTACAATTTAAAATAAATATAAAATTATTATAAAATAATAAATAATCACCACTGGTTGGCAAGAGCATAGTATCTTCTAGAAACTGCCATGTAAGCTGAGCATTAGAAAATAGGACACTGCAAGAGAGACCCAAAAAAGCATTCATACCCTCAACAATCACGCCAGTATTTGCTCCAGGAGCAACTTCTTGTGTGCTTGTGAGTCCACTGTGAAGATTCTGTGGCCTCTCTCAGGCTCTGCTTGCCCCAACTGCTGCCACACAGAATCCAGCATGAGAGGGCCAAGGGAGAGGGGGTGAAAGAGAAAGAGTCTTACAGTCCATGCATTTAAAAGAATCTCTTGAAAACATTCATCTGGTGATTCCTCAGTTCTTCCAGCAAGGCAAAACAGGGTGGCAGCCCGACCCACCGCATTTCCATTTTTTCCCCCACACACTTCCTTCCCTGAATGCCTCCACCCTCCTTTCACTTAGTCTTATGCATTTGCCAAAGTAAACAGAGATGCCTTAAGAAGGGAAAGCAGTGAGAGGAGGAAAAAGGAGAGAAAGGAGAAAACAGATCCCTCCTTGGACTCCTTGCACTTTGGGATTCAAACAGCAAAGTGCCAACCTGACTCTGTAGCTTTTCCAAGCACACAACAACCCCTTGGCCAGCTTAAGTGGCAGGAAAAGCATTTGATTGCTTTCAAGGTGTGTGGTCCAGAAAACCAATCCATTCAGAGAACAAAGCCCCCACCTCTTCTTTGCGAGTTCATTTGTTTCTTCCCTTACTGTTTTCTCCAGGTAATGCCTGTAACCTAAGCAGGATCTGTGAAGTTAGTAGTCCTTGATAAGGTACAGGAAACCAGGAGGGAGGGAAGGGGTGGAGGGCAGAGCCTGCTTTGTCCCCTGGACCCTGAGCCCAGTCCGGCCAGAGCCGTCTCCTGCTGGAGAGTATGTTCAAAGCATGGGTAGGGTAGCACCGAGTCAGGAATCAGGACGGAGTTACAGCACTGCTGTGAAGCTGAGTCACAGGCCACTCAGCATTTTCCTAATTTTGAACCCCTAGAGACCCAACAGGCGTGGAAATGCAGCGAAAGGCCCTCCGGGCTTTTCAGCAGTCTCAACCCTTTTTCAAGGATAGATTCTTACCCAGAGTCATTCACAGCTGGTGAGTGGTTTTAAAAGTGAATTCTGGGCCGGCGCCGCGGCTCACTAGGCTAATCCTCCGCCTAGCGGCGCCGGCACACCGGGTTCTAGTCCCGGTCGGGGCGCCGGATTCTGTCCCGGTTGCCCCTCTTCCAGGCCAGCCCTCTGCTGTGGCCAGGGAGTGCAGTGGAGGATGGCCCAGGTGCTTGGGCCCTGCACCCCACGGGAGACCAGGAAAAGCACCTGGATCCTGGCTCCTGCCATCGGATCAGCGCGGTGCGCCGGCCGCAGCGCGCCGGCCGCGGCGGCCATTGGAGGGTGAACCAACGGCAAAGGAAGACCTTTCTCTCTGTCTCTCTCTCTCACTGTCCACTCTGCCTGTCAAAAAAAAAAAAAAAAAAAAAAAGTGAATTCTGGGGACTGGCACTGTGGTACAATGCGTTGAGCCATTGCCTGCAGTGCCGGCAGCTCATGTGGACACGGGTTCACGTCCCAGCTGCTCCAATTACAATCCAGCTCCCAGCTAATGTGCTTGGGAAAGCAGTGGAGGATGGCCCGAGTGTTTGGGCCTCTGCACCGGTGTGGGAGACGCAGAAGAAGCTCCTGGTTCCTGGCTTCGGATCGGCACAGCTCTCGCCCTTGTGGCCATTTGGGAAGTGAACCAGCTAGCAGATGGAAGATCTCTCTTTCTCTGTCTCTCCTCCTCTCTCTGTAACTCTGCCTTTCAAATAAATGAAATAGTTTTTTAATTAAAAAAATGAATTCTGAAGAAACTAGGAGTTGTTTACACTATCCTTAGCTCCTTATTGGGTGTTAAAGCAATCCTTTTCTAACCAAGCAAAAAATATGTTTAAAAGATTTATGTATGTATTATTTGAAAGGCAGAGAGAGGGGAAAAGAGACAAAGAGATCTTCCATCTGCTGTTTCACTCCCCAAATGCCTGCAACAGCCTGAATCCAGGTGCCCAGAACTCCATCTGGGGGTCTCCCACAGGGTGACAGAGACCCAAGCACTTGAGCCATCGTCTGCTGCCTCCCAGAGCGGACATTATCAGGAAGTTAGAATAGGAGCAGAGTAGCTGTACTTGAACCTGGCACTCTGATGTGAGATGCAGGTGTCCCAAGTGGAGGCTTACCTTCAACAAAATAAATAAAGATCACCTGAAAAGACAAGCACATCTACGCAACAGGTCTAATTCTCTCTTCCTCAGATTTCCCCTCATAAAGCAAGAAAAATTAGAGCCTCCTGGGGCATGCTGTCATTTTCATTTTGTTCTCCCCTTATTATGGGCCTCAGTATCCTGATCTTGCCTCCACAGAGATAAGAATTGAAAGCAGAAGCATAAATACATCACACGAGTGAGAGCTGGTTTTACTTAAAAGAGACATTCATTCACTCTGGTGTGTGGGCCACCCCACAGAGAGAGTCTTGTCATGAGTGGACCAGAGTTACCTGCGAGGAGAGAGAGGGGGGCCAGGGAAGGACCCACAGCGTGGTCTAGAAGCCCATGGCCAAAGGAGGGTCCCTCTCATATTACCGGTCTCTTTAATGAGATAGGAGGTGGTACCCTAATGAAATATACAAATGGTAGGTAGTTTAGTGAGTGTCAGGCTTTCTGGGAGTCTCACAGCATATTCACATGGAGTTTACCCTCCACATGGCCATCTTGATGTCTTCTCTTTCCTGGTCCCAGATCAGACACAGCTGCATCAAGGGAAACTGGGCATACTAGCTTGACAACGCGGGGCTGGCCAAAATTCCAGCTCATCTATTCCTACCTAATCTTCCTGCCTAGATCCCCATCACCCTCCGTTTCCACAAAAGTGAACCACACAGTGCCCAACCGCAGGGAACACTGGTTTTGTTATTAACTATGATGTGAACAGTACAACGTAGAAGCTGCTCCAAACACATATGAAGATCAACGTCAAGGTCAATATTGCAGAATGTCGGCCTGATGTCCATCGACACCTGCATTTACAACAGTGCTTCTCACAGCCCTTCTCTCTCCAAAATAATTCTTTGTGTTGCCAATGCCCTGTACAAGGGAGGGAAACAAGCACCAAGGGAAGCAGGGCCAAGTGAGAAGCAGGTTGATTAGAAACCCATTCAAATCCGCCTTCTGAACCACATTTGCCTGGGAGAAGCCTAAAAACCTACGCTTTTTGTACATCTTCTTAAATTGAAGTATTTCCCACTGAGTGTGAGGTCAGCCACCCTCCCTGTGAACACACATAGGGATTCACAAGACCCTCGGCGCGTGTAACCATTGCTCATTTCCCAGCTGGAACCTGGAGCTTCTGGCTGCAGCTTAGTGTCCAGTTGCTTCCCTCAGGCGTTTGCTCTTCAAGAAGGGACAGCTCAGGGAGGCGGCACGTTTTCACTGGGACCCCAGTGACTACACGGCCACTTGAACTGATCAAGGACTCAAACGAGATAGCATAAGGAAAGGTGCTTGGGAACTAACGGCTGGCTTAGCTTTTGAATGCTCTGCTCCCAGAACGCCCTCCCAAGAGTATCAAACTTGTAGGACACTTAATACACAGATGAGAATGCCCTGCCTCTGCAATGGGCTGTTTACAGGATGGGGAGCAGGAGAACAACAGTTTTCTCCAGCAATACTGGAGAATGCAAAGATATATTTGATAGCAATATTTGATGGGGATGGAGAAATAGCTTTTTTTTTTTCCCTAGGAGAACTTTCTTCGGCACCACAAAATTAAAGGATTTTGTAACCCTGTCTTCTTTTCGTCTTTCCCAGAGGAGGAAATTGTAAAGGCCAGCCCTTGAAAAATAATATAGTAAAATCTAACTTTATTCCCCTAATCTCTTAATAATGCTGCAGCTGGCCATAATCTATTTAGCATAACACAAAAATAATGTATTTGTACCAAGCAGATTTGAAATGCTTTAAAATAGTGAAAGCTATTTACTTGATTGATTAAGTTAAAGTGTTTACATAAAAGTGTCATATTTTGACATCAGTCATACAACACCACATCTGGTGCTTCTAATTAAATTGTGTGAAGAAGACGACATTTTTTATTCAGTCACAACAATATGGCTAAGGGGAAGTACAAACGTATCCGTCATGCCCAGAGCCGGGGATCTGCATTTACGGCATGTGGCTGCTAAAATCCCCAGTTTTGGATTTTGCAAAGCTTTCATAGCCTCCAACACATGTTTTGCCTGAACAAAGACTAAGAAACTGGGCCCCACCTCTGTGAGTCAACGGTTATTATTTTTCCTATTTTGATTTAAACCTCTCCCAGCGCCCTCCGTGAACTAAAACGTAATGAGAATTAGAATAAAGTTGTCTTAAGGAATTGGTGCCCAGAGCCCAGGTAAGGCGCTTTGTTTTGTTAAGCTTTATTCCTGCAGATTAGGAAATAAACTCAAGAAACTTTAATGGGGGAATAGGGGAGCAAAACCCTATTATTCATTCGGAGTGGGAGCTCATTTGTATCTTCGTTGAAGTGTGGAACTCATACATCCCTTACAAATGGCCTGCTCCTTACAGGAGCACTTGATTTAAACCACTGATATTTTTTTTCTCCGAAAATTAAGATGAAATATTTTACATTCAGCAAAGAAAAGGACAAAATGGCCGGGCTTGTTAAGGTATGCTCGCTTCACTTTTAATATAGACAAATAATACTTCAAACCCCTCCTTTTATTTTTTTAACTTAAATTATGTCCACCCCATGTGCGGATTCAATTTACCGGCTAAGTACACAACCACGTCTAGCCTCCCTGGGAACCATCCATTTGCTTAAGAAGGCAGAGGAGACACTGCTCTATTTTCTTAAAGAGATTCCTGGCATTTTTTTCCTCCTTCGTTTCGCCTTAAAGACTACCTTGAGAGAAGTTGCCCAGCAGTAAAAGGAAAATGAGTTCAAGCTTCAAAATCAGGAAATTTGGGTAGTAAAATGTAAGTTATAAAGTCAATGTTGATCGAAAAATAAATCGAGCTCTTATAAATGGGTTAAGTGTCAGCCATGAGAAGCAAAGACCATCCGACTTCCTATAGAATTATTCTTCCTTCCTCAAGCAGACGCTGTTTCTAAAAGACTCCAAAGCTGCAAAAGGATCTGTTGGCCCAAGATGGTGAAGTGTTTGAATCCGTATGTGGGGTATGCACTTATTTACCATGTACTACGTTCAACTGAAAGAAAATAAACGTGAAGGCAGGAACCATGAACAAACAGAGGGCATGGTTTTCCATAATTGCAAGGAGACTTAGGTAATGTTCTATGCGGTGTTTGATTTAAAATGTTAAAATATTAACAGAAGTTTTCTATAGTGGAGTGTTCCTATCACAGTGAAATGACTCATAAGAATGCTAAATTCAAACCAGATGGGCACAAACATTAACTGAAAAAAAAATCAGATATTTAGGGGTCAGCATGGGTCTTCATAAAAATGAAGACCTTGTCCGAGTTAGAGAAAAATGAACTTTCAGTGATAAAAAGAAAAATGAGAGAAAATATTAGTGACTTTATTTTAATTACGCAAGCCACTGTCAATTAGAAGAGCTAACATTTACAAAACTTTATATTGCCATTTTAATTTGAAAAAGGTGGCTGTGGTGATCTTGAGACTGCAGATAAACAGGGCCTTCACTGTCCCATCTGCAGTCAGAGTCAGGGTCTTGTAAGCTCAGCAGTGTGCCACGCTAACAGTCTACAAGAACCTCCTTGCTTCCCACCAAAAAGTCACCCCCATTGAAGACTCGTGTGGTAGAGAAACCTCCAACCGTCACTCCACGGCAGGATGCCAGCCTCTGCTCTTCTTTCAACAGACCACAGAGGAAAATTCATGGCTGGGTCAGACACTCCACCAAATCTCGGCTCTCTTGTTAAACATGTTTCCTCGCATTCCCCCCTCCCCTTTTTTTGTTTGTTCCTCCAGTGCTCTGTGCCATTTGCAGACTGTCTGCAACATGTGCTGTGTTTAAATGTGTACATACCCTACAAGAAGAAAAGTATGTGGTCTCAGAATTAATATTGTTTTTGACTTATAGGGAAATTCCAGTTGTGTTTAACTTGGACTGTGGGATCCGGGAACTTTACAGAGAGGAGAAACGAATGTGTTTGGAGCAAAAAAATGTGGATGGGGAATTCCCTACTGTTTTGTTGCTGGAATCTTAGACAACACCGGGAAAAATGACAAGCACATAATTTAGTCTGGCAGCCGTACCACTTTGTGCTGTGAGCCTGTCAGTTCTTACTAGCTAAGTAAGGGCTGGCCTGCTTTGGTGCGAGGATGAGAGACCTCCCAGGAACAAGTAGGTACTTCAGGAAATGGGGTTTCTTATTCAGTAGGTGGCCTCTCCACCCTGGGTCCGTGTGAATCGATGCCCCGCATGGTGTTAGGGCCGCTGTGCTGCACCGAGCTGTTTACCTTTCGGATGAAACTTAAAACCACAGACCTAACCATTTGTGGTCACCAGAGATCTTATGGCAGACTTTCTAAGAGCAGTTGTGTTAACTCCAGAATCCTGGCCCGAGTCCAACTCAAGTAATTACACTCTGCCTCCCTAAAACTCCCCTGCAGTTTCCATTGAATCCGATAGTCTCACCCTGTGTCTCACAGCGTTGCTGGGCACGGGGTGGGGGTGGGGGCTGCGGGGGTGCGCATTCCATGTCTGAGCAGCCTGGGATTCCACACTGGAAGCTGTGATGCCCTGGTCCCCACCATGGTGTGGTGATGCTTCACTTGTTAGTGTTCAGAAAAGCATGCAGAAACCTAAGTGTTCAAGTGCCCCTGGTATGCAAAGTGGGGGGACTGTTCACGTGTTCATCTGTCTCTGCAAGAGCAGGTAGTCAGGGTGATCCCAACCCGCTTTCATGGAAGTACAAGTCCAGAGTAAGAAAGGAAGAGTCAGATGTGGAATTATGTTCTACTCCGGAGATGCGTTTAAAGGAGGCCCCACTTTTAAGCAGAGCATGTCCTCCTAGGCCACAAGATCGAGGTAGGAGGTAGAAATAATGTGGTATGGGGAATGGGTAAAGGTACTCGGTGAGAGAGTAGAAGGAAGAGCAAAGAAAGAAAGAAGAAAAGGAGGGAGGGAAGAAGGAAGATGGTAGGAAGGAAGGGAGGAGGGAAGGAAGGAAAGAGAGGAAGCAGACTAAATTTTGAAGCATACACGGAAGTTAGAGCCCACAGAACACAATGAGGACCAATGGGTTGAAGTTACAAAGAGGCAAAGCAAAGTCCTTCCTCCCAGTGCCAGCCTACAATATCTTTCTCACGGCCTCGTATGCATTAATTCAACTCTTATCTATTCATCAAGTCCAAATTCAAATCCATAACCTGACAAAATTCATTGCACCACATATTTATGTCTGCAGCACCAATTTGGCCCTTTCGAGAGGCTATTAGTAGCTATCTCATTAATTCTGACTGTCTTATCTCATCAATGTGTCCCTAAGATTTACCAGAGCAGCAACCATGGCTTACACATCTCCATATCTGCTGTCATGCTAAAAAAAAAAAAAGTACATCTAACTCAGTCTTTCGCAATAGCTGTATAGTAAGAACCTGTGATGTGTGTTAGGTAAGACAAACCGGCCATCAAGGGTGGCCTCTGACAGTATGATATAAATTAAAAAATAGCATATACACAAAAGAAATTAGAAGGTTCAGGAAAGATTGGTAACAGGCCAAAGTGTCACAGGGGCATATTTTACAAAGAATGAACCTTAAGAGCAAAGGCCTAGACATGGTAAAACATGGAGTCATTTCTTGTAACTGTGTAAAGATATTTCTTGAAATAGAGAATAGGGTTAGGGAAGGCACAGGAGGCCAAAGGAAAAGCCAGTGGAAATATATTTTGGAGGGCCCCAAGAAATTAACACCTAACTCAGAAAATAATACTTGGCTATTGAAAGTTTTCTGTTTTTAAAGAGGAAGTATTACGTGAAACTATGCTTTAGGACTTTAGTACGGCAGGGCTGTGTTACAAGGACTAAAGAGCTAGAAGTGAGAGGCCAGGTCAAAGTCATTACAGGTCCAAACAGGGAGTAGGCAATGGTACAAAAGGCATGGAGGGTGGTGTTTCCCCATATTGCAGGTAACTCCATGCAGGAAGGAAGGAAGGAGGGAAGAAAGGAAATAGACTAAACTTTGAAGTATCAACATAACAAAACCAAGACCAATAGGCAGAAGTTACAAAGAGGCAGAGAAAAACCACACGCCAGGTCACCACCCTGACTTTCTGGTTGGCTCTATTTCCCCCCTGCTATCCCCACAGCCTACTTGTGGCACACCCTGGCAGAACAGGGTGGAAGATTATGAGCCTCAATCCCACCACGTCCTGGGAATTGTAGCCCTTTGTCTTTCTGTCTCCAGCACCTGTAGCATAAGCTCAGATTAATAGCTGAGGCGTCACACACACACACACATGGGCACCTGGATTTATATTTTAGTTGCCAGGCAGGCCTGGCTCCAGGTTCTCTCTTTCCTCAGCAGAAGACCTCCCTGCGAGGCTTTCCTGGAGATAATTTCCTCAAAGAATTTGAGGAAGGAACATGGTCAGGAGGCCAGTAGAGACTAGCACAGCCCAAGAGCAGAAAGGAAGAAACCGGTGCATGGTGGAGGGCCCAGGTCCCTCCATTGCAAACTTCCCTTGCCTCAGAGACTTCTCCTCTGCAACCAGTGCAGACCACATATCCAGGTGGAGAAGAGTTTTGCTCCTGAGTACACTTTGGGGAGATCACAGTGTATTTTCCCTTAAATAAAAGCCTTGACATTTTACCAGTCCCACAGTTTCTGTATTTCACTCCCAACATTGAAGTTTAAATCAATCGAGTGAAACCAGCAACCTTATCTCTTTTTTTGGGGATAAACTATGATTTGTTCCAACAATTTGGCAAATCACTGTCTGTGAGTTCTGGCAATACATTTTTGTGACTGCCCTGTTTGGAGGAGATCCCAGACAGACTGAAGCTACAATCTGACCCTTCTCAAGGTGAGAGTGGGCTGGTGTCGTAGAATAAGAATGTTTTCAAGAGGGTTCAGGACCAAGAAGAAAAACAGCCCAAAGCGTGTGCTCTGTCTTGTACCAGCACTCAGGCACTCTCTGCATGGAGCTTCCTCTTAGAGAGCTGTGAGAACTGCAAGGTCATCTTTTTTGAAACTTTTTGTATTTGAGAAGCTAAGAGATAGAGATAGACAAAGAGCTCCCACCCTCTGATTCACTCCCCAAATGTTGCCAACCAGTGGGACTGAGCCGGGGCTGAGCCAGGGGTCAAGGAGGGAAGCTGGGAACTCAATCTGAGTTTCCCTCAGATGGCAGAGACCCAATTACTTGAGGCAACACCGATGCCTCCCCAGGGTCCACGTTAGCAGGACCCTGGAATCAGGAAGTGAAGCCCAGGCGCTCCATTATGGAATGCAGGTGTCTCAGCTGGCATCTATATTCTTAAGAGTTGATTCATCTATGTTTTGTTGACCTACTAACTGCAAAGTTTAATGCAAAGGGTACCAATATGTAAAATCTACTACCAGGTCCTTGAACATAGGAAGTACTCAATGATAACAAAAGGAGAAAAATGTCAGAATGTAGCTATTGCAAACTGCCCTGTGTTTATTTCAGTCTTTTAACACTTTGTTATAAAGATGAGGAAACTTATTTGTCTAAAGTCACAATTTGTAAAATGTGGAAGAGATACATTTGACTTCCAAGCCTATTCTTTTTCAGTTTCAGAGTTTTTTTTCTGTGTTGATTGCCCATAAATCTGGGTTTGCATGTTAAAATCACAATTATGACTTCCATTTTAGGAATGTCTCACATCATAAACCATGCGAGTGTCTTTACATGGCTTCTTGTCACGTGCCTTACTGTTAATCCCTCTCATCTCTTCAATCTTGCTGTCACCAAACCCCTCTCCAAATAAAATGATCCACAAATCAGGGCCAGGGATGAGCAGAAACTATTCAATCTCACCTTCCCCTACAAGTTCAAAGTTCTTCCTTTCACTTACTTGGTCATGCTCAAAATATATTGCTTGTCCTGCTTAAAAATGGAGGGTCAGCAATAATCTCTTTAAAAGCAGCTAGCATATCATCTTTTATTTTTGAAAAGAAAGAAAGAAAGAAAGTTCAGCTCAGAAATTCTATAAGTTTTTCTATGCCAGGTCATAGAAGACCATCTTTGTTTTTAACTGAGAACAGAAGGGCGATGTCACAGAATATAGGCATCTTTTCTGTTATCTCCAAGGTGGTAGAAATTGTTTTTAGTGCAAAGATACATTGTAATACACAGTGTATTCATAGAACCATTCATTATTTAAGCAAACATCTATTGAATACTTCTTATGGATTAGGTGCTATCAGACTTGCATTTTAGCCTCCCAATTGAGATCTGAAATAAACAAAAGTTTAGGAACTCTAAGCTCATAATGGGAAATATGATACTGGAATTAATGCATATATTTCTCTGCAATGATGCAAGGCATTAGCCTTTCCATAAAAAAGAAAAAGGGACCAAATTTTATTGTAGTGGCAATATGTGTTGATAGTAATTACAAGAAAGAACAACACAAAACTTCTTATGAATGAGCTTGAACTGATGCTTCAAGCATTTTCTTGCTTCCCACACAAATACTTGTGTATATCCAGCCACAAATATAAACACCGCCCTCCCACTTGGTCCTGGTACTGCAGAGAAGAGAAGACATGAAACAAAAGAGCTCATTTGATGACCTCTTTGTGTTCCAGCTAACATATGGTAACAAGATCCTTTCTGATTGAAAGTTTAATCAGCGACCCTTATATGATTCTTGGCTTAAAATATAAGATAGGAAAAATATTCATAAGTTTTAAAAAATTTTATTTATTTGTATGAGATGCAGAAAGAGAGAAAGAACTCCCATCCACTGTTTCACTCCCCAAATATCCACACTGGTCTCAGGGCCAAAGCCAGCAGCTGGGGACCCCATCCAAATCTCCCATTTGGGTGGCAGCGACCCAATCACTTGAGCCATCACTGCTGCCTCCCAGGGTCCACATATGTAGGTCTTCCATCTGCTGGTTTACTCCACAAATGGCCACAAAGGCCGGAGCAGGACTGATCCTAACCCAGGAGCTAGGAGCTTACTTCGGGTCTCCCACATGGGTGCAGGGGCCCAAGCACTGGACCATCTTCCACTGCCCTCCCAGGTCATCAACAGGAAGCTAGACTGGAAGTAGAACAACTGGGACTCAAACTGGCACCCATAGGGGATGCTGGCACAGTAGGCGGAGGCTTAACCTACTATACACAGTGCCAGCCCCTAAACAACATCTTTCTAAAAAGTCAAAGGGTGAAAAAGTCAGAAACTGAAACTCAGATTATTAAATTCATTTACCTGATCACAAAGATGGTTTCAAAAGGACGAAACAAAAATCATACCATGTTGGAATTGGTACTGTTTTGGGACACAGTAATTCAGTTCTGTCAATTTATCCTATAGATATGCATGCATGAATGTGTAAGTACATGGTCAAGGATGTTCATATCCATGAACTCTCTGAAGATTTCTTGTCTGAATGGGTTCCAGAATTATTCTTAGCATTCAAATAAAGTTTTCTCTAAAAAACAAAAAAAGACTTCTCTATTTATTTATGAGAGAGAGAGAGAGGGAGAGAGAGAGAGAGAGAAACTCTTCCATATGCTGGTTTATCTCCAAATGCCTGCAACAGCCAGGTCCAGGCCAGGCTAAAGCCCAGAGACAGGAATTCTATCCTGGTCTCTCACATGGTTGGCAAGAGTCCAAGTCCTCGGGCCATCTTCTTCTGCCTTCACAGGCACATCGGCAGGGAGCAGGATTGAAAGCAGAGCAGCCAGGACTTGAACCAGCAATCCAATATGGGATGCTAGTGTTACAAGGTGGTCTTAACCCACTGCACCACAGTGCCGGACCCAAAACTTATCTTTTAATTCCATTTTTTGATGAACTTTTTGAAATACCTTCATTAAAGGGCTTTTAGTTTAGTGTTCAGTACATCGTATTATGCGTTTCAGTTCGAGTATGATCAGGAAAATGGAAGTCATTCTATTATTTCAAATAGGAAGGGGAAAGTCGTGACTTACACAACCGTTGATAGAACTGGGGAACGAAGGCCTGTGACACCACTGCCCATGATCTCAGACTGCAGTACTGCAGCCTGCGCTTAAGCCAATGACTGTTAATAACTGTTAATAACTCAATAGCACTACAGCAGTCACCTAGGATGCAGAAGGCAGCAATTAGCAGAGACTTACCCAGTAGCAGCTATGGAGCATTTGTGTGCCACTTGTATGCATTCCTGCTTAATACTCCTCTGGAGAGTAATGGCCTGAACTTCTCTTCTCTCTTCCCAGACCCATGGGCCTTGCATTGGTCAGCTCAAGTCTAGAGGGGAGAAGGGAAACATGGTGCAGAAGAGACTGAAGTGAGAGTGTCAAAGACGGTGGCTTTGACCACAAACAGCCCATCACTCTGCCATTTACAAGACAAATTAACAGAAGAATTCTTCAATTAGTGGCCACAAGCATGTATGAAATACTATTTTACAAAAAACACATAATTTATACTCCATTTCTCTAAGACAATGTTTTTATGACTTGCACCCATTCTCTTTTGAAAGGTAGATGTCACACTTCATAATCAAAACTGAGAAGTCCAAAGAAACTTCTGATCTTCAAAAAATTCACTGCTCTTTTCTACAGTCCTTGCAGAAAGTGGAAGGATTTACAGAAAAGATGCCCTTTCATTTTGTATGATAGTGACATCAGTTAGTATTAAAGTTTGTTTAGGGCTCATTTGTACAAGTGTGCATGAGTGATGTTTCATGTGTTCCCCCAATAGTCCCTGAGTGGTGTCAGCTGCATTTCACAGAAGAGAAAACTCAAGGGGTGAACAATTTCCTTAAGATCACACTGCAGCTTGTGGAACCTAGACTTGAATTCCAGTTCATTCTAAAATTCATTTTCTAAAGGAAATGATGATTCCATGTCTGCCTGAGGGCAAGAAAGAAGTAAATCAAAAACTGTAAAAATTATAGTACTTATGAAATGGACTTGAGAGGTTTGAGCAGAGAAAGAACATGCTTTGTGCATGAATTGAGGCAAATATTTAATAATCTTGGGTTTAAATAAAAAATGTTGACTATTTTAAAGTCCTTTCTAAGATATTTGAGCTATTGTTATGTACATGACTATATTGCTAGTAGTATTAAGTCACCCCATACCAAAAGACAAAGTTCACAGTGCAGCAGGAGAAAACTGATTTTTTTCCTTAGAGAAAAAGGAACTGAATTTCTCGAAATATCTAGAGTGAATAGCATAGAGATGGGAAAAGACTTTTCACTTTTTCTTTGTTTTTCTTTTGACAGGCAGAGTTAGACAGTGAGAGAGAGAGAGACAGAGAGAAAGGTCTTCCTTTTCCGTTGGTTCACCCCCCAAATGGCTGGTGTGCTGCACCGATCCAAAGCCAGGAGCCAGGTGCTTCCTCCTGGTCTCCCATGCGGGTGCAGGGCCCAAGCACTTGGGCCATCCTCCACTGCCTTCCCGGGCCACAGCAGAGAACTGGACTGGAAGAGGAGCAAGCGGGAAAGAACTGGCACCCCAACCGGGACCAGAACCCATAGTGCCGGCATGGCAGGCAGAGGATTAGCCTAGTGAGCCGCTGTGCCGGCTAGTCCTACAGTTCTTAACATGTCCCAAAGAAGAACATCTATGCAGTAATTATTGCCAAGAGTTATTTTACTTCACCGTTACTGCTATTTTGAGGCAGAAATACTACAACTGGTTTCTTTGTGATCAAGTCAACAAAAACATCTTAATTTTGGGGAAAAATACACATAATCTCATGCTTGACAATTTTTTTTATATTGTAACTTTGAATTTGTTTCTGTATGTACATATATTCTCATATTTGACATATTGGTGGTAAACATTTTGTATTCAGTCTCTTATAAATATCTTTCTATATTTTTATAAAAACGACTTAATGATCTGATTTAGTGATTTCCTAATAGTTGATTGAACAAATTTCTATGGTTTCCTTAAGCAATCTGATTTTGTGAGAAATGCAGATGGTTTCTGTATTATACAATCTACTGTAATAAACATCTGTCTATATTATTTTTGTTTTGTTTTGTTTAATAAGTTATTTTTCTTGTTTGTTTAGGAATTGCTTCCTTACATTACAATTCCTAGAGTAGGATTACTGGAACAAAAAGCTAAAGGACACAAAGAGGGCTAAAAACATGGGATTTGAAATCAGATAACCCCAAGTGCAAATCTCAGCTCTGTTACTTAGTACATGACCTGAGATCTGTCACTCGCTCAGCCTTTCTGAGTTTCCATTCCCTATCTGTAAAGCAGGTATAAGAATATCTGTTGCTTTAGAGTTGTTGAGAAAACCATATGAAATAATTCTGCAAAGTAGCTATTGTAGTGTTTGACCTACAATGAGCACCTCCAAAATTATAGTAAATATTGGAGTTATTATCCTATGACTCTGGATGGTAGAACATCATACTGCTTAGAAAAGCTTAATAATTTGCATAGAAATCTACCTAGTTTTTATTACAGCAATAAAATATATATACTCTGATTTTATAAGTCATCAATTTAAAGTGGAAGATTAAAGTTATTTTAATTGAAACCTTTCTGATGACTGAAACAAATGAAACTTTCCTCATATCTTGTTAAACCAAATTGTTCCTAACTGAAAGGACATTATCCTGTCAAACTTCTATAAGTGAGTCAAAATCTTCCAACCTAAAAGAGGGATACCATTAATAAGAGTGATGTTTTGTGGTGGAGTTTTTCCACCTGAGGACTACATCCCTTGGGGGTCATTCTAGAATTGGAAAATATATGGTTTGAATAAGTCTCTCAGGTAATTTACCTCATTCACTTGAGAATCACTAATGCAGGGGCCAGAACTTTGGCATAATGGATAAGGCCATCGCCTGCGGCACCGGCATCCATATGGGCACCAGTTCAAATCCCAGCTGCTCCACTTCTAATCCAGCTCCCTGATAATATACCCGGGAAAGCAGTGGAGGATAGCCCGAGTCCTTGGGCCCCTGCACCCACATGGAAGACTCAGAGAAAGTTCCTGGCTTCTGGCTTTGATCTGGCCCAGCTCCAGCCATTGCTGCCATTTGGGGAGTGAACCAGTGGATGAGATCTCTCTCTCTCTCTCTCTCTCTCTCTGTAACTCTACCTTTCAAATAAAATAAAAGTAAATCTTTAAATAACAAGTCACTAACATAAATAAACAAATATGAATATATTTAATGGCATTAAAGATTTAACATAACATCTACAACTTACCATCTTCCTTGTTTTTCTATCCATGGGAAGTCTATAAGATTGGAGAACCAAGAGATAGGCTGAGTTAAGTATATACCGGAATAGGTTCCTCTTAATAGGGACTTTAGCAGTGTGCTTGCTCTTCTTCTCATTAATAGAGAAGTTCAACTGGGCCCTCTACCCTGTAGCTGCAATGGAAGCAAGCAAGTGACTAGGTGACGAAGAGAGGATGATGATGTGGGGGATCTTGAGAGGTGAAGTTCATTAACACTTAGTGACAGAATGACTGATTTCTCCCATCCTACCCCAACCCAGTGACAGAAATGGGATATAACCACCTAATAGTGTGCATGGTTCCAATCTCAAAGGACCACTCCTGACACAGAGTCAGTGCTTTGGGCCCAGTAGGACAGAAGGGAAGATTCAGTTCATGTTTTAAAAGCCCATTGGAAGGATTAACAAGCGAGAAAAAAAGGAGCCTGTGAAGGCAGAGGGCTTCCAAGAAGAGTTTAACAGTGTGAATTAATAAGGAGAAAAATAAACACTGTTGGCATCTTCTTTGTAATATCAGGAAAAGAACACTATATTGAGTTTCTAAGCTTATCGGTTGACTTTATAATAACACGGATCCCCAACACTATCTTCACCAGCCTTCACTCAGAATGAGGAATAAGTTGTAGTCTGTGGTTTATGTTCACCAAAGATTAAATTGGGCAGTCCTTAAGGTGAATGTGATAGAGCTGAGATCTTCTTTGCCTCTGATTTTGCCCAAGACCAGGGGATAGATGGAGGACAAAGTGACAGAGGCAGCACAGCTGATGGAGGGATGGCAAAGACAGGTTGAGTCTGTGGTCAGGGAAGGAAGGACACTAGGAAAAGCATCTCTAAGCCTAGGAGACAGAGGGCCAGGGACTGAAACAATTGCTCTGGGCAGCAAAGGGAGTGACAGTAAAGACGGAATGATCTCAGATTGCTGCCTGTCCCTACTTTTTGTTTTCACTTAAAACCAGGATTCTTGTAACATAGCATGAAATAAGAAGTCTCTTAAATGGCCCAGTTTGGTAGAATGAGAAGGCCATGCCAAGATGGCCACTGGCAACAGAAACTGCCTGGCAACAGGCTGTGATTGGATGGTTTCAGAAACCACATGACAATAGAGCCTGACAACAGGTCATGATTGGGTGGCTTCAGAAACCACACGACAGCAGAGCCTGACTGACAACAGGCTGTGATTGGATGGTTTCGGAAACAAGAAGGATCATCAGGCCTCTGAAGAAATCTCTAATGTAAAAAAAAGACAGGGTCTCAATCAAGAAACAGAAGAAATTAACATAGAAGTAACAAACTAATCAGTAGGAAATGTGTCCAAAACTGTCACTGATACTCTAAGAAAGAGAAAATAGTCATGACACAAAAAACTAGGAATTTTTTAAGTGTTCTGAGAAGTTAAAAAGAGATCTTATATACTTAAATGCATACTAGCAGAAATAAAAACTAAATTGAAATTCAATTACATTTTAAATGTCAATATTACTAAGAAAATATTTATTATTTTTCATGTATTTTAGAATATGGGATACCTCACAAATGTTTAAATGAGGGCTGGCACTGTGGCATAATGGTCTAAGCTTCCACCTGTAGTGCCGGTATCCCATATGGGCACTGGTTCAAGTCCCAGCTGCTCCTCTTCCAATCCAGCTCCCTGCTAATGTGCCTGGGAAAGCAGTGGAGGATGGCCCAAGGGTTTGGGCCCCTGCACCCATGTGGGAGACATGGAAGAAGCTCCTGGCTCCTGGCTTCAGATCAGCTCAACTCCAGCTGTTGCGGCTATTTGGGATATGAACCAGAGAATGGAAGACCTTTCTCTGTGTATTTCCCTCTCTCTTCTGTATCTCTGACTCTCAAGTAAATAGATAAATCTTTTTAAAATATGTTTAAATGGATGTCTAGTCATTTTGAGGTAATTGGTAGCAAGTTGGAGTTAATATGCAAAAACTATGAATGTCTAATGACCATCTACGTAGGTAGCACTTTGAGAAAACTAACAAAAGCATGTTCACCGAATGTTAGTACCTGGAAGTATGATTTTACATTACCAGATCTGTACCAAATACTTGGTAATTTGCCACCATCACTACCTCATAGCACCTGGTAATTTAGCAGAACACCTACTATGGTGGATTAGATTATTTTTCTGATTTCCTCTCTACCCCACCTATGTTGGATTTGGACATATGATTTGTTTGTGTCATTGGAATATGGGCTGAAATAATAGGGCAGAGGTTTCTAGCTTAAGCCTTAAAATGTATCACTTGTTTCCACTCATCCCTCTGAAAGCTTCTGACTTGTGTCATGGGAAAAAGATACCCCGGTTAAGTGCTGTTCCTCCAGTTTAGGACCACAATGAAGCATAATGAGCAGATTTGAGCCTTAGCCAATCCATAGACCCATGCAAAAAACAAAAATTTATATATACATATATGTGCATGTGTGTGTGTGTATTCTTATTTTGTGTGTACTGTGGTTGGTTATTGCACAGCAAAACTAACTTAATATAGTGGAAGTTTTCTTTTTTTTTTTTTTTGAAGGGATGCTTTTAAATTCTATTTGAAAAAAACTAAAATATCATACAGTTTGGAAACTTCATATAGGAAAAGTTCAGGCTTTATACTCCTTTCTACAGTGACATTCTTATTATCCCTCATTTACATTTAGCTTGGATTGTATAGATATCATTTTCTCAATTGAGTACATATTCCTACCCATTTTCAGATTGCTGTTATTTACAAACCATAGCATAAGCAATCTTTCAAACACAGAATAACTAAGTCACTTAGATCAAGCTTTCCACTGAAGCAAGCTAAAACAGCAGAAGAATCTTCTTTAAAAACTAACAAAATCGTGAAGACTTACTGGGCAAAAATCCAGGTGAAGACAAGACCCCAGAGAGTTAAGCCCAGCATTGAAAACTGCTTTGCCAGAGGGCATTTGATGATCCACAAGAAGCAGCTTTAACATTAAACTGTATTTTGAGTGGGCTTCAAAGGATTGAGAGGATGAAAGTAGAAACTTGGGGCCTGCTAAAGGCAAAGACTGATATACTTTCCTTAAGATCAGGATAAGGATGAAGTAGAAGTAACCCAATCTTCACCTGGATTTATACTAGCATCATCTGGGTTTTTCAAAAAGTTTAAGCAGTGAATGTGGATAAGACAGTCCCATATTGGTAGTGCTCTCAGGCTCCTGGTCTAAGCAAAATAATATGCTCAAGGGGAAGATAAATTTTTCTAAATGCAATGTCCAGCACATAGCCAAAGATAACCAGGCACATAGGAAAAATAAGACATTGCCCATGACAACCAGAAGAAATAACAGATAACAGACCCACAAACAGTTGTGATATAGAAATGATCAAAGGTCACACAACAATCACACTTATTTTTTATGAAGAAGTAAAAATCAAGCCTGAAAAATGTCATTGGAAAAGCAGAAACATAAAAGGCAACAGAGTAGATTTCAGAATGAAACAAACAGAAATTTCACAAATTCATAAAGACACAAGTCAAAATATAAAAACCAAGGTATTAGACAAATGGAAAGAACTATCTGTGTCAGATGGAGGATAGACTATGGTATTGTCCTTTCTTCAGTGCTAGAAAATGTCTGTAGTAATAATTCTTAAAACCCAAAGAGAATTCATATAATTATTTTAATTCTTCTAACTACTTCTAATAGTTGGTACACAACCAAAGCCACATTAAAGAAACACTGCTTGTGTGTAAACTTGGAGTATGCTGTGTTGAGTAGCAGAAGCTTACCTGACTTTAGATGGTTCTTGTGCTGTATCTAACTCTTTCAACTACAGTAGAAAACCAAATCCAAGCCATGGATTTATTATTTGATTTGAGGTCCTGGCTGGCATCCACATGCACAGCCATTTTAAGGAGCAGTTCCCCGTTACTGGGAGTTGGGTAAAGACCTCTGCTAACTATTTGTGTCTGTAGACAATGTATTCCAGATTGTATACCACAATTTAGAAATAGCAACAATAAGAAGACACAAGGAAAATCTAATACCATGTCTTCCCCTTTATTTCTCCTTAAAATAATACTTATCTCTTATTTTTTCATGTTTTCACCAAGGGAGGAATAAATCTTGTCTTCAGAGGACCTTGAAGTTTAGGTCTGGCACACCAGATTCTTCAGGCTTAGATAAATAACTTCCCCCCTGTGATACAGAGTTCTGAACTAACATCTAAGGCATATGTAATTATGATTTTTTTTAAATTGAGGAGCCATGTTTAGGATATAATGGACATTCAATAGGTATATATTAAATTAATAATACTTCTATGTTCATTACCAACACACTTTCATTTAATCTTTGAAATAGATGTAATTATCAAAGGTGGGTTCATAGAGGTTTAGCAACTTGGGGAAAAATCACACAGATAAGGTGTACTGCAGCATCAACTCAAAACCAGATCTAACACCAAAGCTAGCATTATTCAACAATCTTCTTTGTTAAATGAGCTGAACAAACTCCAGACTTTCCAAAATCTTTACCTCTCCTATGAGGTGGAAAGAAGAGTTACTGTGTTTTTATCCTTTAGAAGCAATCAGGTATATTTTTCTCCCCGTACTTTCTCCACCTTAAAAATCTTCAACACTCCTGTGGACACTACAGCAATACATTACTCATGATTAACAAGTTGCTGTTACAAAGGCCTGGTCCTTTTTAGCACATTTCAAGCAATGGCTCAATAGTCTTCATATTTACATTTTATGGTTTGCCGTTTGGAATATCTATGTAGAAGACTGGAAATAAAACTGTTTTTCCCACAGACTAGTTTCTGTTTCCATTTGGTAAAGGCTAATACTTCTTTGTCTTCACATTTCCAATTCAGCTGAAGTCAAAGTGGTATTTTTTTTTTTTAAGCCTCCCTTTTATTGTTTTCATCCTGTGCCACAGGAAGGTCAACCAAGGGGCTCCTGAGAGAAAGGCCTGCCTCAGGGAAGGCAAAGATTCTAAAGCTGGCTGCAGTTGAATGGGCTTCCTTCCCTGCAGGTCAGAACTCCTAGAGATCTCCATCGCCTCTGTCTTGGGGCCTTGATGAGCATTTCTCTCCTTCTGCAGCTCCAGTCTACCCTTCCATCCCACTCAGCTTCCCGGGGGATTTCCTGACACCAACTTGTAGTATCAAAGCTTAAGACTCCCATAGGCACCCAACACTGGCTCACCTGCTCTGGAACATGCTGGGGACAACTCTTCTCCTTGACTATCTAATTGCCCCCCAAAATGATTTACTTTATTATCTGCAAGATACAACTCTATATTAAAGCCAGAAATGAAATAAACTGTAACTGAAAGTTTTGATTACAAAGGTATCAACAAGAGTGTCAGATGCTGCATGCAAAACAAAAACAAACAAGAGTGCCTCCAAGGAGGGCAGACTTGAAGACAAACTTGGTATCTTGAAATAGAAAAAAAGCACCAGCAAATAACCATCATCCAACATCCTAGGAAGTTAATCTTGCTAGTCTGCTCACAAATTCTAGTCACGATATTGTCTCCACCTTTAGTTTTTTTTTTTTTTTAAGGATTGTATTTATTTATTTGAGAGGCAGAGTTACAGACAATGAGAAGGAGAGACAGAGAGGTCGGTCTTCTGTCCATTGGTTCACTCCTCAGTTGGCTACAATGGCTGGAGCTGTGCCAATCCGAAGCCAGGAGCCAGGTGCTTCTTCCTGTTCTCTCACGCGGGGCCCAAGAACTTGGGTCATCTTCTACTGCTTTCCCGGGCCATAGCAGAGAGCTGGATTGGAAGAGGAGCAGCCAGGACTAGAACCAGCACCCATATGGGATGCCAGCGCCGCAGGCAGAGGATTAACCTACTGTGCCATGGTGCTGGCCCCCCACCTTTAGTTTTGAGTCTTAAATGTTCTCATGGTTTCTCCTTTTACAGGTGCCTCTGGAATTTGGATGTCTCTCATTAATACCCTGCTGATTGTAGGCCCTGGATTTTATATCTGTCCTGAATATAATTTGGGTCTCTAATTCTCTAATCTGCTCTTTAGTTATTTTTTAATTATTTACTTACTTGTTTGTGACACACAGAGATGGAGAGGGAGGGAGGAAGGGAGGAAAAAAAGGAAGAGAGAGAAGGAGAGAGACAGAGAGAGAGAGTGCTCCTATCTGCTAGTTTACTCCCCAATTGCCGGCAATAGCTGGCCAAGGCTGGGTCAAGCTGAAGCTGGGAGCCAGAAACTCAATTTAAATCTCCCTCATACATTGCCAGGATCCAGCTACTCAAGCCATCCTCACTGCCTCCTTGGATGTCTATCAGTAGGATGTTGGAGTCAGGAACTGGAGCTAAGAAATAACCCAAGTGGTACGTGGTTATTTCAACCAGTGACTTAACTGGTGGGCCAAGTGCCTGCCCATGTCCTTTAGCTTTTGTTTGTTCTCCGTGTTTGACTGCTTACCAGAAATGAGAATATCTGCAGAGATAACGGGAGGTTTTGTTCAGACTTCCCACCCACAGCAATGGCTTGTTTAGTTGAGAGTTAGCTTCTCTTACAGACACTATATCTATCACGTAATTCTTAGAGTTGATTTCTACTCTCAAACCTTCGGACTTGAGGGTGGAGTGAGATCAGAGATGGAGTGGCATTTTACATTAAAATGCGGTCATGCATTTGTTCATCTTGATGAAGAGCTATGTGTGTTTGTGCGCCTATCTCCATGTAGATGCATATATCGCTGAAATAAAAGCACATATATATGTTATTCTCTAAAAATACACACAGAAAGTATTACACTGCTTCTATTTCTTCCTATATGAACATATTTCTCTCATGGGGTATTTAGATCAACAAAAATATTCTCCTGAGTTTCACTGAGAAATGGTATGACACATAACCACTAAACGTCATATTAAGAAAAAGTTAGCTTAAATGAGAAATTGAAAAATCTGCCTGCAAATAATATTGTAAAAGTTTACAGCCCATCCTAACCATCAAGGATATTTTCCATAACTTTAGGGTTTGATAGTAAAATATATACACACACATATGTATGTTTCTAATAACAAAGCACTAAAGTAAAATAAATCTGCTTGTCCAAATACGGTGGAGTTTCAGTCAAAGTTTTGCTTAATATTTTGAGAAGAGCTTTGTGAAGATAAATAGTCTCAGCCTTGGATCTTATATCAGATGCTCATGGTGCCATCTACTGGCCATTGGTTCAATGACTCTTGATTGGGAGAGCTAGATTTGGAACGCTTGTTTTCCCAGCAAAGAAAACTCCGTGTTGCCATTTATCCACAGCTTCTGCGGTGGCCCAATTTTAAGATAGTGCCTGCTGTGTCGATTTCCTTGTCCACAACAGGACATTCAAATTGCATCTCATTTTTGAGCAGCAATATTTCTAGCAGCACAATGCATGTGCTCCATTCTGCACCCATAGCGGCAGCAGATTTGTTGTTTAACTGCAGCCAGATGCCTTCGTGTGTCTGGCTCGCCAGAGCAAGTTGTCTGAGTCTACTGCGTCTTTATGGAAATACCATCCCAGGAGCATTCCCAGGAGAGTGAGGCTGATGAGGAAAGAGAAGTGTTGGGTATTGATGACAAAATCCCCTCTTGCTAGAAAGACTCAAAGTTGAAAGACCTTCCTCCTCTTTTTCAGGGACCATGAGGTTACTGCTGGCTGATGACACCCCGTGACCAGTGGCTTTTTTTTTTTTAAGATTTATTTATTTATTTGAAAGTGAGAGTTATACAGAGAGAGAAGGAAAAGCAGAAAGAGAAAGAGAAAGAAGTCCTCCATCCGCTGGTTCACTCCCCAACTGGCCGCAACAGCTGCAGCTGCGCCAGTCCGAAGCCAGGAGCCAGGAGCCTCCTCTGGGTCTCCCATGCAGGTGCAGGGGCCCAAGGACTTGGGCCATCTTCCACTGGCCAGGGAGCAGAGAGCTGGATCAGAAGTGGAGCAGCCAGGTCTCAAACCGGCGTCCATATGGGATGGCAGCACTGCAGGCAGCGGCTCTACCGGCTACACCACAGCGCTGGCCCCTCACCAGCAGCTTTCCATCAAGCTCCCTCCTGAGAGCCACTCCTCAAGAGCAAGGCTGATGTCTCCTTCCTTCCTCATCTGCCCACCCCTTTTTGTGACATCTTTTTGCCTTCATTTGTCTTCCAGAAGCACAGCTAGTTCCACCTTTTAATATGCTCTGGGTTTCCTTGCGGATATTCCACATATCACTAACCACCCCCCTGATCACCCTGCGTCGCCCAGTGGGGCTTCTCTGCAGTCAGAGCTCCGGGGGCCTGGCCGTTGGAGAGGCTCAGCACACCTCAGCCACGGTGGGAGGGCCGCAGAGCAGCCCCAGCTGTTGTTTAAGCGGACGACTGAGCAACCGCAGTCCTTTTACACAGTGGGGTGGTCCAAAAATTAGGAAGTGTCTTGTAGGTCTCTGTCTGGAGACCACCTGATCATATCTCCAAAATCTCTTTTTTATTAAAAAAAATCCATGAAGAAACTATTTTCCAAGAATTAAATTAAATTCAAAACCTGATGTATACTTGGGACTAGAATCTCAGATTCCAGGAGGAAGGTAGGGCCCTCTTGAACCAAATACCAACATAGCCTCCTTTAAAATGCTGTGATTATTGAATCACAAAATTTGGTAAAAAAGAATACATACAAAATTTGGTAGAAATCAAAGACAATGCCTTTCCCATTTTACACCCAACACAGGTCTATCTGTAGGTCTTTAAAACTATTCCTTTCAGTTATGAAAAAATACAGGCGGCATACTGATGATTGTAGTAATCGGTCTCTTTCCTTGAGAAATAGAAATGGAAATATGGAAAGCATCTAGATGCTTCCAAGAGCACATAGTCCCAGACTACAGCAAGAACTGTAAACCGTAAGTTCTATAAGCATGTCTGATTTTAAAAAGAAAAGTTGTACAAAAACATTGCTTTATATTAAAAACCAGTCTCACTTTAGTTGGTCCAGAAGAGGGGCTTAGAAAAACAAATGGTTGTGTCCTGAAAGATTTTGTGACATTAAACACACTCTGTGACAACCCACCAATGCCTCATGTGTTCGTAAGTGAATGGAGGATCCATGAGGCAACACAAAATAGTGATTTTTCTGCCCATCTGGGCTGAAAAAGAAGCCTGTTCTTAAAGGATAAGTCTTCAATAATTTAACCAAAAACAAAAGGATACAAAACCAATTTGTGACGCCCAGGGAAAGAACGCAAGACAAAACACTGACATCTGCAGCAATGCCCATTCAGAGCCCCATATAGTTGATGCAATTTGTGAGTTTTCACATTTCTATCTTAACAAAACATTGATGTGAGTTTGGGTCTGGGTCTTTGGAGGATCATTCTCTTGTTTCCAGTTTTCTAAATGAGTCTAACAACTGGTATGAGCTGTTCCTACCACAGGCAGGAGTCCAGGTGACTCCAGAGAGGCAGTAGAAATACTGTATACACAAGATAGAGTACACCTATGGAGTTAGGCCCTCAGCCATATTTTTGCAATGATATTAACAAGGCTGCACCACAGAGAAACTAGGATAATTTCTTTCCATTGCCCACACTTCCTAGTTTCTCAAGTGCTCACTGATTTTTTTTTGTTTTGAAAGAAAGAAATGTATGATCCATTCTGAATTTCCTTTAATGGAGCTGCCAAGGATCTCTTTGAATTTGAACACTGCAGCAAAGGAAAAGTAAATCATGCTGAATTCAATGAAAGAAAGAGAGTGGTGAGGAATGGAGAGGGAGAGAGGAACATCAAGAGGAAAAGAGAGAGGAGAGGAGGAGGAGGGGAGGAGAAGGAGGAAGAGATACGTAAGAGACCAGGGGGTTGAGGGCAAAGGAATAGAAAGGACAGAGAAAGCTAAGTGAAGGCAGAAGGCAGAGAAAATAGAGCACAAGAAAGAGGAAAAATTGAAAGAGTGAGAATAGAAAAACAGGGAAAAGGAGACCATTACAAGAGAAAAAAAAGTCAAAGGGCAGGTGGCTGGGGGAGGGATGAGGCAGTGGCAGTGGGGAGATTTCTGGAGAGGCGAAGGAACAGAAATAATAAAGTTACCCAGCCTCTTAGAAACCCAGGAGGTCAGAATTGGAGAGAAAATTATAGAACATTTCATCTAACCCTTCAGAGTACAGATTTGGAAATGGAGGCTTGAGGTCTAAGAACCGCACAGAAGCCTCAAAGCTGGATATGGCTATGGGGGGGAAATGCATAGCAACAAAACAAATGGGTACTTCAGGGCAGCTTTTTGAAACTGACAGGCTCACCCATCACCCCTGTGTGTTAGACTGCTGCATCCTGCAGGTTTGAGGGCCGGGGACAGGCTTAGGGTGTCAGGAACCGGTTCTTGTCCAGAAAGAATTCGGAAGCAATCGTGACTCAGCGTCGTCTGATGTCATTACTTGGCTCCAAGTGAATTCCCAGTGCAACTGACAGCTCCATAATCAAATAGAAGTATCAAAAACAAAAGAGCAGGAATAACAAAAATCTAATCCCTCTGGTATTTAGAGGAGAATGAGAGCTTGAACTCTAGGGTCAGGCTGCCTCAGTGGGAAACCGCACTGAACCACTGGCTGGTGACCTTGTAACAGCTCTTTCTTTACCTCAGTTTCCTAGTCTGTAAACTGAGATAGCAATAGCATTTAGCACCTAATATTTTTGCAGGAATTAAATAAAATAGTTTGTGTAGTATGCCCGGCACATCCAACACAAAAGGTTTTTGGATTCCTGTTTGGACTACTGGAACTTCAGCGCCACAGCAACTGCATGTAAAGAAGCAAACCTTTTCATGTTTGTAAAATGCTTGGGCATTTATTATGAATGAAGGAGCCACTTACATGCCTCGCTGAGACAATCACTCGGTGAGGTTTTCAAAGCGTTTTACCTATTTTTTGATACTTAACTGTCTAAAGTTCCCAGTCTTAGTCATGAAGGATAAACTTCATTTGGAATTGAGCTTGCCTGGCTGTAGACCCCTTGAATGCTATTTGTTTTCAAATGAAACAGAAAATTTAAACTAAGGCAGGACTTATTAACTTAAAAACATCAATGCTGACCTGTTGCTTTTCCTATTAAAATCACCTTCCATACATTTCAGCGGAGGTGCTGATCCCTCCATGACCGCTTTTGTGGCTTTCATGTCCCTTCTGAGTGCTCTTTTATTACAGGAAGTGAAGTAAATCAGTGGGGAGGCTGATTAGAATCCCCGTTAGAGGCAAGTGGATAAAAATGAGATTAGGGAATGTGAGTGCATCTCTAAATCACTGCACTTGACCAAACCAATTACATTTAAGTACACCTTCTTCTTCAGTCCAGAGCAGTGAGTAGAGATCCAAGAAAAAAGATTCAGACTGTAAGGCTGGTAAGCAATAGTCACTGGTTTTTCACATACACAGAAACACGCATGCACACACATGTGCGCATGTGTGCACAGGCACACAGGTACATGCATGACTTTCCTCCACTGGACTGCTATTTTGCCTCTGTAAAACTTCTCCAGATGTCCTTCCGTCTGCTTTGCAATAGCAGTAATTCCTATTTATGGTGTACTTTGGAAATGCCAGGCACCAGGCTGGGAATCTTACATATGTCATTTCATTTAATCTCCCCAACAAATGTGTGATGTTGATATTGTTGCCCTTTTAAAGTCATGAAACTGAAGCTTGGAGAACAGTTAGTTACATTTTTGGAGTACCTATATGTGCAAGGTGGTTTTTTTTACATATGCTACTTCATTTAATCTGTTGAATGGTTCTGTGAGATAGATTTTGTCTTCATTTTAGAAGGGAGGAAAGTATGGCTCCAAATTACAAGTGTTAGCAGTTTGCAATAGCTACCACTTCCTGCATTTTAATTGCATGCCAGGAACTGTGTCATGTATTTTAAATATAGCACACTATCTTTTGTAATTCTTACAACCTATTAAAACAAATCATCCTCATCGCTTTACAAGCTAAATGAGGGAAGAACAAGGTATAAAACTTGCCCAATGTCATTCAACTAAGACAAGACAAAGCTAGAATTTTAACCAAGAACTTGGTGATTTCAAGGCAGCAGCACCTAACCCATGGCATACATTTTATCTACTTTATTGCTTTCTAATTTTATACTTATTTTTTCCTTTGTCTCTATTTATAGCAATGAAAATGGTATAACTAAAGAAACTCCAGAACTAGAAATCATTAATTCAAAACAATTTTGAAGAGACTCCCAACTCTCCAAATATGAGACAATTTGAGCATTAAAGCAAATCATGACTGTAATGGATTAATATCCATTGGATAAATATGAGTTAATGAATCTACATAGATATGAATAAATGAATGAAAGAGGACAAGAGAAAGTTTTTCCTTAAAGTAGAAAGCCAGCCACCAGGAATGGTGGAATAAAAAGCCAACTTGCGGTTTATCAACATATAGTAATAATTAGATCTGGCAAGAAACATCAATGAGTGGAATTATGGGTAGGTGTTGTGGCGTAGCAATTTAAGCTGCCACCTGTGATGCTGGCATCCCATGCGGGCTTTAGTCCAAGTCCCCTGCTGCTCTACTTCCAGTCCAGGCCCCTGCTAATGCAACTGAGAAATCACCAGAAGCTGGCCAAGTACTCCTCTACCCGTATGGGAGACCTGAATGAAGCTCCTGGTTTCTGGCTTCAGCCTAGTCCAGCCCTGGTTTTTGTGGCCATTTGGGGAGTGAACCCAAATGGTGGATGGACGATCTCTCTCTCTCTCTCTTTCTCTCCCTCTCTCTGTATAACTCTGCCTTTCAAACAAATAAATAAATCTTTTAAAAAAGTGAGTGGAGGCCGGCGCCGCAGCTCACTCGACTAATCCTCCGCCTGTGGTGCTGGCACCCCGGGGTTCTAGTCCCAGTTGCTCCTCTTCCAGTCCAGCTCTCTGCTATGGCCCAGGAAGGCAGTGGAGGATGGCCCAAGTGCTTGGGTCCCTGCACCCACATGGGAGACTGGGAGGAATCACCCGGCTCCTGGCTTCGGATCGGCATAGCGCCGGCCGTGGCGGCCATTAGGGGAGTGAACCAACAGAAGGAAGACCTTTCTCTCTCTCTCACTGTCTATAACTCTCTCTCTGTCTCTCTCTCTCTCACTGTCTAACTCTGCCTGTCAAAAAAAAAAAAAAAAAAGTGAGTGGAAGTAGACTGAGAAATGAGCTTTTATAAAGTCCCAAAGTATTTCCTCATGAAATTTTTATTAATTACAAGGAAGAAAATAACTTTACAGTAGAGACCAAGCAGACATCCCAATCTTAGAGGTTAAAGTTTATGCCACCAATAATAGGACACTCATGTCAAAAAGATGCAACAGAAAGAATACAACATCCACAATAAAATGCATAGTGTCTAATCATAAGAAAATGCCAAAAAAACCCACACATTGAGAAACATGCTGCAAATTACAGGTTGTTTTTTTTTTTTTTTTTTTTTTTTTTTTTGACAGGCAGAGTGGACAGTGAGAGAGAGAGACAGAGAGAAAGGTCTTCCTTTGCCGTTGGTTCACCCTCCAATGGCCGCCGCTGCAGCCGGCGCACCGCGCTGATCCGATGGCAGGAGCCAGGATCCAGGTGCTTTTCCTGGTCTCCCATGGGGTGCAGGGCCCAAGCACCTGGGCCATCCTCCACTGCACTCCCTGGCCATAGCAGAGAGCTGGCCTGGAAGAGGGGCAACCGGGACAGAATCCGGCGCCCCGACCGGGACTAGAACCCGGTGTGCCGGCGCCGCAAGGTGGAGGATTAGCCTATTGAGCCACGGCGCCGGCTAAATTACAGGTTTATATTGTTCATAAACGTCAAGATCATGAAAAGACTGCAAATGTTTTCGAGAATGAAGACGCTAATGACACAATTAAGCACTATGTGTGTCCCTGGATTGTAGTTTTTCCTGTGACGATTAGAGATATTTGAATGGGCTCTTTGAGTTATGAACAGAGTAGTAAGAACATACATCTGTACCACTGGCCATGTAGTTCTACAGTTGCCCTTGCACTGTGGGCGGAAATATTTTCCTACTTCAATTCCCACTGGGCTTGAACCATGACTTGATTGGCTGACGGGAATGAAGCAGAATCTAACAGTGAATTTAGATGGCTTGTTTGATCTCTTGCATTTCTGGAAGCTTCCATGAGAATAAGTGACAGAAGGAGAAAACTCACCATTAATGCTGCTGGCTGAAGCAGAATGAAAGAACCATGGAGCACACCTGAACTCAACCTATGGGCTGGTGTGTCTGCCCCTTGGAAGCTATAGAACTGTGAGCATAAGAAAGAAGTGTTGATTGTCACAAGCCACTGAGTTTGGCCTATTGTTAAAACAATTAAAATCTTGTTGACTTATTGTTGTAAGCCACTGAGTTAGCAATAGTTAATTTATAACTATACAAAAGTCCCCTGGAACACTTACACAACCCAAAGAGAAGTAGATTCTCCCTACCTTGGTCAGAACTGCTTTTATATTATTTAGATAAACAATGTAATAATTTTTGCACCTGCATGATGTGGTAGAAATCTGTTCCCATCAGTGTGTATGTGAGTGTGTGTGTGTTTTAATATTTCTCAGTTGACACTCATGGTCATGTTCTGGAATCACTAGATTAGATGACATCTAAGGTTTCTTCCAAATCTAAAATTTCATGATGCTACATAACCTAGCTCATGCCATTTGTTTATTGCTTCATATGTAGCCCCTCCCTTTTGGTCACTTCTGCTTCAAGTTAAGTGGAGATTGCCCTCAGCTCCTACACTTTGGTGTCATTATTTCTGAGGTCCTTTGTAGCCAGAAACTACCAGAGACCTCCACCTTTCCAGATGCTTATATTTAAAAAAGCCTGAGATAACGGAGGATGAAATGAGTGTGGAAATGGAGTAGGGTGTGGTGGGAGCAGGGAAGACAGGTGGTGTTGGAAGATGCCAGTCTCCAGTTCCCTGGACATCCAGATCATGTGACTGCCTGCAATAGATTGGGTGGGGGTCTGGAAATAGGGGCAAATCCAGTTTATTTCCACAAAAGAGGAAATAAGAATACCATACTAGGAATACTGGCTATCATACTTAGTAGATACTTATCAGATTCATCATTTGAATAGAGATGCTATGATGGGGGGAGGAGAGGATGAAACTATGTAGAATATTTGAAAGTCTCATCATCATGGATGACCCACTGACATCTTAGAAATTCCTAGGGAGGTCTTCACCTTAAATGTAGGTGAATATTGAAAGGATAATCTCTTTCTCTCTCTCTCTCTCTCTCTCTCTCTCTCTCTCTCTCTCTCTCCCCCCCTTGTAACTTCTGGGGAGCACACAAAGTTACTGAGATATAAATTCCATCTTTGGGGGAGTCCTGAGTACTTTTAGAGTTGTAATTCACTTTAATAAGGTGTCAACACAGAAAGCAGACTAGTATTCATGCCAGACCCCTAAAGAATTCTTTCTGTCCAAAGAGCTTGAAGTTTACTGGATTAGCCAGGAATTTCCCTCTTTATCTATAGAGATGATAAAAGTCTTCTTTTTCTCTCCTGGAAGGTTGATCTGTTCCTACTTTGTTCTTATTGATGCATCTCACCCTACTCCAAAGAAGTTAAGTTGAGGTTTAGAGAATTCCACAGACTATGTTTCATCGTCTAACTTCTGTAAAAGAGACATAAGAATCCTGGAAACTCTGCTGGCTTCTCTTGGACATCTTGAGACTCTGGTATCTTTCTTTGGTGATTTTTAATTCTAGTACAAATGACACACACATGTGTAGGGGGTGGGGTGGGAGGAGCACATCTGTTAGAAGTGATACTATATTTTTAAAGCTTCTTCAACAATGTACCCAATATTAACTCACTCTGGTAGGCTATATGTTATTCTAGCTTTGAGCCATCATTCCTCAGAAAGTTTTCAAAAGTTGGCTACACTAACAGAAATGTGGTCATCAGACAATATAATTCTGTAAGGTTTATTAATCTCATCTAAATAAAAATGGAAGTTAAAGAATCAGTTTCAGTTAAATGCAATTATGGTACATGCATATGATAAAAAGAATTTCCAACTCTGAAGCTGTTAAGAATTATTTAGCTTGGGGCTGGTATTGTGGCATAGCAGGTAACACTGTTGCCTGCAATGCCAACATCCCATATGGGC
This sequence comes from Oryctolagus cuniculus, assembly GCF_964237555.1. Classification (NCBI taxonomy): domain Eukaryota; kingdom Metazoa; phylum Chordata; class Mammalia; order Lagomorpha; family Leporidae; genus Oryctolagus; species Oryctolagus cuniculus. The sequence continues at coordinate 68,334,354 of NC_091442.1, forward strand.
ACCATTTCACGTGCCAGCTGCTCCACTTCTGTTCTAGTTTCCTGTTAATGACCTGGGAAAAGCAGAAGAAGATGGTCCAGGTATTTAGTCCCCTGCCATCCACATGGAAGAGATGGATGAAGCTCCTGGCTCCTGGCTCCTGGCTCCTGGCTTTGGCCTGGCCCAGCACTGATCTTTGTGGCCATCTGGGGAGTGAACCAGCAGATGGAAGATTTCTGTCTCTCTCTCTCTGTAACTCTTTCAAAATAAATAAATAAATCTTATAAAAGAAAGCTCACTTTAGCTCACTTCCAAGAAACATTATTAAGTGGAAAAAGACACTGCTATGTGTTTACTGAACTACCGTTTATGTGAGGAGAAGAGAAACGCACACAAACAGGTTTAGAAAAGTATAAAAATTGCCAAAAGACACAGGAAATCACCACTGTGGTATTGTGATTGCCTGAGGGAGGGTGGCCACAAGATGAGGCAGAAGGGAAGGAAACCTATTTATGATTGTGTATTTGATTTTATTTTGTATACATTTTACCTTCTCAATAACAACAATCAAGACAAGATGTCTGCTTTAGTTCATTTTTAGTACTCATGGAGTAAAAAATACAGCTGGCTTGAGACTGTTTTGGGGTCTGCCAGGTTCAGATTTGAGTTCACAGGCAAGTGGGAGACTTCCCTGACCAGCTGGCCCCTTCTCTGTGAGAGAAAGCAATAAGCCCCTTAAAGGCTTGTCTTGGGCGTGAATGAGCATAGCTAATGGAGAGATCTGGTAGGCACTCACAGAACCACAGCCGACTTTGTTTATACACTGTCCTTACTCATTCGATAGAGCAGTAATCAACGACAGCCTGTTCTTTGACATCTCTGTTACATCCAAAGGTCGCGGACAAAGCTTTGAAAAGCAGCAGCCTTGCTGTGTCACAGGGAGCACATCTTAGGAATAGATCTAAACCGAGGTCCTGGCTGAATTATTGCCTTGAGAGGAAAGTGTGTTTGAAGGCAAAAGAGCAAGAAAAAATATTTTTTTTACTCTTTGTCTTGGTACATGAAATTTCACCATGAAATTTCTTTTATATCTTGGTGGCTAGTAAATCCCTAGCAGCCTTTACACTGATGATATTTAAACCTCATCTGCTAACACTTTGCCTGGAATTAGTTTAAGCAATTAAAATCTTCCCCTTCCCCAAACACCACCACCCGGAAAACAGGGGGCTGTGAAAGAGCAGGCCAGCCAGCCTCTTTCCTCAATTGCAAGCTGTAACCTGATGCGATTTTAGAAGGAACTCCTTCCTTGAGACCCTTTACTGCCATCTGCTGGAAGTTGTAGGTAGTAACCTGCAGGCTCCCCCTTGACTAGAAGACAATAGACCCGCTGAGGTTTTGCACAGTGCCCCCAAACAAGCTTTACAGTTTTGCCCAGGGATGGCAGTGTTCCTACAGCACAGGCACCAGTGATAAGCTGCTTTGCTTTCTGGTGTGTATCCTGAGTAATTCGTCCCTACAAGCACTTTCTTGGTCACTCTTGCCGATCTGTGGTGCTAGTCTGAAAGTGGCTCCTGTGCCGCTTCTAGAATAGAATATCTGCAGGGCCCTTGCAGACCACTGTAAAGTCCCCTTTCGGAGTCCACAACCTCCCCAGGTGAAAAAGTTTTTAAAGAGTGTGAATTCATCTTTCTATCATTGCTTAAGGCAGCACCATAAATTGTGACAGTCAAGAGAGGCCTGAAGGAATGCAGCTTTGCAGGCAAGCTCCATGGATGGGAAACAGATCTGACCAGGTGCCAGCAGAGCAAGGTGCTGGCCATGGAAACTCTGCTGAGCTCTCGAGAGGGTATCAGGGAGCAGGGGGAGCAGAGGAGCAGAAGAAGGAGTCCTGTGGGGCTCCCACAGCCGCCCAGTCCCTCAACTCAAAGACAGAAATGAGGTTGGGCTACATTTTTTTCAGCCCACTGATTGCTTTATTTCAAATTACCCTAACTACTTAGCATGGTAAATTAAGTTGAAACCCCCAAAAGTTTGCGGAGGATGTCATCTAATCTGATTAAAAGGAATATTCCCGTCACAAGCTAGGGAGGAAATGGAAATTACTCTGAGTGCACTGCTATTAAATAATTTGCATAGACTTGCATATGCTATACATCAGAAAAGCATATGCGCTTTAGATTTAATGAAATAATTTTCCCTCTCCAAAGACTCTTAGAGTCTCTGTCCTCCCCTATCTGTCTTTTTCTCTTCCCATCTGTCTCTTTTTGAACATTAAAATTATTTCATGGGAAGGGTACATTGCTATGCACAAATTACATGAAATATGCTAATAATCTTCCTGCTGGCAGGGCTGGGAGGTCCTGAAACTGCATTGCTAAACTCCCCGAATGTCCCCTTTGTCAATCTCACATAATTAAAGGCTCCCTTTACAGCCCTTAAAAGGTTCAGCTTGATTCATTTGGGGCTTCCATTGATGGGGGAAGGGTTGCTAAAACCAACCCTCTGGCTCTACTTTCCAAATAATGTCTTCCTAACCCTAAGGAATAGCATCTAAATCAACATGGAAATGAAAGGAAAAATCATGTCATCCACATTGATTGGGGCTCTGACATGGTCATTGTGGTTGCACGTGTGCAATAACCATCCTCAAAAGGTTTCTGTGCCTGCTCTGCTTGTCAAAGTTCAAAACCCTTGACAAATACTGACTGCTGTTAAAGCACCACCCCGATTTTATCCAAGGAGATAAGGAAGCCCAGATAGATGAACATGATGGGTTAGTGGCTAGTGGTGGGGGAAGGGAGGCAAGGGGGATGAAATCTATTTTTGTATTCTCTGTGGATATTCACTCGCTTTTTGGTAATATTTTAGCAGATCTCATGTTCAGTTGTAATGTAGCCAACAGAGGAATTCTAGTGAATTCCCCAACAAAATTACATTAGGATCAAATGTGATCGTTATAAACACTATCCAGATGTTGGGGGTGGACTGGATATAACTCTTTAAGCCCCAAATTACAGTCTAATAAATGCAAGCATGGGGATCTGCCAATGCATCTGAACTTCGTGTCGGAAACCAGGTCTGACCTTGATTTAACTCCATAAGGAACTAAGAGTTTCCCCACTTGGATAGTTAGGATGCATCCAAAGATCTCCAAGTGCTATACTGTCACAAGTTTTATCACTTACATGAAGCATGACCATATCAGATTCTGGACTCAAGCCAATGTTAATGCAAGCATTTTATTAACACATTTAGAAAGGAAACAGAATTGTAACTAGAAATAACTATTGAGGTTATGAAACAAACCTGTGAAATGAAATACAATATAATATTAAAATCACATTTGTCCTTGGTAAGTCTCAGGGAGTTAAGATACTGTAATAAGCACACACTAAAGTATTTTACTATGTAAACCAGGGATACAAACTAACACAGGCCCACAGAGAAAGATTAAGCATAGTGGGAAGAAACTTCTTCTGCCCCTGAATTTTTTTTTTCTGTCTGTAGGGCTGATGCAAATTGGTAACTTTGTGTGATCAGTATAGAATATGTTATAATTCGAATGTCGGTGGTTAAAAGAGAAGATGACTTTCAAATATTCTAGTGTCAAATATAAAAAAATAGCACACACTTTGAAAACCTGGAATCAATAGACTAACCAATTTGTTAAGTACTAAACTATAGCATGACTACTATCTATGTGATATTTTGTTGGATGCTGCTGGAAGAAACAGAAAGTAAAAGGAGGGGCCAGTGCTGTGGCGCAGCAGGTTAAAGCCCTGGCCTGAAGCGCCGGCATCCCATATGGGAGCCGATTCTAGTCCCGGCTGCTCCTCTTCTGATCTATCTCTCTGCTATGACCTGGGATAGCAGTAAAACACGGCCCAAGTCCTTGGGCCCCTGCACCCACATGGGAGAACCAGAAGAAGCTCCTGGCTCCTGGCTTCAGATTAGCGCAGCTCCATCAGTTGCGGCCATCTGTAGAGTGAACCAGCAGATGGAAGACCTCTGTTTCTGTCTCTACCTCTCTCTATGTCTTTCAAATGAATAAAATAAATCTTAAAAAAAAAAAAAGTAAAAGGAAACATTTTAAGGAGTGCCAAACATGCATCAAGACCTTTAAGAAATGTATGCTCTTTATCTGATTTTAATGTTGTATGTCTTGAATCTTAGAATGAGCTCCTCAGAGAAACTGACCATACCTAACCAAAGATGTGAAATATATAGGCCCCCAAAATTCAGACGTAAAATCACCCAAGAAGACAATAGATGTCACAAGTCAGTGTAAGTAGAGCATTGAGGTTCTCTTTGTGTCTTCTACCACTAAATTTCCAAATGCAAAAAGTTATTTGTAGCAGCTGAAAAATATTGAAAACACATGATATCAGCTACCCCAAAATGTGAAACCTATGTCATGCTTATCATTGTTTACAGGAGTATTTTTTTAAAAATCACTCAGTTATTTGCAAAAGAAAATTAAAACCTATCACCCTCCCATCCATACAGTCTGGAACCTCTCCTGTGTTTTTTGTCAGGACTGGTCCCAGTGTCTTCATCACTGGGTATGCGACTGTGAGACAGACAAAGAATGGGAGGAAAAGGAGTTGTGAGAAGAGAAGAAGCTATCTCTTGATGGAAAACTCAGATGAATTAGTGCTGTGGACCTCGAGATATTGTCGGGGAACAACTCAAGTGTCCACTGACAGATCAATGGGTAAAAATAATGTGGTATAAATTAGGGGTTTACAAAAGTTCATGGAAAATAGAATTAAAAAAGTAAGTTTACCCTGCTGCAAAAATATTTTGAAAAACATGCATTGAAGATTTTCAAAAAGCTTGTAGTTGGGGTAGGCATTTGGCCCTGCAATTAAGATGCAGGTTAAGACACTCATGTCCCAAAACAGAATAGCTGGGTCTGAGTTATCGCTCAGGCTCCTGACTTTGGCTGATGCAGACCCTGGTAGACAGCAGTGATGGCCAAGGTGGTTGGGTCCTTTGGTGTCATATGGGAGACCTGGATTGGGTTCCAGGCTTCTGACTTCAACCCACAGCCCAGGGCTGTTCTGAGGAAGAGACCAATGGATGTGATAACTCTCTCTCTCTCTCTCTCTCTCTCTTTCTGCCTCTCAAATAAATAAAGCTTTTAAAAAGCTCATAGAAATACATATTACGAAAGAGGTATGCATGGATTTCAAAAACTTTTTACACCAAAGTAAACATGTCTTTTAATTGCATTTTACATGAACCTTTTGAAGCACACATGTACCACTTCTGAAAAAATATACCATGGGCTATTCCTCAGCCTTCAGAAGAAATACTGATACATGAAATAACGCGGATGAACCCTGAGAACCTGCTACAAGAAGCCAGACACAGAACAAACAATGATTCCACTTATGTGAGCTACTGGGGATAGGCAAAGTCAGAGACACCAAAGAGAATAGTGGGCCCTGGAGTCTTCAGGGAGGGAATGGGAGTTATTGTTGAATGGGTACATGTGGGGAGCAACTCGGACTAGACTAAGTTACTGGAATTAAGACTTATTCTATGCATCTGCTCTCCCACAATATGGCGCTGGGAGAGAAGAAAACAGCTTCTACACAGCTGCCTCCAGTTCAGCCAATAAACTGTAGGACTTGCTCCTGATTGGAGGAGAGCAGCGTGCTCGGCGTGTGGGCAGCCGAGTTGGGATTGGTGGAAGAGGACTATAAAGGAGGAGAGAGACGGCATGCACCAGGAACATCTAAGGGAACACCTGTGCAGCCCCCGAGAGAGCCGGCCGGCGGTGTGCTGCTCCCCTGCAGAAGTGGGGAAAGTGGCCAGGGGGAACCGCCCTTCCACGGAGGTGGAGGGGACAGTAGCCAACCCGGGAAGAACCAGCAGCAAACCCAGGGAGGGCCGAGCAGACAGAAGAACAGCGCAGGGTTCTGTGTCGTTCCTCCACGAAGAGGGGGAGCGACAGGTACAGAGTTTCTACATGAAATGATGAAAAGTTCTGGAAACCAATAGCAGCAATGGTTGTACAATGTTGTGAATGTACTTAATGCCTAATGCCACTCAAAAGTACTCTTAAAAACATAGATAAATTTTAGGCAATTATATACATATAGATTCATAATCTCAGGGGAACAGCAATGATGGCCAGGCGGTGATAGCTCTAGAATGTGTGTGGAAGAACTGATCGAGGCTGGGCAGAGCAGGTGTGCCCAAGGCAGTCTTCCTCCCAGAATCAAGTAAGTAAGTGTACAAAGCCAAAGTGTGGGGGATAACTGAGAAATCAGAATTGCCAAACCCACCTCCAGGCAAACATCCAATAAAAAACCCAAGCAGGAGGAAGCACTTGGCCTGGCAGTTAAGCTGCTACTTGGGATGCTCACACTGGAGAGCGCAGGTTTGAGTCCTGGCTCCACTTCTAATTCCAGGTTCCTGCTAATGCAGACCCAGGGAGACACCAATGATGGTTCAAGTATTGAGGTCCCTTCCCTGCCGCTCACATGGGAAACCCTGATAGAGTTCTCAACTCCCAGCTTCAGCCTGGTCCAGTACTGATGACTGTAGGCTTTTGGGGAGTGGGCCCCAAAAGCCCACTCTTGCTTGCTTGCTCTCTCTCTTTTTTTTTCTTTCTCTCTCTCTCCTTGTTTCTCCGCCTCTCAAATAAATAACAATTTTAACATAGCAAATACTCTAGGCAAAGTTTCTTTAAGTATGAGGGTACCACTTTTTCATTCCCAGTGTTAGAGATCCATATATTCTTAGATTTACAATAAACATGCTATTCCTACTATAAATGTGAGTGGTCTATTTTTTGGGGGAAAATGTGTATTATGGAAAAACTATGCATGAATTTCAATTTTTTTGCACCAAAATAAACTTATCTTTTAATTCCATCTTCCGGGAACTTCTTCAACTTCACTTATTCATTTTCATTTGACAGGCAGAAAGACAGGGGCTGGCACTTGGCATAGCAGATAAAGCCACTGCCTGTGGTGCCAGCATCCCATATAGATTCCGGTTCAAGACCAGCTGCTCCACTTCCAATCCAGCTCTCTGCTATAGCCTGGGAAAGCAGTAGAAAATGGCATAAGTCCTTGGGCCCCTGCACCCACATGGGAGACCTGGAAGAAGCTCCTGGCTCCTGGCTTCAGTTCGGCACAGCTCCGGCTGTTGTAGCCATCTGGGGAGTGAACCATCGGATGGAAGAACTCTCTCTCTCTCTCTCTCTCTCTCTGCCTCTCCTCTCTCTGTGTAAATCTTTCAAGCAAAGTAAATAAATCTTAAAAAAAAAAAAAGGCAGAAAGACAGAGGGAGAGACAGACAAACAGAGAGAGAGAGAGAGAGAGAGAGATCTGCCATCTACTGGTTTACTCCCTAAATGCCCACAACAGCCAAAGCTGAGCCAGGCCAAAGTCAGGAGGCAGGAACTCAATCCAGGTCTCCCATGTGGGTAGCAATGTTCTATGTACTTGAGTCATCATCTTCTATCTCTCAAGGTGTGTATTAGCAAAAAGTGGGATCAGAAATACATTAGCCAGGACTTGAACCATGCACTCCAATATGGGACACAGACATCCCAGTGACATAACCACTGTGCCTGTCCTTCCAAGAAACTTTTGAAATCCCCTTATACCCATATTGAGCTAGAAAATTATGGAATATGGCGCAAGAGACTGAAGGGAACTGAGAGGTGGAGTAGGAGAACACCAAGGGTTTCCTCTGATACCAAGTCAAAGGCAAAGTCACAAAATTCAATATCAAATGCTATGGAGAAAGAAGGACTCAGCCAAGGCTCTTCCCACTAGGTTAGGTGCAATAAGAAATGCCTCCAACATCTTGGGCTGGAAGGTCACAAAATCTAACTTTTGCTCAAGATTTGTGTTTCTACTACTGGCCAACTAGGGACTTCCCCCAACAATGACGCTCTTTCTCCTGCACCCAGACTCATGGAGCAACGGCCACCCACAGCACTGCCCTTCACCATGGGAGAGAGGACGGGAGACTGGCTGCCAAAGGTTCAGTTCACAAAAGACTCTGCCCTTTACGTGCACACAGCCATTTCTATTCCTATCACATGGGCCAGAGCCAGTGGTGTTTCCATGTCCAAATGAAGGGATTGGACAAGTGAAATTCTATCATAGACTTAAAAGAACCAGAAATATGTACTGAACAGAACTAATAACCACCATACTACCTTCAAGACTAGTCTCAGCCACTATTTATCCCTCAATGTTCACACGGTGCTCCACTGACTACAGACATTCTTTATGCATGTTATTGCACAGGAGCCTCACAAATCGAGGTCTGTTCAAGCTGAGGAAGCAGGCTCAAAGAAATTAAGTTACTTGCCCAAGGTCAGGTACTAGCAAGTGGCAGGGCTGGGATTTGAACTTTCGTTTCCTGACACTTAGTCCAGGCTTGGGCTGTTTCCTTCATGCGTTCAGCCATGCAGATGGGGACAGATGCCAGACTGCAGTGAAAATAAAAAAAAAATGGTAGAGTTCACTAAGGAATTTAGACTTGATCTTGCAGCCATGGGAAGTTTCCTAGCAGGAGAGTGACACCTGAAAAGGAGTGTTGTAGTAGGGTGCTCCAGCCCAGCGCTCACACACTCCTGGAAGAATTATTAGTTTTTGTCCAGTCTCTCAGGACAGCAGTTTGGCAACTCAGATCAGCAATCTTTTTAAAAGCTCATACACTTCTAGAACTCATCAACAAGAATATAATCAGATAAGAGTTAGATTTGCATCTCAGGCCACTAATACTGCAGAGAAGTATTTTAATAGTAAAAAATGTTTTTCAGAGAAATTTAAATGTCCAAAAATAGGCAAATAGAAAATGTATTATTTATGCACAAGACAGAAAATGAGGGAACTTTCTAAACAATGCTTCTGAAGAATTTCTAGGGGCCCCGTGCTGTGGCATAGTGGGTAAAGCCAAAGCCTGCAGTGCCAGCATTCCATACAGGCACAAGTTTGAGTCCTGGCTGCTCCACTTCCTATCTAGATCCTTGCTAATACACCTGGGAAAGCAGCAGAAGATGGTCTAAGTCCTTGGGCCCCTGTACCCAGACCTGGAAGAAGCTCCAGGCTCCTGGCTTCAGATCAGTCCAGCTCCAGCAGTTGTAGCCATTTGGGGAGTAAACCAGGTGATGGAAAACTCTCTCTCTCTCCCTCTTTCTCTCTCTCTCTCTCTCTCTCTGCCTCTCTGTAACTCTGCCTTTCAAATAAATCTTAGAAAAAAAAAAAAAAGAATTTCCAGTGGCTTGGGGAAAAAAATCCTCATTTGGTACAGTTAAGAAAGCAGGATATAGAGCCGGCGCCACGGCTCACTAGGCTAATCCTCCACCTTGCGGCACCAGCACACCGGGTTCTAGTCCCGGTCGGGGCGCCGGATTCTGTCCCAGCTGCCCCTCTTCCAGGCCAGCTCTCTGCTGTGGCCAGGGAGTGCAGTGGAGGATGGCCCAGGTCCTTGGGCCCTGCACCCCATGGGAGACCAGGATAAGTACCTGGCTCCTGCCATCGGATCAGCGCGGTGCGCTGGCCGCGGCAGCCATTGGAGGGTGAACCAATGGCAAAGGAAGACCTTTCTCTCTCTCTCTCTCTCTCTCTCTTTCACTGTCCACTCTGCCTGTCAAAAAATTTTTTTTAAAAATTTAAAAAAAAGAAAGCAGGATATAGAATTATATAGTGCCGGGTAATTATGAAAATATACACACAGCTATACATTCTCTAGGTGGTTGCATTTTGAATGATTTTGTTTCATTTAGACTTGCCCAGGTTTTTAAATTTTCCAGAACATACATGTGTAGCTTTTATAAAGAACAAATAATAAAAGTTATAAAAGAAAGAGAAATTGACAATCACACAGGGTGAAATGGAAGGAAGAAAGTAGAGACAAAAAGAAATCCACAATCTAGCCTTTTATGGGGCAGGGAGGAGGGCTTGGGGGCAGACAGGGCAGGGAGAGGCTCATTATTGTTTTGCTTCAAACTAAGAAATGGTATACCACCTGTGAGGCACAGGGGCCTTGCTTTTTTTTTTTTTTTTTTTTTTTTTTTTTTAATGCAAAGACTGAATGGAGCCCTGTTGGAAGTTGCAGGTAGGGATCACATCTGAAGACACACACAGCACAGGGCCTGTCTGGAGCACTGTCAGGTGGGAAAAGTTTGGTTATTCACTACAGCAGAAACTGACTGCAGAGAAGATCCCTGGTCATACAACACAGTTCCATCTAGCAGCCCCTCTTTTTATAGGAAAAAATTAAACTGACACATTGCAATGTGTCACAGGTTTATGGTTTTGAAAAAGACTGGTCCAAAATACAGAGAGATGGCTCCTGGATTCTGCTCTGGACAGCTGGCATTCTGGGAACACCAGCCCCAGTCTCCTCATCGGTTAAAAAGCACAGGGTTAAAATAGGTGACCTCTAAAAACGTTCTCCAGCCTTCAGTGCTAGGACTATTTCAGTCTGTATTAATTTCATGGTAATGAAACCAACCTGCAAGTGTATTTGTGTAAAAGATTTTCAGCTAGACCACCCACCAGATCAAACTGCATTGGAATGCCTTTATATGTGCCAGTTTTCTAGGTGCCCTATTAAATTAGAACCAAGTCCTTTCTCAAGCATTTAACATTTTTAAAAATGATTTGTAAACAGAAAGGAAAAGTTAGCTCTGAGATTTGGGAAAAGGTTGACAGTAGAATCAATTTTTTTTTTTTTTTAACCAAAGACTAAAAGGACCCCAGCTGGAGGTGGCAGGTGAGGAACACCTCTGAACACACAGGGGCTGCCCATGTTGCCACATTTAGTGAGAGTGGGGTTAACTGTCTTTTTCTTTTGGCTACAACTGCCATCAGGTAAGAAAGTTGGGGAAACTTTGAAATATAAAATGCAACAGGATAAAGACTGAAAACAGATCCAACTCATCTGAATTTCTGAGTAAACAACAAAAGCCATCATTAATGAATACGGAAAATATCTTAAAGCAGGAGTCAGCAAGTTTTTCTTTAAAGGCCAGATTGTAATTCAGGCTTACAGGCCATGCAAAGGTCTCTGTAAGAGCTACTCAATCTGCCTTTGTAGAATAAAAGTAACCCTAGATAGTGAATGAACAAGCAGGCATGCCTATGTGCCAATAAAACTTTATTTACAAATACACATGGCCAATCTCTTGCATATTCCTATTGAAAACCAGATTTTCCAATCCTATTGCGTCCAGCGAATGTTAGGAGATAAGGGTGCAAACACAGGTGCAGGAACGAGTGAAGATCTGAACCCAAGGAGGAAATTAAATTAAAAGTTACAGAGAGGAGGCCAATGCAGAAAGGAGAAAAGAGGGAAATGCAGAAGAATGGAGTGATAAAAGAGAGGCAGCATAGAGGAGGCAGGAACCTCTACATTACAGCCACTGGGACACTCCCCCGCCCCCCATACATAATGCCTGGGGTCATTTAAAAACAAAAACCACTTATAACTAAATTTGGTGGCTTTAAAAAATGTCTGACTCACATCTTTAAGTTTTTATCTATTAGAAAACAGGGGGTAGACATTTGATGCAGTTATTGGTATACCCATATCCCATCTCGGAGTGCCTGTGTTCAAGTTCTGCTTTGCTCCTGATTCCAACTTCCTGCTAATGTGCATCTGGGGAGGCAGCAGGTGATGGTTCAAGTACTTGGGTACCTGTAAGAGACCTGGATTGAGTTTCTAGCTTCTGACTTCTGCTTGGTCCAGCCCTGACAGTTGCAGGCATTTGTGAAGTGAATCAGCAGATGGCAGATCTCTGGGTCTTTCTGTTTCTCTGCCTTTCAAAATAAAATAAATTTTAAAAATACTAACATGGCATGCCGGCACTGTGGCATAGTGGGTAAGGCTGCCATCTATGGCACTGGCATCCAATATTGGTGCCAGTTCAAGTCCCGGCCACTCCAATTCTGATCCAGCTCCCTGCTAATGCGCCTGGGAAAGCAGTGGAGGATGGCCCAAGTGCCTGGGCCCCTGCACCCATGTGGGAGACCCAGAGGAAGTTTTTGGCTGCAGATCAGCCCAGCTCCAGCTGTTGTGCCCATTTAGCACAACACTGTTGTTGAACCAGTGGATGGAGGATCTCTCTCTCTCTCTCTCTCTCTGTGTAACTCTGCCTTTCTAATAAATAAATTTTTCTTAAAGTGTATCATGTAAGAAAAACAGACTGAAGGAGAAAGACTGAGAATATAGGGATGTAAAGAAAGGGAGGTGAAAGCAGAACATGAAAAGGGGACCCGGACAGGGCAGTGATAGCCAAGAGGGAAGAAAAAGGAAAAGGTCCATTTTTCCCTATCTTCCCAGTTTTGGTTTTCTGAAATTCCAAATGCCATGTCTGATCTGCAGCCGTTGGTCTTGCTGGAGATTTCCTAGTTGAAATAGTCGGTGGGCACATGCTCACCAATGACATAGCAGGTGTACCTGTCCCCCAGGCCCTCTCTCATCCCAAGTCCAAGTGGTCTCAGCCTACTAACCACTTGCCTGTCCAGCAATTGCTCAGTGTTACATTCCTCCTTGCACTGCGAGCTCAATGTAGACGCCGGTCTTTAACAGCAAGAATGGAAAATTAGCCAGTTTCCTCATCCATTGGTCATACCGTAGCACTTCCTTTCAGTAAAGAATTCTATGGGAAGGATCTCCAGATCCAGGGGTCATGTAACACTTTGGTTCTAAGTGTACTTGAGATGGGGGTGTGAGGAAGAGAATAAAAGCACCAGGCAGAATTTCATTTGAGCCATCTTGATTTAATGGGGATTGATCTCTCTCCCTGCCCCCTTCCATTTCTTTCTCTCACCCTCTTTCTTCTCCAGAGACAATTCAACAGTCTCTTTTCAATCCATACCTGGCTTTAACTAACACTCACATTCAGGAAGTTCTTCTTTATATTTAACCCAAATCCTTTCTGCTACAGTTAAACCCATTTCCTCAGTGGAGATTTGGAACAGCTGGTTCCCATTCTCTTTATGGCAACTCTGCTTACAGATTCATCTGCTTATAAAGGACGTCTATACCAACCTCTCCCAAGGCATCCAGATCCCTTTATTTAAGCATTTCCCAAGAATATTTTCATATACATTTATTGATAAGCAATTGGCTAGTGTTTGGAGTTCTGACTCATTGAGGAAATTTCTACAGCTCAAGAAAGACAACAGCCTCTATCCACAAACTTGACAGGGAAAAGGGGCAATATTTAAGAACAATCATTTTTTACTTGAGTCATTAAATACCAGCTTTTTTGGGAAGATACTGCTAATTCAAAGTTTGGGACAGAACAAAGACTAAAACTAGAGCAGAGTGCTTGTGTCTGAGTAGGGAAGCACGTAGATGACCAATCTTTGGCCAACTGCCTACCTACATCTCCACGCAAGAACATAACCTCTTTACATGCATATGGCAAGGCATTTTAGAAATTTGACAAATAATGCCCAATGTTGGTCTCTCAATGAAATTTGTAACTGTCTTCTCCCCATCACACATCTCAAACAGTTTCTTCTCTAAAGTATTAAAAAAAGAAAAAAAAAAAACCTGACAACTCTGGAGCAATACAAAAGATCTTCAGCTGACTTTTAGGAGCAAACAACATATGCTCTTGAACATCTGTGCTTTTCCCAAGCTATTTTTTTCCCATTATTGTCAAGAGAAAAGAAGTTGAGTAGAATCCTTCTCCACAGAGGCACAAGTCTATAATACTCCCTGTTGATTACATATAAAAGACACAAAATATTAGTTTATTAAAAGCAGCTTCAACCATTGCTGTACAAAGCAGTTTTCCGATGCAACAGATTTATGAAGTAACAGCTGAAAGGTATGCAGATCACAAGATACATGACAAATGTACTTTATTACATGGATCAGAAATACCATATGTACTAGCAGTTACTGTACAATGATACACAACACCCAACTAAGACCATTTAAAGGTTTTGCCAATATTGAAAACTATAAAGACACAATGTGAGAGTGAGAAAGTGTTTCATAAGATAGCATAATGCCAATACAATTCATCACTTTAGGAAATAAAATACATTCTGCATATTATAGACTTAATGTATTATAAAGCAATGCCTTCCTTTAAATTAAAATTTGAAGGACTTTACCCCATTCATTGTTTAAAGCAGATGTTTATAACATTTTTCTGTACTTTTAAAGTGGAACTTAGTGGAATAAATAACAGACAACGATATTAAGAAAATAAAAGAGATTTCAGATTCTGGTATTTCCACCAAAAAGATACTTGAGTCTACAATCATGCAGTGTACAATTCATTCCCATCATGACAGCTTCCTAGAGGCATTTTTTGGCTGGAAAGGACTTTAACAGAGTTCATCCCAACAAGTACAATGTTTAAATTCATTCTGCTACATCCCAAGAGGCTGCTCAGCCTTGGCTTAATGGGTAGTACACCCAAGACTGCTAACACCTCCCAGTATCTTCCAATGAATGTCTTGGTTAGAAGGTTCCTTCTTAAATTGAATCAAAGTCTGGCTCCCTGTAGCATGCCCTCATAGGTATTCAGTCTACATTTTAGGATAGCCTTACTCACTGCATAACAGTTGCATGATTTGGGGCAAGTTTATATATGTCTTTAAACTGTTGATCTGGAAATAGGGATAATAAGAGCATTGATCTCCTGGCCTTGTTTTAAGGATTAAATATTAGCAGAGTAAACATTCTCTAAATGTTGGCTGTTGTTATTTTTACTACCATCCTACCAATGAGTTTTATTGCTCCCCTGTTCTAAAACACATGCAGAAGACTCTTGACATTCAACTATGTAAACTTTAGAATTTTTTTGGTAAGCAGGCTCAGACCTGGCCCTGGAACTCCTGGCTGCCTGAAGGACCTCTGGGAACAACAGCCCCCTCCTCATCCTCAAATGCTTCCTTGCATTTGTGTTTTAAATATGCTGGCAAATACAGGGGAAAATAGTTAAATTTTGGATCACTCTGCCAGGTGGTGTCAGAAGTGAGTCACTTAATAAGATTAGCTAAGAACCAAATACCTGCATTTCCTTTGTATTTATTTATTTGGCAGTTCTTTGAGGTCTCTTTAGATCCTGCCCACTCCCCCCACTCCCAATTTTATTTTGTGGCCAGCACTTTAGTTTAAATTACATATCACTGTCCATCATAACCACCAGTGCCATTCAGATATTTAAATCAAGTCATTTGCAGCCAGTTATTTTTCCTTCTGTAACTCCTAAAAACTTATATTCTAGGCCGGCGCCCCGGCTCACTAGACTAATCCTCCACCTTGCGGTACCGGCACACCGGGTTCTAGTCCCAGTCGGGGCGCCGGATTCTGTCCCGGTTGCCCCTCTTCCAGGCCAGCTCTCTGCTGTGGCCAGGGAGTGCAGTGGAGGATGGCCCAAGTCCTTGGGCCCTGCACCCCATGAGAGACCAGAAGCACCTGGCTCTTGCCATCGGATCAGCGCGGTGCGCCGGCCGCAGCGGCCATTGGAGGGTGAACCAGCGGTAAAAGGAAGACCTTTCTCTCTCTCTCACTGTCCACTCTGCCTGTCAAAAAAAAAAAAAAAAAAAAACTTATATCCTAGATATAACTTTTGGAAACAACCAAAAAATTGATTTGAGGCTTTATAAATGATTGCTCTTCTAAAACTTGTTTTTTAGCTGATCATCATCAATCCGTCACAAGTTGAACCAAAAAAATAGGCATTCTACCCTAAAATTACCTTTCTCTCTTAGCAAGTCTATACATCCTTGAGGAGGAGGATGGCATGACAAGAACAGGCTCTGGATCACACTGCCTGAAGTGAATCCCAGCCTTCCTAGATTTAGTTACGACGTCTGTGCGCGTCAATTTCCCCAAATGCAAATAGAAATACTAGTACCAAACTCATAGGATTCTTGGGTGGACTAAATGAATTAATAGTTTAAGTAATTTTGATCATCCTTATTCTAATAATAAATTTGACATTTTTAAAAAGCAAAACTAAAACATTACATTTAATTCCTAATATGATGTAGTTCAATCGAATTTCAAAATGATTTGGTGCTTAGCTTGAGCTCCATCTGGTGGTTTTTTTAGCAATCCTCTGGAAAATATTAGTCAAAATGACAAATTTCAAAAAGATAAGCTAATTATTTAGAAAACTAAAGGACTATGTTATACTTAATTTATAATTTTGAAGAATAAAATGACAGAGAAGTGATCATAATACCCCTGTACCAGCTTTAGAAATGCCAATTTAAATTTCCTGCCAAAATTCAGAGGTGGGAAGAATCTTGCAGGAGGTATAACTTGAGAATTCAAGTGTGTTAGAGGCTACTCACAATAGAGTGCAAAGGAATTTCCCTTTAATTGCCATCTTTCCAAAGGCCATCTGACACTTGAGAAGTTTTTTGGTAGCAGTGCTTGATTTTTTGTTATCAAGTTAAATCATAAACAAATTTCATGACAAACAAGCAAATGAACATTCTATCAGAGAGGCCCTGGATGAGCTACTACCATTGGAGTGGAATTAGAGATTGAGTAATAAAAATGCGAACAAATTCCTGCAAATAGTCTCTTAAAGGAAATCTGGTTAAAAAACATGACAATGCTGGGAAAAGTTATATAAACATTTGGTGCATCACTGATACAGATTTGGTTATCACTGATACAGACAATTCCTGGGATGAAATAAGTCAACAAGTATACTTACAATGATTTTGTCAGTGGTGTAACATTTGCAGCTTTTCATTTCGTGAATAAACATTTACATATCCACTTTCTCCTCACAAACTGTTGTTATTCACAATTCTACCAAAATGCAACAAAGGCCATGAACCAATGATATCCACCTTTCATCTCATCTTTCTTAGCTTAAAACTGACTTTAAATATTTTAAACTTACCCACAAGTTTTTAATGAATTTTTGAGTAAACTAAGATAAACCTTACTATATTAAAATAGTTATATATAAGATATTTTGGTCAACTTTGCACTGGCGGTTCTATAAGATAGTGTCATCTGGTGACATCACAGCCATCTGTGTAAGTACACTGATGTTCTTATGACAAAATTGCCTAACGTATTTCTCAGAATGGATCCCTGTCCTAAAACAATGCATGACTCTAATTCCAACATATTACTGGCAATGTTACGGATCCTGACCTCCTGAAAGATGTGGGTCATGTCCTATTCATCTCCATGTTGTGACCCTCCAGCCTACTGGTACGCTTGGCAGTTTGTGATCTCACATCCAAGTGACCTTATTGTAATACATTGCACCGTTGTTTTCCTGTGAAGTTAGCATCTTTTTCTGGGCAGATGCAGTTTCTGCCCCTAGAAAGTTGATAACCTTGTCTTGTTCTCTCATCCCTAGCACTTGGAAGTCTCCAGCACATAGGAGACACTCAATAAATATTTGTTCCAATGAAAATGAGATTATAGTGAAATTTGAGGGAACACAATTCTGCTTAACTAAAAGTAAATTTAGTCAGAGTGCAATTAGCAAAATAGCAAGACAGATTTAACTAAAAATCATTTCATTATACTGGGCTTTCTTGTATCTTTACTTTTTGGAAAACTAGTTCAGTCAAGGCTGAACAGGTTTCTCTACTGCTAAATCTGTATGGGACTATACTAACCTAAAATCTTGTGAATCTTCAAGTATGTAGTATTTCTCACATTGATAATTTTTTTTAACCATGCATCTGGAGAAACTTGATTCAGAAAAAAATACTCTGGGAAATACTGTATATTAGGCCATATAATATCAAAATATTAAATGAATCAGATACTCTAATCTAAAAAGCATGCTGACTTGTACATGCTAATTCTACCTAAAATTAAGATTTCTGAAAATAACTGAAAAATTTGGTCTTCTCTACTAGTAAAGTATCTTAACCATATAAGGAAAAGATCAAACTCCAAGATCTATACCCAAAGTATTTTTATTCTGAATTATACAAAACCAAAACTCCAAAGAAGTAATATTCATAAAATAGTTTTTTTTTTTTAAAGATTTATTTATTTGAAAGACAGAGTTAGAGAGAGAGGCAAGGGCAGACAGAGTCTTCCATCCGTTGATTCACTCCACAAATGGCTGCAATGGCCAGAGGTAGGCTGATCTGAATGCAGGACCCAGGAGCTTCCTCCAGGCCTCCCACGTGGGTACAGGGGCCCAAGGACTTGGGCCATCCTCCACTGCTTTCCCAGGGCATAGCAGAGCTGGACAGGAAGTGGAGTAGCCAGGACTAGAAGCAGCATCCATATGGGATGTTGGCCCTGAAGGCACCAGCCCCCACTGTTTTATTTTTAAATATGCTTATATAACAGCTTTCTTTAAATCTGAGTTTATACAAATTTGTCAGTAATAATTCATTTTACCTTTACTGATTATAATTACCAAGTTTTAAGAACAACCATAACCATATTATTACTTGACAGCATTTTGATGTCTGATAATACCTAGATATTAAGGCAGCATCCAATTAAAATACAAATACAGCTTTCATTCACCACAGAAAATATTTTATTTTAGTTCTCCTAAAAAACCTGAGGAGTAACACTGGGTCTGAATTGAAGGGGGAAAAGGCCAACTTAAAACACAAAAAGAAATAGTCTTCATTTGGTGAGAGTTGAAAGCAAAGCACACATTCTTGCCAAACAACTGTCCTGTGGGGCCTTTTTCAAGTTTAGAATGAGAGTCTCTCTACCACGCCAGGCCCTTCGCTGCCTTCACTGCTTTTGCTTTGCTCTTTCCCTTTCCTTTCTCTCTCTTTGCCTTCAGCCTTTTTCTTTGTCTCTGGTTCATCCATATGGGGTACTGTCCATGTTGATCTAGAAGAGTCTTTCTGTTTCTCTTAATTTCAGTCTCCATTTTCATGTCATCTGAATTAAAAAAAAATAACTATTAATACTCATGCATAAAAAAATCCCTATGAAAGCATATTAATAAACTGAGAACATCATCAGAAGTGATAGTGGGGCTGGCGCTGTGGCATAGCAGGTAAAGCTGCTGGCATCCCATAGGGGCTCATGTCAAGGCTGCTCCACTTCCAATCCAGCTCTGCTACAGCCTGGGAAAGCAGTAGAAGATGGCCCAAGTCCTTGGTGCCCATATAGGCCCTAATCAATGATCATTTCTAACGGACTCAATGGAGCACTCAGCAGCATAGTTGAGATGAAAGAGGCAGACAGACAACAAAGGAGGAAGACTTGGTCACAACCAGAGGCTGCTCCATGTTTCCTATCCAGATTATACTAGAGATCCAGTTCTGCTGCTAAGAGGCTTGGCAGAAAGCTCAGTGCAGCTATGCTGTGGTGCACTGTCATCACCCTGAACTGCTGTAAAGGACAGGTCCAGAATGTCCTCCCTGGGACTGTTCCATGACACAAGGTCTTTTATTATATTAGATATTTATCACTGTTCCCACAGTGCCTAGAATTGTGCCTGGAGTATAACAGTCACTCAATAACTAACAGGTAGATGATGATTTTAGATGATGTACTAGGTTCTGGGCATGCAGCAGTCCATATAAGCTCCTTGCCTTCATGGAGTTTACACTGTTCTGCTGAGGGGAGAATAAAAAGCAAAAAGAGAATTTCATCTAGTGGTAAGTGATTTTTTTAAGAAGGCTAGCAGGACCAGATCAAGTAAGACCTAGATTCTATTATGTACATGGAAAGACAATGAGAGGCTGTAAGCATGAAAGACAAATAAATCTGACTTATATTCTAGACAGATCACATTGATAATATGTAGAAAATGAATCAGAAGGAAGCAGGGGCTGGTATGGGCAAGAGTTGATGGTGATTTGCATTAAGGTGAAAGCATTAAAGCAGGAAGAAAATAGGTAAATTTCCTAATGCATTTTTGGTAGTTTGGATGTGGGGAATAAAGGAAAGATGGGTCAAGAATGACCAGGTCTGTGGCTAAGAAATCAGGCAGCTGGGGGTTAGTGTTATGGCCTAGTGGGTTAAGTTGCTACTTGTGACACTGACATCCTATGAGGGCCGGTTCAAGTCCTGGCTGCTTCACTCTGATTCATTTCCTCGCTAATAATGCACCTGGGAAAGTGGAAGACAGCCCAAGTACTTGGGTCCCTGCACCCACATGGGAGACCAGGATGAAGCTCCTGGCTTTGGCCTGGCTCTACCCTGGCTGCTGTGGTCATTTCGGAAGTGAACCAGTAGATGGAAGATTCTCTCTGTAACTCTACTTTTCAAATAAAATAAATCTTAAAAAAAAAAAAAAGGAAAAGAAAGAAATCAGGGCCAGCACTGTGGCTTAGTGGGTAAAGCTGCAGCCAGCACTGCCAGCATCCCATATGGGTGCCAGTTCAGGTCCTGGCTGCTCCACTTCCCATCCAGCTCTCTGCTATGGCCTGGGAAAGCAGTAGAAGATGGCCCAAGTCCTTGGGCCTCTGTACCCATGCAGGAGACCTAGAAGAAGCTCCTGGCTCCTGGCTTTGCATTGGCGCAGCTCTGGCTGTTGCGGCCACCTGGGAAGTAAACAAGTGGATGGAAGAACTCCTTCTCTCTCTCTCTCTCTCTCTCTCTCTCTCTCTGCCTCTGTAATTCTACCTTTCAAATAAGTAAATAAAAATCTTAAAAAAAAAAAAAAAGAAATCAAGCAGTTCAAAGAGTAAAAATAACAAGAAACATGAACTTGAAGGCAGAAAAGAATCCTAAGGAAAACAGTTTACCAAATGTGGAAGACTCCTCTATCCACAGTCTGATCCTCATTTAGCTCCCGGAACACTGCAAGAATGAGAGTATCCAGATATACCCTAAGCAGATTTGGTGTCCAGAATACATAAAGAATTCTTACACACTATTAATAAAAGTACAATCAACATATTTTTAAAAAGAGGAGGTGGTGGCAAAGTTCTTAAATATAATATTCTCAAATAAGGTATGCAAATGGTCAATAAGCATATGATAATATGTTCAATAGCATTATTCATTAGGAAAATGCAAATCAAAATCATAAAGAGATACTGCTTCATATCCACTGGGATGGCTCTAACAAGAAAAATGAAAAATAAGTGAGGATGTGTATCTCATACATTGCTGTCAGGAATGTAAAATAGTGTAGCTAGTAAAAGAGAGTAAGCAATAACTCACCATATGATCTAGCAAGTCCACTCATGTATATATCCAAAAGAATAGAAAAAACAAAAACTTGTACACAAATGTTCACAGCAGCACTATTCATAACAGCCAGAAGACAGAAGCAATCCAAATGCTTATCAACAGATGAAACGGAAAAATATATGAGACATATACATCAACTATTACTCAGCCTCAAAACGGAAGGTGTACAGGTTGAATATCCCTAATCTGGGAATCTGAAATCCAGACATTTGTGCTTGCCTGACACAAAGCTCAAGTGGTTTTGGATTTCAGACCATTTCAGATTTCAGATTTTTGAATTAAGAATGCTTAACCAGGGCCGGCGCCGTGGCTCAATAGGCTAATCCTCCACCTTGCGGCGCCGGCACACCGGGTTCTAGTCCCGGTCGGGGCGCCGGATTCTGTCCCGGTTGCCCCTCTTCCAGGCCAGCTCTCTGCTATGGCCAGGGAGTGCAGTGGAGGATGGCCCAGGTGCTTGGGCCCTGCACCCCATGGGAGACCAGGAAAAGCACCTGGCTCCTGGCTCCTGTCATCGGATCAGCGCGGTGCGCCGGCTGCAGCGGCGGCCATTGGAGGGTGAACCAACGGCAAAGGAAGACCTTTCTCTCTCTGTCTCTCTCTCTCACTGTCCACTCTGCCTGTCAAAAAAAAAAAAAAAAAAAAGAATGCTTAACCAATAAAGTTTATGTAAATAAACTAAAATCTGGAACACTTCTGATTCCAAGCATTTAGAGATACTTAACCTGTATTGATAAATGTTACAATGAGGATAAATTTCAAAAGCATTATGCTAAGTGAAAGGAGCCAGGCACAACACATCATATATTGTATTTCATTTATATGAAAAATCCATTGAGACAGAAAGTACTTTAGCAGTTGATAGAGACTGGGGCTTAGGAAAACAGAGATTGCTTAATGAGTTCAGGGTTTCCTTTGAGGGTGATGAAAATGTTTTGCAACTAGAACTGATATTTGCACACTATAAAATTACTAGATGCCAATGAACTGTATGGTTAGTTTTATGTTTCATGAATTTTGCCTTAGCAGCAAAAAAAAAAAAAAAAAAAAAAAAAAAAAAGAGAGAGAGAGAGAGAACAAATGGGTAGGGATGGCATGCATGTGAGGAAATGGAAGTAACAACCGAAGGCAAGTATTTCAACAATTTAAGGACCTGAAATAGGTACTTGACTAGTAATTAAGACCTCTACAATCCACACCAGAGTGCTGGGATTCAGTTCCAGGAAGATTCTGAGAGACAGAGTAAGTAACTGAGCTCCTGCCGCTCATGTGTTCCTGGCTTTGGACAGGTCCAGCCCAAGCCAATGCAGGCATCTGGGGGAGTGAACCAATGGAAGGAGCTTTATTTCTCTGCTTCTCAAAACCTTTTTTTTTTTTTAATTTTTTTATTTTTCTGACAGGCAGAGTGGACAGTGAGAGACAGAGAGAGAAAAAGGTCTTCCTTTTCCGTTGGTTCACCCCACAAATGGCCGTTCTGGTGGCACGCTGCGGCCCGGTGCACCGTGCTGATCTGAAGCCAGGAGCCAGGTGCTTCTCCTGGTCTCCCACGTGGGTGCAGGGCCCAAGCACTTGGGCCATCCTCCACTGCCCTCCCGGGCCACAGCAGAGAGCTGGCCTGGAAGTTTCAAGGAGAAATGAAATACATCAGCAGATTGAGAGAAATGTGGACTCAAGGAAGAATTTTTCTTTCCTTTTTCAGTGGGACTTCTGAGAACATATATGGACTGACCCAGCAGAGGAGATTGATAAGGAAGATGCTGTGCCAAATGCAAAGCGGAAAATGATTCAAAACATCAATCAAGAAATTAAGTGTTTGAGGGACTGCTAACAAAAGAAGGAAGAGACTGAAATTCTTACAGACTTGGGTAGTAGGAAGATGAAGATTCATTGGCCCTATTTTTCAAAAAAGCTAAAGTAAAAAGCTTCCTATAATTTTTACTTGGTGGAGTGGGAGAAGGATAGAATGGGAAGAGAAAATTAAAAATGGTCATTTGGAAGAATGGGAACAGAAATTTCTAGGATTGAAAGGTTCAGGAATGCTGCTATCTTCCTTGACCATAAGATACCTAACATACACTTCCATTTTTAGAGTATGTATGTTAGGAGTGCTTAATTTAGTTTGCTGCCTTATTGGTCCATTAGGATGTAAAAACCAGTGACCCTTTCCTTCTGCTGAAACCAGCTTTACAGACAGTTTCCAACTTCACACTCTGATTACAACACTGAGGTCCCTAGGATCTGTCAAAACCAAGTAAGATGAAACCTTGTGACTTTCAGAATATATAGGGGTCTATGACTCACAGAGGGAACTAAACTTTACAAGAGTAAAATGAAGTGCTTTCTATCCTGTCTACAACCTTACTGAATTGTGAACTGTCTCAACCAGGACATGTTGAGGTTCGTCTATTCCTGAGACACTCAGGCTATTGGATAAGTACCAAAGACCAACCCTGAACAATCCAAAACATGCCTATTCAAATGGACTAGCTTCAGAATGGTTTAGCATACAATTTGTAGTAGCACCAAGCCTTCAAAAAATAAAAATGTGGTATGGCAGATTTGCAGGAAAGTTGGTATGGGAATAGTAGAGGACAGCTTTAAAGGGAAAAAGAGGGGCTGGCAATATGGTACAGTTGGCTAAGCCGCTGCTTGCAACTC
Source organism: Oryctolagus cuniculus (assembly GCF_964237555.1). Lineage (NCBI taxonomy): Eukaryota > Metazoa > Chordata > Mammalia > Lagomorpha > Leporidae > Oryctolagus > Oryctolagus cuniculus. Next base: position 68,358,114 of record NC_091442.1, read on the forward strand.
TGGCATCCCACATCAAGCACTGGTATGGCTGTTCGGTTCCCAACCCAGCTTCCTGCTAACACACCTAGGAAAGCAGAGGAAGATGGCTCAAGAGCCTAGGCCCCTGCCATCCATGTGGGAGACTAGGATAGAGTTCCTGGTACATGGCACGGCCTTGATGTCATGTGGCCATCTGAGAAAAGAACCAGTAGAGAGATCTTTCTCTCACACTGTCTCTATGCCTTTCCATAAATAAGTAAAAATCTTAAAAAAAAAAAAAAAAAAAAGCAACACATAAACTCACCTTTTTCATCTGTCACCTCACATTCCATTTTCTCTTGGTAATGTTTGGGTACTACCACAGTTGCTATCTCTTTAACATCTTTCATGACAACATCACTGTCTAGTTTGAGAATACTTTTAAGTCTGCTCAGCTCCTTTGGAGCATTCTTTTTTCTCTTTTCAGCACGCATCTTCCTTTTCCACTTACTCCGTAAGCTTTTGGCCATGTTTTACCTAGAAGTTAACAAAAACATACATTCAAAAGTAAATACGGACTATTTTTTTAAAAAAAGGTACGTTCTTAGGAAACCAGGCCAACAGATATCACTACCAGACAGGAACCAGTGGAAGGTAAAGCTCTTCAGGATTTATGAGGTCTTAGTGTGCAAGTTTTGGGAGGATCAACGTGACACAAACAGCCATTAAAAACTCAACAGCATATCTAACAGCCTTTCTTAGAATTCTTCAGTGACCTTCTCCCTCATATATTTCACACCTACAAGGTCACTTATGATCTGCCTACTTCAATTCCATCTACTCTAACTCCCCATTCCCACACACATCTGCAAGCTCCAATTACATCTGAAACAAGTCCAAACTGCGTCCACGTCGGTGCCTTCACATGTGCTGTTGCTGTCGCCGGGTACTGCTCTTCCCAAAGCTTGCTCTGACGCCCGAGTTCCCTCCTTGTAAATTCAGGCTGCACCCTGAGACACACACACACACACACCCACCCCCCCACCCCCCACCGCCGCCGCACCGTCACTCCCACTGCACTTCAGGCTCAAGTCGGAGCAGCGAAGTAGTCTTGTTCGCCGTTCGTCCCCCAGTGCACAGCGCTTTGCATTCAGTACAAGTTATACAAAAGCTGTTGAATAGATGGCTAGTCTAGTAACTTTTTGAACGCCAGCAATCACAAACTCAAATGTTTCCTTGTCTACAATAAACTGAACCCTGCCAAGAGCCAAGAATAGACGGCCCAAGTGAACCCGAGCATCCTTGACCGACGACGGAGGTCTGCACTTTTCACAATTTCGGGAGGCCAGAGGGCCGCCCCAAGATCGTGGAGGCCCTTCGCCTTGGATGGAGGTCCGCAACTCCAAACCAGAGATCAAGTTTTGTCCCAAAGCTGCCAACGCTTGCCACGAAACTCTCTAAGGGCCCACAGTTCCACGGCCCACAGGATCTAGCAGCCCCCAAACTCACCGAAAAACTTCCAGACGCTCACGCCACAAGCTGATCACGCCGACCGGAAGTCCTGAACTTCCGCCTTCCGGACTGCGCCGACGTGGGGCGGGCGCACTGCACGAAGGGAGCCAATTGGTCCTGGACGGTGTTGAGAGGCGGGTCTTTGGGAGCCTGGGGTGACGCGCTTCCTGCCTTTGGGGTGAGTAAGGGTGGAGCTAGAAGCTTGACTGGTTGCTTGCGGGTTTAGAAGTCGGATTTGGAGAATGCAGAGTAGCGTCCTGGGCGAGAGGGGCGGCAGTGGGTCAGCCTCACAGACGTGGGCGGGGTAACTTGAGACTCAGGCGGGGAGTTCGAAGGCCACTTTCTTTCTTTCTTTTTTTTTTAAGCTTTACTTATTTATTTGAAAGAGTTTCAGAGAAGCAGAGAGAGAGGTCTTCCATCCACTAGTTCACTCATCAGATGGCCGCAAACGGCGGGAGCTGGGCCCATCTGAAGCCAGGAGCTTCTTCCAGGTCTCCCACGTGGGTGCAGGGGCCCAAGGACTTGGGCCATCTTCTGCTGCTTTCCCAGGCCATAGCAGAGAGCCAGATTGGACAGGACAGGAACCGGCGCACATATGCCATGCGGCACTGCAGGGAGCCCTACCTCCTACGCCCACTTTCAGATGTCAGGCCCGCCTCACCATTCACAGGATCTTAGGGATTGTCTTAGATTGAGTTTCCGAGATCACGTGTTCTTTCACAGGGCCTGTTAACAACTTTTTTTGCAACCTGTAGATTTTCCCATCAGGAGTGATGATCTCTTAGATGTACACACTTGTCAGAACGTATCAAATTACACTGTTAAGTATGTGTAATCTATGGTGTGTCAGTTATGTGCCAATGCTATTGCCTAAACTAAAAACAAGTTCCCATCCCAAAGAAGATGGGAAAAATGTTGCTTCAGTCCAACCAGTGTTTACCTTTCTGATCACTTCCATAGACAGAATGCTAAACCAAGGCTAACTGTTTAGGTCAGGAACAACACCTATTTTGTGTAAGCTTCCAGTAGCATAAACTTTGCAACCAAACAAATCTGTGCCGTGTTCTTGGTTCAAACACTTGTGAATGGTACAGATGAGTAGTTGTCTTAGAACCTGTATTTCTTGTACCTAAAGTGAAGATAATACAATCTAATTGATCCTAGGTACATGATAAGATCTTAGCAAATGATAAACTCTTCACATTTTAGTTTCCAATATACACAGTGTTACCTGTAAGCAGTATTTTTCTAAAGATCTACAACATTATCAAAAACAAGAAGGGAATTGTCTTTACTGATGTCCTGGTTAATTCCCAGGTTTACTGGCTGCTGGTAAAGGAGAGTTCTTTGTGAAACAATTTGTGACTACCTTCTTTCTTTAAATTCTATCTCTTTAAATTCTATCTTTTAAGAAACTGCATTGTATGGAAATTACTGAATTCAGAATATAGGAAGTTTTTAAGAAAGACTGAAAAACTCATAATGTCTTATGAAAAATAAAAGCATGCCTGAGAAATCTGGTTTCTTTAAATGGGAAATTAAATTCTCAGAGCAATTGAATTTCTGTTTTACAAGTTAACCATCTACATGTACATAGTTTTTTTTTGTTTTGTTTTTTTTTAAGATTTATTTGTGGGGAGCAACTCGGACTAGACTAAGTTACTGGAATTAAGACTTATTCTATGCATCTGCTCTCCCACAATATGGCGCTGGGAGAGGAGTAAACAGCTTCTACGCAGCTGCCTCCAGTTCAACCAATAACCTGCAGGAGCTGATCCTGCTCCTGATTGCAGGAGAGCAGCGTACTCGGCGTGTGGGTAGCAGAGTTGGGATTGGTGGAAGAGGACTATAAAGGAGGAGAGAGACAACATGCACCAGGAACATCTAAAGGGAACATCCGGATAACATCTGAGCAGCCCCCGAGAGAGCCGGCCGGCGGTGTGCCGCTCCCCCGCGGAAGTGGGGAAAGTGGCAGGGAGAGCCGCCCTTCCATGGAGGTGGAAGGATCGGCAGCCAACCCGGGAAGGACCAGCAGCAAACCCGGGAAGGGCCGAGCAGACAAAAGAACAGTGCAGGGTCTAGTATCGTTCCTCTGTGAAGAGGGGGAGCGACATTTATTTATTGTATTTAAAGTCAGAATTACAGGGAGAGAAGGCGGGAAGAGAGATTGTCCATCTTTCTGGCTCACTTCCCAAATAGCTACAATGGCTGGGGCTGTGCCAGACAGAAGCCAGGAGCGTGGAACTTCATCCTGGTGTCCCACGTGTGTGGCAGGGACCAGAGCACATCGGCTCTCTTCCTCACTCTCCCAGGCCCTTGAAGCAGGGAGATGGATCAGAAGCAGAGCAGTGGGGCCTTGAACTGGGCTCATAGAGGATGCCAGCATCACAGCTTAACCTCTGTGCCACATGCTGTCCCCATATATACTTAGTCTTTCAAATTAGAATTTAGCCACCTCTCCAAAGGTGACTTCATTTTAGAGAAAACTCACACTCAGATTGACCAAATCGCCTGTATCTTGCTTACCATAGCAAGGCTTTGTTTTTTAATTGATTGATTTATTTGGAAGTCAGTTACAGAGGAGAATCAGAGAGAGAGATCTTCCATCCTCTGGTTCACTCCCCCAAAAGGTTGCAATGGCCAGGGCTGGGCCAGGGGGAAGCCAGGAGCTTCATCTGGGTCTCCCATGTGGGTTCAGGTGTCCAAGCACTTGGGCTATCTTTGTTACTTTCTCAGGCACATTAGCAGGGATTGGAAGTGAAGCAGCTAGGAATTGAACCAGTGCTCATATAGGATACCGATGTCAGCAGGTTAAGCTGCTATGCCAAAATGCCAGACTTCAGGCCAAAACTTTTAATAAGAAAAGAAAGAATAACTTACCTGTTATGAAAATGTGGTGGTGGTACAATACATGTCACAATTTAACATTACTAAAGCTGAATCATGGAATGCACTATTTTAAAAAAGCTTTTTAACTTGTGTTTCCTACCAGTATGTATGTACAATTGTGAAATGGACCTAGTATATTGAAAAAATCCCTCATTCATACATTTGAGAATGTATAGACACTATATACAAAGATGAATAAGTGAAAGTGCTACATTCAGGAAATTTTAATTCCTGATTAAAAAAAAAAAAAAAAGGGCTTAAGGTCCAAACTGGACATTGCTGTGGCTCCTCACATAGTTGGATGGAGCTTATGGAATTAGAAACACTGGATAGCCCTGAATCCCTGACAGGAAGTCAGGTGTTTCCTCTTCTAAAAGACGTGCTATACGACTGGCACCACCAGAGAACAGAACCCCTGCAGTCAGGCCTCTCCTATGAAATTCTTGATGTGCATTATCACTTAGTGAGGAACAGGAAGAATTCTGGGAATCAGAAGGTGACTTCTGGTTGTCCAATTCCTAGACATTGGGGGACTTCAAACAAATCTCCACAAAGATAAAAGAAACATGCAAAAAGAGTTGTTAAGTTCTACTTCATCTTTAAAAAGGCCTGCAGCTGGCTGCTTACGCCACTTTTACCAGAACGGTATTAAGAGGACCAAAGCCATGCTTGAGGTTTGCAGGGAAGCAATGAAGATGTGTGCACAGAGCCCCCTGCACCTCCTTCCCCATACTACACTCAATAAATATGATAGTTCAGGCCGGCGCCGTGGCTCAATAGGCTAATCCTCCACCTTGCGGCGCCGGCACACCGGGTTCTAGTCCCGGTCGGGGCGCCGGATTCTGTCCCGGTTGCCCCTCTTCCAGGCCAGCTCTCTGCTATGGCCAGGGAGTGCAGTGGAGGATGGCCCAGGTGCTTGGGCCCTGCACCCCATGGGAGACCAGGAAAAGCACCTGGCTCCTGGCTCCTGGCTCCTGTCATCGGATCAGCGCGGTGCGCCGGCTGCAGCGGCGGCCATTGGAGGGTGAACCAACGGCAAAGGAAGACCTTTCTCTCTCTGTCTCTCTCTCACTGTCCACTCTGCCTGTCAAAATAAATAAATAAATAAATAAATAAATAAATAAATAAATATGATAGTTCCGATACTGCTCTTCTCTCATTTTCCTCCTACTTCTGCCTGTTGTTCCCTTGAATCCTGCTTGTTGCACTGTGCATGTTCTGCTTATTCAAGTTTTCAAACATTTCCTGAGTTTGCATATTTTCCCCTTTATTTGAGGTAAAACAATTGAAGTTGTATGTGCTCTTGGATCCAGTAACCCTTTTCTAGATGTATTCCCTATTTAGGCAAACTCTCATACACAGGGGGTTACAGAACACATAGCTGCACTCATTGTAATAAAAAAGGAAGAGCCATACAAGATTCATTGACAGAAAAAATGTGTGAATAACTATGGCTCATTTAGAAAATATATTCTATACTGGTATTTTTCAAACTTTTTAAAAAAATTTATTTTTTTAAAGATTTTATTTATTTGAGAGGTATAGTTAGAGACAGTGAGAGGGAGAGACAGAGAGAAAGGTCTTCCTGGGGCTGGCACTGTGGTGGGGCGGGTTAACGCCCTGGCCTGAAGCACCGGCACCTCATTTGGGCGCTGGTTCAAGACCCGGCTCCTCTACTTCCGATCCAGCTCTCTGCTATGACCTGGGAAAGCAGTAGAAGATGGCCCAAGTGTTTGAGTGTTTGGGCCTCTGCTCCCACATGGGAGACCCAGAAGACGCTTCCTGGTTCCTGGAGTCAGATCGTCTCAGCTCTGGCCATTGCGGCTATCTGGGGAGTGAACCAGCAGATGGAAGATCTCTCTCTCTCTCTCTCTCTCTCTCTCTCTCTCTGCTTCTCCTCTCTCTGTGTAACTCTTTCAAATAAATACAAATCTTTAAAAAAGAAAATGGGGCCAGCACTGTAGAGCAGCAGGTTAAAGCCCGGCCTGAAGTGCTGGCATCCCATATGGGCACCAATTCTAATCCCGGCTGCTCCTCTTCCGATCCAGCTCCGTGCTATGGCCTGGGATAGCAGAAGATGGCCCAAGTCCTTGGGCCCCTGCACCCACGTGGGAGACCCAGAGGAAGCTCCTGGCTCCTGGCTTTGGATCGGCGCCACTGCGGCCATCTGGAGAGTGAACCATCAGATGGAAGACCTCTCTGTATCTCTCTCTACCTCTCTCTGTAACTCTGTCTTTCAAATAAGTAAAATAAATCTAAAAAAAAAAAAAAAAAAAAAGGTCTTCCTTTCATTGGTTCACTCCCCAAATGGCTGCAATGGCCAGAGCTGCACCAATCCAAAGCCAGGAGCCAGGTGCTTCTTCCTGGTCTCCCATGCAGGTACAGGAATCCAAGCACTTGGGCCATCTTCTACTGCTTTCCCAGACCATAGCAGAGGACTGGATTGGAAGAGGAGCAGTTGGGACTAGAACTGGCGCCCATATAGGATGCCAGCACTGCAGGCGGAGAATTAACCTACTGCGCCATGGCATGGGACCCAAACTTTTTTTTTTTAAGATTTTATTTATTTGAGAAGTAGAGTTAGAGAAGGAGAGGTAGAAAGGTCTTCAGTCCACTAGCTCACTCCCCAAACAGCCACAATGGCCGAAGCTGGGCCAATCCAAAGCCAGAAGCCAGGAGCTTCTTCTGGGTCTCCCACATGGGTGCAGGGGCCCAAAGACTTGGGCCATCTTCCACTGCTTTCCCAGGCCATAGCAGAGAGCTGGATTGGAAGTGCAGCAGCTGGGACTCAAACTGGCACCCATATGGGATGCTGGTGCCACAGGCTGAGGCTTAACCTACTACGCCACATGCCGGCCCCATTGTCAAACGTTTTGGTTTAAAAAAATCATTTAAAAAGTATAAATTAATTACATATTATTTCACTTTTGATTAATACAATGGAATACCTGAGACAGGGTACTTGTGAAGAAAAGAGATTTCTTTTGGCTAATGGTTCTGGTGATCACAGTCTAAGATCCTGCAAGCCCCATTAGTGTGGCATCTATTGAGGACTGTGTTTGGTATTGGTGTAATGCTTACTGAGGAAGAGTCACATAGTAAACTACGAAGCTGAGATTGATTGGGCCCAACTTAGGCTTTTATAACCAACCATCTAGCAAGACCTACCTGTCAAGGGCATGCCTCCAGTGACCTAAGAATCTCCCACTAGGCCCACTTCCTAAATACCATAATTGGTGTTTAGTAACCATTAATTTGACTTTGGGGTTTAAAGTCCTGTGTGAAATTCAGGAACCAAATCATGTTCAGATCAAAGCACATATTGTTATTTTTATAAAATAACAACTATTTCCTGAATTAAAAATTACTCAGTAAAATAACAGCTTTGTTTTACACTTTTTAAATATTAAATCTCTTGTTTAATGTCTTAAGTCACATTTCAGTCTATTCTTTGAATTGAAAATTCTAGTAGCAGCTGGAATTACTTAGTTTACATGATAATCTATCTTATTTCATCAGAATAACAGTCCAATAAAGTAGGGGTTATTATTCCCCATCATAAAGATGAAGCAAAAGTCCTGGTAAGGAAGTACCTTGCCAAGCATCACATAAGCAGTTGGATGCACAGCAAGGATTTTAATCTAGATGCTTGACCCATTTTTTTCTTGTTATACCCTTTATAATTTAATTGCATTGCATCATGCAATTGGGTATTCAACGATTGATAATGATGCATTAAAATTACATTCAAGCACGAGGCTAAATCTGTGTGACCAAATTATTTCAATTTGATAGCCCAGAAATAGTGCTTGGTGAGTATTATGGGCTGACATCTAACCCCCTAAACCCCTAGTTCATATGAACTCATAAGCTCTATTATCTGAAAATGGGACTCTATTTGGAAAGAGGTCTTTAAAAAAGTAATTAAGAAAAAGGCCATTCTGGTTGCACCTCAAATATGAATGATGTCCTTTTAAGAGGAAATCTGTACAAATACACAGGGAAGATCATGTGAAGAGACTGCAGGATAACTGCCACATACAAGCCAAGGAGAGAGGTCTCAGAAGAAACCAACTGCCAACCCTCTGGTCGTAGTCTTCTAGCCTCCAGCCTCCAAAACTGGGAGAAAATGATTTTTTTTTTTTTTTTTGACAGGCAGAGTGGACAGTGAGAGACAGAGAGAAAGGTCTTCCTTTTCCATTGGTTCACTCCCAATGGCCATTGCGGTCAGTGTACCACGCTGATCCGATGGCAGGAGCCAGGCGCCTTCTCCTGGTCTCCCATGCAGGGGCAGGGCCCAAGCACTTGGGCCATCCTCCACTGCACTCCCCGGGCCAGAGAGCTGGACTGGAAGAGGAGCAACTGGGACAGAATCTGGCGCACCAACCGGGACTAGAACCCGGTGTGCCCACGCTGCAGGTGGAGGATTAGCCTATTCAGCCACGGTGCCAGCCAAGAAAATGAATTTTTGTCATACTTTGTTTTGGCAGCCCTAGCAAACTAGTACAGTAGTTAATTTAGCAGTGCTCTGTGGTGTGTATGTTCCTCCCGTGTATGATAGAAATTGAAGACAGTACCAAATCCTATATATACTATGTTTTTACTATACTTACATACTTATCATAAAGTTCTACTTATAAATTATGGGGCTGGCATTGAGGCACAATGGGTTGAGTCACTGCCTGTGACACCGGCATCCCATTTGGGCACCAGTTCAAGTCCCAGTGACTCCACTTCTGCCCCAGCTTCCTGCTAATGGCCTGAGAAAAGTAGGGGGAAGATAGCTCAAGTGGTTGGGCCCCTGTACCCATGTGGTAGACCCAAATGAAGTGCCTGGCTCCTGGCCTGTGGCAGCCATCTGGGGAGTGACCCAGTAGATGGAAGATCTCTCTCTGCTTTTTTTTAACTTTTTCAAATAAATAAATAAACCTTAAAAAATTTATAAATTATGTACAGTAAGGTATTAATGATAAAAACTATAATATATTGCAATACATCTATTGTACTCACCCTTTTTGTGTTGGTATGATACAATGCCTATGTGATGGCATAAAGTAAGGTGAATGACACAGGCTTTATGACATGCAGTTAGGTTACTGCTGGCCTTATAATGACGCATCAGAAGTTGGACCATCTACTCTTGGTGATCCTGAATCACTAAGCCATTTGTTGCATATATAGCATGAATACACTGGACAAAGTGATGATCTACATCCCAGATAGGATAGAATGGGATAATGCAGGATTTTACTACCCTACTCAGCTTGCAATTAAAACTTATGAATTATTTACGAAATTTTCCATTGAATATTTTCAGACCACAGGTGCCTGAGGGTAACTGAAACTGGGGAAAGTTAAAGGTAAATAAGGAGGGAGTACTGTACAGTGACAGGATTTGCTAATGCTTCATTGGTCACTGACACAAACTTAACATGCTGTGGGGACCAACACAAAACCACAAGACACTATTTCCAAATATTTTTATTTTGAATTATATATACTTAATGACAGGTGAACCCATATCTTTGGGGTCCTCTAACCACATAAGCTTGGTATAATTTTAAAATGAAACTTGTACTTCAAAAAAACACAAATAATTTGTTTCAAATTTTGTTTTAATATCTAGCTTTCAAGCAAATTAATTTTTAATGAAATGTCACTAACATTTAATATAATTTTAATATAATATTGAATACTTCCCTATGAAATTTACCTTTTATATTTTTTCCTTTCTAAAAGAGATTTATACTTTTAACGGTATTAGTGCCACTAACACTTTAGAATAAAAACATCAATTAGAATAAAAAACACATTAATTTAGAAAAAGTTTAGCTAAAATCACCAAAGTAATAGATATTTTTAATCTAATTGCTCATAAAATTACTTTCAAATTTCAAATGACTAACTTTGTATGCTAGTCTGGGATTGAAAAAAATTTAAAAGAATAGAATTTGGTATTTCTTACCTGAGCATCTAGATCAAGGATTCAGAAATGAGATACAATAAAGAACAGTAATATTTTAAAGCTAAGAAATACACAGAATATAAAGATCATAAAGGTACTTAATACTTATTATATCTTGAACTTTATTACTTAATGAAACAGTTTCTAGAGATGGCTTTCAATTACTTTTTATTAACTGCTTCCAGAAAGCGTAACAGGTGCAGGAATAGATTTATAATATCCAAGTAGAGGCTGATGGCAGCTAACACATACTCTTCAGGTGATAGTTTATGCATCAGAGAGTGGGTGTCATAGATGATGAATCCACAGAAAAGAAGGGCTCCAACAGCAGCCAAGACCAACTCCATTGTCTCACTATTAAAAAATGACTGTAGGCAAGAGATTAAAGAAATATGTTTTTATTTGAGAACAGTATTAAGAGCACTTAAGTTACCTCCCCCAATGATCTGTTACATACATATTAAATAATGATATATACAACTTTATATACACAGGCTAGAAGTACAAAAAGGCAAGTCAGGTCCAAGCTTGCTTCTGTTGGATGGAAAGATGACTAGATTAATGGACAGATAGTTTCCTTTCAATTAAATTACCCATTTGATTTGAACAGTAGTATTCCAAATATAAATTATTTTGAAATATATTTCTTTTTCAGAATTAAATGTGTTACTTAGAGGCTGGCATTTAAAAATGAGGGCATTTTTCTATATAACTTTATCTTTCTTTCAGTCATAACAGTGATTAACATAAGAACTTGAGTTTTTAAAAAGATTATGGTACAAATATTCTATATAAAAATGTCACAGACAGTTATAATAAGTGTTCTACCATAAGAGTATCTGTTACCCTTTTGATCTTATTTATATGATGTGACCAGTATTATAGTTCAAGTTAACCATTCTAATACAACTTACCTTCAAGATTCCTGACAAGCATAAAATCCACAAAACAGCAAACAGTCTATAAAACCAAAATTTTAATAATTTAGAATATACTTCCTTACCAAAACTTTCTAATTCAGAGATTTATCAAAGCTATATGAACAAATGAACAGAACTGCATTTTTAAAACAATAGCAAGTTATTCTGTGAATATATCAAAGTTCACAATGTACTTTCTATTCTTATATATGAAAGAACTTAACTTATATATGCAAATTTGCCATTGCTACAGTTTTACAAGTTACCATTCAATTGTTTAGAAGTCAGTCCTTGGTTATCAAGTATGAGAGGTCAGTGTTCTGTTATCAAATATGAGACATACCTTCCTCCAGGGACCTCAGTGTACACACAATAAATGGGTTATTTAAATTCATAGGCTCTGTTTTAGAAGTTTCTGGTAGAACTTGAACCTCAGGGTTTATAATTTGTGAAACTATTCTCTGTAAAGACAGTACTATGTAAAGACTTAAAAGTCATATCTTGCAAATACATTCTAAGTTGTTATATCTCATTAAACATTTAAAAACCAAAGAGCAAACTCTCTGTGAATATAGGTAAGATTTAGTGAGAAATGCCATAGATATAGTGCTGATTTGACTGACAAAAATAAACTCCATCCTCTTTTCTCCCAACAAAAAGCACAAAATAAGAAAGAGCACACAATAGTTAATATACTGGTAAACTGGCTCTCTGGGGGAAAAAAATAAGTCAAAGTTTGTAGCAATTCCTGATTTTTTTTAATGTAAATACCTCCACCAGGCCTATATTTAAGCTTCCAACAATTTAACATAACTTGCAAGATTCTTGAAAGCTCGTAGTCAGCTGCAGCACACCAGTGACAAGTTTGTATAAGTATCATATGTAGTTCTGAGATTTAATTTCTTTTATGGCAGAATTATACAGTATTAATAATGATGTTGCAAAACCATGCGAGCTATTAGTCAATGTATGAAGCAGTGCCACCACTGCCTGCTACCACGGTACATTTATACAGCTAACAAATCTTCCTGAGTCTCTACTATAAGTAGCAAATAAACTTTCTGAAAAATTTTTTTTGAAGCAGTTGTTTTTGCTCAGACTTTATACCTCATGTTGGCCTGAGTCTCCACAACCATTTCGGTTTTGGAGCTTCACAATAACTAGTGCCATTCAATTTTGCTTAAAATGATATAAAATCCCACTCTTAAGTATTTAGTGTACTGGTGAAAATATAATTATTGGGGCTGGCGCTGTGGCGCAGTGGGTTAACGCCCTGGCCTGAAGCACCTGCATCCCATATGGGCGCTGCTTCAAGACCAGGCTGCTCCACTTCCAATCCAGCTCTCTGCTATGGCCTGGAGAAGCAGTAGAAGATGGCCCAAGTCCTTAAGCCCCTGCACCTGCATGGGAGATCTGGAGGAAGCTCCTGGCTCCTGGCTTCAGATTGGTGCAGCTCTGACCGTTGCGGCCAATTGGGGAGTGAACCATCAGATGGAAGACCTCTCTCTCTCTCTCTGCCTCTCCTCTCTCTGTGTAACTCTTTAAAATAAATAAATCTTGATAAATATAATTATTAATATTTTGCTAGGTAATCATTACATGTCAATATTCAATAACTTAAGGTAGTAAATGCATTATCATGGTGAATTGGGCTATATCCAATGAGCAGTAGTGAGATGTTTATGGGTTTTAATAGTGCCATGATCAATTTTATATCACCTAGTTGCTTTGTGGATAACAGAGTAGAAACTGGCAGGACTGGAGATGGAGAACTTGTTTGTACTAACACAGGTAAGAAATTTTAAAGGGTTTTGCTTCCAGTATTATAGAAAACAAGGTTATTAAGACCATTTACTGGCACTCCCCCCTCCCCCAGCCAAAAAAAAAAAACCTATTAAGATAATGGATTAAAAAGAAAATAATATTTCTTTTAAAAAAAGATTATTTGAAAGGCAGAGTGACACACAGAGAAATTTTCCATCTGCTGGTTTACTCCTCAAATAGCCCCAAAGTCCAGGGTTTGGCCAGGACAAAGCCAGGATTCAGAACTCCATCTGGGTCTCCCACATGGGTGGCAGGGGCTCAAGGACTTGGGCCATCCTCCAGTGCCTCCCCAGCACATTAGCAGGGTGCTGGATCAAAAGCAGTGTAGCCAGAACTCGAACCAGCATTCCAATTTGGGATGCATGCTGGCATCGCAAGTGGTAGACTGCACCCCAATGCCAACCAAAGAATATCTTCTTTTTTTAATTTTTTTTTTTGACAGGCAGAGTGGACAGTGAGAGAGAGAGACAGAGAGAAACGTATTCCTTTGCTGTTGGTTCACCCTCCAATGGCCGCCGCACCACGCTGATCTGAAGTCAGGAGCCAGGTGCTTCTCCTAGTCTCCCAAGCAGGTGCATTGGGCCATCCTCCACTGCACTCCCGGGACACAGCAGAGAGCTGGCCTGGAAGAGGGGCAACTGGGACAGAATCCGGCACACCGACCAGGACTAGAACTCGGTGTGCTGGCGCAGCAGGTGGAGGATTAGCCTATTGATCCGCGCCACCGGCCCAAGAATATCTTCTTAAAACCATCAAATAACTGCTAAGAATCATCAAGCTAAAATCTACATAAAAGCAGAACCCAAAGTAATACCATGGTATGGTAGTAGCTGGATTTGCCTAAAACCTATCACCTTAATGTTTGGGCAAGCCATATATCTTCTCCTATACCCACTCAGAACTGAGAAGAAAACACCCCTGGGAAATTGTTACCGCAAACTTTCTCTCTACAGATTTGTTGTCCAAATTCATAATGCCTAGTCAGTTGAGAAACATCTTTGGTCATGTATTTTAAGTGGATGTAATTGAATAGTTTCCCCAGCTGCTGGTCACTCAATGTAAGAATGCACCGTCAACCTAGACCTCAAGAAATTCAACAAGTAATTTTTTAAAGAATAATTGTAGGGCCAGTGTTGTGGCATAGCAGCAGGTAAAGCTGCTGCCTGTGATGCCTGCATCCCATATGGGCACTGATTGGAGTCCCAGCAGCTCCACAACCAGTCCAGCTCCTTGCTAATGCACCTGGGAAAGCAGTGGAGGATGGCCCAAGTGTTTGGGCCCCTGCACTCATGTGAAAGACTTATATGAAGCACCTGGCTCCTGGCTTTGGTCCATCCTAGCCATTGAGGCCATCTGAGGAGTGAAAGTGGATGGAAGATCTCTCTCTCTCCCACTCTCTCTCTTAACTGTGCCTTTCAAATAAATAAATAAAAACATCTTTTTTTAAAAGAATAATTATATAGTCAAGAATATCCAAGCATACAAGGGAAAATATCACAAGAATTAATCAGAAACAACAGACACAGATGTATTGATCTCAGAAATATTCAGATCTATATATGGTAACTGCAATTACCAGTTGTGTTAATAAATATAAATTAATTATGAAGAGGCTGAAATATAGGAGAGGCTGTTTACCAGAACAGGATTTTAAAAGACATACTGGAATGGATGGGAGGGGAGCAGTTGGAGACTGGGAAACAGAGCAAACTTTTCACTATACATACCACACAATTACATAGGTAAAATCTCTTCAAGAAAAGGGGAAAAAGTCTCTCCCAAATCAAACTCCACTCTAATAAAACTAAGCAGCATAATACCAACAATAGTGTTGGTTGATCAACTATATTTATCCCAACAGAGATTTCTTGTAACCTGAGAGATCAAAAGGGGAAAAAAATGGGGAGAGGGAGTTGCAAGAGTAGACTTTTGTTAATATTTACTATTAAAACAGGAAGAACAGAAAATGGTTGGGTGATTATGTGCCAGCAAGAAGCCAGTGTGAGCTTAGCAAAGAGTCCACATTGTCACCAAGAGAGGGCAACACAGTGCCATTCTCCTAATATGAAAAGACCATTCCCTACATTTGTTGAAGGAAGATAGACATTAATCTAGATGGATCAAAAGGTTTTAAAGTTCATGCAGGCATTTCCAATGTCTGGGCCTTTTTCATTGTTTACAAAGATGTGGATTAAGTCTTGGTAACAAGACCAAAATAATTTTGGTAAATTAATAAAGCATATAAGTCTTGCCTCTCAAGAAAGCTGTTTTTTTTCTTTCTTATTTTTATTTTTTTTACATTCACTTGCTTTTATTATACAAGGGAAGCAAATGACACAAGCCACTTTCCATGTCCTTGTATTATCTGGAAGTTTAGGGCCTTGACTTAGTATTCAAAGAATGATTTCTTTTTACCTTCTATTTGGAAAGGTAGTATTCAAAGCTAACAGTATAGCACTTTTCTCAAAATTGCTCATAATATTAAAGATTTACATTATATCCAAGAATATATAACTTACCCTGCTCCAAATTTGCTGAAATCTCTCTTAG
This sequence comes from Oryctolagus cuniculus, assembly GCF_964237555.1. Lineage (NCBI taxonomy): Eukaryota > Metazoa > Chordata > Mammalia > Lagomorpha > Leporidae > Oryctolagus > Oryctolagus cuniculus. Next base: position 68,373,732 of record NC_091442.1, read on the forward strand.
ATTGTAGAGTATATGCAGTCAAACCAAGAAATACTGCAGTAGTCAGTATAAAGGCTTGCAGAACAACATACACATCATAGAAAGTAACTGTAAAATTAAAACACTGATTAAAATCCATATAAACATTCTAAAACAGCTTTTTCTAGTGTTTATAGAAATGATTTGTTTTCTTCTCTATAACATACCAATAATTATGAAAAAGCCCTTATCTAACTTGAATATGAGTAATAGAATAAAACCATATCTTTAATGCAATAAACAAGTTCCAAAAATTCATTCATACAAAATAAGGGGGTTGCATGACTATGAAGTTAGTGAAATGGCTAGAGGTAGCTGGTTAGGAGTTTTAGGGATCTGATAGAGTGACTAATTTATTTCTGTCTCAACTACAGTTGAGACATCTGTGGGGATTTTCCATTATAGTTTAAAAATCAGTAGCCATTGGGGCCTGCGCTGTGGCATAACAGGTAAAGCTGCCGCCTGCAGTGCCGGCATCCTATATGGACACCGGTTCAAGACATGGCTGCTCCACTTCTGATCCAGCTCTCTGCTATGGCCTGGGAAAGCAGTAGAAAATGGCCCAAGTCCTTGGGCCCCTGCACGCGTGTGGGAGACCTGGAAGAAGCTCCTGGCTTCTGCCTTTGGATTGGCATGGCTCCAGCTGTTGCGGCCAACTAAGGAGTGAACCAACGGACGGAAGACCTTTCTCTCTCTCTCTCTCTCTCTCTCTCTCTCTCTCTCTGCCTCTCCTTCTCTCTCTGTATAACTCTACCTTTCAAATAAATAAATAAATCTTTAAAAAAAATCAGAAGGCAGGATTCTAGGTCCTCCAGTTGGCTGGGAATTCCTAGAGAACACCAATTCTAGCAATCAGCTAGTAGGTTGTACGCAATTCATCACCCCAATCCAAGGCAATTGGGCAAAAAAATATTTGGGCTGTCTGGGATTGCCTCCTAATCATACTTTACAGAGAACAGAAACAGACTGTGGGCTTTGCTGGCTGTGTAGCAGTTTCTCTTCTGTAATTTGAGAATAACCACCAGATTTACCATAACTATTATAATAGAAATGCTTAACATTTTAACAGAATGCTAAATTTTAACCTGTTTAAAGGAGGTTCAGTAATTTTTAATTTTCAAGGATGAAATATCCACATTATTTGTAGTCCTAAATGCTACATTGTTGGGCTTTTTTGCATTTATGCCATTATGGGATTAAGAAGGTGAACATGGAAAAGATAAAACATGAAACCGGCCGGCGCCGCGGCTCACTAGGCTAATCCTCCGCCTTGCGGCGCCGGCACACCGGGTTCTAGTCCCGGTCGGGGGGCCGGATTCTGTCCCGGTTGCCCCTCTTCCAGGCCAGCTCTCTGCTGTGGCCAGGGAGTGCAGTGGAGGATGGCTCAAGTGCTTGGGCCCTGCACCCCGTGGGAGACCAGGATAAGTACCTGGCTCCTGCCATTGGATCAGTGCAGCACGCCGGCTGCGGTGGCCATTGGAGGGTGAACCAAAGGCAAAGGAAGACCTCTTTCTCTCTCTCTCTCTCTCACTGTCCACTCTGCCTGTTAAAAAAAAAAAAAAAAAAAAAAAAAAAAAAAAACACAACAACAAAAACATGAAATCAATTTTGTTCTCAGATCACCTTATCTATGTATTTCAAGCCCCAGTTCCAATAATCCTGAAATTCATTTCTCTCCTACATTCCTTATGCATGGTGAGGGGAGTGGGAGAGGGATAAGATAGATTTGATAACATTAATAGATTATATTAACACCAAGTAAATAATAATACCTGCTGTCTATGTTAAAAAGCTTTAATCATTTATTTTAGTATATATTACTAATTATATTGTCTTTCTTTTAAAAAGATAGGTATAGATTCAATGACATAGATGTACAAATTCAACAAAAAATATACATTATGACAAAGCAGGCAGGGATAATTATATTAACCATAGTACTAACAGTTTGCTATTATTGAGAGTCATAGTTAACTTTTTTGGTAGCTAAACTTAACCATTTTAAGACAATCAGAATGTGAATGTTTGCTGTTAATTTATTGAAGTTCTTACTTGAGGCATTACATAGCATATCAAGTAATAACAGACAGCTGGCCTTCAAATACATATTTCAAGTACATATTTAACATGAAGTAAAGAAACAGAAATTACCACTATTTTCTGTCATATCATTTAGTAAAATAAGAGGAGACAGAATGAAAGCATGGTTTAATGCAGGTGATTTTTAAAGGAGCTAAGTTTATATGATGAAAGTACATGGCTCAAAACACAGCTCATGTAAGATCCCTTTACATTTGGGAGATTAGCTATGGTTGTCTTATTTTCATAAATGGGAAACATAAATGAAATATTATTCTCCTTTCCTTTTCTTTCCCTTAAACTTTTTCTACTTACTCTAAGCTCACTGTAGAGGACAATACTTGACTTTTGCTTATACTTTAGGAATTCTTCATCCTATACTCTGTTTTTGAAATATGACATTGCATGGTGTTAAATCTTAAGCCCAAATACTTTTTTACTAAAAAGATTTATCTACATTGTAACATAGAGAAGTGAAATTATGGCTTACCAGCAATGCCCACAGTCAGAGCTTCCAACAGTGTCTAAGAAACAGAATCTGAAATTAATGCATGTAAAATTTACATGTACACTTTCTAATCTTTAGCAGTCCAATGTGATCCCTTATGGACAATCTCATTTTAGATTCAGAGGAAGCCTGTGAATTATATGGGACAGTTATTAAGCTCACCATAATGAAAATAAGACCTCAGTTTAATGGGCAAGGATATGTGGATCCTAATTGTGATTCTATCACTCTTTAAGCCTTAATCAGATTTGTAACAGGAAGATTATGGAAAAAATATAAAAAAATTTTTCTCTGTAATATAAATAAAAATACTATTTTATAAATCATGTACACATTTAGAAAAACCTCAATATCTCATACAAACATAGGGAGAATAAAAATATTTAGGTGGTACTTTGCTGTGATGGAGTCTTGAAACTGTCTCCCAATATTCATTCTCTTCCCCATAACAAAATTTTAGCTGGCCATGTGACTGTTAAGATTAAATTTTTACATTTTTTAGCCTCTCTTGGAAGTACATCTGACCATATGACTATATCCTAGCCAACTTAAGGTGAGTAAAGAGGAGTACTATGTTCCAGACTGTGTTCTAAAGCAAAAAGCTCTCTCTCTCACTTTCTCTCTCTCTCTCTCTCTCTCTCTCTCCCCTCTCTCCCCTCTCTCCCCTCTCTCCCCCTCTCCCCTCTCTCCCCTCTCTCCCCTCTCTCCCCTCTCTCCCCTCTCTCCCTCTCTCCTCTCCTCTCTCTCTTGAAATGCCTGAACCATTGCAGAAGCCTGGGCCCTTGACAGTTTCACTTGGGAGTACTTGGGAGCCAACAGTGGGTCACATAAAAATTAAAGTTGGAAAAGAGAACACAATGAGTAAGTACAGTTGTGAGGTAGAAAAGAGGTATAACAGAACAAGGGAAGGGAGACCACAAATCCTGCCTCTAAATTTCCTAAAACAGCATCATTTCTAGAACTTTCTTGCAGTTCCTCTTATTGAGGCCTGATGAGTTTGAGGATGGGTTCTGAAGCTCGTACAACCTTAAACTCTCTTTATTTGAAATAACTTGGGTTGTACTGACAACTTTACAAACAAAAGAGCTTAAAATTTAATTGAATAATTACTCTTTATAATAGTTGAAACTTCCAAAGACATGAGCTTTTCTTTCACAAAATTAACACAAACTCATTATCAGAATTCACAAATTTCTTTAGTTAAAAGCATTTTAATCTGATCAATAGCCTTTTCACTTATTTGATTACAGATAATTCTTATCAGTTTCAAATGTTTTGAACTAAAATTTTAGGTCAGCACAGTCATAATGGATTTAAGAAGAGACAAAATAATTTTAAAAATACACAACTTGCCTTACCCACTCGTGCTGGTCATAGTCTAAGACTGAGTTTTTGGAGGTAGTAGGTTTTAATTTTAACAAAATTAGAGAAGGAAAGTTTCACAAGGATTATCTACTTAATATTATCATTTTACAAGTGAGAAAATTTAGATACAGTAAGGCTAAATGCCTTACCAAATGTCATATAATCAAACAGTGGGAAAGCCAGGTGATCTAATTCCACTTAAAGATTTTTTTCTACTATATCCTAATGTTAAATAAATAGCTTTGAAACTGACAAGCAATTTAAAATCCTAAAAGACTACAAAATTATAAGTAATTTCCTAAAATACTCTAATAGGAAAAAAACGTAAATTTTGTTGTCATTTCATTAAATATGCATTCAGTTAAATAAATACATGTAAAACTCAGAAATAAATGTTAAAGGAATAGACATTTGTCAAAATACTCACAAATCCAAAAAGAAGGTACAGGTTTAGGGGATGCTTATGTCTGTTCAAAGTCAATGCAAAAATGAAACCCAAAGATCCAAGAGCAAACACCAAAATTAAGGCAGGACTGAAAGACATAATAATAAAAATATTTCAAATTTAAAAATAGCATGAATCATATTACCCAACTTAATAAAATTTACCTATTCTATGTGAATATGAAAGTACAGGAAAAAAATGACCCATACCAAACTGGAAATAAATTACTTTTACACTGGAAAATTGGTATGAGGTAGGGAGGAAGAGCAGCAGGACAGAGCAAGCAGCCCACAATGAATAAAGGCTTTTTACTTTATAAACTTCTACCAATTTGAGTAATGTTTGAAATTAGCATACTACTGCTATTAGCATACTATTTTTATAATAAAAATACAATAAAGAAATTAAATAATAAGTGTTAATACTTAACTACATTTTTAGGGTATTTACCATATGGCTATACTTCAAATTAAAGACTTACTCCAAATAGCAAACTATTCATTTAAGACTCCCCTTTCATAGGTGTGAAAGGGGGAGTAAGAAGAGAAATTCTCTGTATCTAAGAAAATATTCATTCTTTACTTTTCCTTTCCTTTAGAATAAAGAAACTATTATTTTTAGCTGTGGAAATAATTATGTTGGAGGCATGAATTATCTTCAATTAGACATGAATCAATTAGAGCTATTTTGAAAATTTCTTGATGAAATTATCCTAGTCACAAACCCAAACTAAAATTAACTCACAGTTTCTAAGTACATTTATTTTTTGAGGATGTCTTCAGCTTTTGGGACAGGGCATAATTTATAAAACTTCATAGAGTAAACTCTTAATACTTTTCCAGGAGTTGAACAGTTGAAAGGTAAACACTATGTTGTGAAACATTTTTCTTCATCAAAAACAAAACTAATCTGACTTGTAAGAGTTATATAATGAAGCATTTTTACATTTTAACCTCAAAAGTTAATAGAAAAATGAACTTTCTTTATAATATGCCTTTCTGATGACACACTTACCTTGCATGAACAAATACCCGTATAGATTCACAGTATAAAAAGATTGCAGAGGTCACTGTAGTTAAGAGAACTTGCAGGGAAAGGATGCTGTACACTTTTCTTAGAAAGGCTAAAAGAGAAAAAATTACATGTGACTATATTATTTAGCATTTATCTTAGAACAGCAAAGTGAAATTTCTTAGTCCATATAAGGTGATTTTCATTAAAACCAGAAAAAAAGCTTCCAAAGTAATTTAAAACATTGTAAGGAATCTAATCCTCCAAAAGCATGAGCTTAAAAAGATTAACTTGATGGGGCAAAAGGTAAATGTTTTCATCAGAATAAAAGGAAAGTATTAAATATCTACTTATACACAAGAACATACAACAAAGCAAAAGGTAAAAAATAGAACATTTTAAAGAAATTATTGTATCTTCAATCTGAAAGGCAGAAATAGAAAGCATTCAAGTAGATATAAAATTTTTAGTACATTTAATTTTTTTTTATTTTATTGATTTGAGAGAGACAGATAGGCAGACACAGAGAGATCTCCCAACTGCTAGTTCAGTCTCCAGAGGCCTGCAACAGCCAGTGCTGGGCATCCTGAAGCTGGGGGCCTGGAACCAATTGACATCTCCTCATGGGTGGCAGGGACCCAAGTCTTTGAGTCTTCAGCTGCTACCTCCTGGGGTACACATTAGTAGGCAGCTGGAATTGGGAGTGGAGCTAGAACTCAAACCAGGCATTCCAATATAAGATGCATCTTCACCACTTTGCCAAACACCTACCCCTAAATATTTTTTAAAGTCTTAATTTCCATAGCAGTAAAAATGTTCCCCCAAAATGAAACTTATCCTTTAAAGGCAAATAACATTTTTACTTATGTATTTTTATTTCTTACTTATAGTACCTATCTCTCCAGTTTCTATACAATAGAAAATTTTTCCTTTCAGAATTTTTTTAAATAAATCTTTTTTTAAAAGATTTATTTATTTTACTTGAAAGTTAGAGTTACATAGAGAGAGAAGGAGAGGCAGAGAGACAAGGAGAGAGAGAGAGAGAGAGAGAGGTCTTCCATCAGCTGGTTCACTTCCCCAGTTGGCCCCGATGGCCAGAGCTGTGCCAATCCGAAGCCAGGAGCTTCTTCCGAGTCTCCCATAACAGGTGCAGGGGCCCAAGGGCTTGGGCTATCTTCTACTGCTTTCCCAGGCCACAGCGGAGAGCTGGATCAGAAGTGGAGCAGCTGGGACTAGAACTGGCGCCCATATGGGATGCTGGCACTGCAGTTAGTGGCTTTACCCTCTACGCCACAGAGCTGGCCCAATCCTTTCAGAATATTTTATCACCAATATCCAGAAATCAACACCAAGACTTAATAATTAGATAATACTTATTAAAAAGTTTTCTCATATAAAAAATACAATGACCTTCCAGGAACTCACCACCACCTTCATAAAAAAAAAAGTTCCCACTTTCTCCCTGTGTGCACATACTAACACTCCCTTCCCCTCACACTCCTAGCTAACTGCCAGTCATTTCTCAAAACTCAGCCTTTCTCAGTTCCTCAGTCTGGATTAGGTGTTCTTCCTTCATGTTCTCAAGGGACCTTAAACATACCTCTGTCACTTTATGATCGATAAGCCTACTTGGTATTCACCTCCATTAGACTTAACTTAGACAAAGACTTAATGCTCACTGATAACAATAGGGAGCAAGTCTTTTTCATTTCTATTCACTTGGCACCCAGCCTAGTGGATGGCACAGAATAAACACTCATTAAATTTTATCTGCTTTTAAATAAATTTATATTGGACTAATAAAAGGTACCATTCCCCAAATAATACATTTATAAAGGATTAATATCCAGCATAAATAAGGAAATCCTACAATTCAACCAGCAATAAAATCAACTTGATTTAAAAATGGATAAAGTAATGAAATATCACCTTATACTCATTTTGATGGCTAATTTAATTAAAAAAAAAACATGTTGGCAAAGGTGTGGAGAAACTTGAACCCTTGTGCACTGCTGGAAGGAATATAAAGTGTACAGCCAGGATGGAAAAAAAGTATGGCAACTTCTTATAAAATTAAAAATAGAATTATCATACAACCCATTAAGTGTACCTCTAGAAACCTATTCAAAGAATTAAAGCAGGGGGCTGGCACTGTGGCGTAGTGGGCTAAAAGCCTCCACCTGTGGCACCAGCATCCCATGTGGGTGCCGGTTCTAGTCCCAGCTGCTCCTCTTTCAATCTAGCTCTCTGCTGTGGCCTGGGAGGGCAGTGGAAGATGGCCTGAGTGCCTGGGTCCCCATACCTGCATGGGAGACTGGGAGGAAGCTCCTGGCTCCAGGCTTGACAGGCCCAGCTCCAGCTGTTGTGGCCATCTGGGGAGTGAATCAGCAGATGGACAATTTTTCTGTCTCTCCCTCTCTCTGTAACTCTACTCTCAAATAAATAAATAAAATCTTTAAAAAATTTAAAAGCAGATCTTGAAGAGAGATTTGCACACCTATATTCACTAAGAAACCCAAGCCATGCAAATCTCCACCAATAGATGAATGTATAAACAAAATTTGGCAAATACACAGAATGTGATATTATACAGACTTAAATAGGAAATTCTGACACATGCTACAATGTGGATGCAACTTGAAACTAATTGGAATAAACCAGTCACAAAAGAAAACAAATAATTGATTCCACTTGTATCTTGAGAAGTCAAATTCATATAGACAGAAAGTAGGGTCTGGGAGAGGAGAGAATGAATTTATTATCGAATGGGTATAGAATTTGACTTTTGCAAAATCAAAAAGTTCTGGAGAGAGGCAGGCATTTCCAGGCCCAGCAGTTAAGACACCTGCATCCTACATCATAGAGTGCATGGGTTTGATTCCCAGATCCATTTTCAATTCTAACTTCCTGCTAATGTACTACTTGGGAGGTGATGGCTCAAGTTGCTGTTTCTGTCACCCATATAGAAGACCCAGTTTCCAGCTCCTGGCTTCAACCTGGCCCAGGCCTGGCTCTTGTGGTCATCTGGGGAGGGAATCGGCAGGTGAAGGATCTCTCTCTCTAACTCTGCCTTTCAAATGAATAAAATAAATCTTTAAAGAATTGTTAAAATGGTACATTTTATGTTACATATATTTTACCTCAAACATTTCTGTAAGTGCTTGTTTCGGCAGCACATATACTAAAATTGGAATGAAAAATTTCCTTATAATAAAGAAGCTGAGCTCACTTGCCAAAATAATTGCAAAATTCAATTCCAATAATATTGATAGTAGGCATCAGGATTCTTAATAATGCATCAGAACTATCTTCATAAGCTTTCCAGAATGAGTTCCAAATGCCTGCAGAGGTTGAAAATCTGGGGAAGCTTCTGTAATCAAAGGGCTGGAATAATTGTGTGCGATGATCTCTTCTGCGTATTTTAAATTCACAATCATTTCTGCCCACTGGATACTGCACAATAATCTAAACATGGAATTCCGACTGGAAGTTTCCAACACCAGCAAATTCCTCACTAATGCTCAAGCACATTCTACGTCCAATCCCCAAAGAGAGAAAACAGTGAACAGGATAGATACGGGCTCTGTCCTCACACGAGCTAACAGCCCAGTGCGGGAGACAGGCACGTCCACAGCAACTTCGAACTCAAAAACATCAGGCGGACAACTCCTGACGTACACGGCGATCACGTCCTCCACTTATTTCCAATACAACTGTTTCTCTCAAAGATGCCAAATCAAGGGTGCAGACGCTTTCCTCTGCCCCGCGGCGCCGAGGGCCCCAGCTGCGTTCTCTGAGAGGAACGGGAGCACCACCGCTCCCCCAACAGCGCTCTCCCTAGACCCCTGGGGAGGGGAGCGAGCTCGTCCTCCCCGCTATCGGAGCAGGGCGCTCTTCCCCGATCCCTAGGGCGCCCGGAGGGAAGGGGCGGGTAGGGGAGAGCCGACTCTCAGGAGCTGGAAATCCGCCTCCTGAGGCCCAAGGCGCAGCAGGGCGGACGAGGGGCGCCGGGGCGCACGGAGCCAGGGTGCGCGTACCCATCCGGATGTGCACGCTGGCAGAAGCCACGCAGCTGCCGTAGTTGAAGTCATCCTCGATCGAGGAGCGCGGGTAGCGGGGGTCCGGGTCGGCCATGTTGGCAACAGAACCTCCACCCATCCTGGCCGGGCCTGGGAGACCGCACTGACCACAACGGCCTTCAACCCACTTCCGGGATGAGGCAATCCAGCCCAAACTAGCTGAGTTGCCTCGGCGGAGCGAACCCCGAGCTAGTCGATTGCTTCAATTCAGGCCAAGGAGGAAGAGCTAAAGTCATCTAAAGTGAAACTTTTCCCAGAGTTTCGTCAAGAAGGTTTTAAATCCTCTCAAGGGGAGAGTTGTTAAAAGTGAAGGAAGTGATGTCCAATTCATCCAGCCATCCAACAAATATCTCATCCATCCACCTCTTTAATAATGCATTTTTTATTCTACCATTTTAATTAATTAAAAAAATCATACATTTGTTGAGACTTTCTATAAACCAGGCTTTAGGAATGAAGAAATACTAAATCCTGAAAGGCAAACAGGAGCCCCTCCGGAGAATAGAGTGATTTTCCAAAGCGGCCCGCATCCATAGAGGGGCAGAGCAAAGTTTATGTGGCCAAGAGTGAGGCTGGGAAGATGAACAAAGGCCTGATCACTGCATGTCAAATGCAGAGTACACCGCGGAAATCATGATAAAGAAGCATGGAAGAGGAGATACTGAGTTCATCTAAGAGCTGATGGTGGCAAATACAATGTCTCAGAGTGAATATTCATGATATTGTCCTTCCTATGCAAAGATGAAGTGTAGACAAGTACAGAGTCATATCATCCCAGGGCCCATGGAAGTTTTTCAGTGCGTTTTCTTTGATCCACCCCCCTTACCCAGTCCTCACTTTAACCGCAGCACCCAAAAAACTTGGCAAGTGAAGCAGAATAGTTGTGGAACAGTCTATTCTGGAACTAAACCCTTAAACTTGATGTTATCAGAAGTTCTTTTTGAAAGAACTTACAAATTAATAAATTTTAATCCCCCACCTCTTAGCAATCACAAAAACTAAATTCCGGATGGATTGTGGATCTAAATATGAAAGGCAAAACAGTAAAACTGGATGAAAATTATAAAAGAAAACATCTCTAAGATTCGAAGGAAGGCAAAGATTTCTGAAATTAGATATAAAATAGCACTTAACCTCAAAAGAAAAGACGGACAAATTAAACTATGTTAAAATTGGGAACTTCCAGTAATCAAAATACCCTGTAAAAGAGTGAAAAGGAACTAGAGCCGGCGCTGCGGCTCACTAGGCTAATCCTCTGCCTGCGGTGCCAGCACACCCTGTTCTAGTCCCGCCAGTTCTGTCCCGGTTGCTCCTCTTCCAGGCCAGCTCTCTGCTGTGTCCCGGGAGTGCAGTGGAGGATGACCCAAGTGCTTGGGCCCTGCACCCACATGGGAGACCAGGAGAAGCACCTGGCTCCTGGCTTCGGATAGGCGCATCGTGCCGGCCATAGCGGCCATTTTGAGGGTGAACCAACGGAAAAGGAAGACCTTTCTCTCTCTCTCTCTCTCTCTCTCTCTCTCACACACACAGTCTAAATCTGCCTGTCAAAAAAAAAAAAAAAAAAAAAAAGGAAAGGAAAATAGAGTGGGGGAAGATATTTGCCAACATGTAATCTACATAAGGTTCCTTTCCTAAATATGAAAGCAATTGTTACAAATCTAGAACAGCAACAACAAAAGATAGGCAGCCAGTAAAAATGGCCAAAACACCAGAAAACTGCCTTCCTCAGCACACAGAACCAAATGCCGAATAAAAGTGAGAAAAGCTTACTCTCGTTAGTAATCAGAGAAATGCAAATAAATGCCAAATTTAGATATCTCTAAGCACCTGCCAAATGATTAAAAGAGATTGATAATATCAACTGTTATCATGACTGTGGATTAATTGGAACTAAAATTGGAACTGGCCTCATAGACATTTGACCTGTGCTATTGATGAGAACCCTGTACTGAAAAAAATCTTACACTTGCTTCAATACTACATATTTTGTCTTGGGATTTGTGTTTTATAAATGAATTCTGCAGGATCAGGAAGCATGACCATGAGAAGAAGAGATATACACAATATGGATGTCCACTGTTCCCTGCTAATCATTAGCATTTAGCACAGGATTTTGTTGGACCTATAATTCATGGGAGTTAATCTAAACTCAAAACCAGTATAAGATGAACATGTCACATCTACAACTCAGGAAAGGGAGTAGGAAAGTACACGGAGAGCCCCAGGAGGCCAAGCAGTTTTTACAAAGTAGAACTTTCTGTGAATGCAGAAAACAAGGCAGTGCCATCCTGAGAAACAAGAATGACCAAGGAGTACTATCACATCCTCTTTTATTTGTGTTCCTTCCTTATATTAGTCACTCACTTATAACAAACATGAAGACAGAAAAGGAAAGGGAAAGATAGGGTGAACATAGTTGCTTTTCTTTTCAGTCCATCCTCATCGGTAAGCTAAAGGTAAAAATGCTGGGTAATGTGCATGTATCAAGAAGTGATATACTGGTGGGCATTTGGCACAATAGCTAAGCTTTAGCCCGAGATGCCCATATCTTATACCTGAGTATCTGGGTTTAAGTCCTAGCTTTGCTCCAGATTCCAGCTTCCTGCTGATGTGCACCATGGGAGGCACAGGTGATGGCTTACATACTTGGGTACCTGCCGCTCATGTGGGAGATCTGGATCATGATCCACACGTCTGGCTTCATGCTGGCCGAGCTGCAGCTGTTACAAGCCATTTAGGAGGTGAGGCAGCAATTGGAAGATTTCTGTCTCCATCTCTCTGCCTTTGAAATAAGTAAACAACAAAAAAGCTTAAACAAAGTGATATAGAATAATTGAGCTAGTTTTTGCAGCTTTTCCACAGTTACTGGAAGAATGAAATATGTATGAACATAAAAGCTATTAAAGTATTGCATAATCTTTGGTGATTCAGCACGTGAGTTAAAGTCCCCTTTATATTTGCATTCAAAACTGGCATTCGAGGGGAGGCACTTGTTGCAGTGGTTAAGTCCCCGCCTGAGATGCCTGTTTCACATATCAGAGTACCCAGGTTTGAGTCCTGGCTCCACTGTTAATTTTGCATTCTGCTAATGCTCACTCTGGAAGGGGCAGTTGACGACTCCCTGCTACCCACATGGGAAGCTCAGATTGAGTTTCCAGCTCACAACTTCAGCCTGGCCCAGACTTAGCTGTTATAAGCATTTGGGGAGTCAACTGGTGATGGAAGATCTCTCTGTCCCTGTCTCTGTTCATTTCAAATAAGTGAAAATCAATAAATAAAATCAATAATTTTTTAAAAAATTGACATTGCACAGGTATAAATCAATGGCACAATTTGTGTTAATAATTTGAAACAATGCTTGTACTTTTATTATTTTTAAAAAAGATTTATTTATTTGAAAGGCAGAGTTACAGAGAGGCAGAGACAGAGAGAGAAAGGTCTTCCATCCACTGGTTTACTTCTCAAATAGCTGCAAAGGCCAGAGCTGGGCTGCTCTGAAGCTATGAGCTGGGAACTTCCTCAGGGTCTCCCACCAGGGTGCAGGGACCCAAGGACTTGGGCCATCTTCTACTGCTTTCCCAGGTCATAGTAGAGAGCTGGATTGGATCAGAGTAGTTGGGACTTGAACTGGCATCCATATAGGATGCCAGCACTACAGGCAGCTGTACCTGCTGTACCACAGCACCGGCACCATAATGCTTGTATTTTTTTTTCTTTACTTACTTTATGACTTAAAATTGCAAGTAAAAAGCATGGCAAGTCAAGTGGTTGTAAAATAAATGAAAAAATGTTTATATTTTAGTTCCTATGGTTGGGCTTTTCTCCTGCATTTTGGGCAAGAGCTCCCATATTTTCATTTTGTACTGGGCCCCACAAATTATGTGACTGACCCGGTAGTGGAAATGCAAAATTGGGCAATTCTTTTGGAAACTGTATGACAATATCTACCAAAGCTGAACATACACTACAAATTCTATGATTCAGCAATTTTACTCTGAGGTAGAATGCATGCCCAACAGAAATGGGTATGTATGTTCACAAAAGACACATCCATTAATACACATAGAAGCATTATTTATAATAGCCCCAAACTGGAAAAAACCAAATGTGCATCATTGGGAAAATGAGTAAATATATTGCGGCATTTTAATGCAATTGTATGATTTATACAATAAAGATGAACAAAGTGTGCAGATGTTTGTCCTAGCAGTTAAGTCATCACTTAGGATGCCCACATCCCATATCTGAGTACTTGGTTTCAAGTCCTAATTCTGCTCCACGTTCTGCTGATGTGCACCCTGGGAGGCAATCGTGAGAGCTAAAGTTGTGATCTCTACCATCCACAAGGGGAACCTGGACTGTGTTCCCAGCTGCCAGCTTCAGCTTTTGCACATATTTGGTGTGGGAACCAGCAGATAGGCACGCTCTCTGTGTCGCAAATGAATAAATAAATACCTTTAAAAAATGAACAGATTTCTATTATCTGCAACGTGGATGAATCTCACAAACAATGCTAAGCCAAAGAAACCAGACACAAACAAATATACATAATAGGACACCATGTAAGGTTGAAAATCAAATAAAATTAATCATCAGAAAATGGTAATTTGGGGAGAAGAAAAGGATGATAATAGAAGGGGGAAGCTTAGAAGGACTTCTGAGAGTCTGGAACTGTACTGTTTCCTGCTGATTGCATTATCATTACTCTGTATAATGTTGATACTGAGGATTGCTGTACTGCTCTGTATACTGCATTTAATTTTTCAGAATTTTTAAAAGTGAAAAAGAAATGCTGCTTCTCAGTTTAGTTAAGAATGCTATCTTGTGGTTATAGGCTGTTTACTTACAGACATGAACTCTAATAACTCCCTATCCTGTTGTCTCTCCATTTCTTTTAAAGCTGTAATTTCAAGAAAAGTGCTTTGTAAATGAAGCTACTAAGTTAATGAAATGTTGGTGGTTTTGAGGGCCTATCTGTATGCTTCCTCTTTCTTCCAACCGTCTCTTCATCTTTCTCCCCTCCCTTTTATCTAATGTCATCATTCTACAAATCCCAAGAAAAAATATCTTCTATTCTCAGACTATAGTTCTGTTCTTATCCCTGGATTGATTAGAAAACACATTCTTTTTTGGTTTTTGGATAATAGCATGGATTCCACATTAAAGGCAGTAGAGATCTAAGTTGCAACTATTTTTAAAAATGCTTTTTAATTTATTTATAGAGTTGTATCTACATCTCAATTTTAGGGACCAGAATGAATAGTGGAGTGTTGCTCCCCGTCTTCGTGGAGGAACGACACAGGACCCTGCGCTGTTCTTTTGTCTGCTCGGCCCTCCCCGGGTTTGCTGCTGGTTCTTCCCAGGTTGGCTACCGTCCCTTCCACCTCCGTGGAAGGGCGGTTCCCCCTGCCACCTTCCCCACTTCCGCGGGGGAGCGGCACACCACCGGCCGGCTCTCTTGGGGGCTGCACAGGTGTTCCTTCAGATAGATGTTCCTGGTGCATGTTGTCTCTCTCCTCCTTTATAGTCCTCTTCCACCAATCCCAACTCTGCTACCCACACGCCGAGTACGCTGCTCTCCTCCAATCAGGAGCAGGTCCTGCTGTTTATTGGTTGAACTGGAGGCAGCTATGTAGAAGCTGTTTCCTCCTCTCCCAGCGCCATATTGTGGGAGAGCAGATGCATAGAATAAGTCTTAATTCCAGTAACTTAGTCTAGTCCGAGTTGCTCCCAGTTGCTCCCCACAGTGGAGGTTTCTAAGTTTCACTGATTATTGAAAAAGAACATGGGCTTTACAGTCAAATAGATTTAAGTCTGAATCATAACTTACTTGGCTTTCACACATATACATAAGTATCTTGAGGCCTAGATTTCTGTACTGTAAAGTAATACTTAGAATATCTAAACTGTGGAATTGATGAAGGATGAAATGTGGCAATACACAAAGCACTCAGCTCTTTTGCTCAATAAAGTTTCCTTTTCTTCCTCTCTCAACCCTATTAGATAGGTCTGATTTGATGTTGCTGTGGTTTGGGTATGTTTTGTCTCTATCAAAGCTCATGTTGAAATTTGAGTCCCAGTGTAATAGAGATAACCAAGTCCTGAATAGATTAGTGTCTTTCTTGAGTGACTGAGTGAAGTCCCTTGGGACTGGATTACCTCTTACAGGAGTGAGATGAGTCTTGAGAGACTGGAATAGTCACCAAAGCATAGGTTGCTGTAAAGTAAGATTACCAATGCTGCTTTGGCCTCTTTTGCATGCATCCATTCCTCACTCCCTTGAGCAGTCCTGCCATGTAATGCCATCTGTCATATTGATGCAGCATGATGCTCTCAATGGATGCCATCACTCAATCTTGAACTTTCTGCCTCCAGAACTTTAGAAGAAATAAACCACTTTTCTTTATGACTTAACACCCTCAAGTACTTTTTTTTTAAAGCAGCAGAAAATGAACTAAAACAGGCAGCTATTGAGGAATGGGGGAGAATATTAGAAGGAGGGAAGAAAAGGGGGAGGAAGAATGACCAGAGGTAGGAATGTACACAACTACCATGAAGTGGACTTCAGAGAGCCCTGGCTCTATTATGTACTAGAGAGACACTAAAGTCTTTTTAGAGGAAATGATAAGATGAAAACTTTAAAAAAAATTGCTATTTGAAAGGCAGAGGCCGGCACCGTGGCTCACTAGGCTAATCCTCCACCTGCAGCGCAGGCACCCCAGGTTCTAATCCCGGTCGGGGCGCCAGATTCTGTCCCGGTTGCTCCTCTTCCAGTCCAGCTCTCTGCTGTGGCCCAGGAGTGCAGTGGAGGATGGCCCAGGCCCTTGGGCCCTGCACCCGCATGGGAGATCAGGAGGAAGCACCTGGCTCCTGGCTTCGGATAGGCACAGCGCGCCGGCCACACCGCGCTGGCCATAGCGGCCACTTGGAGTGAACCAACGGAAAAAGGAAGATGTTTCTCTCTGTCTCTCTGTCTCTCTCTCTCACTGTCTAACTCTGCCTGTAAAAAAAGAAAAAAAAAGAAAAAGAAAAGAAAGGCACAGTGATAGAGTGTGGAAACAATATTGTGAAAACTCTTTAAAAAAAAAAACAACTTGTGTGAAAGGCAGAGACAGAAGAGGAAAGGAAAGGAGGGAGAGGAGAAGAGAGGAGAAAAGGGGAGGGAATAAGAGAGGGGAGATCATCTATCTGCTGGTTCACTCCCCAGCTAGAGCTGGCCAGGCTAGTGCTAGGAGCCGGGAACTTCATTCTGGTCTACCATATGGGTGGCAGGGATCTAAGTACCTAGGCCAGCATCTGCTGCCACCTAGGGTGCACATTAGCAGGAAGCTTGTTTGCAAGCAGAGGTGAGACTGGAACCTAGGCACTCCAATATGGAATGTGAGCATCTCAAGCAGCAGGTTGAGCAGCTGTGCCACAATGTTCAGCTCTGAAAACTATTTAGTGTAGATTCATCTGGAGATAAAATGGATTCGGAAAGGGCTGATGTTTGGTGCAGTGGTTAAAATGTTTCTTAGGATACCAACACATTGGCATTCTGGAGAAGAGAAGGCACAGAAACTCCATGCCCAAGATACTTGCAGACCTTGCCACTCTATATATCTCGTCATTTCATCATTCATTTGTGTCATTTACACTAAAATTACCATCATAAGTATACTGCTTTCCTGGGTCCTATGAGCTGTTCTAGTGAACCAGGAAATTTGAAGTGTGTCATGGGGACCTTAACATTTGTAGCTGGCCAGGCAGAAGTGCAGATAGCTTAGGGATACCTAAGACTTGCAGCTGGTAAGGTGTTTTGTGGGACTGAGCCTGTAACTTGCAGGGTCTGCATTAACTCTGGGTAATTAGTGATAGAAATTATGGACTTTGACCCTAACTTTTGTTAGAATTCAAAACTAGGTTTATCTAGTTGATGTTGGAAAATTGGCAGGAGGTGATGTGTAAAGTACTAACATTGTACCAGGCATGCAGTGAGTGCTCAGAAAATGGTAACTCTAATTGTTGCTGGTTAAAGGCAAAGCCATCACTTCTTTCACTCATTAGACATTTATTAAGTAGTTTCCCTGGCCCAAGCACTGTGAAAGATACACAAAGATGATCATGACTCCCCTGCTGCACATCAACCCTCAACAAGTCCACAGAGGAAGCAGCAACAACAAAAATTTAGGATAGCAATAAGTACTATAATGGGATCAAGAAATAAATGATTGACTTTGAGGAAATTATAAATGGCTTCACAGAGTGTTTCTCCTAGGGCTGCAGTAATAAATTACTATGAACTGGGTGGCTTTAAACAATAGACATTCCTCCTTGTTGGTTCTGGAGGCCACAAGTCTGAAGCTAAGACGTCAATATGGTTGGTTCCTTTGAGAGGCACTGAGAAGAAAACCTGTTCTAGACCACTCCACCAGCTTCTGGGGGTTGCCAGCTGTCCTTGGAGCTCCTTGCCTGTGGCTAGATTACTGTAGTCTCTGCCTCCACTGTCACATGACTTTCCTCTGTGTCCCCATGTCCAGGTTTCCTTCTTTTCATAAGCTCACTAGTCATTGTATTAGGATTGCCTCTTAGTTCATCTGAAAATGAAGCTTATATTCTAGGGTACAGAAGGTTGGGGCTTAAACATATTTTTGAGAGACACAATTCAACCCACAGCACAGAAATGGTGACTTTTTCAATTGAGTCATAAAGGATAAGTAAGGTTCACCAGGTTGGAGATACTGCAGAAATCCAAGCATAAGGTAATGAATATAGACAGATTGGAAAAGATCCAGGCACCTAGCACAATGGCTAATAAAGTGGGTGCTCAGCAAATCCTTCTGAAGATAGTAGTCAGTTTGTCAAAATGACTCAGATTCCCTTGGCCTGTGTGACCAGCAACAAGGAAGTTGATTTTCTAAGAAAAGATCAGTTTGGAGCATGTTGATTTGAGATGAAAGAAGAAAGCAGAGTAGAATTATTCAATAAATAATGTAGAGAGGAACTGAGAAGGGAATCTGTAGGACAAGTTAGGGCTGAGAACACAAATATGAGAAGGGTCCACCCTGAGATAATAGATGAATGCATGTTTCTATTCAGATCGGAGGAGTGTGGATAAGCGAGAGAGATCTGAATGAGATAGGATTGTACTGAGCTACATATTATTGGGAAAATTCCATCACTTTTCAGCTCAAATCTGAGTGCATGGATCATTGCAGTTTTAAGTATGGAGGTCACAGTAGAACTTAGCCATTTGGGGAGAGCATGTAAGTCAATGGAATGGCAAGTGCAAAAGGTTTAATGTGGGATTTCCCTGGTGTGTTCAAGGACCAGCAAGGAAACAGAGTAGTTAAATCAGAATGAAGAGGAGACAATAGCAGAGGGAGAGGGAGAAGGAGAGGGTAAAGTGGGGAGAAGAGGGAGAATGTGGATCATATTAAGACTTAGACTCCTTTTTTATTGTTTTAATTTTTTTTGACAGGCAGAGTTAGAGAGAGACAGAGAGACAGAGAGAAAGGTCTTCCTTTTCCATTGGTTCACCCCCAAATGGCCGCTACGGCCGGCACGCTGCACCAATCCGAAGCCGGGAATCAGGTGCTTCCTCCTGGTCTCCCATTCGGGTGCAGGGCCCAAGGACCTGGGTCATCCTCCTCTGGGCCACAGCAGAGAGCTGGACTGGAAGAGGAGCAACCGGGACAGAATCTGGCGCCCCGACCAGGACAAGAATCCTGGGGTGCTGGCGCTGCAGGTGGAGGATTAGCCTAGTGAGCCGCTGCGCCAGCCTTTATTGTTTTAATTTTTAAAGATTTACTTTATTTAAAAAGCAGGGTGACAAAGAGAAAGGAAGAGAAGAGCCAGAAAGAAATCATACATCTGCTGGTTCACTCCCCAAATGGCCACAATGGCCAGAGCTGGGCAGGTCTGAAACCAGGATCCTGGAGCTTCTTCCAGATCTCCCATGTACCTGCACCATCCTCCACTGCTTTCCCAGGCACATTTGCATGGAGCTAGGTCAGAAGTGGAGCAGCTGGGACTTGAACTGGCACACATATGGAATGCCAGCATTGCAGGCAGTGGCCTCACCCACTACACCACAATGCCAGCCCCCTCATCAGTAGTTTTAGACAGAGTTGGTCTCCCAGTCCTTCTTGGACATGTTCTTCATTTGACTTCTAGGAAACCATATTCTCTTAAAATTTTCACTTACCTCATGGATCACTCCCAGCTTCCTTTACTGTTTCTCCTCTTCTCTCTGAACTCTTCACATTGGAGTGTCCTAGGATTCAATCCCTGGTTCTTCTGTCTACATCCACTGCCAGTTTCAAGATCTTACCAGGTATAAAGGCTGCCAAATCTATATGTCTAACCCAGATTTCTGAATTCAACTTGAGTCACATTCAAAATTGCCCTCTTGATCATGCCTCATGGACCTGCTCTCCCCTTGTTCTTTACTTCTAGGTTAACAGCATCTCCATCTTTCTAGTTGCTTGATCCAAACCTGTATTCTCATCCTTGATTGCTTTATTCCTTCACAGTCCATTTTTAAAAAGATTTATTTATTCATTTGAAAGGCAGAGTTACAGAGAGACAGGGGCAGATATTGCAGAGTTACAAAGAGGCAGGGGCAGATATATATATATATATATATATATATATATAAAACTCTGCCTTTCAAATATATATATATATATATATATATATATATATATATATATGAGAGAGAGAGAGAGAGAAAGAGAGAGATATTCCATCTGCTGGTTCACTCCCTAGATGGCTGCAATGACTGAAGCTGTGCTGATCTGAAGCCAGGAGCTTCTTCCAGGTCTCCCACATGGGTGCAGGTCTCAAGGACTTGGGCCATCTTCTACTGCTTTCCCAGGCCATAGCAGAGAGCTGGATTGGAAGTGGAGTGGCCGGGACTTGAACCAGCACCCATGTGGGATGCTGGCACTGCAGGCGGCAACTTTACCTACTATGCCATAGTGCTGGGCCCCTGCAGTCCATTTTCAATCCATCAGTAATCCTGTTGAATCTACTCAAAATTTGAAGAATCTTCAAAAATTTTGGGAAAATATTGTGAAAAAAACTACATGTGAATTTCAATTTTTTTTTGAAAATTTCTAACTCTGGCTTTCAAATAAATAAATAAATAAATCCTATTAATTGGGAGCCGGCACTGTGGCATAGCAGGCTAAGCCTCCACCTGCAGCACCAGCATCCCGTATGGTCACCGGTTTGAGACCTGGCTGTTCCTCTTCTGATCCAGCTCTCTGCTATGGCCTGGGAAAGCAGTGGAAGATGGTCCGGGTGGTTGGCTCCCAATTAATAGGATTTTTTCCCTTCCAGCTACACTATAATTCACGTGTAAAGAGCTAACAATGAGAAAATTGAATTTCATCAGGATGGTATGTTTCACAAGCGAGTTCAACAAGGTGAAAGAGAATCTATAGAGAATAGAGGAGAGAACATATACAAAGAAGTGATGGCAATAATTCAGTGTTGGGACCAGCGCTGTGGCATAGCCAGTAAAGCAGCCGCCCGTGGTGCCGGCATCACATATGGGCACCAGTTGGAGTCTGGCTGCTCCACTTCTGATTCAGCTTCCTGCTAATGTACCTGGGAGGGCAGCAGAGGATGGCGCAACTGCTTGGGCCCCTGCACCCATGTGGGAGACCTGCAGGAAGCTCCTGGCTCCTGGCTTTGTATTAGTCCAGCTCCAGCTGTTGCAGCCGTTTGGGGTGTGAACCAGCAGAAGGAAGACCTTTTTGTCTGCCTCTCAAAGAAATAAATTAAAAATCAGCCCAGCTCCAGCCATTGTGGCCATTTGGGGATTGAACCAGAGGATGGAAGATCTGTGTGTGTGTCTCTCTCTCCCTCTGTACCTCTGCCTTTTAAAAAAAATTGAGTACTGCCTATGTGGATGAGGAGAAAAGTGAGGATGTCAAGAGAGTGGGGCCAGAGAAGAGGCAGAAAGACTTTGGATTAGATATCTGGATAAAGGGAGGATTGCTGGAGTCAGAGAATGGATTCATGAAATAGAAACAGAGAGGATACAGTTATTGATAATGCTAAGTTCTAGGAGATGATCATGGGAGTGAGTAGCTGAAATGAGGAATAGGGTAGAGCACAAGATCATTGGAGGAGAGGAGTCAAGGAACTCAGATGCCAGGGTATTGGAGAAATCATCACCCATTCTACATGCATTTTTAATCACCATGATTTAAGATCAGATTAGTATTGGAGATAGTGAGTGACAAGGAGCAAAGAGCTATAGAGGCTAAAAATGAGGAGGAGAAATTGGAGTGGGAGAGAACAGTGGATGACAGCCACAGGGAAGAGGAGTAGTAGGGGCATATATGTGGCATGATGGTTAATATGCAGCTTGGGACACTTGAATCTCATATCACAGTGCCTGGATTTGATTCCCGACTCTGCTCTTGAATACAGCTTCCTGCTAATGTGGACTCTGGAAGGCAGCAGAATGGCTCAAGTATTTGGATTCTTGCCACTCACACGGTCGACCCAGGTTGAGTTCTGGGCTACTAGTTTTTGCCTGGCTTGCATCCAGCTGTTGTGGACACCTGGGGAGTGAACCAGCAGATGGAAGTTACCTCTGTCTCTCTCTCTTTCAAATATAGTGAAAATAACAAAAGATTGCGAGTGATATAATCTGATGCTATAAAATTCAAACTCAAAGGCAGTTTTAGGAACATGGAGTAAGCATGATCTGATAATACTTGCTAGCATTGAAAACAGGAGATTTTACATAATCTAGCTTTCACGTAAAATCGTTGCATCTTGAGAGTATTGGCTCCACCAATTTTCTTCTTTTTTTCCCCCTAAGATTTATTTCATTTATTCAAAAGGCAGTTACAGAGAGAGAGGGAGAGATACAGAGATCTCCCATCCACTTTGGAGTCACTCCCCAAATGACCCCAATGGCTGGGGCTGGGTCAGGGCAAAGCCAGGAGCCAGGAGCTTCATTCAGGCCACTCACACGGGTGCAGGGGCCCGAATCCTTGGGTCATCTGCTGCTTTTCCAGGCTCATTAGCAGCGAGCTGGATCGGAAGTGGAGCAGTTGGGACTCCAACCGAAGCTCTCATGTGGAATGCCAGCATTGCATGCGGTGGCTTAACTCGCTACGCCACAACGGCGACCTCTCCACCAATTTTCAAAGATATTTTTATGGACTACCTTCTCTGAGAATCACTGACAATTTGGGTAGAGGGAGGAAAGGACGGTGTATCACCATTGTTTATCTCTAGGGGGCGCTGGTACTTTTAATTCGATCGCCATTATCCACTCTTCCAGTCTAGGGGGTTGTTGGGATTTTTCTCACCACTTTGGAAGCATCTCCATTTATAATTTTATCTATTTTTATTTGTTTTTGAAGTTGAGAAGCTCCCAACTGCTGGTCCACTCCAAGCCAAATGTCATGGCTGGATAAATGTGAAAGCCAGGACCCGGGGAACACAATCCAGGTCTCCAGGAGACAGTAGGGATCCCATTACCTGACCTATGACTGTTGCCCCCCCTGGGGCTGCATAAGCAGGAAGCTGGAGTGAGGAGTCAGAGGCAAGAACAGAATCCGGGCACTAGGATGTGGGGTGTGAGCATCTTAAGGGAACTGCTAACTGGGCAGCTCTCGTGTTGTCCATAGCAGTTGCATCATGTCCAGGGTTACAGCAGACGATTTCAAAACAGTCCGCTTTTACTCAAACGCCTTGTTGAAAGCAAACGGAAGAGTCTGTGAAACACTTTGAGGAAGGAAAACGTGGTGGAACACCATTTCATCAGGGTAGCCCCAGGGGAAGAGAAGTTAATAAACCGGAGCCTCGAGGAGGAGGGGCTGCCCCCAGGAGAAAAGGACCGGTTTTACTCTGATGTGGGTGGGCTCGCTTTCGTTTCGCTGTTATTGGTGGCTCTGCTTGTCTTTGTCAGTAAGCCACCTACGCAAGTTTTTCATGTTTAAATTCCGGGACAGCCTGGGAGGAAAGTGTACCAAAACGTGCAGAGTGCTGGTCGTCATGCGTTTCCCAAGTGTGGGTAACTCGAAATCACACACCCTACAGCCGTCCCTGCCAGGGCAGGCAGACGGGGGTGGCAGGCTCTCCCTGGGTTCTGCACTTACAGTCCCTCTCCAGCTCTGCTCAGTCTCCCCTCTCCCACACCTAGGGCAACCGAAGGACCACTGAGCACCGAAAGCACCCCCGAGAAGAGGCCAGCCAGAGGCAGGCAGACCCGGCCGCGGCCCAGCGTCCTACAGGGGCATCTAAAGGGAGCGGTGCTCTGCGTCATGTGGGGCCCGCCCCTTCGAGGGCCCGGGCACGGCGTGTTCCAAGGGCTCGGCCGCCGTGGTGGGAGCGGGACTTCCGTGGTTGGCTAGCGGCGCCTCGCAGGGCGTGCAGAGGGGCCCGGGCGCCGCGTGCGGGTCTCCGGCGGCCGAGCCATGGCGGGGCGCGGCGGGGCCCGCGGCGCGCTGTCGCCGCACACTCTGCTCTTCGACCTGCCGCCCACGCTGCTGGGCGAGCTGTGCGCGGTCCTGGACAGCTGCGACGGCGCGATGGGCTGGCGCGGCCTGGGTGAGTGCGGCCTGGGCGGCGGCGGGGCGAGGGGGGAGCGGAGCTCCGGGGCCCGCTCAGCGCCGCCCTGGACTCCTGGGGCTGGCGCGGCCCCCGGAGCTCCAGGCAGGGACACCTGCCCCGTCCCGTGCCTGGGAAGGGCCCAGTTACTCCCGAAGACCCAGACATGAGCTCCCCCTTCTCTTTCAGAGAGACTGTGCGGCTCGCTGCCCATCGTCCAGTGAGCTGAGGCTTGAGAAGGACAAGCCCACTGTAAGCTTCCTAGGTTTACCAGCCATTCCCAGCTTGCCCGGCCTGCGGTATTGAAGCCCCACAAGTCTCTCTTAAGTACAGGTGTTTGGGGTTAGATCGGATAACCCATGGTGTCGTATTTAACGTTAATTGACAATAAATACGATCATATCGAAACAACTTAGTTGTCTGAAATAGTGTTTCTTAGGAGAAAGTTCTCTTTGTTGTTGATAAACGATATAGCCACACTTTATGGAATTGTGGCATAGGACTCCAAGTTGGTTTTGTTTTTAAGATTTATTTATTAGCCGGTGCAGTGGCTCACTAGGCTAATCCTCCACCTGCGGCGCCGGCACCCTGGGTTCTAGTCCCGGTCGGGGCGCTGGATTCTGTCCCAGTTGCTCCTCTTCCAGTCCAGCTCTCTGCTGTGGCCAGGGAGTGCAGTGGAGGATGGCCCAAGTGCTTGGGTCCTGCACCCGCATGGGAGACCAGGAGAAGCACCTGGCTCTTGGCTTCGGATCAGCGGGATGCGCCTACCGCAGCGCGCCGGCGGCAGCGGCCATTGTGGAGTGAACCAACGGAAAAGGAAGACCTTTCTCTCTCTCTCTCTCTCTCTCTCACTGTCCACTCTGCCTGTCTGTTTATTTGAGAGGCAGAGTCACAGAGAGAGGGAGAGAAGAGAGGAGAGAGGGGGAGAGAGGGAGAGAGAGGGAGAGAGAAGGATAGGTCTTTCATCTGCTGGTTCACTCCCAGGGCTGGGCTAGGATTAAGACAGAAGCCAGAAACTCCATCCAGGTCTCTCACATGGGTGATGGGGGCTCATGTACTTCTGCCATCATCCACTGCTTCCCCCAGGTGCATCAGCAAAGAGCTAGATCAGAAGCAGAGCACCTGGGGCTCAGCCTGCACTCTGATAGGAGATGCTGGAATCCAAGTGCCAGCCTAACCCACAGTGCTGCAACACCTACCATGGCCTCTAGCTTTATAAAGATTGTTTATCTATTTTAAGTTCTGTAACTTGAAATTATAGCACTGCTGGAGTAAAAATCTTAGAGAAGTGTACCTTACTCTGCTTTCTGGAAAAACATAGATTTCCAGTATGCATTTAAAGGAGAAGACCCCTCACCCATCAGATCTCTCTGAGAAGAAATCAGGGCATGATCTGTATTTGCACCCACATATTTCCAAGAGTTACTGACTTTGTGGAAGGAGAAGATTTTTTTGTCTGGACCCAGGTATGTGTCATCAGTGTGTGAAGCAGGCTGCTAGAGGTGATGAAAATGGAAGAACATCTATGCCATCCGAAAGGGGCAGGAAGCCAGTTGGTCTAGTGGTTAAGCAGCCCACTTACTATATCTGGCTTTGAGTTCCTGCTCCAGCTCCCTATCCCAGCTTCCTGCTAATGCAGATCCTGGAAGGCAGCAGGTCATGGCCTAAGTACTCCTGACAACCATGTCCAGGAGACCTGGTTGAGTTCCTAGCTCCTGACTTCAGCCTGGCCTATCTCCAGCTATTGCAGGCATTGAGGGGAGTGATCAAGTGAATAGGCAGTATCTCCCAGCACCTCCCTCTCTCTCTTCCTGGCAATGTAACCCAGGCACTCATTTTTTAAAAAAAGATTTATTTATTTGAAAGGTAGAGATAGAAGGGGAGACAGAGTTATCTTCTGTCTGCTGGCTCACTCCCCAAATGGCTGCAGAACCCAGGGATGGCCTAGATTGAAACCAGGAGTCAGGAGCTGCTTCTGGATCTCCCACGTTGGTGCAGGGCCCTAAGCACTTGGGCCATTTTCTGCTGCCTTCATAGTTGCATTAGCAGGGAGCTGGATCTGAAGTGGAGCAGCCAGAACTTGAACTGGCACCCATGTGGGATGCCAATACTGCAGGTAGAGGGTTAACCTTCTACGCCACAGTGCTGGCCCCTTGACACTCATGCTTTACATGGCTTATCTCGTATAACCCCATCAATCACCCTGCTAGCGATTCAGGTGCTATTATTCTCCCCATGTTATAATAGGTTAGGAGACTGTAGTAACTCACCTAGGTTCACACTGCGGGAAGTGGCGGGGCCAGGACTTGAACCTGGCAATTCAAGCATGTGCCCTTAACCACAGCCACTTCAAACATCCCCTCACTGCTTTGTTCTTTACAGCTGCACCTCAGAGCCTCGCTCAAGTACAGCTGCCCCTGGTCACCTTGTTTTCCTGGTTGTGGAAATAAAAGAAGATCACATAAATGAGAACAAGCACAGGCTATTCAAAGCGGGTCAGCCAGCCACTGTTATTGAGCATTTGACTGATTAAAAAGGCAGGGAGAGGATGGGAAAGCTTTGGGAATGCCTGATTGCAGGTTATTGGCATGGCAAAGTGTTAAGGGGTACATATTTGGCTTTATCCAATTGGTCCTAAATTGAAAGTTGACAGATTAAGATTAAGGAAGCTGTTGGTTATTCCTGATTGGAACCAACTGCTACAAGGATTATTTGGCTTCCTGGACTTGTTACAGGTAGCAGTTTGACTTCTTGGATGAGTTACTATAAGATAGTGGGTTGGCTTTTTGGGTTGGTTGATGTGTGTTCTGACTAGAGTTCTATTTTATATATAGTCTGCCCATTGCCACTTTGTATATTCTCTTCTAGGGGAAGGATCCAGAAGGCTTAGTCTTTGATTCTCCAGCTAGTATTCATTGTACAGGGAGCTGTATCTACTGACCGCCTGCTCCACATAGCTGGAACTGACCAGCAGTTTCACAAGTTGTTGGTTCAGCAAGAAGGGCAGGCTGGTCCAGTTCAGGGTGTAAAGGTCAGCTTCCCTGGGTGAACATGCTGAGTTTGCCTGTGGGTGTAGGCAAGGGAGAAAGAAGGGAAGGGAAAAGGAGAAGGAAAACCTTTGACGAGGGAGGAGAGAATGATGGAGAACTGAACCAAAGTGACAGGCCCCTCTGTGCTCAGGACAGCTGGGCGCCTGAAGGTACATACGGCCCACAACTCCAAATAGAAAACAACTGTGATGGTTACAGGCACAACTGTCTGAGGCCAATCATGATTCTTGATGATGTTGCGTATCAGGCTACGGTTAGAAAGGAAGCTCAGACGAAGGCAGATCATATAGCAGCCTTCATTATACGGTCAGTGTGTGGGGGATAATGTAAGCCAGTCCTTCCCAAACTGGAATCACCTGTGCAATTGCCTTTTACTCCATTTTAAAAATTATTTATTTGAAAGTCAGAGAGAGGAAGACAGAGAGACAGAGACAGAGAAATCTTGTATCCATTGATTTACTCCCAAATGCCTGCAACAGCTGGGGCTAGGCCAGCCCCAAGCCAGGGGCTAGAGAATTCAATCCAGGTCTACCATATGGGTGGCAGGGCCCCAAGTACTTGAGCCATCATCTGATGTGTCTCAGTAAAAGCATTAGCAGGAAGCTAAATCAAAAGTGGAGCCAGGACTTGAACCCAGGACTCTGAGATGGGGTGCCAGTGTCCCAACTGGCATCTGAACTGCACCAAATACCAACCCCTATGCAATCTTTTAAATATACATGTGCCCAGGCCCCAGGTCTGGAGCTTCTTGGTCACTGTCTGGTGTGTTTCATTTTTCTTACTCAGCTCTCCAAGTGAATCTGATGTGCAGCCTGATTTCTCTTCTTTATAGCATCTGCCTATTACAGTTCTTTGATTACATTCTTTCAGTACTTAATTCTTTTTGTCTTAAGCATATTCTGCATATTACTCTTCAGCTCACTTGTGTCAGGTGTGTTATTAAAAAGTGTTATCTGAAGATAGCATGCTATCCAGTTGACTTTGATGACTTTTTGGCTTTATAGTGAAAGTGGGAATCCAAATTGGAAAATGTTATTTACTTTACAGAGATGATAAGGTGTATACAGAACCTCTGATGATAACTCACTTCATTAAATTAACACAGATTGGCATTTATTTAAATTAAATTGGAGTAGCTTACATGGTAAAACCTCAACACTTACACTGAGAGAGAAACCATTTTTACAGACACTTTGCACTAGGTCAGATGTTATTTTTTTCCTCTCAAAAAGCAAAGGAAAGTATCATATAAATTATTATTTAAAACAGATTAAATGTAAAATCACACTAAATGTACATTTGAATGTGCAGTAATTTAAAATGATAGCAGTAATAATAATGGCTGCCTCCACTTGCGTGCTCACTGTGTGTCAGACACTGTGAATTGCACGAGTGATCTAACTGACTTACCACAACATTTCAATAACGTATTTACTCCTCCTTTTCACATGTTATAGGTAGAGAAACTGACCTGAGAGATCTTGAGTAATTTGCCTTAAGTCAGTCTGCTGAGTGACAGACTAGGAGTCTAAGCAGAATCTAAGGCCTATGTCCTCTTTGCTATTTTACATTTTAAGTGGTCTTTGTTGTTTAGAACTGTTTTAAATTCACTGAAAAAATTGGAAGGTAGTTCAGAGATTTCCTCTCTATTCTCTAAATCCTCCCCATATGCTGTGCACCCAGGTTCTCCAGTGATTAACATCTTACAGTAGTAGGGTGTGTTTGTTGTGGAGACGTTACTTTATTCACATGCCTTTGTCTTTTACCTGGCATCCTTTATATTATAAGTTTTCATCCAGGATACCACGTTGCACTTCTTTTATTTGGTTTTAAAATTTATTTGCTTGAGAAACAGAGAGATGGAGAGGAAGAGACAGATAGACACACAGAGAACTCTCATTTGCTGATTCAATCTCCAAATGCTCACAACAGCCAGAAGCTGGGAACTCAGGTCTCCCACATGAGCCATCATTGCTGCCTCCCAGGCTCTGCATTAGCTGGAGTCAGCAGCTAGAGTGGGCATTGAGCCCAGGTATTCCCATGTGGGATGTAGGTATCTTAACCACTGGACTAAACACCCACCCTCATACTGCATTTACTAGTCATGTATACTCCAGCTCCTCTTGACTGTGGTGGTTTCCAGATTCTTCTTTTGTTGACCTTGACAGTTTTGAGGAGTACTGGTCAGTACTCGTCGACTGTTGTTGAGTGTTCCTTGATTGACATTTGCCTGTTGTTTTTCTTGAGATCAAACTGAGGTTATGGATTGTGGAGGAAGACCATAGGCATGAAGTGCATTTTCATCCTATAATATCAGTGTATATATCATGTACATGAATTACCACTGTTGATATTAGCTGTAGCTGAGATAGTGTCTCTGAGGTGTCTATACTGCACAATTATTCCCTCTACCAACCCATATTTTACTCTTTGGAAGGAAATTACTGCACAGTGTCCACTTGAGGAGTAGAGAAATGTGTTTCCCATCCCTGAAGGTGCAGTAACACCTATTTTTGTGCCCACTCTGCTTTTCCCATCTACCTGTGTTCTCACTGCTACTCTAAGCCACCACCCTGTATCTGTGTTCCCCTGGGGATTCCTCTTGTCAGAGGTCACTGTGACTAAATCCAGTGATCAATACTCAGTCTTTATCTCTTGACACAGTTGACCACTCCTTCTTCCTTAAAGCACTTCTACTTCTGAAACATTAACTCTTTGTTTTCTGCTCACAGATTCCTGTCTTTTTGCAATGCCCCTGGGCTTAGTCCACAGACTCCATCTCTTCTGTTTATTCACTATAGTTGCTACCTTGTATAAATTCCATCTTTATGCTAATATCTCCCAAATTTCTAACCTGAGTCTCTCTCTTGAATGTCAGCATCATCCATGTAATTGCCTGCTGAACAGACATCTCCAGCATTGCACCCTCTGCAAAACAACATCTGAAATTAATGGCAACACCTTCCTTTGTTCAGGACAAAAATATGAGTCTCTTCTAATTTCTCACCTTCTCTCACAAACCACATCCCATCTCTCAGCAAAGGATGCTGCTGACTCTGCCCTCAGGTTCTTATCTCATAATCTGACCGCTTCTACCACTGTTACCACAGCCATCCTGGTGCAAATCACCATCAGAGTCTACCTGGATTATTCTAGCAGTCTCCTAACTGGATGCCCTGCTACTGCTCTTGCCCTTCTTAAGTTTCTTTCTTTCTTTCTTTCTTTCTTTCTTTCTTTCTTTCTTTCTTTCTTTCTTTCTTTCTTTCTTTCTTTCTTTCTTTCTTTCTTTCTTTCTTTCTTTCTTTCTAATATTTACTTTATTTGGAGGGGGAGGGAGAGAGAGAGATCTCAAGATCTCCTATCCACTGGTTCACTCCAGATGCCCGCAGCAGCTGGGATTGGGTCAGAATGAAGGCATCACCTGCTACTTCCTTGGGTCTGCCTTGGGAGGAAGCCAGAATTGGAAGCAGAGCCAGGACTCAAATCTAAGCACTCTGATATGGAATGTGGGTATCCCAAATGGCATCCTTACTGCTACACCAAACACCTGTGCTTTGTGTTTCTTTACAACACAGCCATCAGTGAGTCTGTTAAACACATTAAGTATATTATTTCACTATTTAGAACCCTCTACTAGCTCCCCATCTCACCCCAGGTGTTGTGGAGGCCCCATACCTGGGTCTGCTTGCCTGAAGTACAGCAAGCCAAACACTGACATCAGGGTGGTTGGGAGAAAAGTGTGTGTTTATTAGCAGAGCCCAGAGCAAATCACGTAATTCCTGGGCTCCTTGAGAGGCTGGGTGTAAAGGCTCAAACAAACTGAAGTTGGGATTTAGAGGTGCACGTTCATCTCACGTGCCAGCCTCTGGTTGGCCCACAGTGCTTGTGGCCCTCCTTTGATTGGTTGATTACATCATTTTGGGGGAGAGAGGACAGATTTTGATGATGGCGAACTGGGATTCAGTCAGGTGGAAGTTACTCAATGCCCAGAGCCTGCAGTTTCTGGAAAAACCCTCAAGACAAGATCAAACATCAAAATTTTAGCTACAGAGGAAATAAAGGACTTCATAAGTTTTGTGATCAAGGACCCTGTGGAGCCCACCGTGCCACCCCCTCAGTTTAGCGAGTTAACTTACTAAGAGGTTGATTTGCAAAGAAATTTTAATATAAGAAGAGAGGCTAGGGCCTAATAGTATCTGGTATCTACATCAGAGATGCTGTATAGCAGCTTGATTTCAAACATAGACACTGGAGGCAGACATTAACCTAATGGTTGGGAAGCCTATGTCCCATATCAGAGTGCTTCATTTGATTCCAGACTCCCTACCCCTGACTCCGGCTTTGTAACAATGCAGGCCCTGGGAGGCAGTGGTAGTAGCCCAAGTAATTTGGTTCCTGCCACTGATGTCAAATACCTAGATTCTGTTCCTGGTTTCTGGCTCTGGCTCTGACCCTGGCCCAGTTTGGTTCATCAGAGGCATTGAGGAGTGACCAGCAGATGGGACAGCTCTGTCGCTCCTCTTGCTCGCTCACGCTCTCTCTCTCCCTCCCTCCCCCACCCCATCTCTCCAATAAATAAATTAAAAAAAAAAAGCGAACACTGAAATCTTACATGACTTTTTTTTAATTTGAGAGGTAAAGTTACAGACAGGGAGAGAAAGAGAGAAAGGTATTCTATCTGCTGGTTCACTCCCCAGATAGCTGCAGTGGCCACGGTTGGGCTGATCGAAGCCAGGAGCCAAGAGTTTCTTCTGGGTCTCCCACATGGGTGCAGGGGCCCAAGGACTTGGGCCATCTTCTACTGTTTCCCAGGCCATAGCAGAGAGCTGGATTGGAAGAGAAGCAGCTGGGACTAGAATGGATGCCACAGGCGGAGGCTTCAGCCCATTATGCCACAGCGCTGGCCCCTACATGGCTTTTTATTTTTTTACCCCCACTTTCTTTTCCTTCTTGTTTACTCAACTCCAGCCACATTATCCTCCTTGAACATGCAAGGAGTATTTTTCTATAGGTCACTTTGAAGTATGCTTCATTTCCTTCATGTTTTTGCTTAACTACAAGTATTATCTACCATGACTGCTTTTTAAAAATTGGCACCCTCCCATTCCCTTATTATCCTTATTTTTGTTCTCTATACAACTTAGCAACTCTCTCATACTTCATATATTTGAGTGTGTGTGCCTGTGTGTGTGTGCATGCTTGTTTGTGTGAATGCTTGTTTGTGTGAGCGTGTGTTTATTGTCCACATAGAAATAAGCTTCATGATGTTGAGTCCGGATCGGAGATCCTCCCCAAAACAACCCACAAAAGGCAGGCTGGATGCAACAGCAAGAGGATTTATTTGCAGCTAGCTGGGGCTCCTGCTGGCATCTATGACGCAGTGCAGTGCTAAGGTGAGAAGCCCTGTCTCTCCCCTTCCCAGCATTTTCATACACTCGAGTAAACAAGTACATACGTCACTACACACGTAAGCGAGTTCCTTATTCTCTATATGGCAATTACCTAAATTTATGCATTTTATTGATGCATTTGAGCAACTCGGGGGCTAGGCGTCACACAGGAAAGTGGAAGAATCTAAATTCCAGGAATAGTTTCACACCCATACCCTTGGGCCTGTCTTTTTTCTGGCTCAAAATGAAGCCTGTCATGGAGGAACTGCGGTTCTCTCAACAGGTCCTAAAAGCTCCTGAGACCAAGAGTCAGCTTGACTGCAATATATCACCCCATATTCTACATCACTAAAACATAACCTTAACATACTACATCACCTATCACACACTGTGAAGTCTTAACTCCAAATGTACTTAATCTAAACTAACCTACGGTTTGAATTAATTACTTAAAACTTGGGCCGGCACCATGGCTCACTTGGTTAATCCTCCACCTGCAGCGCTGGCATCCCATGGGTGCCGGGTTCTAGTCCTGGTTGCTCCTCTTCCAGTCCAGCTCTCTGCTGTAACCTGGGAGGGCAGTGGAGGATGGCCCAAGTGCTTGGGCGCCTGTACCCACATGGGAGACCGGGAAGATGCACCTTGCTCCTGGCTTTGGTTCGGCACAGTGCCGGCCATGGTGGCCATTTAGGTAGTGAACCAATGGAAGGAAGACCTTTCTCTCTGTTTCTCTCTCACTGTCTATAACTCTACCTGTCAAAAAAAAAAAAAAAAAAAACACTTCACAATGAGGGCAGGAATTTTTACTTGCCTTATTTCCTGTTCTCATTGAGAGAATTGGATAAATATCTGCATTTTGGGTAAGTTAGTTGTGGGGAGCAACTCGGACTAGACTGTTACTGGAATTAAGACTTATTCTATGCATCTGCTTTCCCACAATATGGCGCTGAGAAGGGAGTAACAACTTCTACGCAGCTGCCTCTCGCCAACTTGAGTGATGACCTGCAGGAGCTGATCCTGCTCCTGATTGCAGGAGAGCAGCGTACTCGGCGTGTGGGTAGCAGAGTTGGGATTGGTGGAAGAGGACTATAAAGGAGGAGAGAGACAACATGCACCAGGAACATCTAAGGGGAACACCTGAGGAACATCTGAGCAGCCCCCGAGAGAGCCGGCCGGTGGTGTGCCGCTCCCCCGCGGAAGTGGGGAAGGTGGCAGGGGGAACCGCCCTTCCACGGAGGTGGAAGGGTCGGTAGCCAACCCGGGAAGAACCAGCAGCAAACCCGGGGAGGGCCGAGCAGACAAAAGAACAGCGCAGGGTCCTGTGTCGTTCCTCCACGAAGACGGGGAGCGACATAATGGTGCCGTGACTCGGATAGGAAACCTAGGCAGGGTTTAGTGTCGTTCCTCCATGAAGAGGGGGAGCGACATTAGTGAGCAAGCAGACATCTGTTAAACATCCAAAACCTTGTTGGGCAGAATCATAGAGCACTGTACTAGAGGCACTGTTGTGGTTTCTGCTTGTAGGGATTTTCTAATTTCAGGCAGACAACAAGCCTGGATAAAGAATGCATGAGGAAATAGTATTCATCTTCACTTAGGTCTGACGTTACTCAGCTTTTGAGGTGTAGATTGCAATGCCAGTGTTGAGGGTAAGCCACTCTGAGGTCTGTCCCAGAGGTTAGTTGACAGTAGGTCCTCACATGGGTCTACAGAGGATACTGGGGAAATAATGCACAGGCCTCCCCCGATATGGAATATGAGTCTTATTTGGGTATGGGGTAGAAAGTACACAAACTTAAGTATGAACAAGTATTATTTCTGGTAAAATTTATGAACTAATGGGTTTTAATGCTTATGATTTTGTCTGAGGAGTAAAGCTAATGTACACTTTTGAATTTCATTTCAGTTTTTTGGAAGCAAAACTACCTTCCATGACCCTTCTGAAAAATTGCCTAGTATCTTTGTATGCTTTGTAGAAAGAATGAAAAGGGGTATCTTTGTTCTCCCCATTGTGCTGCCTGAAAACAAGCTTTGCTAGAATGTAGTCTTCATTTTCTAGGGGTTTTAGCATGTGGTCATAGGCAAATACAGAGTCCAAATAGGGGTGTGTTGCATTATTCTAAAAAACCCCTTCAGTACATATTTGCATACAGAGATGTGATTTCTGTAGCTGAATTCCCCAGTGGTTAGCACTACTAGACAGCCCTACACTCTCAAAACAGCATCCAAGAACCTGTGCACATTGAGCGATTATTAAGCAACCAGTATGTTGAGATAAACTGGTTTCTGAACTTCTCAGGTAGACTTTTTTTTTTTTTTTTTTTTTTTTTTTTGGTTTACATCATGCCATGATGTCTTTCAATAAAAGGCTTACCTTCCAAAAAATGTTTTAAACAATGTTTAACACAGTGTATTTTTCTTAATTTATCTGTTGAGAACGCTCTTAACCTTAGCAACACAATTACTCATTGAGTACTTTCATTTTTATTTTTATTTGATTTCTATTTTGCGTAAACAAAGTTTTGTGTTCTGGAAGGGAATAAGTAAGCAAGAATTGGAGAAAACTATAAACATTAAAGAATGTAATTAACATGTTAGAGTTGGCATTCCTGTTGCATCAAATTGGAGCTATTTTATAGAATTGGATCTAAAAGAATTATATATTTTATAGATGTTAATAATGCTCCTTACTGATTTTGCTATTCAGAATGCATCATCATTAGAGGAAAGCTATTAAGGTTGTACTGTGAATCACCAGTGAGAGAAAGAGAAAACATATTTCATCTCTAGTCCTGGAAGCAATCCATGTGTGCAGGCAATATCCATTTTAACTTAGCCAGATTAGTTTCTCACCATGGACTTTTACTATTACAAAAATACTTTGCCTGATATTGCCTTTTTTGTGTTTAGTGAAAACTCAGAAGCCTTTGCCTTCTGGTCAGTGTTAGGGAGCTAAAAGCCCCACCTCGCTTGGCACCTGTGTTTTCCTGCTCTGCCGAATCTCGGAAGTGTGCTTAAGGGCAAGTGCCTCTTAGCGGTTTCTGAGCTAAGTCATGGGATGGGAAAGGACGGGGTCATCGCCTGCTGCACTTTTGAGAGGGAAATTCCAAAACTGAGAAAAAGGGAAAATAGAGAATGGGGAATGGAATTATGTGGGAAAGCTTACATCTGCATGAAACTTAAAAAGTTAACTCTGGATCCTGTTAATAAACTATTCCTTTCTTATTATGACAATAAAATGTGTCCACCTTTTAATGTATAAATATTATATACAAGATTCCTGCTGCTATTGCTACCAGATGGATCTTGCAAAATGTAAAGCTTCTGTTTTTATGTCACTTTCTTGGACATCTTAGTCAGGTCCCATTGCTTTCAGAAGGAAGTTTAAGTTCAAGACCTGTGTCTGTTATTCAGTAAATAGCTACTATATGCTAAGCATGTTCCTGGAGACACAGAGGTAATGTGGAGACTTCATGGGGCATCTTCTCCTTTTCTTTAACACGAACCTTCTGCTTTAAGCATGCTGGTCTCCTCTCTGTTCCCTCATTCCCTTTCCCCATTTCTGGACCAATCCCACTTCCTTCACTCTTCCCTCTGCCTAGTTAAACCTTGCCCCCATCCACCCCTGTTATGGAGGTAGCAGATGTCTGGTCACCTTTACTACCTTCCCTGACTGCGATAGCCCACAGAGCATCTTCCCTCTTCACTCCTGATAAATCACATGCATGTGGCTTACTGCAAATATTCAAAGTGCAGAGGGGTACCAGTGTTTGGCACAGGAGTTAAGATGCCACTTGGGAAGTTCATGTTCCACATTTGAGTGCCTGGGCTCCAGTTCCAGCTCCTCTGTTGGCTCCAGCTTTTGGCTAATGCACCCCCTAGGAGGCAGCAGGTGATGGCTCAAGTAGCTGGGTCCTGCTACTCGTGTGCGAGGCTTGGATTGAATTCTCAGCTCCTGGCTTCAGCCTGACCTTACCCCAGCTGTTGCAGGCATTTGGGAAGTGAACCAATGGATGGGAGATCTCTGTCTCTCTCTCTCTCTGCCTTTCAAATAAACTCAACAAGTAAATAAATAATTTTTTAGGAACTCTTAAAATATAGAATTAATTATTGTATTTAAAAAATAAGCCTATCGGCCGGTGCCACAGCTCACTTGGCTAATCCTCTGCCTGCAGCGCTGGCACCCTGGGTTCTAGTCCCAGTTGGGGTGCTGGATTCTGTCCCAGTTGTTCCTCTTCCAGTCCAGCTCTCTGCTGTGGCCCGGAAAGGCAGTGGAGGATGGCCCAAGTGCTTGGGCCCTGCACCCGCACGGAGACCAGGAGTAAGCACCTGGCTCCTGGCTTCGGAACGGTGCAGCGCGCCGGCCGTAGCGGCCACTTGGGAGGTGAACCAACAGAAAAGGAAGACCTTTCTTTATGTCTCTCTCTAACTCTGCCTGTGAAAAAAAAAATAAGCCTATCATAGTATGCATATACTTGTTATTACTAATCTGTATGGTGCGTTATGCCTAATAATCATAAATTATCCCATTAATTTTCTAATAGGAACAGTTGAAACCTAACCTTTCCCTTTGGTGAAATTTAATATTTAGGAAGCTTTCGTTGCAATGTTAACTTGGAAACTAAGAAATATTTTAAAGTCAGTGTTCATATAGTTGGCAGGCCAGGGAAGAGAAACCAAATTTAGTAAACAAGGATGTTATTACAATTTTGTGGAAAATACAATTAAAAGATAGGTTTACTTCAGCATAAAGAAATTTTGAAATGTATGCATAGTTTTTCATAATACACATTTCCATGAACTTTTTGGAAACTTAGCATAAGGATTTCCAAATGTTTTTGCATCAAAATAAACCTGTTTTCTTCCATTTTCTGTGAACTTTTTAAAGTACCTCTGTATGTTCAGTACAGCTCTAAAATACTTATATCAGACCATAAATAACTCAGATGCACCATTTTTGAGCAATTAAAAACCTAGGATACTAGTGAAATATTTTCCATTTCTTACCAGATAGTAGCTTTTAACTCCTCAAAAATGCACATTAGTACAATGTGAAACAAACATCTTAAACACCATTCCATGAAAGCATCAACAGCTGAGTCTAAGTGTACTGCAAATGAGTGATAAGGGGATGAGGAAGAAAAGCATTAATTTCAGTAACTTCAGAAAACTGCATCTTAACTGGATGCTTGAGGGGCTAAGGCCAAAAAGGATCACTGTGCTCTAATTTGGTTCATGTGTTTTTCACAGGGATGTGGGTTAGCAATTCTCAAAATTATCTGTGTGTTTAGTAGAATCAAACAAGTAAATATGGTGTCCATAGCAAGAGCAGTTTCTTTCTATTCAACAATGGAATAATAAATTAAGGAAGACTAGACCACAGCCTGAATGGTTGGATTGGAATCAGAGGTATCAGGATAAACTCTTGGTTTTTAATATGGGTACACAGAGATTGAGAAATACAGATGCAGGGGGTTAGTGTCTGTGCATTTATTTAAAGGGCCTAGAGGCAATGAAACCCTATCACATCCAGTACCGTTGTCCAATAAAGTCCAGAATCCTTGAACAAATAATTACAGTGCTGCAGAAGGGGAAACACAAAATGAACCCAGAGTACCTTGTACAGCAAGCAAATAAGGAAGTGCTAAAAAAAAGAATTAAGAAAAAAAATTGTTAAAAGAACACAAGAGCCAACCAATGTGGACAAGGATAGAACAATTTTAGCAACAAAACAAATAATCCTAGTATTGAACTTCAACCTACAGAATGAAATCACTAACCAAAAGTCCATACTTATATAAATGAAAAAGTGAATAAATAAAATAAGGGGGGAGGGAGATATGATAGTTCTTTCTTATAGAAGAGTTACAGTTAAATGAACATAGAAGGAAAATTCAAAATAAAAAATAAATTCAAAATAAAAAGTTGCAAGTAAAATTGAGTAAAACGTAAGGCACACAAGAAGAAGTATTCCAATAAAGATAAAATATTTGCTTCTTTCTACTGCAATTTCCACAGCGGAGCGGCTTTCAAACAGTTGGCTAGATGTTCGTCTTATTGAGAAATATGTAGACCAAGGTAAAAGTGGGACAAGAGAGTTACTTTGGTCCTGTGCACAGAAAAACAAAACCATCGGAGACCTTTTACAGATTCTCCAGGAGATGGGACATCATCGAGCTATCCACTTAATTACAAACCATGGTAAGCACTTATTCTTATCATGTGGCTCCAAATCCATCTTCAAGGAATTGTAATTTGTAAATGTAAATATTGCTTTATATCCAAGACATTGACTTGTCAAGGTAGGTCTGTGATTCCTTACCTATCACTTTTATCTGGAGGGGACCTTGCAACTTCACATTTTTTGGTGATTCTTTCCCCCCTTATTGACTAAAATTCAACAGAGTCCTTTCTACCACTTTACACTTTTGTTTTCTTTTTTTAAAACTGTTCATTACAACTTTACTTTTTAAAATATTTCATTTTTGGCAACCAATAGAATCAACTTTCTGACACAACTCTAAATCACTTTGAGTCCTAAACAATGAAGAAAGATAATGCTACCCTTTGTCTTGTTGTGTTATTTGAAGTAAAACTGTAATTGGCTTCCCTCTATCTTGGTGCAAATGATACCTCCAGAAGAAGCCTGGGACTTTCCTTTTAGTGCTGGTGTTAAGCCACAGCTCAACCTTGCTTGCTGACCATCCATTCCCCAGCACGCTCATTCTTTCCATTTGTCTTATTTGTTTTTGTGTCCTCACTTACTTAGAAAAATCTGATAAAGTTCACAAAGTCTTCTCTTTTTTCAGTAAAATAAAGTCTTAGTATCACCTGTTCTATTTATTCCACTGAGATTTATTCACTTCAACAATAATAATCTTGAGTGAGCCTTTTGTTGTAGATTCAGGGTTATTCAGATAGAAAATCTTTTATTCATTATCCTGTGGTTCTTCCATATATATATATATATGTAATATAATATTTATTTAGTTTATTTATTTTGAGAGGAAGAGATGTTTTCCTATCCACTGGTTTACTCCCTGAATGTCTGCCACAGTTGAGGTTTGGACCAAGCCAAAGTCAGGAGCAAGGAATTCCATCCCAGTCTCCCATGTAGGTGGCAGGAACCTAAGTACTTGAGCCAATACCTGATGCCTCCATGGGTCTGCATTAACAGGAAACTGGAATTAAGAGCAGAGACTGAATTGGAACACAGGCACTCCAGTGTGGAACACAGGTGTCTCAAGGGATGTCTTAACTGCTGGGCCAATGCTCATCCCAATCCAGGTGTATTCTCCATTCTGTATATTTGCACACCTGTTGTTTGTTAATATATTTAGTGTACATAAGCCTCTTCCTAACACCCAAATAAGCTTTGCACATATAAAGAAGAAATGTTGAGAGATTTGTATGAGAAAGCTGTACCTTCAGATTGATTTTTATTATGTAGATTTTTCATATTAACAGGATATTACTTCCTAGGCTTCCATCATGATATTAACTGTATAATTTGGCTAATCCCTTTTGTCTTTTGCACATTATTTCTTGACTTGGTTTACTGCATTAGAATGTGTGACTTTAAAGCTGACTGATCAAATCCCTGGGAACTGTATATTCAATGCTATTTTATTATCTGAGCCTTTTCCAACCACCGAACCACCCACAGGGCTTGCTGTTCACAATATAAACTCACACCAATTTAATAGGACTCATGGGCAATGTTTTATACTTCAGTGTTCTGGAATATATTTCAGAGTATATTTACACTCTCCATTTGTTTATGCAGCAGAGAATGATTTGTACTTTAAATAGACAAAAATTTCACATTCTTCTCTTAGTCTGTTGCACATGCAAGATTGATTTCTTTTTTTTTTTACATTGTGAGGTTAGCTAATTGGTGGGAAGATAATCATTGACTGCCTTAGAATGAAGACACATCGAAAAGTTTTTAGAAAAATTGAATTCACAGATGAGTTTATTTTGGTGCCAAAATTTTTGAAATTCATGCATGTGTGGGGTTTTAAAACTATTTATGAATGATTTTTTCATAAAAAGTATGTGGATGTCTTTTTTTTTTTTTTTTTTTTGACAGGCAGAGCTAGACAGTGAGACAGAGACAGAGAGAAAGGTCTTCCTTTTCTGTTGGTTCATCCCCAAGTGGCTGCTATGGCTGGCGCGTTGTGCCAATCCAAAGCCAGGAGCCAGGTGCTTCCTCCTGGTCTCCCATGGGGTGCAGGGCCCAAGCACTTGGGCCTTCCTCCACTGCCTTTCCGGGCCACAGCAGAGAGCTGGACTGGAAGAGGAGCAACCAGGACAGAATCCGGCGCCCCAACTGGGACTAGAACCCAGGGTGCTGGCGCTGCAGACGGAGGATTAGCCAAGTGAGCTGTGGCGCCGGCCAAGTATGTGGATTTCAAACACTGTTGGAACCAAAATAAACATCTTTAAATTCCATTTTTTCATAAATTTTCTTGAAGTGCCCTCCAGAAAGAGGTAAGTCTGAGATGATGGAAATACTACTATACTCTTTGTCCTTTATTAAAGAAAATAGCATTCTTTAATTGTAATCTATTGAGTTGATGCCTTGAATTAAATTATCATTTTGAAAAGATTCATTACGGAAATCATTTAAAGTAAGACGTGTGGATTCCTTGGACATACCAGTCTACTGAACAGGTTGTGTCCTGTGGAAGCTACTTGCTGAATTAGCAGTTGAAGCTCCTAACTGAAAATGCATAAACAGATTTAGTCTTTCTTTGCTGTTGCCATAGACAGATTCACCAGTTATCCAAATAATTGATTTTTGCCTATTTTTGCTTGAAATTTTATTGTTTAGTGGGATGGTTTTATTTTGGAGGAATTTTGTTAAGAAAGCTTTTATTTAATGAATACAAATTTCATAGGTACAGCTTTAGGAATATAGCATTTCTTCCCCCCATACCCACCCTCCCACCCCCACTCCCATCATGACATCATGGAGGAATTTTTTTAAAGATTTATTTATTTATTTGAAAGGCAGAGTTACAGAGAAGCAGAGAGAGGCAGAGAGAGAGAGAGAGTGAGTGTCTTCCATCCACTGGTTCACTCACCAATGGCTGCAATGGTCAGAGCTGTGTTGATCTAAAGTCAGGAGCCTGGAGCTTCTTCTGGGTGCAGGGGCCCAAGGACTTGGGCCATTTTATACTGCTTTCCCAGGCCATAGCAGAGAATTGGGTCAGAAGTGGAGCAGCCAGGACTTGAACAAGTGTCCATAGGATGCTGGCACTGCAGGTGGTGGCTTTACCCACTATGCCACAGCGCCGGCCCCTGGAGGAGTTTTTTAACCTTACACATTCCAAACTCCAGGTGTCACTTCGTAGATTTAGATTTTCTCATCAGTTTCCTCCCACATATTATTTCTGCCATTCAGATAGCTACCATTGGGAGGCTTCTTCACATCCATAAAATCCTTCAGATTTCAGGGTAGAACTGAGTTGTCCTTATGTGTCATATTTTGCATCTATATTCCAATGATCAGCAGTTCTTTCCCGGTTGTGACATACATGTACAACTTTCTACTGTCTTGTTAGAAGACCATTTTGAATCTCCCATTTTATGACAATGAGATACGCTCTCTCTCTCTTTTCATTAAGGTCTTTGACTTTTAGGGCCCTTACAGAAACCAGACTTCAGATCTTCTTCTACATAGCAATACCTGATTCAAAATGTTTGCAATTTCTTTGTTTTTTTTTTTTTGTTTGTTTGTTTTGTTTTTTTTTTTTTTTTTTTTTTTTGACAGGCAGAGTGGACAGTGAGAGAGAGAGACAGAGAGAAAGGTCTTCCTTTGCCGTTGGTTCACCCTCCAATGGCCGCCGCTGCAGCCGGCGCACCGCGCTGATCCGATGGCAGGAGCCAGGAGCCAGGTGCTTTTCCTGGTC
Organism: Oryctolagus cuniculus; assembly: GCF_964237555.1. Classification (NCBI taxonomy): domain Eukaryota; kingdom Metazoa; phylum Chordata; class Mammalia; order Lagomorpha; family Leporidae; genus Oryctolagus; species Oryctolagus cuniculus. The sequence goes on from NC_091442.1 coordinate 68,416,156, forward strand.
TCCCATGGGGTGCAGGGCCCAAGCACCTGGGCCATCCTCCACTGCACTCCCTGGCCATAGCAGAGAGCTGGCCTGGAAGAGGGGCAACCGGGACAGAATCCGGCGCCCCGACCGGGACTAGAACCCGGTGGAGGATTAGCCTATTGAGCCACGGCGCCGGCTTGCAATTTCTTTTCTTGCCTAATTGCCCTGTTAATTTTCATAGTACAACACATTAAGGACAAAGATCCTACATTGGGAGCAAGTGCACAGTGACTCCTGTTGTTAATTTAACAATTGACACTCTTATTTATGACGTCAGTGATCACCTGAGGCTCTTGTCATGAGATGCCAAGGCTATGGAAGCCTCTTGAGTTCACAAACTCTGTCCTTATTTAGACAAGGGCATAATCAAAGTAGAAGTTCTTTCCTCCCTTCAGAGAAAGGTACTTCCTTCTTTGATGGCCTATTCTTTCCACTGGGATCTCACTCACAGAGATCTTTCATTTAGGTCATTTTTTGCCATAGTGTCTTGGCTTTCCATGCCTGAAATACCTCTTGGGCTTTTTAGCCAGGTCCGAATGCCTTAAGGGCTGATCCCGAGGCCAGAGTGCTGTTTAGGGCATTAGTCATCCTATGAGTTGGCTGTGTGTCCTGCTTCCCATGTTGGATGGTTCTCTCCCTTTTGTATTCTATCAGTTAGTATTTGCAGACACTAGTCTTGTTTATGTGATCCCTTTGACTCTTAATCCTATCTTTATGATCAGTTCAAACTTAAACTGATCACTTTAACTAGTAAGATGGCATTGGTACTTGCCAACTTAATGGAATTTGGAGTCCCATGGCAAGTGAAATAAACATTTTTTAAGGTGTATCAAAATATTAGCAATGACAACAAAATATGAATTGCTTTTAATTTTGTATGGGAAGCTACATAGATTATCTCAGCTCAGACAGATCTATAAAATCAGGACTTATAGTCTACATTTGGCTGATACACACACACATACACACACATTTGCATTCACACAGAACCATCTTTAATACCTATGGCACAAGATGGCATAAAAAATTAACCTAAGGAGGTAAAAATCTTATAATTGTAAAAATTTTAAATATATTTACAAACAGTTGATAACATTGTTGTATTTTATTTCAATTTTCTCCCTTATACTTTATATTATTGTTACATATCATTAAAAATATTAAAGTAGCTATTTATGTTTTGAATGAACAAATGTATGTTTTTATATTTAATCACTAGAAGCATATTTCACATATGTAAATTTGTAATCATTCCACAGGAATGGGAATTGAAATTAAGCTTTGGAAATGAATGTTACTAGTAAGGTATTTATTTTCACAGTGTCAGAAAGAGGAAAAATCAAGGTTTTGGGAACATAATATTTTTTGTTTCTAACTCCCTTTATTTCTCTTTCAGGCACAGCCTTGAATCCTTCAAAGCAAAGTCATCAGAAAGAGAGATTTCCAAACATGCCAGCCAAGGTAAAGCAGGTGTGTATAAAAAATGACTGTTGCTTATGGATTTTAGCATAAGAAATAATGTTATCCAAGAGAAAAGATGCTGGATTCACAGACACTTTTTTAAAAACCAAAAATGTTTCCGTTCTCTCATTGTTTTTTACTTAGTTGAAGATTGAGGAAATTAGAGAGTTGTAACCATTGAAAGAGATGAGAGCTTCCTCTTTCACAGACCTGTCAAGAGAGGAGACTTAGAATTAAGGTTGATGTGAATTATGCATTTGCCTTAACTTTTAATTTTCCTTTTCTAGTTGGCCTTTTGTGTGCTACTCTTAGTTTTTATTAGAGCAAATTAGCAGTGATCATTTTTATAGCATTAGAAGTCATTTCAAATTCGCTATTTGTAACTATGGCATTGATACTTGAGTTTTTACAGTTGATATGGAAGTCTTAAGTATACACTTACAAATAGCAATAAATGCTATTGAATAAAGTGAAATAAGTTTGCTTTCTACTAGCTTTCTTCTAAATTGGATTCTGCACGATTGTACTGTATAGTCCCAGGGGGAGCTTTGAATTTCTGTTGCGGTTCTGTTCTTTCTAGAATTATGAAATAGAATTACTTTAGTATGTATTTCTTCTCTTAGGAAGCAGCCAATGTCACAGTGGGTGATGTTCTTATTTCTGAGCACAATAAAAAAGGTAAAAACCATAATAACATAATAACAAAATATTTTTTATATCTTGCTTTCATTTAAGGGAATTTAGAGGGGAAAATGTCCAATTAACTTATTAATCATTTATATTCATGCTCAGAATAAAATTTGCATAGAAGTCAAAATATTTTCAGTTTTGATTGAAACTCATAGTTCTGATAGATGACATATTATTGTTTTGTTGAGAATCCATCGGCTGGGGTGGGCTTTTGGCCAGCTGGTTGAGATGCCAATTAAGATTTTTTTTTTTTGACAGGAGAGTGGACAGTGAGAGAGAGAGACAGAGAGAAAGGTCTCCCTTTGCCGTTGGTTCACCCTCCAATGGCCGCCGCGGCCAGCGCGCGGTGGCTGGCGCACCGCGCTGATCCGATGGCAGGAGCCAGGTACTTATCCTGGTCTCTCATGGGGTGCAGGGCCCAAGTACTCGGGCCATCCTCCACTGCACTCCCTGGCCACAGCAGAGAGCTGGCCTGGAAGAGGGGCAACCGGGACAGAATCCGGCGCCCCGACTGGGACTAGAACCCTGTGTGCCGGCGCCGCAAGGCGGAGGATTAGCCTAGTGAGCCACGGCGCCGGCCAAGATGTTTCTTATACTTGAGTTCATTTCCTGGCTTCACCTCCTGATTCCATCTTCCTGCCACTGCAGACTCTGAGAGTCAGCAGTGACAGCTCGGGTCATTGTGTTTCTGTTACCCAAGTGAGAGAGCTGGATTGAGTTCCCAGCTCTTGGCTTCAATCCTGGCCGTTGTGGAGATTTGGGGAATGAACTAACAAATGGGAGCTCTGTCTGGCTCTTTCTACTTCTCAGAAAAAACTTATCAGTTAATGAAGATCATCATTGTGATCTTTTCACATAAGGAATATTTTTTGTTGTGGTTAGTAAAATTTGCTATTTGTATGTCTCATAATAAAGCATTTTTAGAATTATGTCAGATTTTTATATAGTCTCAGAAATTTTCATGGTACTGCAGAAATATTTCAAGATGATTATAGAGTAGTGCTGAGAGTCATTGTAAAAATCAAGTTACTGGGGCTGGTGCTGTGGCTTAGTGGGTAAAGCCACCACCTGCAGTGCTGGCATCCCATAAAGGTGCTGGTTGGAGTTCCGGCTGCTCCATTTCTAATCCAGCTCTCTACTATGGTCTGGGAAAGCAGTAGAAGATGGTCCAAGTCCTTGGGCCCCTGCACCCACGTGGGAGACCTGGAAGAAAACTCTTGGCTCTTGGCTTCAGATCAGCCAGGCTCTAGCTGTTGCGGCCATTTAGGGAGCAAACCAGCAGATGGAAGTCTCTCTGTCTCTCTCTCTTCAGGAACTCTGCCTTTCCAATAAACAAATAAATCTTTAAAAAAAAAATCTGGCTATTTTCCAAATCAACTTTGCGCCCTTCTTAAAAGGAAGAACAATTTACTACCACCTGGGAATCATTCTGCAAATGTTAAAGACTATTTCAGACTGCCTTGCCTAATGTCACTAGATCTGATGCTTCTTTGGTTGAAAAGACAATTAGACGTTAGATAAGCTTTTGGTTCTTTAACAGTAAGATCTAAATCAAGCTTTAAATGTCTTCAGAGACTATTTCATATTTGCTGTGGAAATACAGCCAAAACTGGGTTCTGAATGATTTAGCCAAGCTTTCTCTTCGTGGTTAGTATTTGGTTACCTTTTAAGTGTATTCTCCCAATCTCTGCTTTGGATGATTTCTTTTTTTTTAAGCTAATGCATCTTTCTAATTTACTCTGAAGAAGCAATTTAGGCATTCAGAGGATCTGGCTAATGAAAAGTATTTATATTAGTCAGGCTTGGAGAATTTTGTTCAGTCCTATCAGGATTCCCACTTCCATAGTTTTTTCATGGTTTTAGATTCAAAATGGGTTAACAGTAAATGTTGACCTAATGACAAGGAACAGAATCTTAGGAAAATTGCCCCAGCTAAGCTTTTATATCAGCATGTTATTGTGTAAGTGTTTTTAAAAAACCATTTGCTCTGTGGAATGGTGGAAGCCTGGCCCAAGTAAATGTGCGGAAAACATGTGGTGGGCTTCCCTGTGGGCTCTGTTGAATTGCTGAGCTCTGGTGTGTTTCTTTTTAATTGATATCAATTTATTTTCATTTAAAGCATAGAGAGAGAGAAAGATAAAATAGAGATAGGTAGATAAGTAACTTCTATCCACTGGGTCACTCCCCAAATGCTACAACCAGCATGACTGGGCCAGGCCAAATATGGGAACCTGGAAGTCAATCTGCATCTCCCATGTGAGATGACAGGGACCCAATTACTTGAGATTTCTCCCTCACCTTCTAGGCTGTGCATTAGCAGAAAGTTAGGACTAGGAGTGGAGCTGAGACTCAAACTCAGGCACTCCAATATGGGATGCAGACATCCTATGTAACATCTTAACCACTGCAGCAAAGATCTCCCCTCTGATGTTTTTCTAATATAGTATGGAAGTCCTGGTTATAATAGTGATGTTGATGCTTAGAAAGAGAAAAGATAACTTACCTCTGCTCTTCTTCTTAAGGGATGTTGCTTAAATCCTCCATCAGCTTTCAAAATGTTGTAGAAGGAACTAAAAATTTCCACAAAGATTTCCTAATTGGAGAAGGAGAGATTTTCAAGGTATACAGACTGGAGATTCAAAACCGAACATATGCTGTTAAATTATTTAAACAGGTATGGAAAGAATTACTATCACAGGATATCAAATCCATTTATTTGCTCATATTTCATATTAAAATGTGTCATTTTTCATCACCATTGAAAAGAGGTATATATGAAAGTAAAATTTCACGAATGGAAATAAGATATATAACTTCAGGTGACTGGAAAAATAACTGAGACATGAATGCCTGTCTTGCAAGAATGTGGAAGTTAAATCCTACTGGTCCATAGATGTATTAACATGAGAAAGACTTATAAAAAGCTTTGCAGGCCTCTGAAACTTTGCTTGTGAGAGTCAAATTGTGCTGGAGGGATCAAACTCAGAAATCAGTAAGAGATAGATATCTACAAAGAGTTACTCTTAATTTTCTTGTTGTTAGTCAACAATCAAAGAGTATTTGCTAAACTTCTGTTGGCTGAACGTCTGACCATGGGTGAAATGAATAAGCCGTAATTATGTCCTCAGGAGCAAACAGTCTTCAGGAGAAATGGTCAGGTGAACAAATGATTAAACTGTTGTGAGAGGAAGGCTTTAGCAGGGGTTTGTCAAAAGGTCTCAGAGCACATAAAAGATAACAACTCTAACCACCCAGAGGATGGGTATATCTGGCATTGAGGAGACTATCTGGCATAAAGTATCCCCTCATAAGCATCTCTCAAAAGCCAATGAAAAAATTGATGGAAGGAAGTGACCTTTCAACTGGATTTTGATGGATGAGAACTTTGGTTGATAGTAAAAGACAGGAAGTACATTCTGGGTGGAACAAATAGCAGGTGCAAAGACCTGGAGGTTCATGTATGAAAACATAGGTCTTACTCATTGAATGAAGTAGAGTGGATTGTAGGAGGCAGGAAGGTAGGTAAAAGACATATATGATTTTTAAGTAGGATAGTGAAAGTCTTAGGTTTTTTTTGGACAGGCAGAGTTAGACAGTGAGAGAGAGAGAGACAGAGAGAAAGGTCTTCCTTCCGTTGGTTCACCCCTCAAATGGCTACTACAGCTGACGCGCTGCGCTGATCCCGAAGCCAGGAGCCAGGTGCTTCTTCCTGGTCTCCCATGCGGGTGCAGGGCCCAAGTACTTGGGCCATCCTCCACTGCCTTCCTGGACCACAGCAGAGAGCTGGACTGGAAGAGGAGCAACCGGGACAGAACTGACGCCCCAACCAGGACTAGAACCTGAAGTACCAGCGCCACAGGTGGAGGATTAGCCTAGTGAGCTGTGGCACCGGCTTGGTTTTGTTTTTTAAAGTACAGTTTTGAATACAGGTTGAAAGGTGGATTGGAAGTTGGCAGAGGGTTTTGGGGAAAGAACTAGATTGCAGGCAGAAGGACTTGGGGGAGAAATATTTCAGCTATATAAGCTAAGGAATGGAGAGAGTTTAAATCATTGTTTTCAATGCTTAACTGTGTATTGGAATCACCTAGGGAACTTTTAAAAAACTAGCTTCAGGGGCAGGCATTGGGTCTAGCAGTTAAGATGCCCACACCCCATGTCAGTATACCTGGATTCAGTACCCAGCTCCATTCCTGATTCCAGATTCTTGCTAATATGACAGTGGGGGCTCAAGTGATTGGGTTCCTACCATCCACATGGAGACCTGGATTAAGTTCCTGGCTTAAAATTTTGGCCTGTCCCTGGATGTTATGGGTATTTGAGGAGTAAGCCAGCAGATAGGAGTGCATGTTGTCCTTCAGTGCCTCACAAATAAAATACAACAAAAAACTAGCTTCATAGCAGTTGGTTAAGTCAGAATGGTGATGATGAAGGCAGGCATCAGTAGTTTTTAAAGCTTCCCAGGTAATTCATGTATATAGTCAGTGTTGGAAACCATTGCTGTAAGCCAGGAAAAGGTTAATGGGTTTAGTGAGGGGAACTAAAAAGAAGTGAAAGGAACAAAATCTAGTGATCTGTTGGATAAGACCAGGAAGTGGAGGAGAAAAGGGATCTAAAGTGATTCCTAGTTGACAGCTTATTTAACAGAGCCTTTAAAAAATTATTAGCGTGATGTCTCCATTTCCCCATATTGCATTTTATATCACTTGAAGATTCCTGAGAAGAAGAACAGTCTAATAACAAAGCAATATACTGGCAAAATCATTCAACAAATGGACCGTGGTTGCTGTAGAGGTGACCCAACTGAAACCTGTGCTCACCTGTCCCTGGGCTTTTTTGTACACTGTCTTATTATGGAGGCCCAGAGTCAACTCTCAAGAGGGTCCGTGTAATCTAATTTCTACTTCTCTCTGAAGCTGCCCCTACATCACCATCCCTTTTGGAATTTTCTTTCCATGGTTCTGGCTTTAGAATGAGGTCATTGCTTCTTGGTCCCCTTCCCTTCCTGTCCTAAGGCAAATATTACTTCTCTGATTACCTCTGACCCTTCCAATGTAACTTTGGTGACCTTCCTATGTATAGCCATAGCATCATAGAATTATCTCAAAGCCTTAGTTTCTTCAGCTGCCTCTACCAACAGACTGGATGGCTTTCTTTGAAAAGCTCTGACTTATCTTTGTTTTCTAGTGTCTTATTTAGAGCTGGGTCCATAGTTGTTGTTCAGTTCCTGTTTGTTAGATGACTTGAATGAAGCATACATACGTTTTTCAGGAATTTGGTTGCATTCACTAGGCATAAAAACACCCAGAAACTGCAAAGGAATGGAAAAGTACTGTACCTGGTCCTACTCTACATTTTAACTCTCTTTTTGGGTGATGAGTAGAAGTGTGCTTGGATTTGTGCTCTCTGATTCTATCTCCTTCCCCTTCTCCAGCCATGCAGAGACATAGATGTACACACATACTCATATACATACATAAACATGCAAAGACATGCACACTTTTAAGGAAAGATGAGATCATTTAGTAGAACCTTGGTCAACATTTTTAAAAATAAATACAGTTTTGTAACACTGGGACATTCTCTTCAGTGACCTTCCTTGAAGGGACTAATGTGAGAAATGGTACTGGAGAGCTTGTGCCTCTGGAAGTTTAGTGTGTGCTTAATCATCTGGCAGTCTTTTCGCAATGCAGATTATGACTCATCAGCTCTGAGCAGGAGCTCAGCAGAAGGTGCAGCGTTTCTCACCAGCTCCCGGTAGAGCTGCACTTGTTTGTGCATAGACCACACTTTTAAGCACCTGGTATTAGAGCACCAAGTTAGCATAAACTAGCCCCTTCATTTTTCACATTAAGAAAACTGTGACTTCAGGGAGATTGACTGACTGATAGCAAGTCACAAATAGCAAGTGTTTAGAATGGGCCTGAGACCCAGTTTACTTGGCTGCTAGGACCATGGTCCTGTGAAATGTAAATTCTGATGGAGTGGCTCTTGGAAATGATTTGTTAGCCTGGTTTATTGTTACTGACTTCCTGGCTTAACTTGGAAAATAACTTCCAGAATTCCTCTTGGATTTCTCTCCTTTTATTCCTGAGGACACAGCTCTAAATACTCTGCCCTCAGAGCCAATGCCAGAAGCTTACAGCTGGTGGGACTGAGGAGCATACTTTAACCCCTTCCTGGTTGAAGTTAGGAACTTGAGATCCAGAGACATGCAATGACATAAAATGTGTGCAACCATCAAGAACAGTGCCAGGAATAGTGTAGGTGCTTAGTATGTCACTGAGTTCAGTCATTCACCCAGTATTCATGTGTCAGGCTCTGGACCAGCTTCTGAAGCTTCTTTGAAGTGAAGAGTTATAGTTCATTTGCTGAGGAAGCCCATCTTTCCAAACTTAATGCAAAGGTGAACTGCAAACATCTCAACATGACTCTAGTAAATGACAAATTAGTGAAATTTTGATGGAAAATAAGGAAACACAAATTGGATTCTCTGTGAGATCAAGCAGGGAGTTTTTTTTTTTTTAAACTGTCAAGGGGTTTTCATTAATATATGTAATATTTTTGAATTTGTGCAAATGTATGTAAAATATGATGAAAGTCTGAATATGAAATTTGGCAGTGTGATGTATAGCATGAAAAACTTTTAACTCAAAAGCACTCGTTCTAAATCTGTTTTGAAGTTAATGGATTTTTAAAAACTCTTTTGAAAGCTGAAGATCCTCCCCCCAGGAAAATGTTCATATGCGTTTCTACCAAAGATTTCATTTAATTTCAGGGACTATACAGACTGTGTTAGGAATCCCAGATATACAGGCCCTTCTCTTAATTTTTTTTTCTGTGTATTTAGGAGAAAAAACAATGGAAGAAATTTTTATCAGAGCTTGAAGTCTTACTACTGTGAGTATATCTTATCCAGAATTTTCCCTGCCTTGTGCTCTGATTTCATCTCTGACCATCTTTGATTTTATGACACAGTGCTTGGCATGGCTGGTATTTAATAAATGTGGGTTGGAAGTTAGAACACTGGGTAATTTTTGACATCTGCTTCAGTGTATTCTTTAAAGTATATTTTAATGTAGACCATTTACATAATTCACTAGAACATATTTTAACAAGAAACTGTCACAAGGAAGTGGGTTAAATCGGGTGTGACTAACACAGCTGAATAATAGTTCTTAGAACATTCGAATTGTATATATTTCGCTGTTTCCACCCTTCCCTAGAGACATTCCAGTCTAGAAACTGTTTCATCAGTTTAACTCTCCTCAGGAAGAGAGTTTTATTCAAAGAAATCAAATGCTTTTGATGTGTATATTATTTTCTGGGAATTCATTCATGAGTCTGAGAGCCCATGGAGACAAATAAAATGACTTCATTTTCATATATATTCATATCTGCAGCTGTGCAGCCTTCCTTATTGAAGGTCACTAACCCAATAGAGTTCACTCATCACCCTTTACAAACAGAAAATGTTCTTTTCAGATGTCTTCTGGACTGAGATGTAAGAGAGAGGAGTGAGGTGAGGTGAGGAGGTATTATATCATTTTGCTGAATTCCTTTGCTTATATATGCAGAACCAGAAATAAAAATATTAGAGGTTAATTATAAAAACTTTATATCACTCAATTAAACACTAAATCCAAAATTGTAATAGAAGAGTTTTATATTTAAGGTGTTATTTTTGCTTACAAAAGTAAAATTCACATATTTCAAAATTCCAAAACTACAAAAGGTAAACCAAGAAAAGATTTTCTCCTGCTATTATCCTCCAACCACTGAGCTGACTGTTCAAAGGAACACTGTTATCAGGCTCTTGTCTATATTTCCAGAGATAGTTTATGCATAGGCAAATGTCTATTGTGTTTTCTGATTTTCCTCTGTTTACCCACAGCGTAGCATAAACATTGTTCACTTTCTTCATTTTTGCTTTGTATATTTTATTGTTACTTACTGAATGTTCTTCCATTGGTGAATTAGATTTTTTCTAATCTCATTATTCAAAAATGATACTACAAGATTAAAACCTCTGTCTATTATTTTGTGCCTGTATGAGTGTATCTGTAAGATAAACTCTTATGAATGAAACTGTACCATCAGATGTTTATGTGCATTCATAATAACAAATGGTATTGCGATAGTAGTTGTGCCAGTTTTATGCTTATACCAGTCATGTCTAAGAGTTCCTGGTTTCCCACATTCTTGGCAACCTCTTTTTTTTCAGCTTTTAATTGTTTCTAATCTGTTAGGTAGAAATAATTTTTAAATATAATTTTTTGAAAATATTTACTTGACAAAAAATGTATATGTTCACTCTGTACCTTGTGGTGATTTCATATACATTGTGTACTCTTTATCTCAGTCAAATTAATTAACACATCCATTGCCATTCATGCTATACTTACATCCTTAGTATTTGCTCATCCTATCACTGAAAGTTTGTACTCCTTGGCCAACGGCTCTCTATTTTCCTTAGCTTCCAGCGCTTGGTATCCATTTTTGTATTGTGTGATTCTGTAATTTTGACTTTTTAATTTGCACATGTAAGGGAGATCATATGTTGTTAGTCATTCTGTGTCTATTTTATTTCACTTAGTGTGGTATCTTCCAAGTTTGTCCATATTGTTGCAAATGGCAAGGTTTCCTTCTTTATATGGTGAAATAATAATCCATTATATATACTTACATACATATATGTAAATATGAATATATATGTATGTGTATTACAGATAAATAATCACTTTTTTCCCCGAAGAACCTTCATAATAGCTGTACCAATTTACATTCCCACCAATAATATGTAAGCATTATCTTTTCTCCACACGCTGGCCAATTCTTGTTATATTCTAACACTCCTGTTGTGATTTTTTATTTGCCTCTCCCTGATAATTAGTGATATTGGGTAACTTATTATATACATGCTGACCATTTGTGTGTCTTCTTTGGAAACATGCATACTCAGGACCTTTTTCCACTTTTAAATCAAGTTATTCATTATTTTGCTGTTGAGTTGGGTGAGTTTCTTACATATTTTAGATATTAACCTTTTATCAAATATATAGTCTACTTATATATTTTCCCATCCTGTAGGTTGCATTTTCATTTTGATGACTGTGCCTGAAGTGAGAGGAGAAAAGCCCAAAAATAAACAGGCAATTTCAGTAATAAATTAAATGATAAGATGATACCTTGGGAGCTGGGCAGCAGAATGGGCTCCTTGAAAGAAGTAATATCTAAGCTGACACCAAGGGACGGTATTTTTTGTTTATCACATAGATAACGTTAAGTGCTAAAATGATCCTATAAATAGGACTGTTTTATTTATTTTTATTTATTTGACAGGTAGAGTTATAGACAGTGAGAGACAGAGAGAAAGGTCTTCCTTCCATTGGTTCACCCCCCAAATGGCCGCTACAGCCGGCACTGTGCTGATCTGAAGCCAGGAGCCAGGTGCTTCCTCCTGGTCTCCCATGCGGCTGCAGGGGCCCAAGCATTTGGGTCATCCTGCACTGCCTTCCCAGGCCATAGCAGAGAGCTGGACTAGAAGAGGAGCAGCCGGGACTAGAACCGACGCCCATATGGGATGCTGGCACTGTAGGCAGAGGATTAACCAAGTGAGCCATGACACCAGCAGGACTAAGTGTTTTAAAATAATAATAGAAAGAATAAAAAAAGAATGAATGCTGCAACATGGGAAGCAGTCCATACAGCAGACTCAAAGAATGACAATCACTTCAAATAACACTCTGACCTCAGAATCAGCCCTTAAGGCATTCTGGCCTGGCTGAAAAACCTATGAAAGCATGTCAGACATGGAAAGCCAAAACACTGTGACAAAAATGTCCCACATGAAGGATTTCTGTGAGTGAGGCCCCAACAGAAAGAAGTGGCCTTCAAAGAAGGATGTACTTTACTCTGAAGGGAGGAGAGAACTTCCACTTAGCCCATGGCCCTGTCTAAATGTGGAAGGAGTCAATGTATTGAAAAGGCTTCCACAGCCTAGTCAGCTCATGTCAAGAGCCTCGAGTGATCACTAACATAACACTAACATAAGTGTTAATTGTTAAATTAACAACAGGAGTCACTGTGCACTAACTTTCCATGCAGGACCTCTCTCTTCAAAGAGTTAACAGAAAAACTTGATTGTAAAGATTTACCTTGCTTTAGTGTATGAAGTGGAGGTCATCATACATGCATCATAAACTACAGTAATGTTCAAGTGCTCACAAAAACGCACCATCTTGAGTTTTTCTCCAAAATTAATTCCCTGAGAAAAAAATAGAGAGAGAGAAGTCAAATCTCAGAAAGGTTTATTTTTATTGAATCAAAAAGTACTTTCTTGCGTCATTGTAAAAACAAGCCTGTTGGTATTCTATTGCACAGTAGGGTAATAATAGTTAACAATAACATACTATACTTTTCTAAATAGCTGTAAGAAAGACTTCTGAATGTGCACACTACAAAGAAACCTTGAATATATGAAGCAAGGGATGCTAATTATTCTAATATGATCATTAAAATGTATGTATGTGTCAAAATATTACATCATACCACATAAATATGTCCAATTACTGTTTGTCAATAAATAACAAAATTTTAAAAATGACATTACCTTAAGAATTATTAACTCCTTAGAATTTGGCTTCTCTTTTTCTGCCTCCTTCCTTAGGGGAAGGAAGAGAAGCTAATGATTTCTAAGGATCTTCCATTTGACTATGGATTTAACCTTTTCTTTAATTTTTTATGAATAACCTTAGAAAGTAAGTGTTTTAAATTATTGCTTCTTGTTGAAGAAACAGGCTAAGAGAGATGAGCTAACTTGCCCAAGTTCACATGGTTGATAGAAAGAACATACATTCAAACCCAAGTTTGCTTGTGTTCCATCCTGTCTGCTCTACCACACCGTATCTTGCATTGTTTTGTCTTCAGTAGGCACTAAGAAATGCTTGCTGAACTGATTTTAAAAGATATCAAATCTGCAAAGCTTTAGCTCTATAATACGTAAACTCCTGCTGATTTAACAGTTTATAACTAAAGAAAAATTGGTATGGGTCTGTAGGCTTAAAATTTTTCTGTGTTTCATGCCATGCTAACTTTTTTAAAAAAGGTTAATTAATTTATTTAAAAGGAGGGTTACAGAGAGGCAGAGTCAGAAAGGTCTTCCATCTGCTGGTTCACTTCCCAAATGGCTGCAATGGCTGGAGCTGGGCTGATCCGAAGCCAGAACCTTTTTCTGCATCTCCCACATGAGTGCAGGGGCCCAAGCACTTGGGCCACCTTTTACTGCTTTCTCAGGTGCATTGGCAGGGAGCTAGATCAGAAGTGGAGCAGCTGGGTCTTGAACCAGCGTCCATATGGGATGTTTAATCTGCTACACCACAGTGCTGACCCTAAAAATAAAAGTCCACGTGTTTGTATATGTATTTATGAGGAGTTTTCAGAAAGTTCACAGAAATACTTATTATGGAACAAATAATGCATATATTTTAAAAGATTTTTTTTGCTTAGCCTTTAGTCCCATTTTCCTATAGACATTCTGAAGTATCCTTATGTGTATGCACCTACACATGCATGAGTGTATATGTTTATATGCGTATATGTGAACCTTTTTTCTACGAGAAAAAACTTACTAGTTAATTTTGTTTTCCAAGAAACTTTCTGAAGTACCATCTTGTGGGGAGCAACTGGGAGCAACTCGGACTAGACTAAGTTACTGGAATTAAGACTTATTCTATGCATCTGCTCTCCCACAATATGGCGCTGGGAGAGGAGGAAACAGCTTCTACACAGCTGCCTCCAGTTCAACCAATAAGCAGCAGGACCTGCTCCTGATTGGAGGAGAGCAGCGTACTCGGCATGTGGGTATCAGAGTTGGGATTGGCAGAAGAGGACTATAAAGGAGGAGAGAGACAACATGCACCAGGAACACCTGAGGAACACCTGAGCAGCCCCCTAGAGAGCCGGCCGGTGGTGTGCCGCTCCCCCGCGGAAGTGGGGAAAGTGGCAGGGGGAACCGCCCTTCCACGGAGGTGGAAGGGACGGTAGCCAACCCGGGAAGAACCAGCAGCAAACCCGGGGAGGGCTGAGCAGACAAAAGAACAGCGCAGGGTCCTGTGTCACTCCTCCACGAAGAGGGGGAGCGACATAATGGTGCCGTGACTCGGATATGAAGCCTAGGCAGGGTTTAGTGTCGTTCCTCCATGAAGAGGGGGAGCGACACCATCTTGAGTGTGTATACATACACACACACACACACACACACATATGCACATAGAGGGCATGTATACACACATACTTATAGGAAAGTTTTACTACTAAAAACTAAAGAAGCTACTACTAAAAAGTAAGGAAGTAAATAATAGACCTTTATAAGTAGAGCTATTTTGATAGCTTTATTAATTTAAATACCCACAACCACACCCAGGACACATTATTCAACAAATAATTATTGGATTCAATTGAGTTCATAGTATGAGCAAATTTTACAATTTTTACTTCATAGTTGCTGCCCTGGTTCCATTGATCTTCATGATGACATGTACATTCAAGGAATAGAATTTTTATTAATAACCTAATAAGTGATAATTAGGAAAGGAACATGAATTATGTAGGTTATATTGACATCACTATTCATCTGCTATTTAAAATCAGTGATAACAGAGCAGGTGTTTGTCCTGGCAATTAAGATACTGTTTGGAATGCCTACATTCTGTGTGGGAGTGCTTGTGTTGGAGTTTCAGCTTTGCTTTTGATTCCAGCTTCCTACTGTTGTACACCCTGGGAGGCAGCAGGTTGATGTTTCAAGTATTCTGCCACCCACGTAGGATTGAGTTCCAGGCTCCTGGCTTTGGGCCAGCCCCAGTTGTTGGAGGGTGAACCAGCAGGAGGAAGAACTCTCTCTGCTTCTTGAACTTCCAAATAAAATATAAATAGTTTTTTAAAAAGATTTATTTGAGAGACCAGGAGAAGCACCTGGCTCCTGGCTTCAGATCAGCTCCGTGTGCTGGCCGCAGCGGCCATTGGAGGGTGAACCAACGGCAAAGGAAGACCTTTCTCTCTGTCTCTCTCTCTCATTGTCCACTCTCCCTGTCAAAAAAAAAAAAAAAAGACTTATTTATTTGGCAGAGTTTAGAGAGAGACATAGAGAGAGACCTTCTATCCACTGGTTTACTTCCTAAATGGCTATAACAGCCAGAGCTGGGCCAGGCCAAAACCAGGAATCTGGAACTCCATCTGGGTCTCCCACAGTTATGTATAGTATAGTATGTTATTGTTAACTATTATTACCACAGGGACCCGAGCATTTGGGCCATCTTCCGTTACTTACCAGGTTCATTAGAATGGAGCTGGATTGAAAGTGGAGCAGCCATAATTTCTTTATCCAGTCTATCGTTGATGGGCATTTAGGTTGGTTCCAGGAACCAGTGCTCATATGGGATGCCAGTGTTGCAGGTGAAGGCTCATCCTGCTGTGCCATAATGCCAGCCCCAATATGTAGTTTTTTAAAAGAAAAATTAGTGATATGCTTTTCCACATCAAACTTGACTAACTGTATAGATTGTAACTGCAAGCTGGAGCTTTGTGAAGACATTGATGTTTCTCTCCAGCTGGTACCTGTTACAGTATCCAACATACTAGTGCTTGAATGGAAGTAGCGATTGAATAGAACTAGCCTTCTGTATGTTCATGTTTTGTGATTTCACTTAAATATGTACACGTCAGTCAAATGAACAATGTCAGCTGCATTATCTTTCTTTAATAAATAAGTCATATTGTGTTTTATAATGATAAAAGTAAGTACCAAATAGTATTGCCTATATTTTATAAAGTTTCCAACAGCCCAAATATTTTGAAATTGTACTTTTTAAATTTCTCCGTCTTGGCCGGTACTGCAGCTTCCTAGGCTAATCCTCCGCCTGCGGCCCCAGTACCCCAGGTTCTAGTCTTGGTTGGGGTGCTGGATTCTGTCCTGGTTGCTCCTCTTCCAGTCCAACTCTCTGCTGTGGTCCGGGAAGGCAGTGCAGGATGGCCCAGGTGCTTGGGCCCTGCACCCACATGGGAGACCAGGAGGAAGCACCTGGCTCCTGGCTTCGAATTGGCGCAATGTGCCAGCCATAGTGGCCATTTGGGGGGTGAACCAATGGAAGGAAGACCTTTCTCTCTGTCTGTCTCTCTCACTGTCTAACTCTGCCTGTAAAAAATAAAAACACATGGAGACTGAACAACATGCTCCTGAATGAACAATGGGTCATAGAAGAAATTAAAAGAGAAATCAAAAATTTTCTGGAAGTAAATGAGGATAACAGCACAACATACCAAAACTTATGGGACCCAGCAAAAGCAGTGTTAAGAGGAAAGTTTATATCAATAGGTGCCTACATCAAGAAATTGGAAAGGCACCAAATAGATGAGCTTTCAATGCATCTCAAGGATCTAGAAAATCTGCAGCAAACCAGACCCAAATCTAGTAGGAGAAGAGAAATAATTAAAATCAGAGAAGAAATCAACAGGATTGAATCCAAAAAAAAACATTACAAAAAATCAGCCAAATGAGGAGCTGGTTTTTTGAAAAAATAAACAAAATTGACACCCCATTGGCCCAACTAACCAAAAAAAAAAGAAGAGAAAAGGCCCAAATCAATAAAATCAGAGATGGAAAGGAAATGTAAGACACCACAGAAATAAAAAGAATCATCAGAAATTACTACAAGGACTTGTATGCCAGCAAACAGGGAAACCTATGAGAAATGGATAGATTCCTGAACACATGCAACCTACCTAAATTGAACCAGGAAGACATAGAAAACCTAAACAGACCCATAACTGAGACAGAAATTGAAACAGTAATAAAGGCCCTCCCAACAAAGAAAAGCCCAGGACCAGATGGATTCACTGCTGAATTCTACCAGGCATTTAAAGAAGAACTAACTCCAATTCTTCTCAAACTATTCAGAACAATTGAAAAAGATGGAATCCTCCCAAATTCTTTCTATGAAGCCAGCATCACCTTAATTCCTAAGCCAGAAAAAGATGCATCATTGAAAGAGAATTACAGACCAGTATCCCTCATGAACATAGATGCAAAAATCCTCAATAAAATTCTGGCCAATAGAATGCAACAACACATCAGAAAGATCATCCACCCAGACCAAGTGGAATTTATCCCTGACATGCAGGGATGGTTTAATGTGCACAAAACAATCAATGTGATACACCACATTAACAGACTGCAGAAGAAAAACCATATGATTATCTCAATAGACGTAGTGAAAGCATTTGATAAAATACAACACCATTTCATGATGAAAACTCTAAGCAAACTGGGTATGGAAGGAACATTCCTCAATACAATCAAAGCAATTTATGAAAAACCCACAGCCAACATCCTATTGAATGGGGAAAAGTTGGAAGCATTTCCACTGAGATCTGGTACCAGACAGGGATGCCCACTCTCACCACTGCTATTTAACATAGTTCTGGAAGTTCTAGCCAGAGCTATTAGGCAAGAAAAAGAAATTAAAGGGATACGAATTGGGAAGGAAGAACTCAAACTATCCCTCTTTGCAGATGATATGATTATTTAGGGGATCCAAAGAACTCTACTAAGAGACTATTGGAACTCATAGAAGAGTTTGACATAGTAGCAGGATACAAAATCAATGCACAAAAATCAACAGCCTTTGTATACACGGGCAATGCCACGGCTGAGGAAGAACTTCTAAGATCAATCCCATTCACAATAGCTACACAAACAATCAAATACCTTGGAATCAACTTAACCAAGGACGTTCAAGATCTCTACGATGAAAATTACAAAACCTTAAAGAAAGAAATAGAAGAGGATACCAAAAAATGGAAAAATCTTCCATGCTCATGGATTGGAAGAATCAATATCATCAAAATGTCCATTCTCCCAAAAGCAATTTATAGATTCAATGCAATACCAATCAAGATACTGAAGACATTCTCAGATCTAGAAAAAATGATGCTGAAATTCATATGGAGACACAGGAGACCTTGAATAGCTAAAGCAATCTTGTACAACTAAAACAAAGCCGGAGGCATCACAATACCCGATTTCAGGACATACTACAGGGCAGTTGTTATCAAAACAGCATGGTACTGGTACAGAAACAGATGGCTAGACCAATGGAACAGAATAGAAACACCAGAAATCAATGCAAACATCTACAGCCAACTTATATTTGATCAAGGATCCAAAACCAATCCCTGGAGTAAGGACAGTCTATTCAATAAATGGTGCTGGGAAAACTGGATTTCCACATGCAGAATCATGAAGCAACACCTCTACCTTTCACCTTACACAAAAATTCACTCAACATGGATTAAAGACTTAAATCTACGACCTGACACCATCAAATTATTAGCATTGGAGAAACTCTGCAAGATATAGGTACTGGCAAAGACTTCTTGGAAAAGACCCCAGAAGCACAGGCAGTCAAAGCCAAAATTAACATTTGGGATTGCATCAAATTGAGAAGTTTCTGCACTGCAAAAGAAACAGTCAGGAAATTGAAGAGGCAACCAACAGAATGGGAAAAAATATTCGCAAACTATGCAACAGATAAAGGGTTGATAACCATAATCTACAAAGAGATCAAGAAACTCCACAAGATCAAAACAAACAACCCACTTAAGAGATGGGCCAAGGACCTCAATAGACATTTTTCAAAAGAGGAAATCCAAATGGCCAACAGACACATGAAAAAATGTTCAAGATCACTAGCAATCAGGGAAATGCAAATCAAAACCACAATGAGGTTTCATCTCACCCCGGTTAGAATGGCTCACATTCAGAAATCTACCAACAACAGATGCTGGAGAGGATGTCGGGAAAAAGGGACACTAACCCACTGTTGGTGGGAATGCAAATTGGTTAAGCCACTATGGAAGTCAGTCTGGAGATTCCTCAGAAACCTGAATATAACCCTACCATACAACCCAGCCATCCCACTCCTTGGAATTTACCCAAAGGAAATGAAATTGGCAAACAAAGAAGCTGTCTGCACATTAATGTTTATTGCAGCTCAATTCACAATAGCTAAGACCTGGAACCAACCCAAATGCCCATCAACAGTAGACTGGATAAAGAAATTATGGGACATGTACTCTATAGAATACTATACAGCAGTCAAAAACAATGAAACCCGGTCATTTGCAACAAAATGGAGGAATCTGGAAAATATTATGCTGAGTGAATTAAGCCAGTCCTAAAGGGACAAATATCATATGTTCTCCCTGGTCGGCGACAACTAACAGCACCGAAGGGGAAGCCTGTTGAAGTGAAATGGACACTATGAAAAACAGTGACTTGATCAGCTCTCGTCCTGAATGTTGATGTACAATGTAATACTTTATCCATTTTAGTATTTTCTCTTTGTTTTGTTCTAGTACTATTGGTTGAACTCTGTGATTAACACACAATTATTCTTAGGTGTTTAAATTTTAACTGAAAAGTGATCTGTGTTAAATATAAGAGTGGGAATAAGAGAGGGAAGAGATGTACAATTTGGGACATGCTCAATCGGAGGACTTGCCCCAAATGGTGGAGTTAGAATCATGCCAGGGGATCCCAATACAATCCCATCAAGGTGGCATGGACGAATGCCATCTCACTAGTCCAAGTGATCAATTTCAGCTCACAATTGATCAGTTCACACTGATAGGTCTAAGAGTCAAAGGGATCGCACAAACAAGTCTAGTGTCTGCTAATACTAGCTGATAGAACCAAAAAGGGAGAGAATGATCCATCATGGGAAGCGGGATACACAGCAGACTCATAGAATGGCAGATGTCCTAAATAGCACTCTGGCCTCAGAATCAGCCCTTAAGGCATTCGGACATGGCTGAAGAGCCCATGAGAGTATTTTAGGCATGGAAAGCCAAGACACCCTGGGGAAAAAAAAAAGGAAGACCTAAATGGAAGATCTCTGTGAGTAAGATCCCAGCGGAAAGAATTGGTCCATCAAAGAAGGAGGTACCTTTCTCTGAAGGGAGGAGAGAACTTCCACTTTGACTCTGACCCTGTCGGAATAAGATCGAAGTCGGCGAACTCAAAAGGCTTCCATAGCCTTGGCAACTCGTGACTAGAGCCTACGGAGATTACTGATGCCATAAACATGAGTGTCAAATTGTTAAGTCAACAACAGGAGTCACTGTGTACTTACTTCTCATGTGGGATCTGTCCTTAGTGTGTTGTCCAATGTGAAGTAATGCTATAACTAGTACTGAAACAGTATTTTACACTTTGTGTTTCTGTGTGGGTGCAAACTGATGAAATCTTTACTTAATATATACTGAATTGATCTTCTGTATATAAAGATAATTGAAAATGAATCTTGATGTGAATGGAATGAGAGAGGGAGCGGGAGATGGGAGGGGTGTGAGTGGGAGGGAAATTATGGGGGGGGAGCCATTGTAATCCATTAACTGTACTTTGAAAATTTATATTTACTAAATAAAAAAAATAAAAAAATAAAAATAAATTTGTCTTATATTTGGGTATTTTATTTGTGTTGATCACAATCAAAAAGAGTGACTAGTATTTGCTAATATTCTTTATGCCAGTTTGAAATGCAAAACTGCATCATATGTCTAATGCCACATCCCTGGCCAAATTTGTATGCTGTTAGATCTTTTCCCGATCCCATCTTCTTGCCCCTAAACCTGAACATTGTGTGTTTTCTATTTGAATAAACAATTTGATAGCTTTAAAAATCTCTTTCCAGGTTTCATCACCCAAACATACTGGAGTTGGCTGCGTATTTTGCAGAGGCTGAGCAGTTCTGTCTGGTTTATCCATATATGAGAAATGGCACACTTTTGGACAGATTACAGTGTATTGTAAGTCATACTCATTGTTCTGCTTGGTCCTTTGACCCTCTGATCCCCCAAGGGAACTGCTGAACCCCTCTAAGAGAGCTGAGAGGACATCAGGGGATGGCCATGAGTGGGTTTCCTAAGGAAGTAGAGGACCTCTCTAGGAATTCTTTCTAGTAGAAGACTGCATGAGTACCTGAGTTACAGTGTTCTGTGTAACGTGGTTACCAAAAGATTTGCTAGGTCCTTCTCCTTGTTGATTACATTCTCCCATTGAATTTATATTGGCTGTCCTTATTTTTCAGATAACTTTATTTAGTGTAACTTTATACAAAGTATAATTCAATACAAAGGATAGACATAAAAAGTCTACTAAAGGGTTTCTTGTAAGATGCTTTTGAAGGGTAAATCTAAAAAGAGATTCCAAATAGGTGAACCTTGAGCTAAGGATGATAATAAAGCAGATATTCTCAATCATCCACACTATTGTGCAACAAATAATTTAAAAATATTATTTAATGAACTTTGTAAAATGATTTATTTGTTTTTTAAGAAAGCTTTTATTTAATAAATATAAATTTCATAGGTAAGGCTTCTGGAATATATCAGTTCTTCCCCCCATATCCACCTTCCCACCCCCAAACTGTCCCACCTCCTACTCCCTCTCCCATCCCATTCTTCATTGAGATTCATTTTTAATTATCTTTATATACAGAAGATCAACTCAATACTAAGTAAAGATTTTAAAAGTTTGCACTTATACAGACAAAGTATAAAGCACTGTTTGAAGACAAATTTTACCATTAATTCTCATAGTACAACTCATTAAGGACAGAGGTCCTACATATGGAGCACAGTTACTCCTGTTGTTGATTTAACAATTGACACTCCTTTTATGATGTCAGTGATCACCCACGGCTCTTGTCATGAGCTGCCAAGGCTATGGAAGCCTTTTGAGTCCACAAACTAAAATTATTTAGACAGGGCCATAATCAAAGTAGAAGTTCTCTCCTCCCTTCAGAGAAAGGTACCTCCTTCTTTGATGGTCCTTTCTTTCCACTGGGATCTCACTCACAGAGATCTTTCATTTAGATCATTTTTTTGCCATAGTGTATTGGCTTCCCATGCCTGAGAAACTCAATTGGGCTTTTAAGCCAGATCCGAATGCCTTAAGGGCTAATTCTGGGGTCAGAGTGCTATTTAGGGCATTTGTCATTCTATGAATCTGCTGTGTGGCCTGCTTCCCCTGTTGGGTAATTCTCTCCTTTTTAAGTCTATCAATTATTATTAGCAGACACTTGTTCTTATTTATGTGATCTCTTTAACACTTAATCCTATATGTATGATCAGTGTACACTTAGTATGATCACTTTAAAATATGAGATGGCATTAGTACATGCCAACTGAATGGAATTTGGAGTCTCATGGCAATATTTTAGCTTTACCCTTAGGTGTAAGTCCGTGGGAACATGTGCTGAACTGTGTATCTCCTCCCTATCTTATTCCCACTCTTATTTTTAACAGGGATAGATTTTCCACTGGATTTAAACACCTATTTCTGTGTTAAGTAAAGAGTTCAACCAATGGTATTAAGTAGAAAAAGAATATACAAAAAAGAATAAAATAGTAAGCTGTTCCTCAACAGTGAGGACAAGGGCTGATCAAGTCAGTTTCTCATAGTGTCCATTTCACTTCTACAGATTTCCTTTTAGGTCTCAGTTAGTTGTCACAGATCGGGGAGAACATATGATATTTGTCCCTTTGGGACTGGCTTATTTCACTCAGCATAATGTTTTCCAGATTCCTCCATTTCGTTGCAAATGACCAGATTTCATTTTTTTTCCCGCTGTGTAGTATTTCATAGAGTACATATCCCATAATTTCTTTACCCAGTCTTCCACTGATGGGCATTTAGATTGATTTCATGTCTTAGCTATTGTGAATTGAGCTGCAATAAACATTGAGGTGCAGACAGCTCTTTTATTTGCCAATTTAATTTCTCTTCAGTAAATTCTGAGAAGTGGGAGGCTGGGCCATATGGTAGGACTATATTCAGATTTCTGAGGTATCTCCAAACTGTCTTACATAGTGGTTTTACCAGTTTGGAGTCTCACCAACAGTGGGTTAGTGTGCCTTTTTCCCCACATCCTTGCCAGCATCTGTTGTTTTTTTGATTTCTGTATGAAAGCCATTCTAACCAGGATGAGGTGAAACCTCATTGTGGTTTTGATTTGCATTTCCCTGATGACTAGTGATCCTGAACATTTTTTTCATGTGTCTGTTGGCCATTTGGCCCATCTTTTAAAAATGTTTGAGTCCTTGGCCAATCTCTTAAGTGTGTTGTTTGTTTTGTTGTTGTGGAGTTTCTTGATCTCTTTGTAGACTCTGGTTATTAACCCTTTATCAGTTGCATAGTTTGCAAATAATTTCTCTCATTCTGTTGGTTTTCTCTTCACTTTCCTGACTTTCTTTTGTCATATAGAAACTTCTCAACTTGATGTAATTCCAGTTGTCAATTTTGGCTTTGGCTGCCTGTGCCTCTGGAGTCTTTTCCAAGAAATCTTTTCTGTGCCTATATCTTGCAGAGTTTCTCCGATGTTCTCTAATAATTTGATGGTATCAAGTCATAGATTTAATCTATGTTGAGTGGATTTTTGTGTGAGGTGTAAGATAGGGGTCTTGCTTCCTACTTCTGCATGTGGAAATCCAGCTTTCCCAGCACCATTTGTTGAATAGACTGTCTAATAAACTTTTAAATAGTGTCATCATGCTAGGCATTGTTTATGAAGAAACTGAGAACTGTTATTGGTGATAGAGAGAAACCCATTTAGAATTAAAAATAGATTGTGGTAGGGCAGACATTTAGCTTAGGAGTTAAAACACTGAGTTAAGACATTGTACATTGGAGTGCTTGAGTTCACTACCTGGTTCTAGCTTCTTTTTTTTTTTTTTTTTTTTTTTTTTTTTTTTTTTGACAGGCAGAGTGGACAGTGAGAGAGACAGAGAGAGAAAGGTCTTCCTTTGCCGCTGGTTCACCCTCCAATGGCCGCCGCTGCAGCCGGCGCACCGCGCTGATCCTGGCAGGAGCCAGGAGCCAGGTGCTTTTCCTGGTCTCCCATGGGGTGCAGGGCCCAAGCACCTGGGCCATCCTCCACTGCACTCCCTGGCCATAGCAGAGAGCTGGCCTGGAAGAGGGGCAACCGGGACAGAATCCGGCGCCCCAACCGGGACTAGAACCCGGTTTGCCGGCGCCGCAAGGTGGAGGATTAGCCTATTGAGCCACGGCGCCGGCTCTGGTTCTAGCTTCTGACTCCAGTTTCTGCCAATGTAGAATCCAGAGGCAGCAGTAATGGTTCAACTAGTTTGACCACTGCCACCCGACATGGGAGATCTGCACTGAGTTCTCGGCTCTCAGCTTCAGCCCAGCCAGTCCCCGCTGTTACAGGCATTTTGGAGCAAACCAGCAGATGAGAGAGATCTTTGTCTAGCTGTTACTCTAACTCTCAAATTTAAAAAAGTAGATTGTGACAAGTTAAGACATCTTCTATTTTGGGATACTACTATACAATGAATCTCAGTGGCTTTTACTCATAAAGCATAACCAAACCAACTGTTGTTATCTTTTTAGGGTGACACAGCTCCACTTTCTTGGGATGTTCGAATCAGTATATTAGTAGGAATATCTAGAGCCATTCTGTACCTGCACAACATTCAACCATGCTCGGTCATCTGTGGCAGTATATCAAGGTAAATGGTCCCAGAACTTTAGCTTACACATAACTCCTTTCTTTGTCACAGGTAAGTCACACTTCACACTATTCTGTCCCTAGCTTTCCTGGTATGTATGTATGCATATTAAAAAACTTCTGAATATTTCACATCTGACCTTTTCATTAATGAAAATGTATCTACTGAATTTAAAAAGCTACATTTATGTTGCCAAAGAGAGTTAATATTATCTTTGGGAATTATTAATGAACAATGTAGATAGACAGTTCTGTGTATTTTATTAATTATACCTATTTGCAGACTGGGGAATGAGCCTGTATTAATCTCACAATTTTAACTGAGGCTTAAGGAAAGGTTAAGGTGACTTATACAGGGACTCCTAGAAAGATAACAACAGTAAGTGGCAATTAAAATTCTTTGTCCTTGAGTCACTGATGCCTTGTTCATTCAACTGAGCCTTCAGCCTGATAACTTTATGTATTTATTTATGACAAGCCATGCAGCAATCCCAGTGTGTATTTTTGATAAATGATGAAATTATAAACAACATCTTCAGTCTGTCTTCTCCTTCTTCAGTGGGCATAAAGAATCATTCAGATAGAGTGAGTACCCTGTAGCAAAAAGCCCTCTGGTGGATGTTTCCTGTGTACTCTTTATCTTGAATCTATCCAGAAGTACATTAATATACCTGCACTGAGTATCAGGGAAAACTGGATGGAAAAGACTGCTGGCTCCTCTGAACCTTTTCCTAGAATCTTAAAGCTTTTAGTGTGCTTTTGACTTCAGTAGCAGAGGGACTTATTGCTTCCTTATTTGTTCTTTTCCCTCTGGGGAAATGAACTCCATTTGATAAGACTCTAGATTTTTAGTTAGTCTTGGATGAGCGGAGGGAGCTCCTTGTAGATGTATGCCCCTGTTCTGGTGTGGAAAATTATTTACTTTTAATGGCTCCAATCAACACAAAATTGATGCACCCTTATGGAATCTGGACATAGAGGTATTGGGAACATCCCAGCAGTTGGTGAAATCATTCATTAGGGTCAGTTCCAAAGGGCAGAGGTGACCACTCTCAACCTAAACAATTTCTTTCCATCTTGTAAGCATCACTGAGGATATACATTTTACTGAGTCAATAGCTGTCCAGAATTTTGCTGTCCATATTCTTCCTTTGGCTCAAAATAATCCTGATTTTATTTTAAATCCCATGTATCAATATATTAATTTTATTGTTTCCTTTTGAGTGGCTGTGTCCATCAAGTACTTTTCTGGAAGCTGAGTTTGAAGGAGAGAGAAGAGAGGTAGAAGGTTCTAGGTTCTGATTTTTAATGGGGAAATTGGGCTGGGCATTGTCAGGCAGCATATTAAGCCATTGCCTGCGATGCTGGCATCCCATATAGGAGTGCAAGTTCAAATCCTGGCTGCTCCACTTCTGATCCAGCTCCCTGCTATTGTGCCAGAGAAGGCACTAGAAGATGGTCCAAGTGCTTGGGCCCCTGCCACCCATGTGGGATATAAGGATGGAGTTCTTAGTTCCTAATTTCATCCTGGCCCAATATTGGCCATGGCAGCCATTTGATGTAGTGAATTGGTAGATGGAAGATTCTTTCTCTCTCTCTCCTTTCAGAATAAATAAAAAATTTTAAAACATAGACGAGAGGGACAAGGAGGACCATCAGCTAGAGCAGAGAGCAACATCTAGATGGGGAGGGGGCAGGCTTAGGGAAAGACTAAGGATAATGGGTAAAGACTTGTGCATGTAGATCTTTTAGTGGGAGCTTATGGTAAAGAAGGGAAGTAAGACAAAATTGGGCAGCTGGAGAGCATGAGCTGGGCTCTTATAAAAGAGGTCTCTGCTGATATCCTGGGGAAGTTCTGAAGCTGGAGTGGTCTTTCAGAGGTATCCCCAAATAAAAGATAGGGTGCTTGGGCTTTGCTTCCCCGTGTCTGTCCAGTCATGTTGTGGGGCTATAATTTGGATGAAGTAAGCCTCCTACCAAGGACAATTCCCAGGCTTGGTCTCCATTGTGGTCATCATCAGCCAGTCTTCTTTTTAGGGGAGCAAGAGCCTCCCAGGCACCTGAGGAGGGAACTAGGAAATGGCAGTGGAGGGAGTGACACTACACAGTCACACAGTCATGGAGGAAGATTTGACTGGATGGAGCTTTGAATAATGTGACCCAAGGATTTTTCATTTTTTGTGCTTTCCTCCTCACCCTTCTCCCATCTTTTCCTTTTAGCTGAGTATTTCTTAATGTTTCAACAAGAGACTCTAATTTACAAAGCAGATGTTCCACTTGAAATATGACTCTAAACCAATTGCTTAATGTCTATAAGTCTCGGTTTTCCCTCTACAGAATGCTAGTAGTAAATGATAGCTTCCATCTATTAGGAATAAATGACATAAGTTACTTGTGATCCTTAGCAAGGAGTACACACTGACCCCATGGGAACTCCTGCCATTATTGGTCAAGAAACTGTAGGAGTTGCACGGACAGGCTAAGCAATATGGTAGCTGATCAGTCTATTTTACTTTCTACTCTTTCACTTACAACCATCGTCAATTTACTATGTTTGGAAGTACACCCAAAAACCAAGCTCTAATTTAAGAAACCTCACATGTGTATTAATATGTCTATCAGATATTTTGAGAATCACATTCATTTTAGTTCACAAATATTTTTGGAACATCTGTTAAGTGCAGCAAATTGTGTTAGACCATAGTGGGGGAGATGTTGGTAGTAATAGTCTTGTTCTTGAAGATTCAACCTGGCGATCAGGGAGATAACACACAGAAACAGTGTACCTTTACAGTAAATGTGCCCAAAACATCATTGGCCTTAGAAGGCTTTCTCTGTTTAAAGAGTTCCAAGCCAAGTCCTGGACAGAGCAGGTCATGGCAATGGACTGGCTGAAAGAGGGGGAGGGATATTCCTGGTGGAAGCCATTATCTTTTCAAGAAAACTGAGCTAAGATCTGTCAAGTACATAACAAAAGTAAGAAAGGAATGTTTGGCTAGAGAGGAAAGAACAAGATGGGAGGAAAGCTAAGAGGAGGCTTGAGAATATGGTGGGTAGGGGAATCATATTGAGCCTTGAACACCAAAAGGGCTGAAGAACTATGTTTGATAAACTGGGCTCTAGTGAGAGACTCTGAGTATTGTCTGGGATATAGGTGGGCAATGAAAGATTCTAGAGTCTCATTGGTCATCTCATAACCTAAAAGGCAGTCAGTTCTTCCAATCCAGTGCCCCAGTTACTTATTTGAATATGCAAAACTAGAAAATCCTTTAAACAGCACTGATGGACAGAACACCCAAGGGATAATAAAAATATGGTATGATATGGAAGAGACAGGGCTTGAATAAGAAATGTAGCTACCAATGCTTTTGATTTTTCAGTTGGTAGAGGGGATGCTGATGATTGATGCCACAAAAATACCTGAGAGGAGCATCTTATGAAGAAAGAAGGGTTATTTTATCTTATGGTTTGGAGGTTCACAGTGGCCACATTAATTCAGGCTTCTGGTGAAGTGGGAAGATGGTGGAGGGACAGTCACATGGAGAGTCATGAAGCAGAGAGGGAAGCTGAGCCAAACTTAGATAACCAACCCTCTCTCAAGAACTACCTTCCAAGGGCACACCCAATGACTTAAGGACTTCCCATTGTGCCCATTTCCAAGATGCTGAAACAAGGTTAAATCTTCACCCCTAATCCATTAACCATTAATAAAAGACATTAAGATTGAAATATCTGTGTGAATGTGTGGAGCCAAATCCTGCTTAAACCATCATAATGCCCTTCTGGGTTCTCCAGAGTTTGAAGACTCAAATGTAACATATCCATGCATGTACCTGCCTATGTCAGAGTGTGGTCTGCCAAAGTTGTGTGCATCCCATTTGAGAATTGTGGCTTTGCAAAGCTGCATGAATGTGAATCTGCCTGTTCCAGAGCACATCAGCTCCTTCCACAGCCATTGAACTCTCGCCCTTTTGCTGAGCTGCTAGCAAAGATGTTAATTAATACCAAGTATAACTATAGATATCCTCCCTCTTATTTGCGATGTGTACACCTGTTCTCTAGAAACTGGAGTGAGACCAAGTCAGTTCATTCAAGCCGCAGAACATCTGTCAGATGGTAATGACATTCACTCCCCAGAGGTCTCTGTGAAATGTGAATTGGCTGACCCAGTTCATCCTCCCAAATCTCTTCTAAATGAGTCCTACATTTTGCTCTAAACCCGGGCCTCCTTGATTCTTGGTCTCTTTCTGTACTGCCGAGAGCTTTTAGGAGGGTATGAAATCCTGCCTCTTCTGCCTTTGTCATACTAATTTTCTGAATCTTCAAGGAAAGACAGCTTCTGGGAGGGAATGCTGTTTTATTGTACAGCTCTGATATTTGGCTCAGAAAAGAACATCTCAAAATCTATTAAACAGTGACCTTTTCTATGGATAAGTCAAAGATTTGTTTTTGTTGGTGGAGTGAGAAATGCAAGATTTTTTTTACCTTTCTTTTCTTTTTGAAATTCAGGCTTCAGACCAGTGAGTCACAGAAGAATGTGTCATAAAATCATATGCCATTATTAAATCATGTTTTTAATGGTATGAAATAACATAGAACAATGTTTATGAAGTGAGACTAAAGGGAAAAAGCCAAATTGATGTATTACACAGCATATAACTTTGTAGAGCTACAAATTCATGTATTAAAGAAAGATTAAGACATACAAAAATATCAATCAGGGGCCAGTGTTGTGACTCAGCAGGTTAACCTGCTGCTTATAATGCTGGCATCTCATATCAGAAAACCACTTCAAGTCTAGCTGCTCCACTTCTGACCCAGCTCCTTGCTAATGTGCCTGGGAAGACAGCAAAAAATACCCAAGTACTTGGGCCCCTGCTTCCCATGTGGGAAACTCAGATGGAGTTCCTGCCTCCTGGCTTCTGCCTGGCCCAGATCTGGCCATGTGGGGAGTGAACCAGCAGATGGAAGATCTCTCTCTTTCTGTCTCTCTTTTTCTGTCACTCTGCTTGTCAAATAAATACATCTTTTTTAAAAATGGTCATGTCTTTATTTGGATAGAAAGACTATGGCTTATTTACTTTAATGCCTTATTTTTTTTACTTCTGCTTTATGTTTTTTAAAGTTTATTTGAGGACTATGTTCTCTTATAATAAAATGTAATCTATTAGAAAAAATAACTTGGCATCATATATTTCTCCCTCAAGCCAAATAATTGGAAGTTGTTACAAGAGAGTCTCATGTTACTAAGTGAAATTCTGAAGTTATTATTTCCATCATTCTCTTTAATTTAGTCTATATGTACTGAATCTTGATAACTGTATGCCTTTATGGTTTTTAAACCTTTTTTAAAATGAAAATTTGTACAACTACTCTTCAGCAGCCTGGAGCCCAAAAGTGTGAGCCACACCTTTTGTCTCAGCAGAATGAAATAGTGTCTACACTGTCCCTGCAGAAGAGGACGGATGATGATGTGGGAGGGGTCCCCAAGTCTGTAAGGTCATGCTCTCTGGTCACAGTCTTCCCATTCGGACACTCAGCACCAACTATATAATCTGTACATATTCTTCCCTGTACTTCAGATCATCTCCACATTACTTATAATACCTAATACAATGTAAATGCTTTGTAAATAGTTGTTGTACTGTATTGTTTAGGAAATAATGACAAGGGAAGAAGTCTGTAGCTGTTCAGTACAGATCCAGCTGCTGTAGGTTTAAATACATAGTACACAAAGACATGTGAGGTGGACAGAGCTCCAAAAGGTGTGCTGAAGAGAAACAGAGGATGCATGCCACGGCAGAGGCTACAAAGAGTGTGCCTACACATCACTTCATGGGCGAGAATTCATCATAGTGCCAGGCACACAGTGAATTCATTCATGTATGATGTGGAACTTCCTGGGATTTTTTTTTCAAATATTTTTAATCTTTGTGTGGCTGAATCCACAGATGCCAGACCTGGTGATATGGAGAGCCGACTGTAAATTGAAAGAGTACTGAACAAGGAAATGGGAGAGCTAGGTTTTAGTCCTGACGCTACCATTAAGTTGTTTTGCATAGAATAAGCTGTGTCAGCCATGTGGGCCTCATTTACTGCATGTGACAAAGAAGCCGCTATTCTGTGGCAGTGATGACAAATCAGTTTCGTTTCACATTCCATCTTTGATTGATTGGTAATGACTTCCCAAGGGCAATGTTGAAAGGGAAGCTACAGTGGATATTTTCTGAACTCAACTTGTGATGTCTGCCAAGAATAAAGGAGAATGTTTTGTCAACATTTGGGCCACATATTTGTCACTCCTGTGCTGCATGGTCTAACACTAACTAATGGTTTCAAATCCTCTTAACCAATTGATTATATCAACCAATATTTACTTAATATCTTTTGTAGACTTGACATTATGCTTATGAAAGCAACACTAGATGGTCTTTGTGAATATGCCAAATGATATGGTTCAGGGTGTCCAGTAGGATCTTAAGAAAGGAGAAATACCAGAATTCAGAGTCATTGAATGAAAAGGTCATAGGAGAAGTGAATCTTAGGGTTGCATGAAAAAGTTGGATAAAAATAAAGGAGGGGGAATGCTTTTGAGATGAGAGGAATAGCATAAAGCAAACTCCACAGCAGTAGTAAGCACATAAAGTTTATCTTGATTGCATTGGTGGGCACTAATATATTGGTCAGGTAGTTGATAGGCTGCAGAGAGCTCAGGGAGCTCAATGAAAACCAAAGGATTTTAGACCTGACCTCCACACCCACTGAATCACCTGTTTTTAATCCTCCCAGCAACCCTAAATTTAGGAATTATTGTTATCTCGATTTGACATGGAGAAAGCTGAGGCTTACAGGGTTAGTAACTGGCCTCTGTCACAGGGCCATAAGTGGAGAAGGGAGATGCAACAACATGTTTATATGAGCCTGACCATCGTGCCCTTACTAGAGAATTAAAGGTCAGGATTATGAGATCATGTTGGCTTCATCGGAAGAGACAGGGAAATTGGAAAGGAGAGCATAATTAGTGTGTGCAAATTTTGACATGTTGACAATGGACTCTAAGTGGAGATGCCGGTTGGCACTTGATGGGCAGATGATGCACTGGCAATCTTCACTTATTCAAGCAGTGAGAGTAAATGGCTTTCTAAGGAAGAAATTGTCGAGGGCATGGCTGAGGAACACCCACCGGAGGAAGCAAATCCCACATTTCAGAGGTATTTTCAGCAAGTCTGGTGGTTTATTTAGCCCAAAAATGTCTTAGTAATTTGAACCCTTCAAAGAGAATATTATAAAAACAAAATTCACTTCCAGATGGTGGAATTTGAGGAGGAAGGGATTTAAAGAAAAGAATCTTGAAGAGTTGCAGTCTGTACTCCTGGCAAGAGTCCCTCACATTTTTATTTGGGAAACGAAGATGTTTTTGAATTACAGGATCACATAAAAGCATCTGAAAGTAGTAAACCTCCTTGTTACTCCCATCCAATGCCTTAGCAAGCTTAATTGTTTTCACATTTATGAATGATTTCAAATTGAAAGGCATTTTATCCTCAGCATTTTTTATCCCAGACATTCATCCCTGCTGATGTTTCCAAAGCAAGGAGATAATCTTGGGGAACATTTCTGATGTTTCCCATAAAATCATGTTGTTTAATCGGTATTACCATTTGTCCCCTGCCAAGTGAAACAATCTTGCATACAAGGGAGGTGGTCTAGGAAGGAAAGGAAGGAAGAAACCATTTAAAATGGATTTTTTTAAATGAAAGTTGATCAGAGATGTAGGGTCAGAGAGAGTGAATGTGTGGAGAATTTCCTTTGTGAAGGACTAGATAGATGGAGTGGTTGGGAAGAAGGGCTGGGGAGCTGCCACAGGCTGATGACTTCCAGCAGTCAGGACACACTCACTGCCTGAGGACCCAAGTTCCTCCTACCTCTACCCTCTAGACCTAAGAGGAATGCCCCTCCTGTGGGTGGGCCACATGCTGGCAAGGCCGCACTCCCACGGGTATCAGGATATCAAAGCCTGTGGGAATGCAGTGTGTTTCTCGGACTGATCAATAGTTTCATTAACCAACCTCCTCTTTCTCCCTCTTTCCTCCCCAAAAACCTATTTTTATTTTTCAGAAACATTCTAGATGTCAACAATTCTTTCCCCTCAGAGTTTCCTATTTCCCCCCAGTGTCTTCCCTTCTCTAAAACATCCAAATATGCTCATTTTCCCAAGAGATGCCAAAACAATTAAATATTACACACGAGTAAATTGAAACTTCCCCTATTTGTTCTGTTTGCTATCACTGTACCCAAATCCCCCCACAGCATTTGTTTATATACACAGAGATCTATGTACATGTAGAAGCCATGCCAAATAGTTTCCTTTTCCCTTCATTAGCTTACACTGTCTAGAAATGTGACTTCAGTTAGGTCTGTCCAGGCCATCTCTGTAACTATTTTGACGTTTAGCTGACTCCTTGAAACTAATTAACCCAAGAGTCTTCAGATCTCCAGGGTCATCCTACAGCTTCCTGTACCTCTCTGTCACTTAAGTTGGTGTCTCTTTTAGAGATACCCAGACAACGGCCGGCGCCGCGGCTCAATAGGCTAATCCTCCGCCTTGCGGCGCTGGCACATCGGGTTCTAGTCCCGGTCAGGGCACCAGATTCTGTCCCGGTTGGCCCTCTTCCAGTCTAGCTCTCTGCTGTGGCCCGGGAGTGCAGTGGAGGATGGCCCAAGTGCTTGGGCCCTGCACCCCATGGGAGACCAGGAGAAGCACCTGGCTCCTGGCTTCAGATCAGCGCCGTGCACTGGCCGCAGCGCGGTGGCCATTGGAGGGTGAACCAACAGCAAAAAGGAAGACCTTTCTCTCTGTCTCTCTCTCTCTCACTGTCCACTCTGTCAAAAAATAATAATAATAATAATAGAGATACCCAGACAAGCATTTTGGGATTTAAAGGTAGAGTAGTGAATGTAGGATAAACAATGGACACCCACATCCTTTAAAGCCCATTTTAGGGACCTTTATATGTGTCATAAACCCTACTTACTCATCTTATTTAGTGCTTGTAGGAAGCTGAAGGGGAGGGAGCAGGGGTTTGGTGCAGAGGTTGACACCCACATCCCATATCTGAGTGCCTGGGATGGATTACTGGCTCTGCTTCAAATTCCAGCTTCCTGCTAATGCACACCCTGGGAGGCAGCAGGTGAAGGCTCAAGTCCCTGGGTCACTGCTAGCCCAGTGGAGTTCCAGGTTCCCTGCTTTGACATGGCCCAGTCTTGGCTATTTTAGGTATTTTGGCAGTGAATGAGCAGATAGAAATAGATCTCTCTGTCTCTTTACCTTTCAAATAAATAAAGATTTAAAATAAAAAGGACACAAGGAGGTACACATTATCATCTGTTTACTAATGTGGAAACTGAGGCTTAGGGTGGTATTGTGATAGTGTGGTTAGAGCTGAAGTTCTACGTTTAAAAAGGAGCACCTCTTTTTTTTTTTTTGGTAATCCTTTGAAGGAATGAATTTCTGAATTCATAGCATTTATGCTTTAATGAACATTTGGTTTTATAGTACTAAACTACTTGGTAGGCCAATCTATTTGAAAATGTCTCAGTAATATCACAAAGCATCTTTCATAGTCTCTGAATTGAAACAATTTAATATACCAAGAAAAGAGTAGGGAAAACAAGTATAATGTAGTTGCATTGATCCTGTTCCTTTAAGCACAGTGATAACAATACACAGATGAGTAATATGAACCTAGTCCCCTGGCTCTCAGAGAAGTCTCTGCAACCCTTTCTGATTTGATTCTGTGTTTAGATCATGACTCTTGCCTTCAAGTTCCTTCACTTACTATTATTTGAATTTAGAGTTCATTCATGGATTCCTTCATTAGTAAATGTTTATTGACTACATAGTAGGTGTCAATCATTGGAAAACGTGGAGTTTTTAAAGGATTGATAGTCATTTAAAGCCCTCAAACCATCCGTTACGCACTGTTAATTTCCCTCTAAAAACACCCGCTTGTCATCACCACTCCTGATCTGTCCCATTCTGAACTGTGTTTAGGAGGATTTGCTGCCCTAATTAATTCTCAGTGCCTAGCTCCATCCCACTGATCTCCATCTGGTGGAATCAGTCCAGTAACCTGCAAAGAGGATATCTGGATAAAATACGATTGGGTGGATATTTACATCTTCTCAACAGTCTGCCTGACATGCTGCTTTAACAAATTTAAGTAATCAGAGAAAGTATGTATATATAAATGTATGTTAAACTATGTTAGCAGAAAACAATGTCATGCTAAAATCTACACAAGATGGTATATTTGAAAATGTAGAATCAAATGAGTTCAAGGCACTAAAAATGTGAAATAGTAACAACATATTTATTTTCAGCTTCCTAATATTAGAAATTAATAGTGGTCGTGACCTTAGGTTTCCTTTGGGCCATTAGGAGAAACATTAAGTTATTTAAGGTTGAGGTCCTTCTTAAAAAGGGAACACCTCTAGTGACTGGTCCTTTACACAGCAAGCTCAGGCTCATCAGGCACCAATGAGGCTAACACAAGTTTTACTACTATCGCTAGGTCCTGCCTAGGTTTAATGGGGGAAGAAAGACAAAGTTTCATAATCCACCAAGGGAATCAAGAGTTTTAGTTCTTATCAATCCTGGCAGGATGCAGTGTACACAGAAGTGCAGGAGTGTTGTGTGTGTGTGTGTGTGTGTGTGACTTTTCCTGTAACTTGTGGGCCTTGGGGAAACTGGAACTTGCTTTATGTAGTGAGGAGAGGCACAATATCTGGTGAGGGGTACCTTGGTGTTGCAGCAGCCATGATACATACAGCATTGTGTGTCCTGTTGCCTCAGGGTATCCCAGAGGGGTAAGTGAGGGATAAATTGGGTGGAGTCCTGCCTTTTCCCAAGAGTTTCCAGGCACTCTGGAGCTATGCTACTGTGTACCAATAACTCCCTGTAAAAATAATTTCTCTGGCTGGCATCATGGCTCAATAGGCGAATCCTCCGCCTGTGGCACTGGCACCCTGAGTTCTAGTCCTGGTCAGGGCGCCGGATTCTGTCCCAGTTGCTCCTCTTCCAATCCAGCTCTCTGCTGTGGCCCGAGAGTGCAGTGGAGGATGGCCCAAGTGCTTGGGCCCTGCACCCGCATGGGAGACCAGGAGGAGCACCTGGCTCCTGCCTTCGGATCAGCACGGTGCGCCGGCCGCAGCAAATCGGCCACAGCACGCCGGCCACAGCGGCCATTGAGGGGTGAACCAACGGAAAAGGAAGACCTTTCTCTCTGTCTCTCTCTCTCACTGTCCACTCTGCCTGTCAAAAAAATTTTTTTTTCTCTTTAGGTAGCATGTATTTAGCCTGTTAAGATGCCTGTATACTACATTTGTGTGCCTGGGTTGTATCACCAGCTCCTGCCCCTGACTCTGGCTTCCTGCTAATGCAGACTCTTGGAGCCAGCAGGTGATGGCTCAACAAACTGGACTCATGCACCAACATGGGATACCTAGATTGAATTCCTGGCTCCTGGCTCTGGCCCCAGCACAGCACATCCATTGTGGGCATTTGAGGAGTGAGCCAGAAGATGGTATCTCTTTTTGTCTGTCTCTCACTGTCTTTCCAAATGGAGGAAAAATACACACACACATATATGTATATATACACAATAGTGCTCTGACATGTTAAAATGTTATTTTCACTTAAATTCAAATCCTGCATTATATTCTACAGATTCTCTTTGATTTATGTCCTGGTAAACCCACTGTGAAGTTGAAACTACCATGAATCAAAAATGCATTTACGGCCGGTGCTGCGGCCCACTAGGCTAATCCTCCGCCTTGTGGTGCCGGCACACTAGGTTCTAGTCCCGGTCGGGGCACCGGATTCTGTCCCAGTTGCCCCTCTTCCAGGCCAGCTCTCTGCTGTGGCCAGGGAGTGCAGTGGAGGATGGCCCAAGTGCTTGGGCCCTGCACCCTATGGGAGACCAGGATAAGTACCTGGCTCCTGCCATCGGATCAGCACGGTGCACCAGCCGCGGTGGCCATTGGAGGGTGAACCAACGGCAAAGGAAGACCTTTCTCTCTGTCTCTCTCTCTCTCACTGTCCACTCTGCCTGTCAAAAAAAAATGCATTTACTATATCTAACCTACCGAACATCGTAGCTTAACCTTGCCTACTTAAACCTTGCTTGGAACACTTACATTAGCCTACAACTGGGCAAAATCATCTAACACAAAGTATGTTCTATAATAAAGTGTTGAATGCATCATAATGTATGGAATACCAGAATCCAAAAACTGCTGACAGCCGAGAACACTGTGGAGCACTGGTGGTTTTCCCTTATGAACATGGGACCTCTGGGAACTACGCTCACTGCTGCTGCCTGGCATCATGAGGGAGCCTCAGATATTGCCAGCATGGGAAGAGAACAAACTTCAAAACTGGAAGTGCGATTTCTACTGAATGCATATCACTTTTGCACCATTATTTTTTGAAGAGATTTATTTATTTATGTGAAAGGCAGAGTGATAGATGGAGCAGAAAGTCAGATAGGGAGATATCTTCCATCTGCTGTTCACTCCCCCAAATAGATGCAAGAGCCAGGTCTGGTCCAGACCAAAACCAGGAATGTGGAACTCCATCCAGGTCTCCCACGTGGTTGGCAGGGATCCAGGCACCCGGGCCATCATCTGCTGCCTTCCCAGGTGCATTAGCAGGGAGCTGGGTAGAAAAAACTCTTTGTGCCTTTATATAGTTAAAAAATAATAAACTGAGCCATCGTAAGTTGGGGACCATCTATAAGTATGTACCTTTGGTTAGGTTTAAGGCCCAAGAGTTTGAATGAGAGAAGAGTGGGAGACCGTAAAGAAGCTCCTGGCTCCTGGCTTTGGATTGGCCTAGTTCCAGACATGGTGGCCATTTGAGTAGTGAACCAGCAGATGGAAGACCTTTCTCTCTCTCTCTCCCTGTCTGTAACTCTGCCTCTCAAACAAAGAAATAAATCTTTAAAAAGGGGTGGAGAGGAGAAGACAAACTGGTGAGCAAAGAAAACAATTCTCACTATCAAGTAGTTTTGATGATTCAGGTTCCCCAAAATAACTGTTCTAGAAACCTGTCTTAATAGAGAGATTAAGAAATGTCCCCAGAATTGGGATACAAACTCACCACCTGTGTAAGATTCTCCCCACTAGGGCCAGCATTGTGGCATAGTGAGTTAAGTCACTGTCTGCAGTGCCAGCATCCCATTTGGTACCAGTTAGTGTTCCAATTGCTTCATTTCTGATCTACCTCCTGCTAATACTCCTGGAAAAGTGGCAGAAAATGTTCCAAGTGCTTGGGCTTCTGCACCCACATAGGAGACCTGGAAGAAGCTTCTGACTCCTGGCTTCTTCCCAGCTCCAGCCATTGCAGAGATTTGGGGAGTGAACCAGCAGACAGAAGATATTCATTCTCATTCTCATTCTCATTCTCATTCTCATTCTCATTCTCATTCTCATTCTCATTCTCATTCTCATTCTCTCTCTCTCTCTCTCTCTAATTCTGCCTTTCAAATAAAATACATAACTCTTTGAAAAAAAGATTCTCCCCACTTCCTCAATGTACAACCCAGAATCTTTCTGCTGAAAGAATGATCTAGAGAGGTGGTGGCCTCCCTTGCAGGAAATAGTCTTATGGCAAATAGTAGGAAATACAGAATATAGGAATATTAAATTCAAGGTGTGGACCAACACCTGTCTCTTGCCTGTTTCTTTGGTGGCTACCATAGTTAGCAGTCTGCCCTTGTGTGTTGTATTATTATGATTCTAATTATTTTTATGTTGTCTTTATTAGTCTGTTTTCATGCCACAGCATAAATCTATTCAGTTGACCTCTATGGTAGAACATACTTTATGCTCGAACATTGTATTTAAGTTTGAAGCAGGGGAATTAATTAGGATAGAAATTGATTGTTCAAGTGCTTTTTGCAAATTTTACCTCCCTGAAACAGGACATCCTTCTTCCTCAGCTACCATTAACCTTTATTTACAACAGAATAATCACTGGGCTCAAAATTTAGGTAAACACTGAAGTCTTCTGGGAAATGACTTGTCTTTCCACCAAATGTCACTGTTCAATGTGTAAATGCATCCTCTGAAATAACTTCATGTCCTGTTGGTGACCTCTCCCTGACCCGAGGTCCTCTGTGGTGTTTTTTTTCCTGGTGTGTGACACATTGTGGTTCCTCCATTCACCCCCGACTAACTTTCACAGCAATGTGACTCATCAGCTGCTGACAGTGGTTTCCTGGTGTCACTGAATGTCCAATAAGTGGACTAGAATACAAGTTTTGTTGTTACTTTTACTTTTTTAAAAAAAATTGCACTGAGAAAAGATTTGGGGATTTTTAGGTGTTTCACAAGTTCATCTTGGCCTTCTCATCAGTGTGGATTGTTAATAGGGTTTTATAGCTTCTTTGGAGCTGGGGTGTAGGATGAAGAGGGCTTGATGTTTAACACTGAAACATCTGGCATTCAGAGGTGTATGTTTGGCCTGGCAGATAAGACACCACTTGAGAAGCTTGCATCCCATATAAGAGTGCCTAGTCTTAAGTCTCAGCTCTAATCCTAGTTCCAGCTTTCTGCTAATGCAGAAACTGAGAGGCATCAGGTGATGGTTCAAATACTTTGGTTCCTGACACCCTCATAGGAGACCTGGATTGAGTTCCCAGCTTTGGCCTGGCCCAACCCAGCCATTGTAGGCATTTGGGGGAATGAACCAGCAGATGGGAGATTTTATCTCTCTGGGTGTATATGTGTCTTTCAAATAAAATAAAAAATAATTTTTTTTAAAAAAGGAAATAGAATCTGGAATTCAGAGCTTTTCTACACCACAGTGAGGGCTGTGGAAGTGGCCCTCCGTGTGGCAGAGAAACTGGAGGGCAGCAGCTTGGGTCCTGGCGATGAGAACTGGTGAAACTTTCTGCCCAGCTCCCTGTCCTGGTCAGTCTGGAAAACTCTTGCTTTCTCATACCCCAGCACTTTGAGACAGTGCAACGTCAGAAGCCCCAGGCTTGATATGAGTGAGTGCTGTAAACACCTGTGGAGGAAGTCATTCTGAACTAAATGCCCTTGTCTACTGCTGGAGAGAAAGTGGAATCTGACTCTAGACATTTAATTCAGTATGTCTTTATTTTGTCTTCAGAGGAATGTCAGGATGGTCATGTTCTAAATGAGAAAGTGAGCAAACTGGGGAGGGATGGAGTAGAAGGTGCTGTGCAAGACCCATACTCCAGGAACTGCTTGGTTTTGGGGGAGAAAACACAGGCAAGGAGAAAGATAAGGACTGTTCTCATTGATAGAAGTCCTGGGGTCAATCCTCTCTTTCTCCCCATAAATGCACGAAGCACACAACAGATAAAGAGCCCTAGGCTCATGCCTGGGGTGGGATCTTGGGATTTTTTAATTGTCTTGCCACCCTTAGAGGAGAAAGAAGTGAAATGAAGTTTAAAGTGTGTCTTTCTATATCTTTAAGGGATCCTTGAGAGTCCCTTCATTGTGTCTGTTGTCCTGTCAGTCCTAGACAAAGTCTGGATTAGAATTCTTGAGACACAGCTTCAAACATTGGGCTGTGCTCCTAAATCCTCTAAATAGAAGGAGGACCCTGCATCCTCTGGATATTACTAACACTGAGAATTCAAATTTGTGGAATTAGGGCCTTTCTGATGGCCTATTTGTATAGGGACAGCAAAGACTTCTGAAACTTGTATGACCCAGTATTTGTTCAGAATTAAGAATCCCAGTAGCTGTTACCACCTTTATTTTTTGTTTTTAAAAAATTTCTATCAATTTATCTTCATTTTATTTGAAAGACAGAGAGAGGACAGATGGAAAGAGATAATGCATCCCCCACTTCACTCCTCGAATGCCCACAATAGCCAGGAACCTGTATCTCCATATAAGTTTCCCACACGGATGGCAGGGACCGAAATACTTGATTCGTCATCTGCTGCCTCCCAGGGTGTGCATTAGAAGAAAGCAGGAGAGAAAGCAGGTATCCAGGACTCAAACCAAACACTTCAAAATGAGGTACGGGTGTCCCAAGCAGCCACTTAACCACTGTATCAGATATCCACCCCACTGTTACCACTTTTAATAATAGTATATAGTACACAAATATACTTCTTGGCTTCTTAGCTGGGCTGGGCTGGCCTGGCACATGAGATCTTCAGAACGTTTGTAGAAAATATTTATTATGAAAAAAACGATACATGATTTCTGAAAAAAAACTCTTCACCAATAAACTTGTCTTTTATATCCTTTTCTCCAAAAGATTTTTTATTTACCCCATAGTAAATACTTTCATTTCAGGAAGCCAAAAGCAAGATTTGAATAGCCTACCTGCTCTGTCAATATCCATCTGCTCTCTCTCAAAAAAACCCTGAAAGGCAGAGGTGGGAGGGGGGGAGAGAGAGGGGAGGGGAGAGGAGGGGAGGGGAGAGGAGGTCTCCCATTGGCAGTATCTTGGGGCTGGTCCAGGCTCCTGGTATCCCATATGGGACGCAGAGACCCAGCTACTTGAGCCATCAGCTGCAGGAAGCTGAAATCAGAAGTAGAGTCAGGACTCGAACCCAGGCACTCTGATACAGGGTACAGTCATCTTCCAGGCAGTATCTTAACTGTTACATCAAATTCCAACCTCTATCTTCTAAGTGATTAATAATCGTTATTTTAGCTACTTTTAGCATTAGCATGTGCTAGGCAGTGCATTTTAACTCCCCCTGTAAGTCTATAAATTCTGTTGCTCTCCTCCTTTCACATGTGGGAAGAGAAGGCACTGAGTTTTGTGGAGTGAAGTAATTTTGTGTGACCAGTGGTCACACAGCCAGGGAAGGGCAGAGTTGGACCCACTCCCAGCTGTGCCCTATGTGACATGCATCCCTCTCTTGGCTTCCCCTTTCCTGTCCCTGCTCTTACAGCCCTAGGAAGGTAAAAGAAATCTAATGCTTATCCTCACCAAGATGTCAAGTGATTATTAAAGTTTTCATGTGATCATTGAATATAAGCATTTTGTCTTTGCTTCTGTAGTTGTTTATATTTTAAATGAGATTCAAAGACAATAAAAGCCCAAGAGATACAAAAATGATGCAGGGCTCTCATTAAGTCAGGGCCTACAAAAGATTCCTGAAATCATTCCAAGTGAGTGGCTCTGTGCCAGGCATTCCACAGTGCAGTTCTGTGCGCTTCACACTTGTTAGGTGCTTAACACTTAATTCACATTCTCCTTAAGTGTAAGAAAAGTATGGAGAAAGCTGCACTGGTTATCTTATCTTTAGCTTTTCTTATTGACAAATCAGTGGCTTTATTCACCATCTCCTTTTATGTGTCTACAAATTTGAAATGATAATTATGACCATGTCAGGTTTTCATTTTAGGTTTTATGCAATACTTGGGCTTACATCTTAAGAAAAATGAAAAAAGTGTTCTTTAATTCATGGGAATCTATGTTTGACTTTATTATATCAACATTTCTAATTAACCAGTTAAAAAGTTGAGGTTGCCCTAAAATCTTTCATGGAAACACCTTCTGATGTCTTGCTTGTTGTTTTGATCACAATTTTAGTGCAAACATACTTTTGGATGATAAGTGTGAACCCAAACTAACTGATTTTGCCATGGCACACTTCCGATCCCACCTTGAACACCAAAGTTCTACCATAAGCGTGGCCAGCAGCAGCACTAGACATCTCTGGTACATGCCAGAAGAGTACATCAGACAAGGGAAACTCTCAGTGAAAACAGACATCTACAGCTTTGGGATTGTAAGTACCAACAACTAGTTAACAAAGGAGCAGAATGCATTGTCAAGAGGATTCTACATTCTAAAAATGCATTTTCTTTCAAAGAACTTTAACTTTTAGACTTACTGATTTCGTGTTATTGTCATACACATTAATTTTGCATAATCCATGTAGTAATATAAAATCATCCTTGTCATAATTAACAGTCACAAGTTGTGCCTATAAATTTAACATATGCTTTCACTTTCTATATATTTCTTGTAGGTAATAATGGAAATCTTGACAGGCTGTAGAGTGGTGTTAGATGATCCCAAACATATTCAGCTGGTAAGAGCTGCCTTCATACTGGCATCTATCTTTTGGTCACTTTTCTGATGGGGTTCTAAATGATTGGGTTGTCTCCTCTTCTTAGAGGGATCTCCTTATGGAATTGATGGAGAAGAGAGGCCTCGATTCATGTTTCTCACTTCTAGATAAGAAAGTATCTCCCTGTCCTCGGAATTTCTCTGCCAAGCTGTTCTCTCTGGCAGTCCAGTGTGCTGCGACGCGAGCAAAGTTAAGACCGTCAATGGATGAGGTGCGTGTATGCATGGCTTTATTCAGAACTCATAAAAATGCAAATTGAGTGAGTTGTATACATCAGTGATGTTTCTGAAGATTTATTTATTTATTTGGAAGGCAGAGAAGGAGAGGGAGAGACAGAGAAAAAAAAGAGATCTTCCATTCACTGGTTCACTCCCCCAAAAGGCCATAACAACCAAGGCTGGACCAGGCTGAAGCCAGAAGTGAGGAACACCACCTAAATCTCTTACATAGGTAGTAGGGGCCCAAGCACTGCTGCTTTTTTATGAAAATTAGCAGGAAAATGGCTCAAAAGTAAAGCAGGTGACATTTCAATATAAGATGCCAGCTTTGCAAGTGGTGGCTTGATGCACTGTGCCACAATGCTGGCCCTATTTAAGTGAATTGTTTATTGATGTGACAAATTCTCCAACGGAGAATTCAAACTTACTAGCTTTTCTATTTTAAAAATTCACATAATTTGAAACTATGTGAGAGGTCACTATTGGATGGAACCAGAGCACTGTAAAACAATTCAATGATGTTATAAATTAGTAGTTTATAGAGAATATTTTACTGAGTCTTTATTAAGAGATATGGCCCATTCAAAATGCAGTATAAATATCTTTTTTTGTGTGTGTCAATTTCTTTTATTTTTTTAAAATTTATTTGTCCCAGAATTTAATCATGGTTCCATTTATTTATTTACATGAATAAACAAAAATTTAAAGTATGTCCCAACAGTGACCAAGACTCAGTGACTCTCAAATTCAGTCAGAAGGAGTCAGGCCAGTAACTGCAATTTTAGTCTAGTAGGATAAGCATCATGATGGATGTAGCTCAAGCTTATGTGGGAGCATAGTGTCAGAATACATGCCAGCCTGTGGAAGCTTCTGGATGGAAGTGACGGCTTAGGTCTGGTCTGAAAGGCAGCTGGATTTAGGTAGCAGTAATTCTTATCCGATCAGCGTCTCCACAGGCTCTGCGCATGGTGCTCAGAAAGTTAAGAATTTGGAGGATTTTGGATTTCAGATTCTTAGATTAGGCATGCTCAACCAGTAAAATCTGTGCAAATCTTCCAAAACCTGAAACACTGCTGGG
This sequence comes from Oryctolagus cuniculus, assembly GCF_964237555.1. NCBI lineage: Eukaryota > Metazoa > Chordata > Mammalia > Lagomorpha > Leporidae > Oryctolagus > Oryctolagus cuniculus. The sequence goes on from NC_091442.1 coordinate 68,460,350, forward strand.
CCTAATCATTTTGGATAAGGAATACTCAACCTGTAATAATGTCGTTTGGGCAGCTTAAGGAAGATAAAACACATGAACATGCTTTGTAAATTGTAAAGCTCCCTTCGTGAATTTTTCAAGTAATGTGTGTGTGATGGTATATTGTATGTTTTATTATATTAAGTGCAGGGTTCCCAAATCTGGCTGCACATCCAAATATCTGGAAAGTTTTTTAAATACTGATGCCTGAGTCCTTGTTTCCTTGTTTTTTGAATGACAGTCTTTAGGTGGGGGCCAAAGGATTTGTGTTTTAAGAAAGGTCCTTGTCCAGCACCACGGCTCACTAGACTAATCCTCCGCCTTGCGGCACCGGCACACCAGGTTCTAGTCCCGGTCGGGGCGCCGGATTCTGTCCCGGTTGCCCCTCTTCCAGGCCAGCTCTCTGCTGTGGCCAGGGAGTGCAGTGGAGGATGGCCCAAGTGCTTGGGCCCTGCACCCCATGGGAGACCAGGATAAGTACCTGGCTCCTGCCATCGGATCAGTGCAGTGCGCCGGCCGCAGCGCACCAGCCGCGGCGGCCATTGGAGGGTGAACCAAAGGCAAAGGAAGACCTTTCTCTCTGTCTCTCTCTCTCACTGTCCACTCTGCCTGTAAAAAAAAAAAAGAAAGAAGAAAGGTCCTCTGGGTTCTGGCATTTAAGAACTACAAATTAGGTCCACCATTCCAATTCCCCACATACTGCGATTGAAGTAAAAAATGTAAAGAGAGTTTCTTAAGGCCACAAAGCCATTGGATGGCAAATCAAGGGCTAAAATTGGGACATTTTATATATAATACATTGCCATTTCTTTTACATTTTGCCTCCAGTCACTTAATTTACATATCAGAAATAAAGAGGTTTAGCAGATCTTTAAAATCCTTTCTAATTCAAAATTTTATACTTTAAAATTTAATGAAAATGAGAGAAGATTCTTTAATAGGCAGATAGAGGGAAGGTTATTCAAGCTTAACTCAGTGTTGGTTTGCTTCTTTGCTCTTTAGGTCCTGAATGCCCTGGAAAGTGCCCAAGCCAGCTTGTATTTTGCCGAAGATCCGCCCATGTCCCTGAAGTCCTTCAGATGTCCTTCTCCTCTGTTCTTGGATAATGTACCAAGTATTCCCATGGAAGATGATGAAAACCAGAATCATCATTCACCACCTCATGATAAAAGTTTGCAGGAAGATCGAATGACTGAGAAGACTCCTTTTGAGTGCAGCCAGTCTGAGGTTACATTTTTGGGCCTGGACAGGAACACAGGGAGCAAGATTGCAAAAGATACTTTCAACACGCCCATTTCCTGTGAAGAAAGATGGCTCCCAGAGCATGCAGTTCCCTCCCAGGACTTAGGGGCCTCTGAGATACACACGAGCTCCTCTTCAGATGCTCCAGACCATTCTTGTAGGAGCAGGCCAGTGGGGGCCAGCTGTTCCTCTCAGGTCTTCTTGACCAAACATGAACAGTACAAAAATGAGTAAATGTCAACAGAAGATAAAGAAAAAGCAAGCGTTGCCTAAGCTAAGGATAGGTTTTGGCTTGGGAAGATGCTCCCTCCTGTAAATAATGCTGAGAGTGATCAACAGTGAATTTGAGTAATGCAAATGAACACTGGGAAAAATTCCATTTCTTCTTTCCCACTCCAACAACAGAGTGGCTTAAAAAAACCCTTCTATCAGGATAATTGCCTCATGGTCAAACCCAGGCTAAATATGAACCATTCAAAATTGTTCGAGATCATCAGTTCTGACGTCAGCCAAACAGATCAAAAACTACTAGAAAGGGACTGGATTCTCCATCATCATCAGTGACTTCTGAGAGCCTCCGTCTGCTGAGTACATTCCGTTGGAATCCATTGTTTGGTTTAGGTCTCCTGTCTGGGATATAGGAAGTATTTAATTTGTAAATGTTAATAGATCCTTTTTGAAAGAATTACCTTTGTATTTTGATTGGCCCTTAGTATATTTCCATTCATCCCTGTTGAGCCTGCTTCTCTGGAGATGAGCCAGATTCACATTGGCAATGACATATTCTGTGTAGAGAGGGGATTTCTGCCTAAGATCTGTATTTCTGTGTTAAAACACTTAGCATGACTTATCACATACAATGAAACTATGGATTCCTATTATAGTTGTATTGTTGCCTTCTTTTTGCAAACTTGGAGACCAATAATTACATATTGAATAGAATGTATGAAATTTTATTCAAGTATTTTTGTTCCTGAGAGAACAGTTGATCACAAGGGCTGAACTCAGCTCTTTTAAAAAAAAAAATGATTAAGTTGTAAAGTTTCATGTATTTCATGTATATGGATTTAGGAACATAGTGATACTCCCCACCCATTCTCCAATGCTTCTCCCACCTCCCTTTCCCATTCCTACTCATAATTTTTATAAAGATCTATTTTAGGTTTATTTAATGACCAAAAAGTTAACCCTATACTAAGTAAAAGAGTTCAACAAATAGTGTGAAGAAAAAAACACTGTTCTTCAACAAAAGAGAAAAGGGCTGTAAACAATCATTGAATCTCAAAGTGCCCATTTCACTCCAATACATTACATTTTAGGTACTCTGTTACCTTGGATCAGGAAGAACATATGATATCTGTCTTTTTGAGACTGGCTTATTTCACTAAGTATAATGGTTTCCAGTTGTATCCATCTTGTTGCAAAAGACAGAATTTCACTTTTGGTTTACAGCTGAGTAGTACTCCATAATGTATATATGCCATAATTTCTTTATCCAGTCAACAGTTGATGAACATCTGGGTTGATTCCGTATCTTTGCTAGTGTGAATTGTGCTACAATGAACATGGGAGTACAGATAACTATTTTTTTAGAAACCTTTTATTTAATGAATATAAATTTCATGAGTATATCTTTAGGAATACAGTGATTCTTCCTACCATACCCACCCTCCCACTCCCACTCCCTCCCCTACTCTTCCTCCCTCTCCCATTCCCAGTCTCATTCTCCATTAAGATTAATTTTTACTTAACTTTATACACAGAAGACCAACTCTGTACTAAGTAAATATTTCAACTATTTGCATATACACACACACTAAATATAAAAAACTGAGAAAAAGTTTTACAGTTGAATTTCATAGTACAGCTCATTTAAGAAAGAGGCTTGCATGAGGAGTAAGTGCACAGTGACTCTTGCTGTTAATTTAATAATTAACACTCTTATGTATTATGTCAGTGATCACCCGAGGCTCTTGCCGTGAGTTGCCCAACTATGGAAACATTTTGAGATCACAGTCTCTGTCAGTATTTAGGCAAGACCGGGAGCAAAGTGGAGGTTCTCTCCTCCCTTCAGAGAAAAGTATGTCTTTCTTTGATGTCCCCTTCTTTTCCACTGGGGTCTCATGAAGATGCTTTCTGTAGGATATTTTTTAAGATTTATTTTATTTATTATTTGAAAGTCAGTGTTACACAGAAAGAGGAGAGGCAGAGAGAAAGAGAGATCTTCCATCCAATGGTTCACTCCCCAATTGGCAGCAATGGCTGGAGCTGCGCAAACCCGAAGCCAGGAGCCAGAACCTTCCTCCGGGTCTCCCACGTGGGTGCAGGGTCCCAAGGACTTGGGCCATCCTCTACTGCCCTCCAAGGCCATAACAGAGAGCTGGACAGGAAATGGAGCAGCCAGGTCTTGAACAGGCGCCCATATGGTATCCCTGCACTTTAAGCTAGGGTGGTAACCCACTGCGCCACAGCGCCGGTCCCACTGTAGGATATTTAAAAAAATTTTCTTTGCCACAGTGTCTTGGCTTTTCATGCCTGAAATGCTCTCATGGGCTTTTCAGCATGACCAGAATGCCTTAAGAGCTAATTCTGAGATCAGAGTGCTATTTAAAGTGATTGTCATTCTATGAGTATACTGTGTGGCCTACTTCCCATGTTGGAGCATTCTCTCCTTTTTATTTCTATCTATTCTTATTACTTGACACTAGATCATATTTATATAATCACTTTAACACATAATTTGGTCACTTTAATACTTGAGTTGGCATTTTTACCACTCAAGTTAATGGGATTTGGGGTACCAAAGGAAGTTTAAACTGTACACTTAAAAGTAAGTCTGCAGGCGTGTATGCAGATCTATAGAGCTTCCCTCTCTTATTCCCATTGTTATTTCCTGAGATTTATTTTTTAATTGACTTTATACACATATGATTAATTCTGTGTTAGGTAAAGACTCTAACCAATGGTATTCAGAAAGAAAAAAAAAACTAGAGCTGTTCCTCAATAGTCATGATAAGGGCTGTTCAGGTCATTGATTTTCAAAGTATTCAAAGTGTCAGTTTCACTTTTTCAGGTTTCCTTTTAGGTGCTCTATTAGTTCTCACCAATCGGAGAACATATGGTATTTGTGCCTTTGGGACTGACTTATTTGACTAAGTATTATGTTTTTTAGAATATTCCATTTGTTGCAAATGACTGGATTTTCAGATTTTTTAACAGCTGTGTAGTATTCCATGCAGTACATATCCCGTAGTTTGTTTATTCAGTCTTCAGTTGATGGGTATTTAGGTAGATTCCATGTTTTAGCTAAAAATGGGGGTGCAAACTCTTTTTTTTTATTTGCTGATTTCATTTCCCTTGGGTAAATTCCAAGGAATGGTATGGTTGGGTCATATGGTAGGACTATATTCAGATTTTTGAGGTTTGTCCAAACTGTCTTCCATAGTGATTTACCAGTTTACATTCCCACCAACAGCGAATTAGAGTGCCTTTTCCCCCACATCCTTGTCAATATTTGTTGTTTGTTGATTTCTGTATGTAAGCCATTCTAACAAGGGTGAGGTGAAACCTCATTGTGGTTTTTTTTCATTGCTTTTTTTAACTTTTATTTAATAAATATAAATTTCCAAAGTACAGTTTATGGATTACAGTGGCTTTGCCTGTGTATACAAAGGCTGTTGATTTTTGTGCATTGCTTTTTTTTTTTTGTGGCTATTGTGAATGGGATTGATCTTAGAAGTTCTTCCTCAGCCGTGGCATTGCCTGTGTATACAAAGGCTGTTGATTTTTGTGCATTGATTTTATATCCTGCTACTTTGCCAAACTCTTCTGTGAGTTCCAATAGTCTCTTAGTAGAGTTCTTTGGATCCCCTAAGTAGAGAATCATATTATCTGCAAAGAGGGATAGTTTGACTTCCTCTTTTCCAATTTGTATCCCTTTAATTTCTTTTTCTTGCCTAATAGCTCTGGCTAAAACTTCCAGAACTATATTGAATAGTACTGGTGAGAGTGGGCATCCCTGTCTGGTACCAGATCTCAGTGGAAATGCTTCCAACTTTTCCCCATTCAATAGGATGTTGGCCGTGGGTTTTTCATAAATTGCTTTGATTGTATTGAGGAATGTTCCTTCTATACCCAGTTTGCTTAGGGTTTTCATCATGAAAGGGTGTTGTATTTTATCAAATGCTTTCTCTGCATCTATTGAGATAATCAGATGGTTTTTTTTTTTTTTTTTTTTGGACAGGCAGAGTGGACAGTGAGAGAGAGAGACAGAGAGAAAGGTCTTCCTTTGCCGTTGGTTCACTCTCCAATGGCCGACGCGGCCGGCACGCTGTGGCCGGCGCACCGCGCTGATCCGATGGCAGGAGCCAGGAGCCAGGTGCTTTTCCTGGTCTCCCATGGGGTGCAGGGCCCAAGCACCTGGGCCATCCTCCACTGCACTCCCTGGCCACAGCAGAGAGCTGGCCTGGAAGAGGGGCAACCGGGACAGAATCCGGCGCCCCAACTGGGACTAGAACCCGGAGTGCCGGCGCCACTAGGCGGAGGATTAGCCTAGTGAGCCGCGGCGCAGGCCAATCAGATGGTTTTTCTTCTGCAGTCTGTTAATGTGGTGTATCACATTGATTGATTTGTGAACATTGAACCTTCCCTACATACCCTGGATAAATTCCACTTAGTCTGGGTGGATGATCTTTGATGTGTTGTTGCATTCTATTAGCCAGAATTTTATTGAGGATTTTTACATCTATGTTCATCAGGGAAATTGGTCTGTAATTTTCTTTCTTTTTTTAATTTTATTTATTTATTTTTTATTTTTTGACAGGCAGAGTGGACAGTGAGAGAGAGACAGAGAGAAAGGTCTTCCTTTGCCTTTGGTTCACCCTCCAATGGCCGCCACGGCTGGTGCGCTGCGGCCGGCACACTGCGCTGATCCGATGGCAGGAGCCAGGTACTTATCCTTGTCTCCCATGGGGTGCAGGGCTCAAGCACTTGGGCCATCCTCCACTGCACTCCCTGGCCACAGCAGAGAGCTGGCCTGGAAGAGGGGCAACCGGGACAGAATCCGGTGCCCTGACCGGGACTAGAACCTGGTGTGCCGGTGCCGCAAGGCGGAGGATTAGCCTAGTGAGCCGCGGCGCAGGCCAATTTTCTTTCAATGCTGCATCTTTCTCTGGCTTAGGGATTAAGGCGATGCTGGCTTCATAGAATACTTCTGAATAGTTTGAGAAGAATTGGAGTTAGTTCTTCTTTAAATGTCTGGTAGAATTCAGCAGTGAATCCATCTGGTCCTGAGCTTTTCTTTGTTGGGAGGGCCTTTATTACTGATTCAATTTCTGTCTCAGTTATGGGTCTGTTTAGGTTTTCTGTGTCTTCATGTTTCAATTTAGGTAGGTTGCATGTGTTCAGGAATCTATCCATTTCTGATAGATTTCTGTTTGCTGGCATACAACTCTTTGTAGTAATTTCTGATGATTCTTTTTATTTCTGTGGTGTCTGTTGTTACATTCCCTTTTTCATCTCTGATTTTATTTATTTGGGTCTTTTTTTTTAGTTAGTAGGGCCAATTGTGTCAATTTTGTTTATTTTTTCAAAAAATCAGCTCTTCATTTGACTGATCTTTTCTAATATTTTTTTTTATTAAATCCTGTTGATTTCTTCTCGGATTTTAATTATTTCTCTTCTCCTAGTAGTTTTGGGTCTGGTTTGCTGTAGTTTTTCTACATTTTCTACATTTCTGCATTGGTAGCTCATCTATTTGGTGCCTTTCCAATTTCTTGATGTAGGCACCTATTGCTATAAACTTTCCCTTAACACTGCTTTTGCTGTATCCTGTAAGTTTTGATATGTTGTGGTGTTATCCTCATTTACTTCCAGAAAGTTTTTGATTTCTCTTTTGCTTTCTTCTGTGACCCAGTGTTCACTCAGGAGCATGTTGTTCAATCTCCATGTGTTTGCATATGCTCTAGGGCTTCCTGAGTTGCTAATTTCCAGCTTCATTCCACTGTGGTCTGAGAAGATGCATGATATGATTTCGATTCTTTTGAAGTTGCTGAGACTTGCTTTATGGCCTAATATGTGGTCAATCCTAGAGTAGGTCCCATGAACTGCTGAGAAGAATGTAAATTCTTTAAGTGTAGGATTAAAACTTCTATAGATATCCGTTAGATCCATTTGTGCTATAGTGTCGATTAAATCTGTTTCCTTGTTGATCTTCTTTCTGGTTGATCTGTCTATTGAGAGTGGAGTATTGAAGTCCCCCAATACTATTGTATTGGAGTCTATTTCTCCCTTTAAGTCCCTTAACATATCTTTTAAATAAACCGGTGCCCTGTAATTAGGTGCATAAACATTTATAATAGTTACATCTTTCTGTTGAATTGATCCCTTAATTATTACATAGTGCCCCTCTTTGTTTCTCTTAACAGTTTTTGTGTTAAAATTTATTTTGTCTGATATTAATATGGCTACACCAGCTCTTTTTTGGTTTCTGTTAGCATGGAATATCTTTTTCCAGCATTTCACTTTCAATCTGCATGCATATTTGTTGGAAAGATGTGTTTCTTGTAAGCAGCAAATAGATGTGTTTTGTATTTTAATCCATTCAGCCAGTCTGTGTCTTTTAACTGGAGAGTTGAGGCCATATATACTCAATGTGACTATTGATAAGTAGTGACTTTGCCCTGCCATTTTTCTAAAGATTTCTAATATATGCTTTGAACTTCCTGTGATCTTTTACTGGGAGGTTTTCTTCCTTTATCTTCTTTCATATTGATGGCCATGTTTCTGTGTAACACATCTTTAAGCATCTTTTGTAGGGCTGGACAAGTGGTGACAAATTCTTTCAATTTCTGTTTGCTATGAAAGGTCTTCATTTCACCATCATTCACAAAGGAGAGCTTAGCAGGATATAATATTGTGGACTGGCAGTTTTTTTCTCTCAATACCTGGACTATATCTCACCATTCCTTCCTAGCCTGTATGGTTTCTGATGAGAAGTGTACTTTGAGTCTAATTTGAGATCCTCTGAGAGTAATCTGGCGTTTCTCTCTGGCATATTTTAGAATCTTTTCTTTATGTTTCGCTCTGGTGAGTTTTATTTCAGCATGGCATGGTGAGGATCTCTTTTGGTCATGTTTATTGGGGGTCTTATGTGTTTCCTCTACTTGGATGTCTCTGTCCTTCTCCAAACCCAGAAAGTTTTCTGCTAGTATCTCACTAAAAAGGCCTTCTAATCCTTTCTCTCTCTGCATGCCTTCAGGAACTCCTAGAAACCAAATGTCGGGTGTTTTAGTAATATCCTGTAGATTCTGAACAATGTTTTTTAGATTTCTAATTTCCTCTTCTTTTCTTTGGTTTGACTGTATACTTTCATGTGCTCTATCTTCTAAGTCTGATAGTCTCTCTTCTGCTCCACTGATTCTGTTTTTAAGGCTCTCAAATGCATTTGTCATTTGGTCTATTGAATTCTTCATTTCATTTTGACTTCAATATCACAATTTCATGTTCTACTATATTCTTCATTTCATTTTGATTCCTCCTTAAGATTTCATTTTCATGAGAGAGATTTTCTATCCTGTCCAGTAAGGATTTCTGTAGTTTGTGAATTTGTTTTTGAGAACTTCTAAATGTTCTTAACATAAATTTTTTGAGATCCGTATCTTGCATTTCTTCTATCTCATCATGTTCATAATCTTGTATTGGAGTGTCATGTTCATTTGGGGGTGTCGTAGTGTCTTTCTTGTTCTTGTTTCCTCGGTTTCTGCACTCATTGCTTGGCATTGTGGAGATATTCTTTGGTTTCTTTTTTATTTTTTCCTTGCTGTAGTGGCTTTTCTTGTTATACTGTGACTCTAGATTAAGTGGACTGTCTGCTTTTGGTGGATCTTTAGAGGCTTGTGGTGGGTGTGGCCAGAGAGCTCTGTTCAGTTCTTCCAGGTTTAGAGTATGCCAAAGTTGACACACCAGGTTTGGCATGGTAAATCTCTCTCTCTCTCTCTTTTTTATTCAGAAGGGAAGTAATTCTACACAGCTGAGCTATTCTCCTTGAAGGCAATCAGTGCCTGTTGGTATAATATTCGTCTGCCCTGTCCCAAGGACCACACAAAGGATCTGTGCAGTCCTCATGTAAGCTCAGATTCCCCTGCAATCTCCCACCAGGTTGCCAAGGTTACCAAATTTGTGGCATCTCCCACCGAGAGTATGTCTCAGGCACTCCGTGAGTTCTCCCACACACCCTCATTTTTTTTTACAGTCCCAGTTCATAAACTCCACACATTCACTAGGTCTTAACCCCCTGTTATTTCTCCCCACCAGAGTTAGGTTTTTTTTGTTTGGCTGAGGGTGGGCGCAGCCCTGAGCTGTCGTATCTGTTACGTATGTCCAAAATGGCACCTGCTCTGTCTTGCTTGCCTTTGTAAGGTGAGTGGAGAGAGAGAATCGTGTCCGTACTGGTCCCTTTTATTTTTTTTTCTCTCCTCTAGTTAGCCTGGTGAACTTTCCCTGATGGGGCTTCAAGCCTCATTCCCTCTAGGCTCTTCCTGCTGCTTTTCCACCAGTGTCTCAGGCTACTGTAGTTTCACCTCACCTTCCTTCCCAGCGCTGGTGCATAGACTCGGCAGCTGAGGTCCCAAGCCATGGGCACCCGTGCCTTCTATGTAGGTCCACCATATCCCACTAGTTCTAGAAGAGTTTCCTCTGCAGTTTTTCCCCTAACTCTTCCCTGAAACTACAGTAGCTCCACTTTTATTATACTATCTTTTCCTGGACTATCAGTGCACTCCCTCCCTATTGCGCCATCTTGGAGCCCTTCCACCTTTCCAATTTCTTTTCTTTTTTTTCTTTTTTTTTTTTTTGACAGGCAGAGTTAGAGAGAGAAAGGTCTTCCTTTTCCGTTGGCTCAACCCCAAAATGGCCGCTACGGCCAGCGCACTGCGGCCGGCGCACTGCACCAATCCGAAGCCAGGAGCCAGGTGCTTCCTCCTGGTCTCCCATGTGGGTGCAGGGCCCAAGAACTTGGGCCATCCTCCACTGCCTTCCCAGGCCACAGCAGAGAGCTGGAATGGAAGAGGGGAACTGGGACAGAATCCAGCACCCCAACCAGGACTAGAACCCAGGGTTCTGTAGCTGCAGGCAGAGGATTAGCCTAGTGAGCCATGATGCCAGCCTCCAATTTCTTGATATATGCATCTATTGCTACAAACTTTCCTCTTAACACTGCTTTTGCTGTATCCCTTAAGCTTTGATATGTTGTGTTGTTATCTACGTTAGCTTTCAGAAAGTTTTTGATTTCTCTTTTGATTTCTTCTATGACCTACTGTTCATTCAGGAGCATCTTGTTCAATCTCCATGTGTTTGCATATGCTCTAGAGATTTCTGAGTTGCTGATTTCCAGCTGCATTCCATTATAGTCTTTGAAGATGCATGGTATGGTTTTGATTTTTTTTAATTTGCTGAGATTTGCTTTATGGACTAGTATGTGGTCAATCCTAAAGAAAGTTCCATGCACTGCTAAGAAGAATGTGTATTCTGCAACTGTAGGATGAAATGTTCTGTCAATATCTATTAGTTCCTTTTGGTCTGTAGTGTCGATTTAATCTGCTGTTTCCTTGTTGATTTTCTGTCTGGTTGATCTGTCCAATGCTGAAAGTGGAGTATTGAGACCTCGATATTGTATTGCAGTCTATGTCTCTCTTTAAATCCCTTAACATTTCTTTTCAATAGCCTAGTGCCCTGTAATTAGGTGCATATATGTTTATAATAGTTACATCTTCCTGTTGAATTGACCCCATAATAATTATATAGTGCCCTTCTTTGTCTCTTTCAACAGTTTTTGTTAAAGTCTAATTTGTCTGATTTTTAAAAAAATATTTTTTATTTATTTGAAAGAGTTAACACAGAACGAGGAGAGGCCACGAGAGAGGGAGAGGGAGAGAGAGAGGTCTTACACGTGATAGTTCATTCCTCAAATGGCTGCAACGACTGGAGCTGCACCGATCCAAAGCCAGGAACCAGGGGCTTCCTCTGGGTCTCCCACATGGGGACAGGGGCCCCAGTACTTGGGCCATCTTCTGCTTTCCCATGCCATCACAGAGAGCTGAGTGGGAAGTGGAGCAGCCGGGTCTCAAACGGGTGCCCACATGGGATGCTGGTGTTTCAGGCTAGGGTGTTAACCCAATGTGCCACAGCACTGGCCCCTAATTTGTCTGATATTAAGATGGCTATGGGAGCTCTTTTTTGGTATCTGTTGAAATGGAATATCTTTTTCCAACCTTTCACTTTCAGTCTGCATGCATCTTTGTTGGAAAGGTGTGTTTCTTGTAAGCAGCAAATAGATGTGTTTTGTTTTTTAATCCATTCAGCCAGTCTGTGTCTTTTATCTGGAGAGTTGAGGCCATTAACATTCAATGTGACTATGGATAAGTAGTGACTTTGCCCTGCCATTTTTCCAAAGATATTTCTAATTTATACTTTGAACTTCCTGTGATCTTTTCGGAAAGATTTTCTTCCTTTACCTTCTTTCATACTGATGACCATGTTTCTGTGTGTAACACATCTTTAAACATCTTTTGAAGGGATGGATGAGTGGTGACAAATTCTTTCAATTTCTGTTTGCTATGAAAGGTCTTTATTTCACTGTCATTCACAAAGGAGAGCTTTGCAGGATATAATATTGTGGGCTGGCAGTTTTTTTCTCTTAGTACCTGGACTATATCTTGCCATTCCCTTCTAGCCTGTAGGACTTCTGATGAGAAGTCTGCTGTGAGTCTAATTGGAGATCCTCTGAGAGTAATCTGGCGTTTCTCTCTTGCACATTTTAGAATCTTTTCTTTATATTTCACCGTGGTGAGTTTGATTACAATGTGTCCTGGCTAGGATCTTTTGTGGTCATGTCTATTGGGAGTTCTGTGTGCTTCCTGTATTTGGACATCTCTTTCTTTCTCCAAACCTGGGAAGTTTTCTGCTAGTATTTCACTAAAAAGGCCTTCTAATCCTTTCTTTGTCTCCATGCCTTCAGGAACTCCTAGAACCCATCTACTTCCACTAGGCCCATGGGCAACTGCTAGCAAATGCTAGCACTCAGGGCTCTGGTCCAGACTCATGCCACACACTCCTTCTGGCTATATCACTGCAGGTTGCTGCAGTTGGTCTTACCTCCGTCCCCAAACTGCCACCTGCTCCGGCTCTCAGCTACTGCAGTCGTGTGTTGTGTCCATGTTTATGCTGCGCGTCCATACCTTCCACACAGGTCCACGTCATTCCTCTTCCTCTTGTAGGATTTCCAGTGTGGTTTTATCTCCTTTCTCTCCAATCTCCCCTGAAAGTGCAATTCCTACACTTTGTTTTATTAACTATTTATCCCTAGCCTAGTGCAGTATGTCATCCTCTAATCTGCCATTTTGGAAGCTGTTTTTGGTTTTACACTCTCTCCTCTATGCTTTACTCCTGCAGTTTCCTGGATCTCCTCCTCAGGGAATCCTACCCCATCACTAGTGCTCTGCAAAATTGATGTCCTCCAGGAAGCTTCCCATATCTGTCCAGCCCAGAAGTCCTCACTTTGCTAGCATTTCCATAGCAATGTCTTTGTATTTCTGTTTCATACCTGTCACTTTCTGAACTCCATTGAAGTTGTTTATGTTATTTTACTAGATTATAAACTCCTCCCTATATTAGTGTTGTATTGTTGCTCTAACAGATTGTCACACATTTATGGTTTAAAGTAGCACAGATGAATGATTTTACATGTCTTGAGGTAAAAAATCTTTGCTGTTGCCTCTGGAGGCTCTAGGTGGGGGGAATTTGCTGCCTTGCTTTTTCCAGCTTTTACAGGCCATCTGCAACCTTGGCTCACTGCCTCTTCCTCCATCTGCAAAGCCAGCAATGTTACATCCTGAAATCTCAATCTCTCTCCCTCTCCCTCTCCTTCTCCCTCTCCTCTCTTCTTCATACCTTTCTTTTACTCTGACCCTCTTGTCTGTCTTTTATAATGGCATCTTGTAATTGCATTGGGTCCACTCATATAATCCAGGAAAACATTCCCATCTCACGATTCTTAATTTAATCACATTAGCAGAGTCCCCTTTCTCTTATAAAATAACATGTTCACAGGCTTCTGAGATTAGGACATAAGCATTTTGAGGGGCTTACTCTGTCTATCACAATCCCTGAGTGTGTAGGGAGCATTTCTTCAGGGCCTACCATTTTATCCTACCTGGAGCAGGTGTTTCCCTGAAAATTAAATTGAATTAAATTATCTGTGAGCCTATATAATAAAAAACTGTTATGATAAATATTGCTCAGTAAATTAATGAAGTAGAGATAGTGACTCTCCTTGTGGTGATGGATAGAAATATTAGAAGAAAACCATTTCTAGAGGATAGAAAGACTTTCCTTCACCAGGAAGTGAATAATGAAGGGATAGACCTCTAGTTTTTTGAAGGTCAGAGGACTAGGCTCATGCTTTCTGGAATGGGAGTGGGGAGTAAATAGGTGCACTTGCGAAGGAGTCCTGGATCAAGAACAACTAATCAAAGAAGGGAATCTTCAGGAATTAGGGTCAGGTTAACAGACCAAGGTCAGGAACATAGAGATATAATTTAAAAAAAAATATTTATTTATTTGAAAGGCAGAGAGCAAAGAGAGAGGAGACGGAGAGAGAGAGGGAGAGAGGTATCTTCCATCCTCTGGTTTACTCCACAAATGGCCACAACATCTGGGCTGGGCCAGTCCAAAGCCAGGGGCCACGTTATGGGTGCAGGGGTCCAAGGACTTGGTCTATCCTCAGCTGCTTTCCCAGGTGCATTAGCAGGGAGCTGGGTTAGAAGTGGAGCAGCCAGGACTTGAAGTGGTGACTTTATCCACTATACCACAGTGCCAACCTCAGAGGTATAATTCTCTGAAAAGGCATGAAGTGAGTTTAAAAATAAGCCCTAGTCTGGTTGACAAGCCTAACACAGGCTTCCATCAGTAGATGGGCACATCAATGCTCAAAAGCAGGTAAGTTTGTGTGGCACCTGACTGCCAGTGCTGCCATCCCATCTGATCATCATATCACATCTGTGTTAACCATGTTGACAGTCTGCCATGTGGTAAGGCTAGCTGAGGCAAGGGTTGGACTAGACTTTATCTATTTCCAGTCTTGTGACCTGTCCTAGTTTGGCAACTCTTGTATATACATGCTTCCTAGGGTGTGGCTATTTTAGAAATCTCAAAGCCCAAGTCTGATTAACTGAAAGTGACCTGGTTAATGATGTGGTTCAGAGTCCATCATAGCTGGAAGGTACTAAAATCTTCTATTGAATGATTCAGTTCTCTTGACTTGATTTGCCTTCTAAGTGGGTTCGCTAATCAATGTTAATTGGTAGGAATGGAGTATCACATCTCTCAATGGGTGCTAAGAGAATACATTCATGGTTTCATTAAATGGAGACTAAGCTTCACAAAGAAACCATAAATGAGCCTCCAAGTGTTCCCCTTAGTCAGCAAACATGAATTAGTAAAGAATTTCACTTATCTCACTTATCTCCATCCTATGAGGTACCATGGAGCAATCCTCGAGGAAAATTCTATTTATTGTGCCCCTTAGGGTTTTGTCCCATCTTACAATATCTCAAAACATGAAGAAAATATTATGTTGTTTTAAATATATATAAGGATTTCTTACAATAAATTCTGTTGAATTTTTGAGAGTAGCAAGGACCTGTGACTCACTGTATAATAGTCTGGGGTGGGCCCATGAGCCTCTGCAGAGCAACTCTTTTTTTTTTTTTTTTTTTTTTTTTTTTTGACAGGCAGAGTTAGACAGTGAGAGAGACAGAAAGAGAGAAAGGTCTTCCTTTTCCATTGGTTCATCCCCCAAATGGCCGCTACGGCCGGCGCGCTGCGGCTGTCACACTGTGCCGATCCGAAGCCAGGAGCCAGGTGCTTCCTCCTGGTCTCCCAAGCAGGTGCAGGGCCCAAGCACTTGGGCCATCCTCCACTGCCTTTCTGGGCCACAGCAGAGAGCTGGACTGGAAGAGGAGCAACTGGGACAGAATCCGGTGCCCCAACTGGGACTAGAACCCGGGGTGCCGGCACCACAGGCAGAGGATTAGCCAAGTGAGCCGCGGCGCTGGCCCAGAGCAACTCTTATGACCTGAGGTCTGCTGGGTAAAGGAGTGAGGTTATCATCAGTAACATACTCTTTCAACTTATTGAGAGGCAGAAAAAGAGTGTGGGGAAGAGATTGTTCCCAAGCACTGGTTTAGTCCTCAAATATCAGCAACAGCCAGGACTTGAGATCAGGCCAAAGCTGGGAGCAATAATTTCAATCCAGATCTCCCACATGGGCCCCATAAATCTAACCATTAGAATCATCACTGCTGCCTCCCTGGGTTCACATTAGCAGGAAGCTGGAGTCAGGAGCTGGAGCTGAAAATCGAATCCAGGTACTCCAATATGGGACAAAGTTGTTGTAACCTCTATACCAGATGCCCACTCCATCAAGACTCACATTTAGTAGTCACTTGTTAAATCAAGGCACTGTGTTAGCCACTAGGGTTCTAAGTAATGAACAAACAGTTTAGTAAGAAAGAAACCCAATTTAAGTTCCATGACATCTGTTATTTGAACCACACACTAATGGAACTGTAAGAAAATGCTGAAAGTTGAGAGAGAAGAGATTACTGGTGTCTTTTGAACAGGTGAAGAAGGCTTATTGGAGAAACTTCTTGTGGAATGGATTAAAAGAAGCAGAAAAGATAACTGAAGCACTACTCCAGGAGAATTATCCAAGGAATTGTGGCCCACAGTTCTGCTAGATCTCTAGGGCCTGAAAGCTGGGGTGAGGGTAAAGGGAACTGAGTCTGGAGCTTTGCTTGATTTTTTCTTTTTTAGTCCTCACAGCCACCCTGAGGGTATGAATCCCATCACGCAGGAGAGGAAACTCGCTCAGGGAAGTTACATAATTTGCATAGGGTCCTCCCAGATTTGGAATAGCCAGGATTTGAACACATACCTGTCTGATTTCAAAACCTGTGATCTTTCTTCTACTCCACGTTCAACAAAGGAGCCACTGCAAGTTCAAGTTCCTATAATAAGAGATGTGTGTGAACATCATGAATTGATTCCACAAAGTTTAGTAGGCTCACCATATCTTCTGCTCTCTACACTAACCTGTTTTTGTGCTATAGGCATCCAAACACCTCAGTAGTCATTACATGTGAATTAAATTAATTCAATTATCCATCATTCATTCATTGAAAGTGCATATACAAACCTCACTTTACTATCACATGCAACAGCACAATTTCCTGTGGAGTTGTCTTTCCTTCTCCACCAAACTGAAGCTCCTGGAGGAAGGGGCTGTGTCCGCTCATTTTTGTATGCCTAATTGATATCACAGTATCTAACACACAGTATGGCCCAACAAATATTTGTAAAAATAATGAACAAATATTCCTTCAAAACATCTTCAAAATCATTAGTATCTATTGTATCAAGACTTTCTTTTTTTTATTTGACAGAGTTATAGACAGTGGGAGAGAGAGACAGAGAGAAAGGTCTTCCTTCCGTTGGTTCATCCCCCAAATGCCTGCTACGGCTGGCATGCTGCGGCTGTCACGCTGCGCCGATCCGAAGCCAGGAGCCAGGTGCTTCTTCCTGGTCTCCCAAGCGGGTGCAGGGACCCAAGCACTTGGGCCATCCTCCACTGCCCTCCGGGACCACAGCAGAGAGCTGGACTGGAAGAGGAGCAACCGGGACTAGAACCTGGTGCCCATATGGGATGCTGGCACCACAAGTGGAGGATTAACCAAATGAGCCACAACGCTGGCCCATGTAGGGGCCAGAATTGTGGTACAGCAGGTTAAGCTGCTGCCTGCAGCACTGGCATCCCATAAGAGCACCAGTTTGCATCCCAGCTGCTCCACTACTGATCCAATTGCATGCTAACGTATCTGTAAAAGCAATGGAAGATGGCCCAAGTGCTTGGACTCCCGCCACCTCTGCTTTCCATGTGGAGGACCTGGATGGAGTTCCGGTTCTTGGCTTTGGCCTTTTTTGGGGGGTGAGTCAGTGGATAGAATATCTCCCTTCCTCTTTCTCTGTGGAACTCTACCTTTTAAATAATTAAAACTAAAACTAAAAAAAAAAAAAAAGACTGTCATCTGGATTGCAAATAAAATTTGTTTTTCTATTATCCAGAATATCATCAATCATTTGCTTAAATGGTCACATTTGGCCATTCGTGGGTAGAAGTTATTAATTTCAAATATTAATATCTGAGATGTCTTTAGAAAGAGAAATTAGATATGATATAAGTTGTTTATAAATCTGTACTATGGTAGAAGATTATCCATAACCATGTGTAAAGCAATGATGTTTTGGTAGAGAATAAGCTGATGTTTGTTATACTTTGTTCCTGTCTTCTTATCCCAAGTTAGTTACATATTTTTTATGATTCATGGAATTGAGTTGCAATATTTTCCTGGGAGGCATTTTTATTCCCAAGATCTATGCTGCCTACCAAACTTAAGAACCTTCTTATAGATGTCATTTTCTTCCTTGCAATTTTTGTGCTTTTCTCGAAAAAAAAAAAATAGAAAGAGAATATTTACAGAGTCTGTCATTGGCTCCTTAATTTTAAACTAGTATCATAGACCAAATTTCACTGAAATGACAAGTAAGAAAGTAGAATGAGCTTACTTGTAGGAGATACAGACTCGCTCACCACTGTTGCGTCTTACAGTGTGCTAGATACATCCACACATGATTTAAGCTTTAGACAACCTATTGAGCTGGGTTGTGTTACCATAAGTTGAAAAAAAATAAAGCTCAAAGGAGGTGACTCTTGCCCTGAGTCATGTCCAGCATGGAGTAAAAATATAAACTAAAAACCATGTCCAGCAGATATCTTTTCTGAAAAGGGATAACATGAAACTTAGATATATCTACTATTTGGAAATGAAAACAGCTAATAAATTTATCTGTATTTATTATTTATTATTGCTATTAATTTTGTCTTCCAGGGTTGGCAATTTTAAAGTAATTGGTAAGAATATATATGGGCACATGAGCATTTTGCTTACTGCTGGCAGGGATGAAAATTGATACAACCTTTCTGGAAGGCAATTTGGTAGTATGTATAAAAAATTTAAGTGGATGTACTTTCACCCAGCAGTTTATTTAGGAATTTATCCTAATGAATAAAAATTGCATATATTTTTAAGGAGGAGCTTAAAGATACACTTTGTGACATTTCACAACATTAAAACGTTGGGAATAACTGAAAAACCTTTAGTAGAATATGGGTTAAATTGTAGTATGTATATACAATCGAGTTTTATGCAACTGTCATTAAGAATTTGGACCTGTTTTTATTGCTATGTATATTTGTCTCTGAAATATTCTTGAGCAAAAAAGCAGACTGCAGTATAGCAAGTTTAATGAGAACTCATTTATAACATTGAATATTTCAAAATAGTATGGTTTGCTTAGAGATCTTTGCCAAATATTAATTATGTGGGCTTTTTTTCTGAGCTATGATATTTGGATGCTCTTTACTTTCTTTAGACTTTTATGTATATGAACAATTTATAATGAGCCTGTGTCATTTTTATTATCAGAAAAGAAAAAAAACGTATAGTTTGGAAAAAAAATTCCTTACATTTCTACATTTGCTTGGCTCTTTGCTTAGATGTGCCCATGGCAACAACTGACAACTAATAAAAATACTTCTGTTGCATTGCCTTTTATTATCTTCATCTTCCTGCATTAGTGACAGAAGCTACAAAATGAATGTTTCTAGTATCCTCTGAGTCATAAGCTTTGAGAGCCCATGTGCAAAAAGCAATTAAGAAGCAAAAGCCAGATAAGCTGAATATAGAATAGTAGAGAACAGATCACATTACAAAACAGAGTGTTCTATAACTAAATAGTAGTTGATTTTGGTAAAGTCTTTAAAAAATTACCCTTTGATACTTTCAAATCAGTGCTTCAAGGAGTTACCTACAGCTAAGTGAAAAGACTTTGGGGAGATAAATTTTCACCATCAGGTATTGATTCCCCACTCTCCATTTTTAGCCCATGTATAATTTTTTAAGTTTATGAATTTAGTAGACTATAGGCTGTAGTTATCAGTTGAAAATAAAAATTGCAATGGTTCAGGGAAGGTGTGACTGAACATAGTGACTAAACACAGCACATAGAGTTGGAACCTATGTAACCATGTTAATGGGAGCCACAATAATGCATTAATTATGAAGGGAAATATCAAAGTATACTCCAGAGTAAAATACCAATACTAGTGAGTTCTATCTGGAGGGACTGTTTTGTGGATATAACTAAGTAACAATGTGTACATATACAAATGGGGGTCAGTGCTTTGACATAGTAGGTTAAACCTCCACCTGCAGCACCAACATTCTATATTGGCACTTGTTCAGGTCCCGGCTGCTCCACTTCCCATCCAGCTCCCTGCTAATGACCCGGGAAAGCAGTGGAAGATGGCCCAAGTGTTTGGGCCTCTTGCACCCACATGGGAGACCCAGAGAATGCTCCTTGCTCTTGGCTTCAGATTGGCCCAGCTATGTATGGCTCTTGTGGCCATTTGAAGAGTAAATTAGTAGACAGAAGACCTTTCTCTCTGTCTCTCCCTCTTTCTGTAACTCTGCCTCTCAAGTACATAAATAAATCTTTTAAAAAATGATAAAAATGCCTTCTAGGAAAATTCAACTGAAAGATGTTTTTAAGAGCATAACAGAGGCCGGCGCCGCAGCTCACTAGGCTAATCCTCCACCTTGCGGCACCAGCACAACGGGTTCTAGTCCCGGTCGGGGCGCCAGATTCTGTCCCGGTTGCCCCTCTTCCAGGCCAGCTCTCTGCTGTGGCCAGGGAGTGCAGTGGAGGATGGCCCAAGTATTTGGGCCCTGCACCCCATGGGAGACCAGGATAAGTACCTGGCTCCTGCCATTGGATCAGCGCGGTGCACTGGCCGCAGCACGCCAGCCGTGGCGGCCATTGGAGGGTGAACCAACGGCAAAGGAAGACCTTTCTCTGTCTCTCTCTCTCACTGTCCACTCTGCCTGTCAAAAAATTTAAAAAAATAAAAAATAATAAAAAGAGCATAACAGAGCCAGAGATTTTATTCTTTTGATAACAGATTAATGTGTTGGAACTGTTTTCTACTTCCTGGAAGGGAAATGCCAGGTAATGCCAATGGTACTATCACTGCAAAGATTTCAACAAGAAAGATAGTAGGGAACCTGATAATACAATATAAAATGGAACCATTGCTAAACAGCACATTGAAATGAGGTATAAGTAACCTCTGATGGTATTGTTAATCTTCTTAATACCATCATTCACTAATAATTTTATTCCATTGTTGAAGTGTATAAGCTGATTATAGTGTAATTGCTGGACCATTAAAAACTGAATTTTGTGATAATTCTATTTTACAATCATAACACAGGATTTTTTAAAAAGAGCTGCAATGATCAGCCAATGGTAAATATTAATCCATGACCTTTTATTGTTTTTATTTTGTATACCCTGGAGGGAGTTTTGAGATTCTGGTACTCATGTTTATATTATCTCACTGCTGGCAGCTCCAAAGCTATTGCTTGAGACAGCAGGCAAAGCATCTGTGACATTTTCATTATGCATTAGTCTAATAGTTTGAAGAGGGTAAAATTATGTACTACCCTAACTTGGCCATTAAAATGTATTGACCTAATAAAAATTATAACCTTATTTTTGAAGACTACTCTAACATGTCCCTATCTTTCTCCTTATTTCACTTCCTGATATTATCATTTCTGATTTCAATAGTAATTTGAATGAACCAAGTAGCAGCATTGATTCATAATTAGTAAACTTCCTCCATGATAGTGAAACTACACTTCCATTTCACATTGACCCCTATCCTGAGTTCACATTCTAGATCCTACCACCACTTGCAATTGCTACACAACAGAAAACATTGACCTTAAAAAGACATGCTGTAATTTGATCTTTCAATTTTTTCCCCGGACTCTGAACAACCATCCTCTTCTTTACCTTTCTACTCCATGTTTTTCTTTGCCTAGGTTAGGCCATTAGTTTGTCTGTATCAATAATTGTCCTAAGGGGGAAACAGATTCCCTAATAAGTATTTCTAACAGAATGAATTTAATATTGGGAATTGATGATCAATCTATTGAAAAAGTAGAGGGGAAGACAAAAAGGAAAATATGAATATGTAGAGAAAGGTAATCACAGGAAGCCATTCTCACTCTTACAGATAAAGAGGAGAAAGGGAAACCTGTGTAACTAAGAGCTCATGACCACTGTGCTTGCTGCTACGGCTCCTGAGAAAGGGGAGCCAAACGGGAAGGCAAGAACTGACCACCAGGGCTTTGCCACTGTCACTGCCAGAGACCCAGGAAGAAACAGAGAGGGGATAAACTTTTCCAGCCCTTCCGTGTTCCATAACGAGAAAAATGAAATACCACTTTGTCTGAATCACAGAGCAAAGTACAGGGGGCGGGGCAAGAATGAGGCTAAGAGCCAACAGACAAGTCCTATCCTTTGGCTATTCTGAATTTATCCTCACCCTTCTACCACCTGTCTTTTAAAGTATTTGTTTGAAAGGCAGAGTAACAGGATAGAGAGAATTTCCATATGCTGATTCACTCTCCAAATGCCTGCAACAGTTAGGGTTTGGCCTGATCTTCTCCAAGAGTCTGGAACTCCATCGGGGTCTCCTCTGTGAATGGCAGGGACTCTAGTACTTGAACTATAATCCACTTCCTTCCCAGACTCGGAAACATGAAGCTTGATTGAAAGCAGAGGAGTTGAGATTCAAAGGCACTCTGATATAGGTTGTAGACGTCCCAAACAGTGACTTAAACTACTGTACCACAATGACCATCCTCTTCCACCATCTATATAAACTTCCCGTAACACTACCAGTATTATACAAATATCCTTCAAATAATGGAAGATGCTGTCATGTTCCTGAAAGAGGGAACAGAAGGGCTGCCATTGTGGTGCAGTAGGTTAAGCTGCCAACTGCAATGCTGGCATCTTGTATTGGAGCACCAGTTGAAGTCCTTGCTGTTCCACTTCCAATCCAGTTCCCTGCTAATGTGCCTGGGAAAGCAGTAGAAGATGGCCTAAGTACTTGTCTCCTGCCACCACCTGGGAAACCCAGATGGAGTTCCTCGTTCTTGGCTTTGGCCTGGACCAGCCCTGGCCATAGTAGCTATTTGGGGAATGACCTGCAGTAGGAAGATCACTCTCTGTGTTTCTTTCTCTCTCTATCAACCTACTTTTCAAATAAATTAATTAATCAATTTTTAAGAGTTGATACAATTTCTCATCAATCATCATTTCTATCTCTAGGTCACCTTAATATTTTTTCCCAGTTTAATTACATTACAACTGAATCTCCTAAGAACACAGTAATCATCACCAACATTTCTTATATAATATAGAGGTAAGGAGAGATAAAAATAGGTAGTTAATATTTACAAATGAATACCAAAAAAGAGGATACATGCATG
The DNA here is from genome assembly GCF_964237555.1 of Oryctolagus cuniculus. NCBI lineage: Eukaryota > Metazoa > Chordata > Mammalia > Lagomorpha > Leporidae > Oryctolagus > Oryctolagus cuniculus. The sequence continues at coordinate 68,483,131 of NC_091442.1, forward strand.
ACTGCTATAGATTTGTTTCTATGATTTGTTGTAAGGCTTAAATTTGTATTTATACCATGTTTTTTCCACTACCCTTTGATGTTTTCTATGCCTTAGTTTGGCACATTGGTATTAGTCAGAGTTCTCCAGAGAAACAGAAACAATGGGATATTGTTGTTATGTAAGGGGATGTTTATCATGGGAATCAAGTCCACAAAGCTAGAGGTTGAGAAATCACACCACTCAGGTGTAGTCCAGTCTGTGGCTGAAAGCCTGAGCAGGGAGGTGGGGCCAGTGCCCCTAGAGTCCAAGTCCAAAGACCAGAGAACCAGGACCTCTGATGGCTGAAGGCAGGGGAATATGAATGTTACAGCCCAAGAAGAGAGAGCAAATTCACCCTTTCTTCACCTTTTTGTTCTGTCTGGGACCTCAATGGCTGGATGGCACTCGAGTATTGCCGAGGGCAATCTCCACTCAGTATACCAACCTGAATACTAGCTTCTTCCAGAGATATCCTCAGAGACACACTTAGATACAATGTTTCATAAGAAACCCCAGGAAAACCAACACAGAGTTAATCATCACAGTTGTTAGGGCTCCTTCCCCTCTTGGTGGGCACCAAACCCTCATTCTGAAGGGTCTGAATCCATAGTGGTCCTGTTTTTCTTGAATGGCTATTATTTTTGCATTAACTTTCACTACTGGGTATGGAACTGATAGTACTCAGAATTCCCTATAGATTATAAGCTTATACTTCCACGCCTGCACTGTGCTCATGAGTCTGATTCCACCTCAATAATTGTGATCAATACCAAGAGCACATAATAGCATTGTTCTCCCTTAGTTTAGTGGCAATCATACCTCAAAATTACATTCTATTAACCTCCAGGCTGTGAAACCACTGTTTTGTTCACATGGAATCATTTCTCACTTGAGAGAAGTAGCCAAAGCATACTGCTAAACACTACATAAAATAAGATCCTACATTTTGCCAAGAAGAATCATATGGATACATAATAGAAAAAAAATGAGAAGAAAATAGAGCATCTAAGATGTTTTTAAATTTTACTTAAGTTATACAAGTTTCATGTATTTCATATATATAGATTTAGGTACACAGTGATACTTCCCACCTTACCCTCCCTCCCTCCCTCCCAGGCTTCAACCCTTCTCCCTCCTCCCTCCTCCATTCCCACTTTTAATTTTTACAAAGATCTATTTTCAGTTTACTTAATGACCATAAAGTTAACCCTACACTAAGTAAAAGAACTCAACAAATAATATGAAGAAAAAACCCCACTGTTACTCAATGGAAGAGACAAGGGCTATAAACAATCATCAAATCTCAAAATGTCTATTTCACTCCAATACATTACATTTTAGGTACTCCAGATCAGGGAAAACATACGATATCTGTCTTTTTGGACTGCATTATTTCACTAAGAGTAATGGTTTCCAGTTGTGTCCATCTTTTTGCAAAAGACAGGATTTCATTGTTTGTCATAGTTGAGTAGTACTGCCTAGTGTATTGTAGATTCTGGTTATTAATACTGTATCAGTTGTGTAGTTTGCAAATAATTGCTCCTATTCTGTCAGTTGCCTCTTCACTTTCCTGACTATTTCTTTTGCTATACAGAAACTTCTCAGTTTGAAGTAATCCCATTTGTGAATTTTGGCTTTAGCTGCCTGTACCTCTGGGGTCTTTTCCAAGAACTCTTTTTCTATGCCAATGTCTTGCAGGGTTTCCCCAATGTTCTCTAATAATTTGATGGTGTTGAGTCATAGATTATATCTTTAACCCATGTTGAGTGTTTTGTGTGTGTGTGTGTGTAAGGTGTAAGGTAGAGGTCTTGTGTTATACTTCTGCATGTGGAAATCCAGTTTTCCCAGCACCATTTCTTGAAGAGACTGTCCCTACTCCAGGGATTGCTTATAACTCCTTGATCAAATATAAGTTATTTGTAGATATATGGATTGATTTCTGGTGTTTCTATTCTGTTCCATTGTTCTATCTATTTTTGTACCACTATCAGGCTGTTTGGTTTATAACTGCCTTGTAGTATGTCTTGAAATCTGCTATTGTGATGCCTCCGGCTTTGTTTTTGTTGTATAAAATTGCTTTAGCTATCTGAGGTCTTCTGTGTTTCCATATGAATTTCAGCATAAATTTTTCTCAATCTGAGAATAATGTCTTTGGTATTTTTCTTGGTATTGCATTGAATTTATAAATTATTTTGGAAGAATGGACATTTTGATGATATTGATTCTTCCAGTCCATAAACATGGAAGAATTTTCCATTTTTTGTATCTTCTTCTATTTCTTTCTTTAATGTTTTATAATTCTCATCGTAGAGATCTTTGATATCCTTGGTTAAGTTTATTCCAAGGTATTTGACTTTTTTAGTTAGTGTGAATGGGATTGATCTTAGAAGTTCTTTCTCAATCATGACATTGTTTATATATACAAAATCTGTTAATTTTTGTGTATTGACTTTATATCCTGCTACTTTACCAAACTCTTCTATGAGTTCCAGTAGTCTTTTTTATATATATGGAAAACTTTTATTCAATAAATATAAATTTCAAAAGTACAACTTTTGGATTATAGTGCTTTCCTCCCAACAACCACCCTCCCACACACAAACCATCACATCTCCTACTCCCTCTCCCATCCCATTCTTCATTAAGATTCATTTTTAATTATCTTTATATACAGAAGATCAACTCTATACTAAGTAAAGATCTCCACAGTTTGTACGCACACAGACACACAAAGTATAAAGTATTGTTTGAAGACTAGTTTTACCATTATTTAGCATAGTACACCACATTAAGGACAGAAGTCCTACTTGGGAAGCAAGTGCACAGTGATTCCTGTTGTTGATTTAACAATTGACACTCTTATTTATGACATCAGTGATCATCTGAGGCTCTTGTCATGAGCTGCCAAGGCTATGGAAGCCCCCTGAGTTCACAGACTCTGTCCTTATTTAGACAAGGCCATAACCAAAGTAGAAGTTCTCTCCTCCCTTCAGAGAAAGGTACCTCCTTCTTTGACAGTCCCTTCTTTCCACCGGCATCTCACTCACAGAGATCTTTCATTTAGGTCATTTTTTTGCCATAGTGTATTGGCTTCCCATGCATGAAATACTCTCCTGGGCTATTTAGCTAGATCCGAATGCATTAATGGCTGATTCTGAGGCCAGAGTGCTGTTTAGGGCATCTGCCATTCTATGAGTCTGATGTGTATCCCGCTTCCCATGTTGGATCATTCTGTCCTTTTTAATTCTATCAATTACTATTAGCAGACACTGTCTTATTTATATGATCCCTTTGACACTTAATCCTATCTTTATGATCAGTTATGAACTTAAACTGATCACTTTAACTAGTAAGGTGGCATTGGTCCCTGCCAACTTAATGGGATTTGGAGTCCCATCGCAAGTTTTTAGCTTCACCCTTAGGGGTAAGTCCAAGGGAGCATGTGCCAATCTGTACATCTCCTCTCTCTCTTATTCCCACTCTTATTTTTAACAAGGATCAATTTTTAATTGGATTTAAACAACTAAGAATAATTCTGTGTTAATTAAATAATTCAACCAATGGTATTAGGTAGAAAAAGAAAATACTGAATAGTTTCTGATGAGAAGTCTGCTATGAATCTAATTGGAGATCCTCTGAAAGTAATCTGGCATTTCTCTTGTGCATATTTTAGAATCTTTTATTTATGTTTTATTGTGGTGAATTTGATTAGAATGTGTCACAGCGAAGATCTTTCTGGTCATGTCTATTAGGAGTTCTATATGCTTCCTGTACTTGGATGTCCCTTTTTTTCTCCAAACTAGGGAAGCTTTCTGTCATTATTTTGCTAAAAAGTCCTACTAATCCATTCTCTCTTTCCATGCCTTCAGGAACTCCTAGAACCTGTATATTGGGTTTTTTTTTTTTTTAAAGTATCCTGTAGATTCCCAACTGTGTTTTTTAGTTTTTCAATTTCCTCTTTTTGTCTTTGGTTTGACTGTATACTTTCCTGTGCTCTGTCTTCTAAGTCTGATGTTCTTTTTTCTGTTTCACTGATTCTGCCATTAAGGCTCTCTACTACATTTTAAATTTGTTCTGTTGAATTCTTCATTTTATTTTGATTTCTCTTTAAGATCTCAATTTCATGGGAGAAATTTTCTTTCATGTCCTGTACAAATTTCAGTAATTCATGCATTTGCTTCTGATAACTTCTATGTAATGTTATGATAAATTTTTTGAATTCCATTTCTTGTACTTCTTCCATTTCATCATCTTCACAATCTAGTATTGAAATGTCGTGTTCTTTTGGTGGCTTCATGTTGTCTTCCTTATTCTTTTTTCTTGAACTTGTGCATTTGTTGTTTGGCATTTGTGGAATTACTTGTCGGTTTTTTCTTTCTTTTTTCTTTTTTTTCTTTTTTTTTTTTTTTTTTTTGCTGTGGTTGATATTATCTTTGTACTATGACTCTGTAGATAAGTGGAATGTCTGCTTTCAGTGAATATCTAGAGGCTTGTAGTGGATGTGGCCAGAGAGCTCTGTTCAAATCTCCATTATAAAGGGCATACCTAAGGTGATGCACCCAGGTTTGGCATGATAAATCGTCTCTCTCTTTTTTTTTAAACAGAAGGGAAATTTATTCTGCTCAGCTGAGCTCCTCTCCTCAAAGGAGACCAGTGCCTGAGCGCTAGCCCCACTGGGTATAATATTCATCCACTCTGTCCCAAGGACCACACAAAGCATCTCTGCAATCCTCAATGTAAGCTCAGTTTCCCCAGCAATGTCCCTCACCAAGTAACCAGGAAATCCTGAACATGTGTTCCCACTGTGACTGCTCAAAGTACAGCCACATGGTGAGTCTTCCCACACACCTTCAGTTTTTTTCACAGTCCTGGTACAGAAGCCTCACACAGTCTCAAACTCCTAGTCCCTGTTAGTTCTCCTCACCAGAATCTGGAGTCTCCACCCAGCTGGATGCTGGACACAGACATGAGCTGGCACAGCTGTTACATATGTCCGAAATGGAGGCCACTCTATTGGCTTGTTACTGGATGCCCTTGTAAAATGATCAGGAAGAGAGAAATGTGTCCATATGTCCATTTTTTTCTCCTCTAATTTGACTGGTACAGTATCCCCCACAAGGCTCCAAGCTGGGTTCCCTCTAGGCTCTTCCTGTGGCTTTTTCATCAGTGTTTTGGGCTGCTTTGGTCTGGTCTCACCTCACTTTCATATGTTTGTGTGTAGGCTCTCAGATGCTGGAGTCCCAAACCGTGGGCGCCCACATGCTCCACATAGGTCCTCTGTGTCCTTCTAATTTTGGTAGAGTTTCCTCTGCCATTTTCTCCCTAACTATTCCCTAAGACTACACTCTCTCCACTGTTTTTGAATTATCTTCTCCTGAGCTAGAGCAATAAATTCCCTCCCTACTCTGCCATCTTGGAACTGCCAATTTCTCTCTTGATTTCTTTTATGATTCACTGTTCATTCAGGAACATGTTGTTCAGTTTCCATGTGTTTAAATATCATCTAGAGATTATTGAGTTGTTTTTTAAAGCTTAATTCCATTGTGGTCAGAGAAGATGGGTTGTAAGATTTTGATTGCTTTGAATTTTCTGAGACTTGCTTTATGGCCTAGCATGCGGTCTATCCTAGAGTAAGTTCCATGCACTAAGAATGTATATTTTGCAACTGTGGGGTGAAAAGTTCTCTAGCTATCTGTTAGGTCCATTTACTCTATAGTGTCGATTAGCTCTGTTTTTTCTTTGTTGATTTTCTGTCAAGTTGATCTGTCCATTGATGAATGTTGGGTGTTGAAGTCCACCATTACTGTTTTGTTGGTGTCTATGTCTCCCTTTAGAACCATTAACATATTTTAAATAGCTAGGCACCCGGTAATTGGTTGTGTATACATTTATTATAGTCACATCTGCCCCTTAGTCATTACTTAGTGCTCTTCTTTGTCTCTTAACAGTTTTTGTGTTAAAGTCGATTTTGTCTGACATTAGAATGGCAACAACTGCACTTTTTTGCTTTCCATTTGCATGGTGTATCTGTTTCCATCCTTTCACTTTCACTTTCTTTCTTTCTTTCTTTCTTTCTTTTTTTTTTTTTTTTTTTTGACAGGCAGAGTTAGACAGTGAGAGACAAAGGCCTTCCTTTTCCATTGGTTCACCTCCCAAATAGCCGCTATGGCTGGCATGCTGTGCTGATCTGAAGCCAGGAGCCAGGTGCTTCTTCCTGGTCTCCCGTGCAGGTGCAGGGCCCAAGCACTCGGGCCGTCCTCCACTGCCTTTCTGGGCCACAGCAGAGAGCTGGACTGGTAGAAGAGAAACTGGGACAGAATCCAGAACCCCAACCAAGACTAGAACCTGGGGTGCCGGTGCCACAGGCGGAGGATTAGCCTAGTGAGCCATGGCACTGGCCATTCTTTCACTTTCAGTCTGCGTCTAACTTTATTGGTGTGATGTGTTTTTATAGGCAGCAAATAGCTGGGTCATGTTTTTTAATCCACTTGGCCAGTCTGTGTCTTTTAATTGGACAGTTGACGCCATTTACATTAAAGGTGACTATTGATAAGTAATGACTTGGTTCTCTCATTTTTCCATACATATTCCTATTGTTTACTTTGGATTTCCTTTGTACTTTTACTGGGAGATTTTTCTGCATTCACTTTCTTTCATAGTGATGGCCATTTTTCTGTGTTTCTCTGTGTAGCACATCCTTAAACATCTTCTGTAAGGCTGGATGAGTCCATGACAAATTATTTGAATCTCTGTTATAGAAGGTTTTGTTTCACTTCCATCCATAAATGAGAATCTTCCAGATATAGTATCCTGGGTTGACAATTTTTTTTTCTCTTAAGACTTGGACTATCTAGCCATTCTCTTCTAACATGTAGGGATTCTAATGAGAAGTCAGCTGTGAGTCTAATTGGAGATCCTCTGAAAGTAATCTTGCATTTCTCTCATGCACATTTTAGAATCTTTTTTATGTTTTACTGTGGAGAGTTTTACTAAAATGTGTCATGGTTAAGATCTTATCTGGTCATGTCTATTAGGCATTCTAATTGCTTCCTGTACTTGGATGTCCCTTTCTTTCTCCAAATTTGGGAACTTTTCTGTAATTATTTCACTAAACAGGCCTTCTAGTCAATTCTCTTTCCCTACCTTCAGGAACTCCAAGACCCATATGATATGATAGTGTCCCATGGATCTCCAACAGTGTTTTTAAGTTTTCTATTTTTTTTTATGGTTTGACTATAAGATTTCCAAAGATTTGTCTTCTAATTCAGATATTCTTTCTTCTGTTTTGCCAAGTGTGTTGTTAAGGCTTTACACCAAATTTTTTATTTGATATTGAATTCTTCATTTCAAATATTTCATTTTGTTTTCTCTTTAAAATCTCAATTTCATGGGAAAATTTCTCATTCACTTCATGCATGGTTTTCTTTCATTTTTTGGATTTGATTCTGATGCCTTTTGAGTAATCCTATGATGAATTTTTGAATTCTGTTTCCAGTATTTCATCAATCTCTTCATCTTCACATTCTAATATTAAAATATTGTTGTGTTCTTTGAAGGGGTCATGGTGTCTTCTTTATTCTTTTTCTTAAGTTTCTACCATTTTTGTCTTATGAGTAATTAATTTTGTTTTTGCCTCTGATGGCTTTTATCTTTGAGCTGTACCTCTGTGGCTTAGTGGAATGTCTACCCATTCAGTGAATACCAATAGATGTGTGGTGGGTTTGTCCAAGGAGCTCTGGTCAGTGCTCCAATGTGTGGCAAGTATCTAGGGTATCACCCAAGTTGATCATAGTAGATCTTGTCTTGTTAAGAGAAAGGGAGGAATGGTCACTTCTTTGGTGTGATCACCCCATCACCTCCTCTCCTTCAAGCTGAGCAATGCCCAGGTGTTAGCCCCAAGTGTATTCAACACTCATTCACACTATACCACCCACACATATGCTCTGCCCAGTGCTTACTGTGAGAACCTCTGCACAACCCACATCAACCAATGAATGATCCATAGCTGCAGCCAGGTTCACCATGCCACGAGGTACCTGCAAACCCATTCTGAGACACCCAAGGACATTATCAGAGATGACTAGATATAAAGAAAATACACTGACACAACTACATTAAATCTGTTCTCTTTAAATTAAGAAACCCTTCCATACAAATAAAAAAGGAAATGGAGATTATTTCTTTAAATGGATTTAGGAAATACAGAATAAAGAGCATGTGTTGGAGGAAATAGAAAAATAAAAGAAGGATAGAAAATATACTGACACTACCCACATGAAAGTGACCACTTAGTACCAAAAGCTAACACAATCTATCCCTCCAATACCCTAGAATATATCATCAGGAAAAAGTCTTTTACTATGAACAATGTTTTATAAAATAGATAAAGACACTGAACCATCAGAGGCACAAATGTCAATGCAGGGATGTAAGAAGCATGGAAAAAGAAGATAGCACCTTGTTTCCAAGGAAACAGAACTCTAACTATGGTTTCCAAAGGAAAGAAAATCTGAATTGCCTGAAAAATAATTCAAAATAATGATTTTAAGAAAAGTTATTAATATTTAAATAACACAGATAGACTGACTATTCAACAAAATTAGGAGAAATTCAGCAAAGAAATAGCATCAGAAGACTCTAAGGGTTTGTGCCCCTGCCAGCTACACGGGAGACCCAGATAAAGCTCCTGGCTTCTGGCTTTGGCCTGGTCCAGCTCTGGCCATTGCGGCCATCTGGGAAGTGAACCAGATGGAAGATCTCTCTATCCCTCTTTCTCTGGATCTCTGACTTTCAAATAAATTAATACATAAATCTTTTTTAAAAATCTTGGCAATGTCCTCAGTTTCTTTTTTGCCTTATCTGATTAGCAAAATTCCAGCCTTATGATCTACTGGCCTTGTTCCTGGCCCTGAGCACTGTGAAGTCACCCACAGCTCCAATGCTGGCTCAGACCATGCAGTTACGGTCTCCATTTTGATGAGTCCCTCTCCATGCTATTTAGAATTCTTTGCCCATCTTAGGTCATCTGTCACCCCCTCACCACCCAGCAGTTGTTGAAAGGCTTCTCTTCAAGTCTGCTTGCCTTTTTCATCCTCCTGACTCCAAGTCACGATCCTTGCTTTCAATATCAGAGGGAAAAAAGCAGACACTGTGTTTGACTCTTTATTCTTTCCTTTGCTTTCAGACCAAACCACATATCAAGCATTCCTCCTTCCTTCCTCCCTTCCTGCATCTATCTTCTTGACCAGCCCAAACCTTTTATTCTACACTCCGAATCCTTTGTTTTCATAACGATCTTTTCTGCTTTACCTTCAACTTCTTACTTCCTATGGCTGCTGCTCCTCAATTTGCAAACCTAATTTTTTCAGTATTTAGGAGGAAAACCATATTCTTTAGTATATTCTTTAGTCATACATCTTCATCTAACTTCTTTCTCACTCAGTGAGGCTCTTTAGTAAAGCAAACTGTACTGTTCAATCCTTCTTTCACATCCTCTTTGTTCCTCACCTCCTTTTATAAATGGTTTGCCCTCCTCCAGCTCCCCTATAATTTTTCTCTCTCAGACCATCAATGATCTTTTAACTGCATTTGACATTGTTTAATATTTTCTTCTGGAGTCTCTCTCTCTCTCTCTCTCTCTCTCTCTCTCTCTCTCTTTCCCTTTCTCTCTCTCCTCCTTTCCCCACCCCACCCCACTCCACCCCACCTTCCATTACCCCTCCAGGACATTGCCCTCTCTTTGTTAAATTCTACCAGTTTGGCCCCTTCCCCTCTGCTTCCTTCTTAACCTTTTCCTCTGCTGCCCCATTAGATGGCTCTATTTTGAGCTTGTACTTCTCTCTATTCTTACTCTCATGGCCTCCCTTAATTAGTTCATTCACTCTTCTGACTTTAATCACCTTACATTTTCTGATGATCCCAAAAATGCTGGGTCTCTGGCCCAGTGAGAAGAGCATGGTGGATTCAGCATTGATCATCCACAAAACTTTCCAGCTGAGTGAACTCTGTAAGTTCAGTTTCCTCACCTGTGCAATGGGACTAATAGTACACTCCTGGTGGGCTTATGGTTCAGCTTAAAGTGGTGTAGAAAAAGCACAGCTCCTGAACACATGAATGATGCAATAAATGGTTACAAGAACACAGTTTGGGGACATGATCTAATATGATAAAGTCCATGCCCTGCAGCATGTTATGCCCTGGTCCCTGCCTATTTTTCCAACTATATCCACTCTAAAGTACATGCTCATGCCCCATCAGATGAAACTACTGAAAATTCTCAGAAGCTATCATTCTTCTCTGTGTGGATGTCCTTTCTCTACTGCTGCTCCCCTCCCTGCTGCCTCTCCAACTGCTTCTCTCATCTCATTCCCAAATTAGCTACTTCCACCCTTTCATTCCTATGTCTCTGATCAATCTTTTCTGCAATAAGTTGTTCTTTATAATCCTGAGCTTCATTTTCAGTGACGTTTCTGTCCGCAGAATCCAGCACAATGCCTGGTACATAGCAGACCTTTGCCATCTATCTCTATGATAGGTAACAATCGCTGGAGAAATGTTTCATCGGAATACCACTAGGGGTCACCTTCTCTACATTTTTAGGCAGAAACTGCAGGCACTTGGTAAATCAACTCTGAAAAATTCAGTTTTGTGTTTAATTTTTAAAGTCATTTCTGTTTATTTAATGGAAACAAATTGTGTCATACTGTACAAGCCTTGAGGCACTGTAAGACTGCCAGCTCTTTCTGGTTTTATAGGTAGCATCAATATTTATGTATGTGAAACAAAAAGTGAACATGGCATTTAATTTTGCATATTAAGATTTCAGATCACTGAATTCATATAATTCATTCTAGGTTAATATCCTTTGATAAAGCTAATATTTAATTAGCTCATTTAAGATTATGTATAGGATTATCCCAAAGATCCATTCTTCTAAGCTTTATTTCTCTTCTACATTTATTCTCATTTAACCTCAGTTGAAAAATTAATGGTGTGTCTTCACTGATAATCTTGATCTGCTTAATACCAGAGATTTTAATAAGGGGAGCTCTCGAACATTGAGAAACTGAATTTTATTAGCAATTGATAGACACTTAAGTGTAATACAAATACACAAAGTACAGATGTAAAGCTTTAATAATTTCCTTACATCTTCAAATGCAATATTCATGACTGGCCTTCAAATTAACCATGGTACCAGCATTCTGGTTTTGTAGGAAAATATTGTTTTCAGCAGCATTGAGCATGTATATATGACACAGCTAGTATATAAACACTGAGCTCACACTCACTGAAAACCTTTTAGAAAATATGGAGACATCCCCAAATGAGTCAGGACCCCAAAGTAAGTGCATTGACAGAACATACAATCAGTGCTGTGGAAGCAATGGGAGAAGTGCCTAGAATATGGTTATTAGATGGATGGGCTGTTGAAAGTATTTCCTGTAAGCTTTGGGAAAGCCCGTGAAATGTCTCCCTCTATAACAGAAGCCTCTCACTCCTGACTATATTTGTGGGCCATTTCTCCATAGTATGTCAGGAAAACTGTATGCACATGAAATAAATGTGTGTGTGTGTATGTGTGTGTGTATGAGCATTTTGCCTAGGGATTTTGGTATTAGGGATGTTCTCACCATTTTGGAAAGCCCTCAACAGTCACTGACCTGCAGGAGGGGCTTGCTTCTTCATTTTTTTTTTCTTGCCTATCCTGTATCAATTCCTGGAAGAATTTGTAGAGCACTCCTGGCATGCTTAAGCTCTACTCTGAATCCCCAAACATGTGTTTTTTTCACATATGGGACTGTGTGCTCTTCCTGGAGTGGTCCACCTGCCCACAATGGAGTAAAGATAGCCTCTCCCTGGGACCTGAACAGAAAGGCTTGGTCTCCATTCTTGTCTCAGGGAAAATCTCTGACCACTCAGACTCTTGTCGCTCCCCCTCTTCGTGGAGGAACGACACAGGATCCTGCGCTGTTCTTTTGTCTGCTCGGCCCTCCCCGGGTTTGCTGCTGGTTCTTCCCGGGTTGGCTGCCGTCCCTTCCACCTCTGTGGAAGGGCAGTTCCCCCTGGCCACTTTCCCCACTTCCGCAGGGGAGCGGCACACCGCCGGCCGGCTCTCTCGGGGGCTGCACAGGTGTTCCTTCAGATAGATGTTCCCCTTAGATGTTCCTCGTGCATGCCGTCTCTCTCCTCCTTTATAGTCCTCCTCCGCCAATCCCAACTCGGCTGCCCACACGCCGAGTACGCTGCTCTCCTCCAATCAGGAGCAGGTCCTACAGTTTATTGGTTAAACTGGAGGCAGCTGCGTAGAAGCTGTTTCTCCCTTCTCAGCGCCATATTGTGGGAGAGCAGATGCATAGAATAAGTCTTAATTCCAGTAACTTAGTCTAGTCCGGGTTGCTCCCCACAACTCTGTATTAAGTGCTCTTATAACTCTAAACACTCCTTTGCAACAATTAGCACGGTTGCATTTTGTGTTGCTTTTCTGCTAATTTTTGATTAATAACTGTTCCTCAGACTCATTCAACTAGGAATGGAATTGCTGTGTCATTTGGTAACTATTTTTTCAACATTGTGAATAGCTGCCAAGCTGTTTCCAAAGTGGTTGCACAATTTTGCCAACCATTGGCAGTGTAAGAGGGTTCCAACTTATACATATCCTTGGAATAGATTTTTTTTCTGTTATGAGCATGAAGTGGTATCTTATTATGGTTTTGATTTATATTTCCCTAACTAATGATGTTGAGTGTCTTTAGATGTGCTTGCTAACTATTTGCATATTTTCTTTGGAGAAAGGTCTATTCAAATCGTTTGCTCAATTTTAAATTGAGTTATTTGTATTTCTATTGTTGGGCTAAAATAATTATTTATATACTTTGGATTCTCTCTTACCTTGTTAATTATTTACAAAAATGGTTTCCCATTCTGAGTTGTCTTTTCACTTTCTTGGTGACATCCATTGAAATACAAAAGTTTTTAATTCTGATGAAGTTCAAGTTCTCTTACTTTTCCTTTGATAATTGTATTTTGTATTATATCCAACAAACAAATATCCTATCCAAAGTCTTGAAGATTTACTCTTTTTTTCTTCTAAGAGTTTTATTTTTCTAATCTCCTATTTCTAGGTATATGATGTATTTTGAGATAATTTTTATCCATGTTTTGAGAGAAGTGTTCAACTTCATTCTTTTCCACATCAATATCTAGTTGCAGAAATGCTTTATTTATTCTAGTTACAGGCCTATGTTGGTTTTATATATTGCAAATGCCCTTCTATTTTGTGGCTTGTTTTACACTCTTTTGTTTGTCATAAGATGATGAATTTAAGTGCATTAAAGTTGAGAATTTCTGAGGGGGGTGTTTGGTACAACAGTTAAGAGATCACTTGATTTGCTCAAATTCCGTATTGATGTGCCTGGGTGTGAGTCCCTGCTCTTCTTCCCACCCAGCCTCCTGCTAATGCACACCATGGAGGCAGTGGTGAAGGCTAACATACTCGGATCCTTGCCACACATGTGGAAGTTGTGGATCTCTCTATTTATATTTCTGTCACTCTACCTTTCAAATAGATTAAACTGAATAAATAGCACTTCAAAAAATCTGGATAAAGACCCTTCATTATCTGTCTTCTATATAATTTTAGTTTTTTAAAAAATATTATTTAAGTTATACAAGTTTCATATATTTCATATATACAAATCTAGGAATATAGTGACATGTCCCCCCTACCCTCCCTCCCACCCATGCTTCAACCCATCCTCCTCCTCCCTCTCACATTACCACTCTTGATTTTTACAAAGACCTATTTTTTTTCACTTTTATTTAGCAAATATAAATTTCCAAAGTACAGCTTATGGATTACAATGGCCCCCCCTCCATAACTTCCCTCCCACCCGCAACCCTCCCTTCTCCTGTTCCCTCTCCCCTTCCATTCACATCAAGATTCATTTTCGATTCTCTTTATATACAGAAGATCAGTTTAGCATATATTAAGTAAAGATTTCAACAGTTTGCACCCACACAGAAACATAGAGTGAAAAATACTGTTTGAGTACTCGTTATAGCATTAAATCACAACGTACAGCACATTAAGGATAGAGATCCTACATGAGGAGTAAGTGCACAGTGACTCCTGTTGTTGACTTAACAAATTGACACTCTTGTTTATGGCATCAGTAATCTCCCTAGGCTCTTGTCATGAGTTGCCAAGGCTATGGAAGCCTTTTGAGTTCACCGACTCTGATCATATTTAGAGAAGGTCATAGTCAAAGTGGAAGTTTATTCCTCCCTTCAGAGAAACGTACCTCCTTCTTTGATGACCTGTTCTTTCCACTGGGATCTCACTCGCGGAGATCTTTCATTTAGGTGTTTTTGTTTTTTTTGTTGTTGTTGGTTTTTTTTTTTTGTTTTTTTTTTTTGTTTTTTTTTTTTTTTGCCAGAGTGTCTTGGCTTTCCATGCCTGTAATACTCTCATGGGCTTTTCAGCTGGATTCCAGGTCTACCTACTAATTTGACATTTGGTTTGTTGTGTTTTTCTAGGATCATGAGATGCATTATTAGCTCATTTATTTGGAACCTTTCCAATTTCATCATGTAGGCACCAGTTGTGATAAACTTTCCTCTTACCACTGCTTTTGCTGTATCCACTAAGTTTTTATATGATGTATTGTCATCTTCGTTTGTTTCCAGAACTTTTTGATTTCTCTTTTGATTTCTTCTATGAACCACTGTTCATTCAAGAATGTGTTGTTCAATCTTCATTTGTTTATATATGTTCTAGAGATTCTTGAGTTGTTAATTTCCAGCTTCATTCCATTGTGGTCAGAGAAGTTGCATGGTATGATTTAGATTTTTTTTAATTTACTGAGACTTGCTTTATGGCCTAACATATGGTATATCCTAGAGATAGTCCCATGCACTGATATGAAGAATGCATATTCTGCTATTGTGGAGTGAAAAGTTCTGCAGATGTCAGTTAGGTCCATTTGGTTCATAGTGTCAATTAGCTCTGTTGTTTCTTTATTGATTTTCTGTCTAGTTAATCTGTCCATTGATGAAATGATGGGGGAGTGCCACATTTCTATTTTATTGGAGTGTATGTTTTCCTTTAGATCCATTAAATTTTCTTTTAAAAGGCCAGGCTCCCTGTAATTGGATGTGTATATATTTATTGTAGTCATATCTTCCTGTTGAATTGATCCCTTAGTTACTACAAAGTGCCCTTCTTTGTCTGTTTTAACAGTTTTTATGTTAAAGTCTATTTTATCAGATATTAGAATGGCAACACCTGCTCTTTTTTGCTTTCCATTAGCATTAAACATCTTGTTCCATCATTTCACTTTCAGCCTATGTGTATTTTTGTTGGTGAGGTGTATTTCCTGTAGACAGCAAATAGATGAGTCTTGTTTTAATCCATTTAGCCTCTCTGTATTTCTTAACTGGAGCACTGAAGCCATTTACATTTTAGGTGACTATTGATAAATAGCAACTTTGCCCTGTCATTTTTCCATAAATATTCCTATTGTTTACTTTGGATTTTTTTTTGTACTTTTTCTGGGGGATTTTCTGCCTTCACATTCTTTCATAATGATGGCTGTCTTTCTGTGTTTTTGTGTGTTGCACATCTTTAAGCATATTTTGTAAGGCTGGATGAGTGGTGACAAGTCTTTTAATTTCAATGTTGTGAAGGTCTTTATTTCACCTTCATTCATCAATGGGAGTTTTTCAGGGTACAGTATTCTGAGTTGGCAGTTTTTTGTATCAAGACCTGAGCTATATCTCACCATTCCCTTCTAGCCTGTAGAATTTCTAATGAGAAGTCAGCTGTGAGTCTAATTGGAGATCCTCTGAAAGTAATCTTTTTTCTTTTGCACATATTAGAATGTTTTCTTTGTGTTTTACTATGGAAAGTTTCACTACAATTTGTCGTGGTGAAGACCTTTTCTGGTTATGTGTGTTAGGAGTTCTATGTGCTTCCTGTACTTGGATGTTCCTTTCTTTCTCCAAATTGTGAACGTTCTATAATTATTTCATTGAATAGGCCTTGTAATCCATTCTCTGTACATCTTCAGGAACTCTTAAGACCTGTGTGTTGGGTCACTTCATATTATCCATGTATCTTGTATCTCCAACAGTGTTTTTTAAGTTTTCTATTTTCTTCTTGTTTTTTTTTTTTAATTTTTTTGGTTTGACTAAGATTTCTAAAGATTTGTCTTCTAGTTCAGATATTCTTTCTTCTGCCTTGCCAAGTCTACTGTTAAGGCTTTCCATTGCTTTTTTTATTTGATCCGCTGAATTCTACATTTGATTTCTCTTTAAAATCTCAATTTTATGAAAAAAATTTTCATTCATATCACGCATGGTTTTCTTTCATTTGTGGATATGCTTCTAGTTGCTTTTCAGTAGTCACATGATTAATTTTTTTGAGTTCCATATCAGGGATTTCCTCAATCTCTTCATCTTCACCTACTAATGTTGAAATGTGGTTGTGTTTCTTTTGGAGGGTCATGGCATCTTCCTTAATCTTGTTTCTTGAATTTCCACTTTTTTTCTGGCATTTTGTGGTTGATTTTTGGTTTTTCCCTCTGAGGGATCTTATATTTGAGTATGCCTTTGTGGCTTAGTGGAGTGTCTGCACTTTTAGTGAATATCAACAGGTGTGTGGTGGGTGTGGCCAAGGAGCTCTGACAGGTGCTCCAGGGTGGGAAGAGTATTCAGGGTAACACCCAAGTTGGGCATGGTAGATCTCAGTTCGTGGGGTCTTAGTGTTCCATGCCATTGTATGAACTGTACAAATGATCTACACAGTCCTCATTATTAGCATAGTGAGTGTGTGGAGCCACCCCATGTGATTGCCCAGAGACCCAGTTACTCCCTGCAGCTTCTCCTGTAGCCACAGAGTCCCCACAGCCTCAGCACATAAGGCTGCCACAATCACTGGGTGCAGAGGTTTCTGTTTGCCCTGCCAGCCTACCCAGTATACAAAGAGGCAGATATTCCCTGGGACAGCTCCGCCTAGGTGTCATGATCCTGGGAGGCTGTCAGTGCCTCACGGTCCCTTGTGGTTGCCCAGCCACCTCCCAGCTAGACTCAGAGTCAGTGGGGACTGCAGATTGTTCCTTCCTCTAGAATCTCTAGATCACAAAGGTACACAAGAGCCACTGGCAAATGTAGTTCCAACACTGCACCAGTACTGCTGTGAAGGTGGTGTTCTGTCTCAGCCTGTTGTGCACACACACAAGGGCTTGTACAGCTGCTGCCCAGACCCATAATAGTGCCCACCCTTTCTCAGTGCTGCCCCCAGCCCTGCTCTCAGCCACTGTAGTTATGTGCTGTGCTCAGGTTCGTGCTGAACGTCCACACCTTCTAAACAGGTCCATTGGGTTACTCCTTCCCTTCTAGGGGAGCCTGCACTCTTCCAGGGCAGCTTTCTTTCCAATTCCCCTGTGGAATTGTGTTTCCTGCACCCCTTTATTTCACTGTTTATCCTTAGTCTAGCATATCACATCACATCATTCCGTAATCCACCATCTTGAAATCTCTTCTATGTAATTTTCTAGGCTATCCTCTAATCATGCTATGTTTCATTTCTGGAAATTAGTCTCCATTCTCAACACGTATCTTACTCTTTAATTCTGACTCCATTTATAATACGACTTTACTTTTTTTTTTTTTACATATTAATGTCATCTTTTTTTTTTTTTTTTTTTTGACAGGCAGAGTGGATAGTGAGAGAGACAGAGAGAAAGGTCTTCCTTTTTGCTGTTGGTTCACCCTCCAATGGCTGCCGTGCCCAGCATGCTGCGGCCGGCGCACCGCGCTGATCCGATGGCAGGAGCCAGGTACTGATCCTGGTCTCCCATGGGGTGCAGGGCCCAAATACTTGGGCCATCCTCCACTGCACTCCCTGGCCACAGCAGAGAGCTGGCCTGTAAGAGGGGCAACCAGGACAGAATCCAGTGCCCTGACCAGGACTAGAACCCGGTGTGCCGGCGCCGCAAGGTGGAGGATTAGCCTAGTGAGCCGCGGCGCCAGCGAATGTCATCCATTTTTTAAGGTTCAGTTTCAATGATATATATCTGTACTAGGTTTTGAGACGTCAAATCAAAACAAGATAGAAAGTTTCTGTCATCTTGGAATCCACATACTAATAAAATAACTAGATAATTATGAAAAAATTTAAATGAAGTGTTTTAAATATTTAGGTAGGCAAACTACAGTACAGGAACATGTATGTTTTATTGTATATAAAGAGTGCAGAAAAATGCTGTATTTGTCATGGGCACTGTAATTTTCATCATTGTCATTTTTATTAGAGATGTATGCACAGAATTGGAAGACTTTCCTTCAGGGGCTTGAGGAAGACTATCCAGAGGAGTTTATAACCAAAGTCCTGTAGGTAAGAGAAAGTTGACCGTATATGGCTCAAGTTCAGGGTGATGTGGAAAGGGAAAGTGGCAGGAGAAAAGATAAACTCAGAAGTTGAACTCAAGCCAGCTCAGCAAAAGTATTTTTTAAAATTAATTTAAAATTAATTAATTAACTAATAAATTTAGGTACAGAAAGAGGCAGAGGCAGCCAGAGAGCTCCCATCCACTCATTCACTCTCCAATGCCTGCAACAGCTGGTGCTGGGTTGGGCCAAAGATAGGAGCTTCAATTCATGTCTCCCATGTGGGTGGCAAGGATCATGTCCTGGAGCCAGCATTGCTGTCTCCCAGGATGCATTGGCAGAAATTTAGAATGGGGTGTAGAGCTGGGCCTTGAACCCAGGCATTCTGATGTGGGATGTGCACATACCAATCAGTATCTTATTTGCTACACCAAATGCTGATCTCAGAAAGAACCTTTTAATTTTGTTTATGGTGTGGGTAATGAGAGAGTATTGATGGGATTCATCTTTAGAATTACTCTGGCTTCACTGCGGAGAACAGACAAGAGCAGTACAGAAAGGGGGGTGGGATGGATAGCAATATCTTTCAGGAGAAGATAACAGATGGGATGATTCAGAGGAGGTTAGAAGAAGTAGGCAGAGCAAGCAGGTGGGGAGAAAGGGCAAGAGTTGAGGATGCCTGTGAGTTTCTGACTTGAGTGATCTGGCTGGGGGCATTACTGTTCAACAAGCTAGGGAACTCAGTTGGAGGGATAAGTGTCATATATCTGTCATGAACCCTCCCTTTTGTCTTGGCTCATTTACTATTTCATTTCCCTTTCTGTTCAACCATGTTAGGACCCTAGACTGTTGGAACTGTCTGGGATTGCAGAGATTAGCAACTCCTCTTCACTGTATATGACCTTCAAAAATTACAAACTTCTCCATCCTTCTGTGGTCCCTCAGTACAGGTAACTTATCTCAACTCCCTGTAACATTTAATTGCAGGAAAGATAGTTTATCCCAGCTGTTTCCAGCTGAGGATGCTGCTTCCATCACCTATTGGCACCTGTCACCACTGGTGCTCCTGTCTTCTACTCAGCCCTCTGTCCATTGCTTCCTTACCACTCCATAATGCTTCTGCACTCACGGGACCACACTATTCTAATTTGGCCACACAGACACAACCTTATACTTCTTTTTTAAAATACTTATTTATTTGAAGGTTCGAGTTACACAGAGAGAAAAGGAGAGGCAGAGAGAGAGAGAGAGAGAGAGAGAGGTCTTCCATCTGCTGGTTCACACCCCAACTGGCCACAATAGCCTGAGCTGCACTGATCTGAAGCCAGGAGCCAGGAGTTTCCTCTGGGTCTCCCACATGGGTGCAGGGGCCCAAGGGCTTGGGCCATCTTCCACTGTTTTCTCAGGCCATAGTAGAGAGCTGGATTGGAAGTGGAGCAACTGGGCCTCAAACCGGTGCCCATATGGGATGCTGGCACTTCAGGTGGTGGCTTTCACAGCACCGGCCCCAACCTTCTGCTTCTAAGACCCTATGAACTCAGAACTGCTGCCTGTAATTTTCATTATGAAAAAGGCTGGAAAGATGCAATAGGAGTTGTGGCACAGAGGGTTAAGCCCTGGCTTGAGTTGCTCACATCCCAAATTGGAGAGCCAGTTCAAATCCTGGAACCTCTGCTTCTGATACAGCTTCCTGCTAATGCACCCTGTGAGGCAATAGTTGATGGCTCAAGTGCTTGGGTCCTGTCAGGACCCTAGATGGAGTTCCAGGCTTCTGGCTTCAGCATGGCCCACTCCCCGTTGTTGTGCTCCTTTGAGGGGTGAACCAGTAAACCAGTAGGTGAAAGGGTGAAAGATGTTTCTCTCTCTCTCTCTTGCTTGGCCTTTCCAGTAGATGAAAATAAATAACCTTTTTTTTTTTAAATGAAGTTGAGGGGCTGTCACTGTGGCATAGCAGGTAAAGCAACCGCCTGCAGCACTGGCATCCCATATGGATGCTGGTTCTAGTCCCAGCTGCTCCACTTCTAATCCAGCTCTCTGCTATGGCTTGGGAAAGCAGAAGATGGCCCAAGTGTTTGGGCCCCTGCACCTGCGTGGGAGACCTGAAAGAAACTCCTGGCTCCTGGCTTCAGATCAGCATTGCTGTGGCTGTTGCAGCCACGGGGGAGTGAGCCAGCAGATGGAAGATCTCTCTCTCTCTCTCTCTCTCTCTCTCTCTGCCTCTCTGTAACTCTGCCTTACAAATAAATAAATCTTTTTTTTTGACAGGCAGAGTGGACAGTGAGAGAGAGAGAGACAGAGAGAAAGGTCTTCCTTTTGTCGTTGGTTCATTCCCCAATGGCCGCTGCGGCCAGCATGCTGCGGCCAGCGCACCGCGTTGATCCAAAGCCAGGAGCCAGGTGCTTCTCCTGGTCTCCCATGGGGTGCAGGGCCCAAGCACTTGGGCCATCCTCCACTGCACTCCCGGGCCATAGCAGAGAGCTGGCCTGGAAGAGGGGCAACCGGGACAGAATCTGGCGCTCCGACCGGGACTAGAACCCGGTGTGCTGGCACCTCAAGGCGGAGGATTAGCCTAGTGAGCCACGGCGCCGGCCCCAAATAAATAAAACTTTAAAAAATGAAGTTGAAAATAGGAAACTTCAGAACCAGATGACAGACTTTCCCTTCATGCCACTTAACATTGTCCAGCCTTCTCCTCCCCACCAGCTACTATGTTGCAAAAAGTGCTCTTCATCTGGCTCCTCTCTTCCTCCTTCCCTGAGACTCCAAACTTATGTCCCCAGCTCCTTCCCAAACCAGCTATTATTCAAAGCAGTCCTCCCAGCAGAATGCCCTTTTCCCATTTGTTCTGCAACAGTTTTATTTACCTGCATTTAATTTTTCCTCTTCCTTATTGGGCTATGGGTCTTGCCTTTGCACAACCAAGAGGTTCCCAAATGTTCTTATCTCTCCAAGATGAGTTATTCTACATGCTCCAAATAGTGCTTTTTCCTCCCTGCTCTATATGCTCTATTTGTGGGGAAAAAACACAGAAGGCTCCCAAACCCAAGTGGCAGAAAAGTTATGTAGCTTGTCAGTGTAGATTTTATTAGAACATGATTTTCTGAGACTTCTCACTTCTAGTCCAGCATATTTTCTGTATAAAACTCTTCTTCTTCTAACGAGGGAACTCCTTGAAGATATGGAATTGTCAGCTAGTGCACTCTAGTGCCTGGAACATTGTAAGATTATGCCCTATGAATATTTGCTGAACCGGGATGCTTCATTCACATTCCTTAACCTTTTAAGGCCAGGTTACCAGGCCTTTTCCTGCATGCCACTGGCCAGCTATGTCCGGTAGAGGGCAGCAGAGATACAAAAGCATTGGCTCTGGAGGGCATAGTTGAAGTATTGTTGCCAAGTCAAAGCCAGGAACATCATGGGATACAAAGTGTGGGGTTGCCGGAGTTAGGAAATAAAAATACATGATACTCTGGGACATTCTTATATTAAAAATTATTTGTTGTTACCTTAAATAATCTGAGTATCCTATATTTTACCTGCAGTTCTAGCAAGTGTCATCACACACAAGCCTTACTCCCAGGAAATGGCATTGGTCCTTAACAGAAACATATTGGAAGGCATTTGAGAGGGGGAGGTGTATGGTAAACTTAGCAAAATTGAATGTTAGTGCTCATCTCACAGGGGATGGGCTGACTCAAGGTCAGCCGATGTCAAAGTCTGCCCTGAGGGTAA
This sequence comes from Oryctolagus cuniculus, assembly GCF_964237555.1. Taxonomy (NCBI): domain Eukaryota; kingdom Metazoa; phylum Chordata; class Mammalia; order Lagomorpha; family Leporidae; genus Oryctolagus; species Oryctolagus cuniculus. The sequence continues at coordinate 68,505,274 of NC_091442.1, forward strand.
GAACTCTGCCATAGAATCTGTAGTGATCAGGGTGACAGATCTGTTCTCTATTACATCCTCTATGAGGTATGGTCCACAATGCATACATACAACACAACAGATGGTAAAACTTTAAAGAAGGTATGCAACATCTCAATGGTGTATCATAGACTGAACACACTAACAGTTCTAACTTGTATCAGCTCTCTTTCCTTGATCATGGGGTCTTTCAACTTGCATAACAATCCCATTACCATGTTCCAGAAACTTCCATCTTCTACATAATTTTTCCTACCGCATTTCCTGTTCCCTGAGTTTCATTTTCTTTTTAGACAACTCCTATAATTCCATTCCCCAAATACATCTTTCTATAATTGAAAGGTCACATCCATTTTTTTTTTTTTTGACAGAGTGGACAGTGAGAGAGAGAGACAGAGAGAAAGGTCTTTGCCGTTGGTTCACCCTCCAATGGCCGCCACAGCCAGCGTGCTGTGACCTGCGCACCGCGCTGATCCGAGGGCAGGAGCCAGGTGCTTCTCCTGGTCTCCCATGGGGTGCAGGGCCCAAACACTTGGGCCATCCTCCACTGCACTCCCTGGCCACAGCAGAGAGCTGGACTGGAAGAGGGGTAACTGGGACAGAATCCAGTGCCCCGACTGGGACTAGAACCCGGTGTGCCGGCGCCGCAAGGCGGAGGATTAGCCTACTGAGCCGCGGTGCCGGCCCTCACATCCAATTTTAATTCAAGCAATAAACATGGACAATTGAGACGTGCATTCATTTAAATGCATATTTACACTACAGAAGAAAGGCTTTACCACTAAGAAACTCATACACTTGGGTAAGGTGATTAGCACACTGGTTAAGATGCTGCTTGGCATACCCGCATCTTATATCATGAAGTACTATGGATCTAGTCCTAGCTTTGCTTCTGATTCCTGCACCCTGGGAGGCAGTGGTAATAGCTCAAGTACTTGAGTTCCTGAAACCCATATGAGGGGCATATATTGAGTTCCTGGCTTCTCATTTTGGCCTGACCAACACAGCTGTTGTGGGCATTTGGGGAGTGAACCAGTGGATGGGAGCTCTGTCTCTCTCAAATAAATTTTAAAAATTTTAAATATTTAAAAGGTTTTTCAATTAAGAAAATTTATAATTGGTGTTAAAAATAAAACATTAGAAACCAAAGGGGAGGTACTCTGCCTAAGAAGCAGAGCAGTAGCCAGAGGACAATTGGTCCTTTCCTAAATCATATTCCCATAAATTTTAACAGACATCTTATGATTTGATTATTGTTTTTAGCCCATGTCTATACTCCTGTGGAATAACAGTCTTTCTACTTTTTGCTTGTTGAATATGGTTAGTGATGCATTAGGCTTATGATACAAAGTAAATTGAAATTATGTTTTGGTAAAAATTAAAGAAAAATAAAAAAAGGAGGGAGCTGGAGGGAGAGAGAAACGAAGGGAGGGAAATATGGTTATCTTCTCAGAATTGTATCTATGAAATTCATGAAATCTGTTCCTTATTATATTTTATTTTGACAGGTAGAGTTATAGACAGTGAGAGAGAGAGAGACAGAGAGAAAGGTCTTCCTGCTGTTGGTTCACCCCCTAAATGGCTGCCACGGCTGGCGCTACACCGATCAGAAGCCAGGAGCTGGTTGCTTCTTCCTGGTCTCCCATGTGGGTGCAAGGCCCAAGCACTTGGGCCATCCTCCACTGCACTCCCAGGCCACAGCAGAGAACTGGACTGGAAGAGGAGCAACTGGGAATAGAACCAGGCACCCAAATGGGATGCCAGCCCCACAGGTGGAGGATTAACAAAGTGAGCCATGGCACCAGCCCTGAAATCTGTTCTTTATATTAGTAAAAATTTTAAAACATTAAACAAGCTCAGAGTGAGGGAAGTCATGAGTGTGTATAAATGCCCTATTTCTCTCCTGCAGAAACTTTTTATTTAAAGTATAAAACTTCAAGCCTTTCATTAATGCAACTTTAGGAACATAGTGATTCTTCCTACTGTACCTGCCCTCCACCCACACTCTCACCATTCTTCCTCCTCCCCCTAGAATTCCAATTGTTATTTCTTATCTATTATCAATTAACCTTATACACATACAATTAACTCTCTACTGAGTAAAGAGTTCAAAAAAAATAGTATAGAAAAAAAAAAGTGTTCCTCAACAGTTGAGATAAGTGCTGTTCAAAGTCATTGCATCTCAAAATATCAGTTTCACTTCTGTAGATTACTTTTAGGTACTCTATTAGTTATCACAGATCAGGGAGAACATATGGTATTTGTCCCTTTGAGACTGGCTTATTTCACTAAGTACGATATTTTCCAGTTTCATCCATTTTGTTGCAAAAAGACAGGATTTCATTTTTTTATACCACTGTGTAGTATTCCATTGTGTACATACCCCATAATTTCTTTATCCAGTCTTCAGTTGACGGACATCTAGGTTGATTCCATGTCTTAGCTATTGTGAATTGAGCTGCAATAAACATGGGAATGCAAATAACTCATATGCTGATTTTATGCCCCTTGAGTAAATTCCCAGGAGTGGGTTGGCTGGGTCATAAGGTAGGTCTATATTCAAATTTCTGAGATCTCTCCATCCTGTCTTCCACAGTGGCTGTACCAGTTTACATTCCACTAAGAGTGGATTAGGGTACCTTTTTCCTCACATCCTTGCCAGCATTTATTGTTTGCTGATTTCTGTAGGAAAGCTATTCTAGCTGGGGTGAGGTGAAATCTCATTGTGGTCTTGATTTGCATTTCCCTGAGGGCTAGTGATCTTGAGCATTTTTTCATGTGTCTATGGACCATTTGGATTTCCTCTTTGAAAAATGTCTGTTTAAGTCCTCAGCTGTTTCATGACTGGGTTGTTTGTTTTGTTATTGTTGAGTCTATTGATCTCTTTATATATTCTGTTATTAATTCTTTATCAGTTTTCTAGTTAGCAAATAATTTCTCCCATTCTCTTGGTTGCCTCTTCATTATGCTGAGTTTTTCTTTTGCAATGCAGAAGCTTCGCAATTTGATGAAACCCATTTTTCAATTTTGGTTTTGATGGCATGTGCCTCTGGGTTCTTTTCTAAGAACTCTGCGTATGTCACGTCTTGCAGGGTGTTCTCAATTTCCTCTAATAATTTTATGATATCAGGTGCAGATTTAGGTCTTTGATCCATTTTGAGTGGATTTTTGTATAAACTGTAAGATAGGGGTCTTGCTTCATACTTCTGTATGTGGAGGTCCAGTTTTCCCAGCACCATTTCTTGAGGAGACTGTCCTTGTTCCAGGTATTGATTTTAGCTCCGTTGTCAAAGATAAGTTCATTGTAGATTCATGGATGGATTTTGGAGTTTCTATTCTGTTCCAAGTGTTTTTATACCAGTACCAGGCTATTTTGATGATAACTGCCCTGTAATATGCCTTGAAATCTGGTATTATGATGCCTCTGGCATCAGGTAGGTTTCTTTGGTTGCACACAGCTACTGCTGAGATGTCAAAAAGAAGAAAGAGTCCACTACTAGACCATTTAAATGCATAAAAAATCATTACTGTCTTGCTGTTGGCATGTACTAAAAATTAACTGCAAATACTGAAATATGTTCAGATTTTAATGAGTAAAACAATACAAAAAATTTCAAGAAAAGGTCAATTATGGTCTGACTCTGGTCCCATACCTTCTGGTAACATGTTGACTGCTAACTGTATATATGGATGTACTTTTTTCCCATGGTTTTGAAACCATTGTTTGGATTTTTGCTTTTTAAAAATGTAATAATACACATTTATACATAAATTTACAATGTGTCAGTTTCAGTTAATTTTACAGCATTGACATCCTTGTGCTTATTACTTCATTCTTTCTAATGGTTGCATAATGTTCTTTAATATGGTTTGGTATTAAACATTCATCCATTTCCTGTTGATAAACAATCAGATCATTTTCACTTGCTTTTTGAAAAGTAGTGCCATAATTATTCTTATGTAGCAGTTCTTACTTCTATAGATGAGATTACCCAAATCGGGTTACTTTTTTAACTATAGTAGTATAACATTCTTTTTTTAATATTTTATTTTTTTATTTGAGAGGTAGAGTTACAGACAGTGAGAAGAGAGACAGAGAGAAAAGTCTTCCATCCATTGGTTCACTCCTCAAATGGCTGCAATGGCCAGAGCTGGGCTGATCCAAAGCTAGGAACCAGGAGCTTCTTCTGGGTCTCCCACATGGGTGAAGGGGCCCAAGCGCTTGGGCTATCTTCTGCTTCTTTCCAAGGCCATAGTAGAGAGCTGGATTGGAAGAGAAGCAGCCAGGACTAGAAATGGTGCCCATATGGAGGATTATCTTACTGTGCCACAGCGCTGGTCCCTGGTTTGTTTTTCTAAAGGGTAGACCATGTTAATTTTTAAAAATTTATCAAGGCCAGCATTATGGTGCAGTAGGTCAATCCTCTGCCTGTGGCACTGGCATACCATATGGATGCCGGTTCTAGTCCTGGCTGCTCCACTTCTAATCCAGCTCTCTGCTATGGCCTGGGAAGGCAGTGGAGGATGGCCCAAGTGCTTGGGGCTCTGTACCCATGTGGGAGAGCCAGAAGAAGCTCCTGGCTCCTGGCTTCGAATTGGTGCAGCTCCGACCATTGCGACCGATTGGGGAGTGAACCAGCAGACGGAAGACCTCTCTCTCTCTCTCTCTCTTTCCCTCCCCCCCCGCCCCGCCTCTCTTTCTTTCTCTGTGTAACTTGGTCTTTCAAATAAATAAATAAATCTCAAAAAAAAAAAAAAAGGAACTTTGGAGCTGTGATTATGTTAAGGATCTTAAGATGGAGAGGCGACCTTGGATTTTCCATCTGAGGTCAGTATAATCAGCAGTGTCCTTGTAAGAGGCGCAGAGTCAGGGTCAAACAATGAGGTGTGGTCATGGAAGCAGATGTGAGAGCAATGTAGTAAGGAGTGGTTTGTCCCTGAAAGCATAGAGAAGGAAAATAGTCATGCTGACCCATTTTCAACTTATGACCTCTAAAACTATGCAATAAAAATTGTCTTGTTTAAAACCATTAGGTTAGTGGTAATTTGTTATAGCAGACATAAAAACTAATACACTAACCATTGGATTTACACATGTGGAGGTTATTGCAGTCCTTGAATCAGAGGAGTATCATGGAGCTAATGGTAAGCCTGACTGGGATGGGTAAATTAAAAACCAGGAGAGGGTGGGGTGTGGCACAGCAGTTAAGATGCCAGCTGGACTCTCACATCCTGTATCAAAGTATCTGGTTTGAGTCCCAGGTTCTTCATTTCCAATCTGGCTTCCTGCTAATGCCCTGGGAGGCAAAGTGGTGGCTCAAGAATTTGGGTCTTTGCCAACCACATGGGAGAATTGGACGTAGTTCTGGGCTCCTGACTTTGGTCTGGCCCAGCCCCAGCCTAGTGGGCATTTGAGAAGTGCATCACTGGATGGGAGATGGGAAATCTTTCTTTCTCTCTCTCTCTCCAGCTGCTACTGCTGCTGTGCTTTTCAAATAAATAAATATAAATAAATAAACCACGCCAGGAGAATGAGTCTCTCCTAAACACATACAGGATTTTTCTAGAATTATCTAGAATTATAAAGAGGTGCCCATTTCAGTCTGACCATTGGCATTAGTGGTACCCCTGGATAGACCAATTTGGAAATATTCCTTCCCTAAGAATGATCACATCTGGTGTCAGGCATACTGTTTGGCAAGCAGAGAACCGACCACATTACAGCCTTTCCCTGTGCCCCCCCATGAAATGCCTTTATGCAGAGCATACCCAAGTAAAGCCCAAGTGAGCACTGGAAAAGAGGAACAGGAGGTAAGTGCAGGCAACTCTTTGAGTGGTTTTTGCTGCAGGGGAGCAAGGACTTGCGAAGGTGGCTGGTGTGGAAGGTTAGGAGAGAGAAACGGTGTGCTTGAAGACACGCTGCTGTGCTGATAGCAATAAGTCAGCAGAGAGAGGGGAGAATTGCTGAAGTGGTTACGTTCCTCAGTAGATGAGAAGGTATGGATCTAGACCATATCTAAATGAGGAATAATACAGAGGAGTTATTATTCAGTAAAATCAATAAAAGGGAAGATGGCACAATTTTAGACAGTAAAATATTAATCATGTGTTTGTACTGTGAGGATGATAGACCCAAAAGGAAACAAGGTGGAAGGTGTGAGTTCAGCTATGAGAAAGTCATGGTAAGTTAGATGAGAAAGGTATAGTTATGGTATCAGTGTGACTCTTAGACTTGAGCAAGCAGAACTCCTAACCTTAGCACTAGGCCTTAAGGCACCTCATTCTATGAAGTGCCATCCTCAAGCCTTCTAAGACCTCTTTTTTTATTTTTATTTTATTTTTTTTAATTTTTTGACAGGCAGAGCGGACAGTGAGAGAGAGAGAGGTCTTCCTTTTGCCGTTGGTTCACCCTCCAATGGCCGCCGCGGCCAGAGCGCTGCGGTCGGTGCACCACGCTGATCCGATGCCATGAGCCAGGTACTTATCCTGGTCTCCCACGGGGTGCAGGGCCCAAGGACTTGGGCCATCCTCCACTGCACTCCCAGGCCACAGCAGAGAGCTGGCCTGGAAGAGGGGCAACCGGGACAGAATCCAGTGCCTCGACCGGGACTAGAACCCAGTGTGCTGGCACCGCAAGGCGGAGGATTAGCCTAGTGAGCTGCAGCACCGGCCACTAAGACCTCTTTTGACACTTGGGACCAGCTGTGATTGGCAATGTCTTCTGGGTATTGTGTTTCAAACTCGGACTGGAATCCTGCATGAGTTCCAGTATCTGTTTTTCCGTTTTATGGTGCTCCCTGGCATTCTGGTCCATGGACAGGGTCGACTAGATGCCCTAAGGAGTTCCATGACTCATGCAGTCATCCTGGGGACTTGGGGTCAGGCTCAGAATTTGGGAATGTGAAGTAGCAAGCCAGTCACTCCCACTGGGCAATGCAGGTTTCTTAGTTAAGTGTTGTTTGAAAACGGCACTGACATGCTGGTTTAGTTTGCTTTTCTTCTCTGTTTGTCTTTTTTTTTTCATTTTTTGATATGATGATTTGGAGTGGCTTAAATTCTTTATCCACACAGAGACTCTATAAGTAATAATTGTGTGGAATCTCACACACCATGGGGATGGAGCTGGATGTGATGTAATAATGAGGAGACAATTCATAGAGCTATTTCAGAGGAAGAGGAAGAACATACATATGTTAGGGATTAGTTAAATATATTGATATCTTATTAAGGTGAATCTCTCTACTACAGAAATGCCCTGAAAACTGTTTATTCCTACCAGTTGACACTGATATCATTTAGCAAAGGGATAATAGATGTTACTCTTCAGTTTTTCTGAAGAGTGATGTAAGAGCTGTAAGGAAGTTGTTTTACTCAAAATATTAAGGCGTGGTCAAAGGTTATGGAAAATGTGTCAATCAAAAATAATCTCAATAAAACAGAGTCAGGCAAGAAAGAGAGACACAGCATTCACTTCTCCTACACACAGACTGCTGAGTACACTGATTCAGCAGTAGGGAGAAAATCGAGTAACCTCCTTGCAGTTAGTTACTTATCCTTTATTGCTGACCCAATGATGTGGTAGCTTCATAATTGTTTTAAATTTACCCTGAGGTTCCACAGAAGTGTGTGTCTGTTTTATAGATCTCAAACAAAATAAAAGCAAGAAATCAAAAAGATTTTTGAAATGATTTATTTATTTATTTGAAAGTCAGAATAACAGAGTTGGAGAGACAAGAGAGGAAGAGAGAGAGAGAGGGAGAGAGAGAGAGAGAAAGAGAGAGAGAAAGGGAGAGAGAAAGAGAAGTGGTTCACTCCCTAAGTCTGGGCCAGTTTGAAACCAGGAGTCATGTACCCTATCCTGGTCTCCCACATGTTCCCTACTTTCCCAGGTACATTAGCAGGAAATGAGATCAGAAGCAGAGCAACCAGGACTCAAACTGGCACTCTGATATTGGATACTAGTGTGACAAGCGGCAACTTAGCCCACTGCACAATACCAGTCTCTCAAGACAGTTTATTTTTAGCACAATGCAAAGTTAGTGAAAATAAAAATTAAATTAAGAGTTTATTTTGGTGCCAACATATTTTGGAAATGTATGGGTTTTTGCATAATACACATTGCCACGTAGTATGAATCTTTTTTAACAAAATAAATTCATGCTTTTAATTCCATTTCCTACAGATTTTTGACATTCCCTTATACATGCCTTTTTTAAAAAAAGATTTTATTTATTTATTTGACAGGCAGAGTTACAGACAGTGAGAGAGAGAGAGAGACAGAGATAAAGGTCTTCCTTCCATTGGTTCACTCCCCAAGTGGCCATAATGGCTGGAACTGCGCTGATCCAAAGCCAGCAGCCAGGTGCTTTCCTCTGGTCTCCCATGTGGGTGTAGGGGCCCAAGCACTTGGGCCGTCCTCCACTGCTTTTCCAGGCCACAGCAGAGAGCTGGGCTGGAAGAGAAGCCACTGGGACTAGAACTGGTGCCCATACAGGATGCTGGCACCGCAAGCAGAGGATTAACCTAGCGAGCCACAGCGCTGACCCCTATATATGCCTTCTTACACATTCCAAGAGTGTCCTAGGTGCATGCACAGATGCTTAGAACCCAGAGCTGTGCCTGAAAATGTAGCAAATAGCAAATTACGTGGACACTGGAGCCAGACTTACTAGGTTCAAATCCTGCCTGAACTACTTCCAGTAGTAAGAAAGTTATATAACTTCTCAAGAGCAGTTTCCTCAATAGGTAAAATTGACATTTTAATAGCACCTGCTTTATAAGGCCCTTGTTAATGAGTTATAAAAGCACATTGTGAGAACTCAGTAATAGTCCTTATTATTACTGTTTATAATTAAGGGAAGAAGAAAATATACACAAGTGTTCTATTTTCTGAGTGTGAAAGCATTTTCTTTACATTCTTCAAATGCTCTGTGTTTTCTTTCATCAAAAACTGAATTTCAGAGATTTTTGTATTTCTCAATGAAATCTGTCCTTGAGAGAAACAACCTACTATAACATTAGGCTTTTTTTAAAGAAGAATTTCCAAATTCTTTTCAAATTTCCCTGCAACTGCTTCTGTTTGAAATTGCCCTGCATCCACTTCCTTTCTCTTCAGTGCACTGTTTCTGTGTTCCCCTTTTGATAATTCCTCCCCTTTTGCTTCTCATCATTCTAAACTTGTTCTTCATCACTTCCTTTTCTACAACACATCCTAGGCTGAATGATTTTTTTCCTTCTTGGCTAGAAGTGGATGTTGTCTATGGAATCTTCTCACAAATGTAGGAACTTTTCCAGTTGCTTACAATAAACTCAAGAAAACACACCTGCTCATCCAAATACAGTTTCTTTTTTCTTTTTTTTTTTTTTTACAGGCAGAGTGGACAGTGAGAGAGAGAGACAGAGAGAAAGGTCTTCCTTTGCCTTTGGTTCACCCTCCAATGGCCACCGCGGCCAGCGCGCTGTGGCCGGCACACCGTGCTGATCCGATGGCAGGAGCCAGGTGCTTCTCCTGGTCTCCCATGGGGTGCAGGGCCCAAGCACTTGGGCCATCCTCCACTGAACCCCCGGACCACAGCAGAGAGCTGGCCTGGAAGAGGGGCAACCGGGACAGAATCCGGCGCCCCGACCGGGACTAGAACCCGGTGTGCCGGTGCTGCAAGGCGGAGGATTAGCCTAGTGAGCCGTGGCGGCGGCCTTAAATAGAGTTTCTCTTCTACAAAAAGACTGACCTTATGCAATGCTCAAGTATATTTGTTTTTCCCAAAATCAGTCTTCTTTACTTAATGTTGTTTATGTTTTATATAGCACAGAACTTTTCACATACTCCCGATACAATCATTCATTCCATAGCTGTAGTCACATATTGTCTCATCAAGTTCAAGTTATATCTGTCTCTGTTTCCATGGATCAGTCTATCTGCAATATCAAGCCTTCACTCTAATCAGTCTCTATCCCCTTACTCTCTTCTATTTTCACCCTGATACCCATCATCACCTGATATTTCTATTTGTCTGTTCCTTGAATCTCTCCTCTTGCGAGGATGCAGTGATTTGGGCTGTTTTGTTTAGCTATTCTCCATGACATGGGACAGTGGCTGTCCTGAGATACTTCTTTAACTGAGATACTTGATTAACTGAAAAAATGAATTATAATCATCTGTTTCTTCTTCTAATACTGCAATGTTTTATTATTTTTTGACTTACCATGTAAGAAGAGATGAAAAATTTCCATCAATTGCCTTATGCATGAAAATCATCAGGTCACCTAGGGATTGATTCCAGTACTCTTTCTGTGTGACAGCACAGTCTATATTTTCACTTTAGTGCTTCACCTTGATTGTGGCCTATTTGCTTGGAAAGGAGTTCCTAGAAAATATTTTTAATGAGGCATTAATTTTTAATCAACACACTCTCTCACAACCTACAGACTCATGCCAAAAATGATATGTAAGAGTCTGCATTCAACTCTACTGTATTTAGCTTGAGTGAAAACTTATGTAATAATGCATTATGAATGGAGAAGATTGGGCCTTTACTTTGCATGAAACATTTATAGGCAAAGCCTTAATTAATGTCAGTATTAATTAATTAGTTAAAAATTTCCTCTGAGTCATCCATATGTGGCCAAGAAAGGTCAACGGTTCCCATGGGCACTAGAGGTATTGCCTAGGCTGTCTACTCAAAAGCAGAATTACTTTTAAGATTTATCTTTTATCTTAAATGCTCATGTCAGTTGTACATTATACTTAACCTCATTTTTAATATAAAGACAATGCGTTGGATAAAATAATGTGAATCAACTGAACAGACCAGAAAACCTTTTGTCTTGTATCTTTTCCTCCCTTTTCATATATCACCAGTGACTAGGGGTCTGAATTCCCAGAGAGAATTATGGAGCTAGAAGGATGTCAACTCTTTGTAAGTGGGGATTTTATGCCTCTGCATGTCCATTTTGGCTCTTCATTATTCCATCATAGTGTTTCAGAATTCTAAGATCCTCTGGAGCAGTGGCCCACCACCAGTGCATTTTTTGAGTCTTGTTCCATTAACTTCCAATATCCACATGTTATTACTTATTATAGAAACTTTATGGCAGCCGGCACCGCGGCTCACTAGGCTTGCGGCGCCAGCACAACGGGTTCTAGTCCCGGTCGGGGCACCGGATTCTGTCCCGGTTGCCCCTCTTCCAGGTCAGCTCTCTGCTGTGGCCAGGGAGTGCAGTGGAGGATGGCCCAGGTGCTTGGGCCCTGACCCCATGGGAGACCAGGATAAGTACCTGGCTCATGCCATCGGATCAGCGTGGTGCACTGGCCGCAGCGTGCTGGCCGCGGCGGCCATTGGAGGGTGAACCAATGGCAAAGGAAGACCTTTCTCTCTGTCTCTCTCTCTCACTGTCCACTCTGCCTGTCAAAAAATAAATAAATAAATAAATAAATAAATAAATAAAAAAGAAACTTTATGGCAAGGCCCTTAACTAGTTCCTTTTGTCTCTAATTGTGGTCACCAAACACAGCCATTTAGTACATGACTAGCATTGTTTCAGGAAGGATGGGGCTAGTTTTGATGATATAAGAAACAACTCCACAACCTGAGAGGACTAACACAGCAAAGATTTATTCTCATTTATTCAAAAGTTACTACAGTTTCACATAACCCTCCAGGGCAATTGTCCATTACTCAGTGTCTCATGATTGCACATACGGAATAGTCTGGAGTGGATTGAGTACTCGGAACTAAGGGCCTTCTCTCTCAAGTGATGTTTTGCTTTCATTTCACTGGCCAAAGCAGGGCAGAAGGCCACGATGAACTTCAAATCAATGGGGACATACAGTCCTATTGAGTGCATAGAAATAGAACCAGCTATTAATAGGCAGTACTACTGCATGCCAGACATATGCAAATCTATTTACTGAATGGAATCTATGTGTTTTTTTTTTTTAAGCATTTCTGCTCTGTATACAATTGCTATTCTATATGGTAATGCCTTATTGATTCAATTTTGTCTTAACTTTACCATTCCCCTTTGGACCCTACTTTAATAGACAAAACATATGAAATGCTAGTTTACCCATTCATTATGATAAGTTAATAAGTGTTTTTCACATTACTGTGAAACCACCATTTTCATAACTACATCTTAATTGCATCCTTTACCTCCTAAGTATACTATTAACATTATTCCTTCCTTGCTGCCCCAATAACATGTTTAGGTTTTTCTAATGATATCTCATCAGTGTGTTACATATTTCCCATCCAGGTACCCTAAAACAATTATATTTCAAACATAGCCAGAAAATGCATTATGTAACAACACAGGAAAAAAATCTTCTAAGTAGAAAGTATTATAAATGAAATGCTTTAGTAAACAATTTTGCATCATGATTCAGGCTCACTGATTTATTTAATAATTAATGCCTGGGATAGATTTAAATGGAATTTAGTTTTTTTTTAATTTTATTTATTTGACAGGTAAAGTTAGATAATGAGAGAGAGAGAGAGAGACAGAGAGAAAGGGCTTCCTTCCATTGGTTCAACCCCCAAATGGCCGCTACGGCCGTAGCTACGCCGATCCGAAGCCAGGAGCCAGGTGCTTCCTCCTGGTCTCCCACGTGGGTGCAGGCGCCCAAGCACTTGGGCCATTCTGCACTGCCTTCCCGGGCCACAGCAGAGAGCTGGACTGGAAGAGGAACAGCCGGGACTAGAACCCGGCACCTATATGGGTTGTCGGCACTGCAGGCAGAGGATTAGCCAAGTGAGCCACAGCGCCAGCCTGGGATTTAGTAGTTATTATTTATTTTCATCTTATTTGAAAGGTACACACACACACACGTAAATATCTATCCCAAATGCTCTCACTATCTTGGGCTGGGCCAGGTTGAAGTCAGGAGCCTTGAACCCAATCCAGGTCTCCCACATGAGTGGGAGGGACCCAAGTACTTGAGCTACCATCTGCTGTCTCCCAGAGTGCACATTATCAGGAAGCTGGAACTGGAAGCAGAGCCAGCACTTGAACTGAGGCACTCCAATATCGGATGTCGGCACCCCCAGTGGTGCCCTACCCCTGTGCCAAACATGGTTGAATGGTTAAACTTTTGTTTAAAACCTTAAAAAAAAACCTTCAGTGGCTTCTCACTGATCTTGCCATGGCCTGATGAACCAAACAATGTTCTGGCTCTAGCTCACTCCTTTCTCACTTCATCTCATCCCCATTCTTTATACTCTTGACTCCAGTGACTGGACTCTGGCAACCCTGGAATGGTTCTGGTTCTTTCTGGTTTTTATTCTCCAGAACATTTACTTTTTGAGAAATCCAGGTCAGTTGTTTCATAGAATGCCCCATATTATAGATCAGGGAGAGACAGACTATGGCTTGTTTTTGTAGAACTAAGATTAGTTTTTGTCTTTCTAAGGTGTTGTAAAAAAGAAGAGGAAAAGGAAGGAAGGAGGAAGAGAAGGAGTAGGTAATGGAAACCATATGTATCTTGCAAAGCATAAAATATTTACTATCTGGCTCCTTGCACAAATGGTTTTCTCACTTTGTTCCAGATGCTTCTGTTTCATTATGTTATAATGCAGTTGGTTCCTAAGTTCCTTCATTTTGGTCAAATTGGAAATTGGGTCTACAACTGTGCTGTCACTAGGCACTGTGGCTACTGTTCACTGGAATGTGACTAGCTCAGATTAAGGGTTGCTGTAAGGGCAAAGTACTCACTAAATTTCAAAGACTTATGATGAAAAAAGAATGTAAAATAGTTCATTAATAATTTCATAGTAGTTACTATATTTAAATGATAATATTTTGGATAGGTTGAATTACATAAAATGTGTCATTAATATGTCACTTGTTTCTTTTTATATGGCCACTAAAATTTTTTATTTTTTAATAATATTTTATTGTATTTTTTATTTTATGAGTCATTAATCATCCTAGAAACAACGATAAACAACATGCTCACTCCAATTCAGAAGTATGTTTTAAATAAAGTTATTTACTTAACTTTAAATCTGTATGTGAATTACAGATTTTATGTATCTCATATACAAAGTTTTAAGAAAGTAACAATACTTCCCACTCTCTCTCTCCCTTCCTTTCTTTTCTTTTAATTTTTATAATAATGTACTTTCAATTTACTTTATAATCACAACCTTAATGTTCCACTAAATAAAGAATTCAACAAGTCAATTGCCTCTTCATTTTGCTGAGTGTTTCCTTTGCAGAGCAGAAGCTTCTCAGCTTGATGCAATCCCATTTGTCTATTTTAGCTTTGATTGTGCTTCTGGGGTCCTTCCCAAGAAGTCTTTCCCTAAGCCTGTGTCTTGCAGAGTTCCCCAGTGCTCTTCTATAGTGATTTGATGGTACCAGGTTGGAGGTTTAGATCCTTGATCCATTTTCAGTTGACTTTTGTATAAGGTGTAAGGTAGGGGTCTTGTTTCATGCGTCTGGATGCAGACATCCAATTTTCCCAGCACCTCTGTTGAAGAGACTATCCTTTCTCTAGGGGTAGATTTTAGCTCCTTTGTCAAACATCAATTGGTTGTAGATGCATGGATTAATTTCTGGAGTTTCTATTCTGTTCCACTGGTCTACATGTCTATTTTTGTGCCAGTACCAGGCTGTTTTGATTATAACTGCCCTGTAGTATGTCTTGAAGTCTGGTATTGTGGTCTCTGGCTTTGTTTTTGCTGTTTAAGTTTGCTTTACCTATTTGGGGGTCTCTTGTGTTTCCATTTGAATTTTTCTAGACCTGAGAAGAATGTCATTGATATTTTGATTGGTATTGCATTGAATCCATAAATTGCCATTGAATCCATCAAAATTGCATTTTGATGATATAAATTCTTCCAGTCTTTGAACATGGAAGATTCTTCCATTTTTTTTGTGTCTTTTTTCTTTCTCTAATGTTTTATAATTTTCATTGTAGATATCTTTGATTTCCCTGGTTAAATTTATTCCAAGATATTATATTAAATCGCTGTAGCTATTATGAATGGTACACTCTGCCTTTGAAATAAATAAAATTAAAAAAAAAATTTAAAGGTGTCTCGGAGACCAATGTGTCCTCACAGAGGAAAGGAACACAAGGACTTTGAATGCCATCTAACCCTGTGATTTCCATCCCTGGCTGAGCATCAAAACTGACAACCTGACACCTGTGTTAGAATCCTGGGATAGGTGTGACATAGCAGGTAAAGCCACCGCTTGGGATGCCTGCATTCCACATGGGTTCCTGGCAATGCATCTGGTGAGGCAGCAAGTGACGGAGATCTGATTGAATCCCTATCTCCTGGCTATAGCCTGGGTCCCAGTCCTAGATCCGATTTGGCAGGGTCTGAATTAGGACCTAGACATCTGTACCTTGAGTGAGTGTCTTAGACAACATAAATGCAGTTCTTCTGAGGCTCTTTTTTCCTTAAGAAAACGGAGGCCCAGAGCAGTCAGGATGGGAGCCTTCCGACTGGAAATTCACTGCTCTGTGTTTGCGGCAGTGACCGACGGTCCCGAAGGGAACCTGCCACGCTTTCGTTTTGCGGGAGCTGCGGACGAGTTCTTTAGATTCGGCCGACATGGCCTTCATAGAGCACCCCGTGAGCCAGCGGTTCTGTAGCTGCCGCACAGTGGCTCGCCAGACACAAGTTTCAGATTCTTAGCGCCAGGAGCTGGTAAGTGACCAGCGTCTGTCCCACTCACCGCCCACACGCACGGCTCTGTCCTACCGCTTCCCTCGCCACCGCTGGCCCCGCCCTGCCGGAAACACTTGGGGCGGAGCTTCGGCGTCTCCCCGCCTCTCCGCGCCCGGCGCCGGCCTCTTGGGCGTTCCCGGAAGCTGTCGATCTTACAGTGGCGGGGCTGATTGGCTGGTCCTGGGCATGCTCCATGGGGTGTTCCGGAGTTTGGGTTGAGAGCGCACAGGTGAGTATGGCCAGATCTGATGAGCACCTGCGGGAACTGCAGGGACCTCTGCTCCCGTCCAAGGACCTGGAGGAGGAAGACGATGACTTTCTACAGGAGGACGCGCAGGAAGATGAAGACGCAGGGTTTGTGGACGCCGAGGAGCTCTGCAGCGGGGGCCTGAAGGCTGGCAGCCTGCCTGGGCGCCTCCATGGTGAGGAAGCACCCTGCCCCAGAGAGATGGGTTTGGAGGACTTTCCGTTCCTGAGCCGGCGCCTCCTCGCTGTTAGCGGACTTACCTGGGGGCTGGCCTTGCCGTTTCATTCTACTTAGCATAAAATGTTAACGATAGCCATGACTTTACACATGCTGTGTGCTAAACTTGCCCTTTACATACACGGGGCCATCAAAAAAATTCATAATTGAGCGCTTTTCTTCGATGTCAATGCTTGGTTGATTCGTTAACCTTGTGTTAACAACCTCGTGGTTCGTGTTGACCTTGTATAGTTGCTTGTGCCATACACTATACTTGTTATGTATACATTGTGAGTGATGTTTATGAATAATATGCAGACTGGTGCTGTCAAGGATATGTTTTTGTAATGATGGTAATATTGTATTTCTGTTCTGTCCAGTGCAATAGCCATTAGCTATATGTGGCTGTTTAGAACTTGAAATAAAGCTGGTGCAACTGAGGAGCTGAATTTTAAGTTCTGTTTAATTTTAATTCAACTAGCTACATGTAGGTGAACTGTGTAGGTTTATACAGAGTATTTTCAAGTATTTGTGGGGTGACTTAGGGGAGCTAACTATTTTTATAGTTGATACATTTTTTTTTTTAACAGGCAGAGTGGACAGTGAGAGAGAGAAAGGTCTTCCTTTTGCCGTTGGTTCACCCTCCAATGGCCGCTGCGGCCGGCGCACTGCACTGATCCGAAGCTGGGAGCCAGGTGCTTCTCCTGGTCTCTCATGGGTGCAGGGCCCAAGCACTTGGGCCATCCTCCACTGCACTCCCTGGCCACAGCAGAGAGCTGGCCTGGAAGAGGGGCAACCAGGACAGAATCCGGCGCCCCAACCGGGACTAGAACCCGGTGTGCCGGCGCCGCAAGGCGGAGGATTAGCCTATTGAGCCGCGGCGCCGGTGCTAACTATTTTTAAAAAATAATCAGAAGTAGCTATAATGTTACTTGGTGCTTAGAAGAAAGAGTAAATAGTGTGTAGAGGTATGTGACGAGAAGCTCCTGAATAGTGGAAAATTAAGCTGAGATCTACAGTAAAATGTAGAAAACGAGGAGAACATTTAAGACAGGTGGAATAAATTGTATAAAGGCCATATGTTGGGAGATACGAGGCATTTTTAAAAACCTGCATGAAGGAAAGTATTAGTTGAGGTCAGAGTAGCAGAGAGATTGGTTGAGAGAAAACTGGTTTTGGTAGAGGAATAGCAGATAATTACTGTGTACTGGGCTTACTTTTTGGACTCTAAAGACAAATGAAAAAGCTGTCCTGTTGCAGAGAGCTTATGGTGTGGTAGAAGACGACAGATAAACACAGGCAGAATGAAGTATTATAGACACTGTCGTAGGGTGCTGTGGGGGAGATTAAGAGAAGTGAGTGTGATTAGGGGTTTGAGAAAACATTGAAGAAGATGTTTTGAAATCTCTTAAACTATCTTGTTTCTTTCTTTCTTTTTTTCTTTTTTTATTTTTTTAGTTGTAATTCCTGATGAAAACACTCAAGAGAAATGTAAAGTGTTTGGACGCTTTCCGATTACGGGCCCGTGGTGGCGAGTGAAGGTGCAGGTGAAGCCTGTTAAATCAAGGAACTATCATGCTCAGGGATTCCCATCTTATTTTTTACAGACTGACATGTCACCACCAAATCAAAAACACATCTGTTCCCTCTTTCTTAAAGAGTGTGACGCCTCCAGGGATGAGATAGATAAGTTTCTGAACTGGGTAAATGAAGAATCAAATTATGAACACCTAAACTTCAAAAATCTTAGGGAAAAACTAAGAACTTTCCAAAGGGAAACTGTAAGGAAAGATAAAAAACAGTCTGTACAGAATGAACAAGAAGAGGCATTGCCAGGTTGTGAGATGAGTCTTCCTGTGGAAAATGCAGGTAAGTGTGTTCTTTGACATTGCATTTGAACATCACTGAGATACTTAGTGGCTGGAATGTTTAAACTATTACTGCTATTGTATCTTGGCATGCATTTTATTTTTAAAAAAATCAGTGTGATGAAAATATGATACTTTTGGAGTATGTCACAGAAATTTTAGGTTCCTTATCTGTAACACAAAAAGATTGGGTAAGGTCCTTTGATTCCTTCCCAGCTCTGAAATGTGATTCTGTTTCTCTAACTTTAATATTCACAGGTATTTCCTTGAGTCATTAAGAAGTTCAGCTGTTAAATATTATGGTTAGGAAGGCAGAGAAGGGGGCTGGTGTTTTGGCACATGGATTAAGCTGCCACTTCCAACACCAAGATCCCTTATCAAAGTGCCAGTTTGAGTCCTGGCTGCCCCACTTTCCAGTCAACTTCCTGCTAATGCACCTGGGCACACTGCCATCATGTGGGAGACCTGGATGGAGTTCCTGGCTGTTGTGGGCATTTAGGGGAGTGAACGAGTGGGTGGGAGAGCTCACTCTCTGATGCTCTGCTGTTCAAATAAAGGAATAAATCTTAAAAAAGAACACAGAAGAGAAAGGCAAGGATGTTCATAGTCTATTTTGGAAAGATTTAAATACAAAATGGGTTTCTTTTTTCAATACCGTCCTCTCTAAGGAAGGTCTAAATCATGAGAAAACGGTGATAGGACTTACTTCTTTTTTTCTCTTTTCTTCCTCTGAACTTTTGTTTTTTTTAATATATAATTTTTAATTAGGTTTTAACAGGTTCAATATAGTTTGCAGATATAATTTTTTTAAAGATTTATTTATTTGAAAGTCAGAATTACACAGAGAGAGAGGAGAGGCAGGGAGAGAGAGAGAGAGAGAGAGAGAGAGAGGTCTTCATCTGATGGTTCACTCCCCAACTAGCTGCAACAGCCAGAGATGCACCGAGCCAAAGTCAGGAGCCAGGAGCTTTCTCTGGGTATCCCATGCGGGTGCAGGGGCCCAAGGACCTGGGCCATCTTCTAGTGCTATCCCAGGCCATAGTAGTGAGCTGGATCGGAAGTGGAGCAGCCGGGACTAGAACCGGAGCCCAGATGGGATACTGGCACTTCAGGCCAGGGTGTTAACCTGTTGCGCCACAGCACCAGCCCCGTGGATATAATTCTAAAATTATACTGATATTCCCTTCCTCCCCTCTCCCTCCCTTCCACTCTCTTAAATTTTCAGTGTGGTTTGTTATTTAGTCATTTAAATGTATAGAATAGTTCATGTCTTAATTATATCTGGCAGTACATGTATGAATTTTTTTTACAAAATTGCTATTTTTTGTTGATTTTGAAGGCAAAGAGACAGACATGGATCTTTCTTCTGTCAGTTTACTCCCCAAATACGTGCAACAGCTGGTACAGGGCCAGGCCAAAGCTAGGAGCCTGGAACTCAATCCAGGTCTCCCATGTGGTTGGCAGGAATGCAAGCACCTGGGCCATCAGGTGGATTTTGGTGTAAGGTAGGGGTCTACTTTCATAGTTCTGCATGTGGATCCTCTTATCCCTGCAACACTTATTGAGAAGACTGTCCTTGCTCCAGGGATTGATTTAGCTCCTTTGTGACAAATAAGTTGGTTGTGGATGTGTGGATTGATTTCTGGAATTGCTATTCCTTCCTTTGGTCTACCTATCTGTTTTTGTGCTAGTACCAGGCTGCTTTGATTATAACTGCCCTGTAGTATGTCTTGAATTTAGGTGTTGTGATGCGTCAAGCTTTGTTTTTGCTGTATAAGATTGCTTTAGCTATTTCGGGTCTCTTGTGTTTCTGTATGAAGTTTAACATTTTTCTAGATCTGGGAAGAATGTCATTGGTATTTTGATGGGTATTGTATTAAATCTGTAAATTGCTTTCCATAGTGTGGACATTTTGATGATACTGATTCTTCCAATCCATGAACATGGAAGATTTTCCATCTTTAATGTCTTCTTTTCCTTCTTTCTTTAATGTTTTGTAATTTTCATCATAGAGATCTTTGATGTCCTTGCTAAATTTATTCCAAGGTATTTAATTCTTTCTGTAGCTATTGTGAATGGTATTGACCTTAAAAGTGTTTTTTCTCAGCCATGGCATTGTCTGTTTATACAAAGGTTATTGACTTTTCTTTGTTGATTTTAATATCCTGCCACTTTAACAAACTCTTTTTTGAGTTCGTAGAGTTCTCAGTGGAGTCTTTTGGATCCCATGTATATAATCATGTCATCTGCTAAGAGGGATTGTTTGAGTTCCTCCTTTCCTTTGATTTTTTTTTTCTTGCTTAGTGACTTTGGCTAAAACTTCTAGGACTATCTTAAATAGCAATGATGAGTGGGCATCCTTGTCAGATTCCAACTCTTAGATGGAATGCTTCCAGCTTTTGCACATTTAGTAGGATGCTGGCCATTGGTTGTCATAAATTGCATTGATTATGTTGAGGAATGCTCCCTTTATGCCCAATTTGCTTAAGGTTTTTATCATGGAAGGATGATATATTTAACCAAATGCTTTCATCAGTTTGTTAATATGATGGATCATATTGATTTGCAAATGTTGTCCCTGCATACCAGGGACAATTCCCACTTGGTCCAGTAGGATGATATTTCTGATTATTGGATTCAGTTAGCAAATATTTTGTTAGAATTTTTGTATCTATATTCATCAGAGAAAGTGGTCTATAGTTCTCTTTCTCTGTTGTATCTTTTTCTGGCTTAGAGATTAGAATGATTCAGGCTTCATAGAAGGAATTTGGAAGGATTCCCTCCTTTTCAGTTGTTTTGAATACCTTGAGAAGAATTGGAATTTGTTCTTTAAGTGTCTGGTATAATTCAGCAATGATGCTCTATGGTCCTGAGCTTTTCTTTATTGGAGTGGTCTTTATTTCTGATTCAGTTTCCATCTTCATTATTGGTCTGTTTAGGTTTTCTGTGTCTTCATGACTGACTCAGTTTTGGTAGGTTGTATGTGTCCAGGAATCTATCCATTTCTTCTAGGTTTCCCAATTTGTTGGCATACAGCTCTTTGTAGTAGTTTCTGATGATTTCTTTTTGTTTATCTGGTATATATTATATATTTTCTTTGATTTTATTGATTTGAGTCTTCTCTCCCCTTTTTTAGGGGGAGGTTAGTTGGGCCAATGGTATATCAATTTTGTTTATTTTTTCATTTTTTTTTTTTTGGACAGGCAGAGTTAGAGAGAGAGAAAGATCTTCCTTTGCCGTTGGTTTACCCTCCAAATGGCTGCTATGGCTGGCGCGCTGTGCTGATCTGAAGCCAGGAGCCAAGTGCTTCTCCTGGTCTCCCATGGGGTGCAGGGCCCAAGCACTTGGGCCATCCTCCACTGCACTCCCTGGCCACAGCAGAGAGCTGGCCTGGAAGAGGGGCAACTGGGACAGAATCCGGCGCCCCGACCAGGACTAGAACCCGGTGTGCTGGCGCCGCAAGGCGGAGGATTAGCCTAGTGAGCCGCGGTGCCGGCCCAAAAACCAGCTTTTTATTTCACTGACCTTTAGTATATTTTTTGGTTTCAATTTTATTTATTCTCTAATTTTTTAAATTTAAGTTATTCAAGCTTCATGTATTTCATATATATAGATTTAGGAACAAAGAAGGGCTTCCCCTCCCTCCCACCCACCCACCCACCTTCCAACCCTCCACCCCTTTGATTCCATTCTTAATTTTTATGATGGGCTTTTTTTTTTTTTTTTTAATTGACAGAGTTATAGACACAGAGAGAGACAAAGTTCTTCCATTGGTTCACTCCCCAAGTGGCCGCTATGGCCTGTGTCAATCTGAAGCCAGGAGCCAGGTGCTTCTTCCCATGAGGGTACAGGGCCCAAGGACTTGGGCCATCTTCCACTGCCCTCCCGGGCCACAGTAGAGAGCTAGACTGGAAGAGGAGCAACCGGGACTAGAACCAGTGCCCATATGGGATGCTGGTGCCGCAGGCGGAGGATTAACCAAGTGAGCCATGGCACTGGCCCTGTGATGAGCTTTTATCAGTTTACTTAGTGATCTTATAGTTAGCATTACTCTAAGTAGAGGAGTTCAGCAAATAGTATGAAGAGAAAGAAAATAAAACAAAACAAAAGATTGTTCCTCAGTGGAAGACAGAAGGGCTATAAACAATCATCCATTCTGCAAATGACTATTTTGCTCAAATACATTACGTTTCAGGTATTAATTGCATTGGATCATGGAAAACATATGATGTTTGTCTTTGTGAGGCTGGTTTATTTCACTAAGTATAATGGTTTCCAGTTGTGACTATCTTGTTGCAAAAGATAGGATTTTTTTGTTGTTGTTGTTAGCTGAGTAGTACTACGTAGTGTAGATATACCATAATTTCTTTATCCAGTCACTGGTTAATGGACATCTGGGTTAATTGCATATCTTTGCTATTGTGAATTGAGCTGCAATAAACATGGGAGTATATCTCTTTCATGTACTTACCTCTTTTAGTTTGGGTAAATTCCCAGGAGTGGGATGACTGGATCATATGGCAGGTCTGTATTAAGGTTTCTGAGATATCTTCATCCTGTCTTCCACAGTGGTTGTACCAGTTTACATTCCCACCAGCAGTGTATTAGGGTACCTTTTCTCCTACTTCCTTGCCAGCATTTCTTGTTTGTTGAATTCTGTATGCTAGCCATTCTAACTGGAGTGATGTGGAATCTTGTTGTGGTTTTGATTTGCATTTCCCCGATGGCTAGTGAACCCTGGCATTTTCGCAAGTGTTATTGGCCATTTGAATATCCTTTCTTGGGAAATGCCTGTTTAAATCGTTAGCCCATTTCTTTACTGGATTTTTTTGTTTTGTTGCTGAATTTTTTTGAGCTCTTTGTTTGTTTTGAATATTAACCATTTATCAGTTGTGCAGTTTGCAAATATTTTCTCCCATTCTGTTGGTTGCCTCTTTGTTTTGATGAGGTTTTTTTGCAGTACAAAAGCTCAGGTTGATGTAATCCCATTTGTTGATTTTGGCTTTGATTGCCTGTGCTTCTGGGGTCTTTTCCAAGAAGTCTTTGCCTATGCCAATGTCTTATAGAGTTTTCCCCATGTTCTTTTTTTTTTTAATTTTTTTATTTTTTGACAGGCAGAGTGGACAGTGAGAGAGAGAGAGACAGAGAAAAAGGTCTTCCTTTGCCGTTGGTTCACCCTCCAATGGCTGCTGTGGCCGGCGCACCGCGCTGATCTGATGGTGGGAGCCAGGTACTTATCCTGGTCTCCCGTGGGGTGCAGGGCCCAAGCACTTGGGCCATCCTCCACTGCCTTCCCGGGCCACAGCAGAGAGCTGGCCTGGAAGAGGGGCAACCAGGACAGAATCTGGTGTCCCGACCGGGACTAGAACCTGGTGTGCCGGCGCCGCAAGGTGGAGGATTAGCCTATTGAGCCGCGGTGCCGGATAGGATCATGTCATTTTCAGTAAGGATAGTTTGAGTTCCTCTTTTCTAATTTGTACCCCTTTGGTTTTTTTCTTGCCTAATGGCTCTAGATAAAACTTCCAGGACTGTATTAAATAGCAGTGGTGAGAGTAGGCATCCTTGTCTGGTTCTGGATCTTGGGGGCAATGCTGCCAGCTTTTGCCCATTCAATAGGATGCTTGCTGTGGATTTGTCTTATATTGCCTCGGTTGTGTACAAGAATGTTCCTTCTATACTCATTATCCTTAAGGTTTTCATCATGAAAGGATGTTGTATTTTATCAAATGCTTTCTCTGCATCTATTGAGGTATTCATATGATTTTTGTTCTTCAGTTTGTTAATGTGGTGTATCACATTGATTGATTTGCAAATGTTGAACCTGGTGGAACAAAGACATACAGCCATTCTTGAACATTGCCCAAAAGATAAACATTGGAATTTATTTCTTGCCTTCATACCTAACTCCCACATTCTTTTAATATTATTTAGTTTAATTTTTTTTATTTTTTAAGGAATACAAATTTTGTAAGTATAACTTTACAATTAGTTATTCTTCTCACTGTACCCACCCTCCCACCCACGCACCCACCACTCCTCCTCCTCCTTCTCCCCTTCCCAGCCCCATTCTCCATTAAGATTCATTGTCAATTAACTTTGTACACAGAAGACAACTTTATACTAAGTAAAGATTTCAACAATTCGCATATCCCCCCCCCCCAAAAAAAAAAAAAAAAACCTGAAAGGTTGTTTTACAATTAACTGTCATTTTACAACTCACTGAGGACAGTGGTCCTGCATGGGGAATTAGTGCAGTGACTCCTGTTGTTAATTTAACAATTAACACTCTTATGTATGATGTCAGTGACCACCTGAGGCTCTTGACATGAGCTGCCTAGGCTGCGGAGCCTTTTGAATCCAAAAACTCCATCAGGATTTAGATAGCGCCATAAGCAAAGTGGAAGTTCTCTCTTCCTTTCAGGGAAAAGTATCTCCTTTGATGACCACTTCTTTCCACTGGGGTCTCACCCACCTAGGGCCTTAATGTAGGACATTTTTTGCCACAGTGTCTTGGCTTTCCATGCATGAAATGCCCCTGTGGGCTTTCCAGCCAGACCAGAATGTCTTAAGGGCTGATTCTGAGGTCAAAGTGCTATTTAAAGTGATTGTCATTCTATGAGTCTGCTGTGTGGACTGCTTCCTTTGTTGGAGCATTCACTCCTTTTTAATTCTATTTATTATTATTATGAGACATTCATTCCTATCCATATGATCACTTTAACACTTAAAATAGTATTTTTACCACAGTCTCCTGTGTCTCCATATGAATTTCAGCATTGTTTTTTCCTATATCTCAGAATGTCTTTGGTATTTTGATTGGTTATCGCATTAAATCTGTAGGTTGCTTTAAAAAAAGAATGGACATTTTGATGATATTGATTCTTTCAATCCATGAACATGGAAGAGTTTTCCATTTTTTTGGTATCTTCTATTTCCTTCTTTAATATTTTGTAATTATCTTTAATATTTTGTAATTATCATTGTAGAGATCTTTGACCTCCTTGGTTAAATTTATTCTGAGATATTTGATTTTTTTTTTTTTTTTTGGTAGCCATTATGAATGGGATTTACCTTAGAAGCTCAATCTCAGCCTTGGCATGGTCTGTGTATACAAAGGCTGTTTTGTTTTATATATTGACTTTATATCCTGCTACTTTACCAAATTATTCTATGATTTGCAGTAGGTCTTAGTGGTCTTTTGCATCTCCTATATATAAAATAATGTCATCTGCAAATAGGGATAGTTTGACTTCCTCCTTCCCAATTTGTATGTGGTCAGTTCTAGAAAAAGCTCAATGCACTTGTGGTAAGAATGTGTATTCTGTAGCTGTACAATGGAAAGTTCTGTAGATATCTGTTAGGTCCATTTGGTCTATAGTGTTAATTAACTCTTCTGTTTCCTTGCTGATTTTCTGTCTGGTTGATCTGTTCATTGCTAAAAGTGGGATATTGAAGTCCCCCATTACTATTGTTTTGGAATTTGTCTCCTTTTAGGTCCCTCAATATTTCTTTTAAATAGCTAGGTGCCCTGTAATTAGCTGCATATACATTTATAGTAGTTATATCTTCCGGTTGAATTGATGCCTTAATCATTAAATAGTGCCCTTCTTTGTCTCTTTTAACAGTTTTTGTGTTAAAGTGTATTTTTTCTAATATTAGGATGACTGCACCGGCTCTTTTTTGGTTTCTGTTGCCATGGAATATTGTTTGCATTCTTTCACTTTCAGTCCATGCATCTTTTTCAGTTTGATTACAATGTGTTGTGGTGAAGATCTTCTGTGTTCATGTCTAAATAGGAGTTCTGTGTGCTTCCTGTACTTTCTTTCTTTCTCCAAATTAGGGAAGTTTTCTGTTCTTATTTCACTAAAAAGGCCTTTTAATCCTTTGTTTCTTTCCTTGCCTTCAGGAACTCTTAGAACCCGTATGTTGGGCCTTTTGATAGTGTCCTCTAGATTCCCAACAGTGTTTTTTAGTTTTCTAATTTCCTCTTGTTTTTGGTTTAACTATATTATTTTCTGTGCTTGGTCTTCTAAGATGCAGATTCTTCTGCTTCACCGGTTCTGTTAGAGCTTTCCACTGCATTTTTTCTTCTATTATATTCTTCATTTCATTTTGATTTCTCTTTAAGATCTCAATTTCAAGGGAGAAATTTTCTTTCATGTCCTGTACAGATTTTAGTAGTTCATGCATTTGCTGCTCCTTTTTTTTTTTTTTGTAGGCAGAGTTAGAGAGAGACAGAGAGAAAAGTCTTCCTTTGCCGTTGGTTCACCCCTAATGGCTGCTATGGCTGACGCGCTGCGCCGATCCGAAGCCAGGAGCCAGGTGCTTCTCCTGGTCTCCCATGCAGGTGCAGGGCCCAAGCACTTGGGCCACCCTCCACTGCCTTCCAGGGCCACAGCAGAGAGCTGGACTGGAGGAAGAGCAACTGGGACAGAACCGGCGCCTCAACCGGGACTAGAACCCGGGGTACTGGTGCCGCAGGCGGAGGATTGGCCTAGTGAGCCGCGCCAGCCTTGCATTTGCTTCTGATTACTTCTCTGTAGTCTTATGATCAATTTTTTGAATTCCATTTCTTGCATTTCTTTAATCTCATCATCTTCACAATCTAGTATTGAAGGGTTGTATTCTTTGAGGGGCATCATGTTGTCTTCTTTATTCTGTTTCTTGAGTTGGTACATTTAGTATTCTCTATATGTTGAGACACTTGTCTATTTCTTCTTTGTTGTTTGTTTTTGTTTTTGTTTTTGTTTTTGTTTTTGTTTTTTCTCTCTGTGGTGGCTTTTATCTTTGTACTCTGCCTCTGTGGATAAGTGGTGTGTCTGCATTCAGTGAATATCTTGAGACTTGTAGTGGGTGTGGCCAGGGAGCTCTGTTCAGTTCTCCAGAGTGAATGGTGTGTCTAAGGTGATAACACCCAAGTTTATCTATCGTGGTAAATTTTTTTAATCAGAAGGGAAGTTTATTCTGCTCAGCTGAGCTCTCCTCAAAGTAGACCAGTGCCTGAGCGCTAGCCCCAGTGTGTATAATATTCATCCGCTCTGCCCTAAGGACCACACAAAGAATCTGTTCAGTCCTCAGTGTAAGCTCAGATTCCCCAGTTGTGTCCCTCACCAGGTAACCAGCAAGCTTTGAGCATGTGGAGTCTCCCACAGTGAGTACCCAAAGTCTCAGCCACATTGTGAGTACTCCCACGCAGTCTGTTTTTTTCACTGTCACGAACACCTAGCTCCTATTAGTTCTCCATACCAGAGTGGCTGGTGGCTGGGCATGGACATAAGCTGGCACAATTGTTACACATGTCCAAAATAGTGCACGCTGTATTGACTTGTTACAGAACGCCATTGTAAAGTGATTGGAGAAAAAGAAACATGTCTGTTCCATCTTTTTTTTTTCCCCTCTACTTTGGCATTTACAATATCCCTCATGGGGCTCCAAGCCAGGTTCCCTCTAGGCCATTCCTGCAGCTTTATCATTTTATCATCAGTGGCTTGGGCGGCTGCGGTCTGGTCTCACCTCACTTTCCAACACCAGTACTTAGGGTATTGGCTGCTGGAGTCCTGAGTTGTGGGTGTCCACGCCCTCCTCGTAGGTACACCATGTCCCTCTGCCATTTTCTCCCTAACTCTTCCCTGAGATTGCAGTCTCTCTCCTTTTTTTAAACTATCTTCTCCTAGACTACAGCAGTAAGCTCCCTCCCTACTCCACCATCTTGGAATTCCCCCCACTCCTGCATTCTTTCCCAGGTTTCCAAGGTCTAACACAGCCACCTGAAAGACTGGTCCCAGGAATTCACCTCCCCCTGCTGCCCCCTACCCCCCCCCCCCCAATCTCTGAAGCCTTCCTAAAATATAAAAAGGCCCAGCCCATAGGATTGGGTCCTTCTGCATGTGTTCCATCAATGTGCACAACAGCAGTTGGTCACCCACTTCTATGAATTTACTTTCTCTGATTAAATTCAGTGTGTCTGTTAATTCGCACTCTGCCTCCTCTCTATTCTGTGCCTCTTTTCCTAACATTTTTGGTGCACTGCATGAGGAAGGGAGTGAAGAATCCAACTTTTGGCCAGGGCCCTTTGCTAGATCTCATTGCTGCACACAACATCATATCTCGTTCTCAACTCATCGGATTGGTAAGAGAGGTCTCTGTCACCTCAGGTGTGCTAGAGCAATGCTTATGATGGATTCATCCCCCCTTTGAGGGCCTGGGACATTTGATAAGGACAGTTCATCCCCCCTTTGTAGCGCCTGGGGTGTTTGGTTGGTTTCCCTTGTTTAGAACCGGGACATTAATCTAAGCTTGGCAGTTCACCCTCTCTCCTCTTAGGAGGACTCAGAACTTTCATTCTCAGTGAGAATTCCCAGGGAATGCCATGTGAAAGGACCCCCTTCCCTCAGCCCATATTTTGCCTAATCCACGAGTTCCAGTTTCTTGCATTTCATCCAACTCCCCTTTGCTGCCTCTTTTTTTTTTTTAATTTTTTTTTTTTTTTATTGACAGAGTTACAGTGAGAGAGACACAAAGGTCTTCCTTCCGTTGGTTCACCCCCCAAATGGGTGCTACGGCTGGAACTCTGCTGATCTAAAGCCAGGAGCCAGATGCTTCCTCCTGGTCTCCCACATGGGTGCAGTGGCCCAAGGACTTGGGCCATCCTCCACTGCACTCCCGGGCCACAGCAGAGAGCTGGACTGGAAGAGGAGCAGCCGGGACTAGAACTGGTGCCCATATGGGATGCCAGCCCTACAGGTGGAGGATTAACCAAGTGAGCCACGGCACTGGCCCCTGGCTTGCCTCTTAAAAAGCTTGCGCAAACTAGGCCTAAAGAGAGAGAAAAAATGGAAGCAATTATTTAAGCTCTGTACAAATTTGGCCTCAATATGAATTAGACAATGGCTCAAAATGACAAGAATTCAGCGCTTTTGATCTCCAAATTCTCTGCAACCCTAATATTTTTTTCACAGAGAAATGGCAAATGGTCAGAGATCTCTTATGTTCAAGCTTTCTTCCTCAATCGGAGTCAGTTTTCCTCACTCCAAGTTCTCATAGAGGAAGAAGGCTTGGATCCTTCTCTCAAACTTTCTACCTCCCCACCCCACCCTCCCTTCACCTGAGAAGCCGGTATCTCGGGTGCAGGCCTAGTCTAGTTGCTCACTCGCCCTTATCTCTTTCTCCCCCCTCCTCCTCTTCCACCCCATCAGTGGCAGCAGGGTCAGTTACCACCATTCTGCCCTCTTCTTCCCCACATTCTCTTCACCTAGTTTTCCCCAAGTAGGAAAAAACCCACTATATGCCTTCTGCCCCATCACTATTCCCTTCCCCATTCCCTCCCTCATCTCATCAGTTCTGTAACCCTGATCCTGCCAGTGATCCCCTGTCCTATCCCCCATTCCAAGGAGTTCTGGAGCCTCAACTTCCAGACTCCTCTCTGACCCTAATCCTCCATCAGATCCCACCCTGCCTCCTCCCACCACCCTAACCCTCCCACCCTGTCTCCTCCCACTACCCTACCCCCTCCCTCCTCGCCTCTTCCCCGACCCTATCTCCTCCCCACATGCAATATCAAACCCTGCAACCCAAACCCTTCCTTTCCTGGAAAGAGGTGGCTGGGGTGGAAGATCTGGTTAGGGTCTCTGCCCTTCTCTCTATCAGACCTTAGCCAGATTGAGGAATGTCTAGGCTCATTCTCAGATAATCCCTCCAAATATTGTAAGGGATCACTCCACCTGACTCAGTCCTATAGCTTAATTTGGAATGATCTGTATAGTTCTGTCCTCTACCCTAACTCCATAGGAATTGGAACATATCTGGCATGCTGCTGAGCGGCATGCAGATGAGATGCAGCACCAGGCCCCAGACAGACACCCAGCTCGAGCCGTCCCCAGAGCCAATCCTAACCCAGATTGGGTTTACCAACCTGGGGACCCCGGACTTTAGGTCCAAGACCACATGATCTCATGCCTGCTGGTGGCTCTAGATAAGAATAGCAACAAACCGGTTAATTATGAGAAGATCCAAGAGGTTTCTCAGGAACCCAGTGAAAACCCTGCTCTGCTTATTTCCCACCTTACAGAGGCAATGACAAAATATATTAACACTTCTGGGCAATTGGCCTCAATTCCCTAGAAGGACAGCTATTTTTAGATTCCCATTTTATGTCCCAGTGAACTCCAGATATCCATCACAAACTCCAAAAATTACAAGATGGTCCACAAACCCCTCCAGAAAGACCTCATAGATGCAGCTTTTCATGTTTTTAACAATGAAGATGAGGAATTAATGATTCAGAAGGAAATAGATAGAAAACTAAAGTCTCAGATGCTTGCCTTGGTAATCCACCAAAACCCTAATCACAAGCCAAGTCCCACCCCTCACGGGCCGTGGCAATGCTGGGCACTAGTCCAAGGCCTGCTCCAACTCAAAGCCCACCTTAATTCAAGGCTCTAGCCCCCCTAGGAGCTGTATTAAGTGTGACAGTACTGGACATTGGGCCAGGAGCTGCCCTAACCTGAGGCCTCCCCCTGCCTTGTATCCCAAGTGCAGACAGTGGGGTCACTGGAAGATGGGCTGCCCCCAGGTTGGGAGACCCTTCTTTATGGAACAGCCTTCTGCTCAAACCCCTCCAGCACTGGACATCTCGTCTCTGTTAAATCTAACAGAATAAGGAAGCCCAGGTGCTGTAGCCTGTGTTGCAGATGAGTCCAGGGACACGAGGGTGATTTGGACAGTGTTTGGCAAGCGAGTTTCTTTCTTGGTGGACACTGGGGCTAGTTTATCTGTTTTAAATGAATATTGCAGTCCACTCCTTCCTTCCTCAGTCCCTGTTGTTGGCATGAACAGCCTAATCAAAATGCCTGATAAGACCCCTCCTTTACATGGCTCCTTTGGAGATGTTACTCTCCTGCATTTCTTTCTTGTCCTTCCTAACTGCCCCACCCCCCTCTTAGGCAGGGACCTTCTCCACTGCTCGGGGGCATCTATCTCCATTTCCACCAGGGATAAAACATAAACCTTTATACTTCATATGATGGACTTTCCTCTCTCCACCTATCCACCCAGCCTTCCTCCCTTCCCTTGGTTAATCCTGTAGTGTGGGATACCTCCCACACGGTAATCGCCACCCACTATACCCCTATTCGCATCTCTCTAAAAGACCCTTCAAAAACTATTGCTGTTCCCCAATATCTTTTAAGCCCAGAAGGCCATAGAGGTCTAAAACCTATTATAGACCACCCCCTCTGAGCTAACATACTCATTCCCACATCAGCAGGGAGTAGCCAGAGAGAA
Source organism: Oryctolagus cuniculus (assembly GCF_964237555.1). Taxonomy (NCBI): domain Eukaryota; kingdom Metazoa; phylum Chordata; class Mammalia; order Lagomorpha; family Leporidae; genus Oryctolagus; species Oryctolagus cuniculus. Next base: position 68,536,584 of record NC_091442.1, read on the forward strand.
ATTGGCACCCCTTCTCCTTATCTGTACGCAGAGTCAGCATTGATGGAACAAAGACATAAGCCTCAGTCATTCTTGCTCATTGCCCCAAAGATAGATGAACAATGGAATTTATTCCTTGTCCTTGGATCTCAGTTGAGTCTCATACCCTATTGTCTTCATACCCCACCCGCACATTCTTTCCCAGGTTTCCAAGGCCCAACACAGCCACCTGAAAGACCAGTTCCAGGAATTCACCTCCACCTACTCCCACACCCATCTTGAGCCCTCCTAAAATATAAAAAGGCCCCTGGGATCGGGGCCATCTGCCACATGTTCCATCAGTGTGCACACTGGCCATTGGTCACCCACCTCTATGAACTTATTTTCTCTGAATAAATTTATTCTGGCTGTAAATTCTTACATTGTCTCTTCTCTATTCTGCACCTCTTTTTCTAACATTTTTGGTGCCCCTTGTGAGGAGGCACCTATCTGCAACTCTCTTCCTAACAGAACCGTCCCTGCATTCCAGGGATAAATTCCATTTGGTGAGGGTGGATGATCTTTCTGATGTGTTGTTGGATTCAATTAGCTAATATTTTATGGAGGATTTTTGCATCTGTGTTCATCAGGGATATTGGTCTATGATTCCCTTTCTCTGTTTCATCTTTTCTAGGTTTGGGTATTAAGGTGATGCAGGCTTAGTAGAAGGAGTTTGGGAAGAGTCTTTCCTTTTCAATTGTTTTGAGCAGCTTGGGAAGAATTGGAATTAGTTCTTTTTTAAATGTCTGATAGAATTCAGCAGTGAAACCATCTGGTCCTGGGGTTTTCTTTATTGGGGGTGTCTTTATTACTGATTCAGTCTCTGTCTTGATTATTGGTCTGCTTAGACTTTCTATATTTTCATGACCTAATTTTGGTAGAGTGTATCTTTCTAGTAATATAGGTTTCCTAGTTTGTTGGCATACAGCTCTTTGTAATAATTTCTGATTCTGTTTATTTCTGTTGTAACATTCCCTTTTTCATCTCTGATTTTATTGATTAGGGTGTTTTCCTTTTTGGTTAGTTGCACTGATGGTGTATGAATTTTGTTTATTTGTTCAAAAATACAACTTTTCATTTCACTTATTTTTTTGTATTTTTTTTGTTTGTTTCATTTATTTCTTCTCTAATTTTAATTGTTTCTTCCTACTAGTTTTGGGTTTGGTTTGTCGTTGATATTCTAGGTCCTTGAAATCCTTATTTGGTACCTTTCCAATTTCATCATGTAGGCACCAATTGTGATAAATGTCCCTCTTAACACTGCTCTTGCTTTCTTGCTTTATCCACAAAGTCTTGATAAAATGTATTGTTATCTTCATTTGTTTCCAGAGATTTTTTGATTTCTCATTCAGTAGCATGTTGTTCAGTCTGCACATGTTTACATATGTTCTAGAGATTGAGTTGTTGATTTCTTTTTTTTTTTTTTTGGACAGGCAGAGTTAGACAGTGAAAGAGAGACAGAAAGAAAGGTCTTCCTTCCATTGGTTCACTCCCCAAATGGGTGCTATGGCCGGCACACTGCACTGATCCAAATCCAGGAGCCAGGTGCTTCCTCCTGGTCTCCCATGTGGGTGCAGGGCCCAAGCATTTGGGCCTTCCTCCACTGCCTTCCCGGGCCACAGCAGAGAGCTGGACTAGAAGAGGAGCAACTGGGACAGAATCCGGCACCCCAACTGGGACTAGAACTCGGGGTGCCAGTGCCGCAGGCAGAGGATTAGCCTAGTGAGCCGCAGCACCAGCTAAATTGTTGATTTCTAACTTTATTCCATTGTGGTCTGAGAAGACACACATTTTGTAATGATTTTGATTTTTTTTTTAATTGCTGAGACTTGTTTTGTGGTCTAGCATATGGTCCATCCTAGAGAGTGTTCCATGCACTGATGAGAAGAATGTGTATTCTGCCACTCTAGGGAGAAAGGTTCTGTAGATATCCATGAGGTCTGTTTGCTCTATGGTATTGATTAACTCTGTTGTTTCCTTGCTGATTTTTCTGTCTGGTTGCTCTGTCCATTGCTGAATGTAGGGTATTGAGGTCCTCCATTAGTATTGTGTTGGAGTCTGCCTATTAACATTTTTTTTAAGTATCCAGGTACCCTGTATAGGTGCGTGTACATTTATTATGGTCACATCTTCCTGTTGGGTTGATCCCTTAATCATTACATAGTGCCCTTCTCTGTCTCTTTTAACAGTTGTTATGTTAGTCTATTTTGTCTGATGTTATGATGGCTACATTAGCTCTTTTTTGGTTTCTGTTAGCATGGACTATCTTTTTCTATTCTTTCACTGTCAGTTTTGTGTGCATCTTTGTTAGTGAGATGTGCTTATTGTAGGCAGCAAATAGATGGGTTTTCTTTTTTAACGCATTCAGGCAGTCTGTATCTTTTAACTGGAGAATTAATACCATTTACATTCAAGGTGACTTGATTATTGATGACTTGGCCCTGCCATTTTTCCATAAATATACCTGTTGTTTACATTGGATTTCTTTTGTATTTCTACTGGTGGATTTTCTGCCTTCTCATTCTTTTGTAACGATGGCTGTCTTTCTGTGTGTAGCACATCCTTAAGCATTTTCTGCGGGGCTGGATGAGTGTTGACAAATTATTTCTGTTTGTTATGGAAGATCTTTGTTTCACCTTCATTCATAAATGAGATCTTTGCAGGGTACAGTATTCTGGGTTGACAGTTTTTTTCTTTTAAGACTTGGACTATATCTTGCCATTCCCTCCTGACCTCTGTAGGGTTTCTAATGAGAAGTCAGCTGTGAGACTAATTGGAGGTCCTCTGAAAGTAATCTGGCATTTCTCTCATGCACATATTAGAATCTTTTCTTTATATTTTACTGACTACAATGTATCATGGTGAAGATCTTTTCTGGTCATATCTGTTAGGAGTTCTATGTGCTTCTTCTACTTGAACATCCCTTTCTTTCTGCAAATTGGGGATGTTTTCTGTAATTATTTCACTAAATAGGCTTCCTATTCCCTTCATTCTTTTCGTTCCTGCAGGAATTCCTAAGGCCCATATGTTGGGCCATTTGGTAGTATCCCATAGATTTACAACACTGTTTTTTTCTATTTTGTTCTTCTTCTTCTTTTTTTTTTTTTTTTTTTTTGGTCTGACTGTAAGATTTCCAAAATCTCTACTTGAATATCCCTTTCTTTTTCCAAATTGGGGAAGTTTTCTGTAATTGTTTCACTAAATAGTTGTTCTAGTCTGTTCTCTCTTCCCACACTTTCAGGAACTCTGAGACCTGTATCTTGGGTCATTTGATAGTATCCTTTAAATTTCCAACACTGTGTGTAAAGTCAGTTTTCTATTCTTTTTTTTTTTTTTTTCCTGGCCTGGCTGTAAGATTTCCAAATATTTGTCTTCTAGTTCAGATATTCTTTCTTCTGCCTCGCCAAGTCTGCTGTTAAGGTTTTCTAATGCATTTTTTATTTGATTTATTTTTCATTTCTAATATTTTATTTTGATTTCTCTTTAAATCTCAATTTCATGGGAAAATTTTCATTCATGCCATGTATGGTTTTCTTTCATTTGTGAATTTGCTTCTGATTGCTTTTCACTAGACCCATGATTAATTTTTTGAATTCTGCTTCCAGCATTTCTTCCGTCTCTTTATCTTTGCATTATAGTATTGAAATGTGTTCATTTAGTGGCTTCATGGTGTTTTCCTTATTCCTAGTTCTTGAGTTTTTGCATTTGTTTTTAGGCATTTGTGGAGTTGATTTTTGTTTTTCACCGATGATGACTTTTGTCTTTGAGCTATCCCTCTGTGGCTTAGTAGAATGTCTTCTCTTTCAGTGAATACCAAGCGGTACATAGTGGGTGTGACTGGGGAACTCTGGTCAGTCCTCCAAGGTGGGGCGAGTATCCAGGGTAGCACCCAGGTTGGGCATGGTGGATCTTAGTGCCTGGGTGTTAGCCTCCCCTGTGTTCTGTGCCACCATATGAACCACACAAATGATCTGTGCAGTGTTCCCCCTGCAGTGACTTGCTCTAGGCAACCAAAGAGCTCTGAGTGTTGGAGCCACACCTGGTGATTGCACAGAGATCTAGCTATATCCTACATCTTCTCATGTAACCACTGAGTCCCCATGGTCTTAGCACATGAGGCTCCCACATCACTGGGGTCAGAGATTTCTCTCTGCCCTACCCTCCTCTCCATCAACAGAGAGACAGATGTTCCCTAGACAGCTGCTCCTAGATGTCTTGATCCTGGGAGGCTGTGGGTGCCTCTTCATCCTAAGTGGTTCCCTAGCCACCTTGCAGCCAAGCTCCAAGTCAGTCGGGACTGCAGATTTTTCCCTCTGCTGGATCACACACATAGGCAAGAGCTACTGGCTGAATGTTTCCCTCTTCCTGCCATTGCCACCAATACTGCCGAAAATATGGTGTCCTGTTTCAACCAGTTTCTGTGTGCATGCACAAAGTCTTCCACAGCTCCCACCCAAACCCAAAATGGCTCCTGTCCATTCTTGGCTGGGCAGCAGGCCCGGTTGTGGGGAAGTTAGGGTGAGATAAGCATGCCTCCTCTGTATCCACTGCATCTGCTGGCAACCACTAGCAACTGCTAGCCCCCAGTGCTCCACACTCTCCCTCCCGCTGCATCACCATGGGTCGCGGAAGTCCGATCTTGCCTCCATCTCCAAGCTGCTGCCTGCTCTGGCGCTCAGCTCCTGCAGTTGTGCTTGTGTTTGTGTTGCATGTCCACACCCTCCACAGAGGTCCACGGCATTCATCTTCCTCTTGTAGGATTTCTAGTGCAGTTTTCTCTCCAATTCTCCGGGGAGTGAACTTCCTACTTTTTTTTTAACTGTTTATCCATAGCCTAGTGCAGTATGTCATTTCCTAAACTGCCATCTTGGGTTCCCTCCCATGATCAGCTTTTTTGCTGGTTCTAATAGATTTGTTTCTCTTTGGATTTCTTGAAATGGTTGTCCTAAGTGGGAAAATCTTATAATCATTCAGTCTGTGTGCTCATTTGTATGTTTTAATTTGTTCTTTTCTAATATTTTGTAGATCACTTTATATATGTAACGACAGCTTTGCAGTTTCCAAAAATAATGGAATTCCTTCCAGTTCTCCTGCCTCGTCATTTTAAACAGCTCATAAGCTCACGTTCTGACGAAGTGTTGGCTAAGATAGAAGGTATTTTAGGTACACATCCGTGGAAGCTTGGATTTAGTAAAGTAAGTAAGTAAATGCTCAACATCTAGTAACCTTGCATAAAGCAAACTTTTGAAATTAGACAATTTTTCATTTCCTTTAGAGGAAAAATTATTATGTAGACTTCAGTGTTTTATTTTTCTTTGTGTGTTACAATTAAATACAAACTTCTGTGCTTATAGTTCTTATGCAAGTATGAAGTCAATAAATTTATAAGTAAGAACTGAAACAACAAAATGGATGACAAATTATCACTATTAATTTAATTATATAATTTGACAAGTATTTTTCTGTAATGAAATCTTCATTTGTAACAAGATTATAGATATTAAGTTATGTTTGGCCAGTCCCTCCCTTCTCTGCAATGCACTTTTCTATTTTCCAGTATGAACTGTTGAAAGCTTTCATTATTTATATGATATAGTCATAGAATCATCTGATTTTTATTTGTATAATAATAGCATTTATAAATGAATTTACTTTTTTGTTTATTATGTGTCTAAGAGTACAGAAATACAACTCTGAGATTCCAATGCTGAAATCAAATATGGTACTTAAATCTTGATAATACTTTGTTATAAGGTGATTTTCCAAATGAGAATGCATTTAAGAAATTCTGAGTTAATTCTTAGACATTCAAGAATGTTTGCTGACCCCTCCTCCCCGGTTTGAGAATTATTGTAATAATTAATTTGTTCCTTCTGTAAAGTGACTATAAATTCAGTGTGCTTTGAAAGATATCATACTAGAATATCAGATTAGTATAAATACTTATTCAGTAGAAAATTAATATGCCTAATAGAGAAGGGAGGTGGAGCAATGAGCTGTAGGGGGCAGATAATAATACTCCCTCATTTTCTTTTAAAAATATTTTAAAATCTAATGTTCTTTCTAACTAGAAGATACTAAGAGAACTTTAGAGAGCTAAAAAAGTTAGCCTGTCCACATTTCAGGAATTCATTATATCAATTGTTATTAAAAATATGCATTGTGTGAGACCCATGCATTTCAGCAAGCATCTTGAGGCCCTACTGGTGTAGAGCAGGATGTGATCAGGCCCTCTCATGGGCTCGCTGAGCTCAGCATCTTCCAGGTGAGGAGTGGACCTCACATTTTTCTTTCTGGTTAGTTGAATTTGAGATCATGTCAATAAAGATCCTAGAGCCAGCCTTCTTCCCTTCCTCTTTCTCTCCCTTCTTGTCTGTCTCCTGTTTTTAAAATTTCTGTGTATTTTTCATGTCTTTGTTTATTTGAGAAGCAGACAGAGGTCCTGTTTCCTGGTTCATTCCCCAAATGCCTGCAATGGCCAGGCTGAGCCAGGGATGAAAGTGGGAGCAGGGAATACAATTCAGGTCTTCTATGTTGGTGGCATGAATGCAAGTACTTGAGTGAGAACCTGTGAACTTGTGTCTGAAGATGGAGGAGTCCCATATTCTCCTCCTAGTGTGATCATTAAGTGATACTGCTTCCCATGCTAGCAAGAAAATAGAGGTTCACTCTGATGACATTCAACTGAGAGGTTCCAAACTTAGGGACACTGGGTGAGCATAAGGTAGGGATTGTCTTGTGGCTCAAAGAGTTTTTGCTAGGGAATAGGCTCCTCCTTACCCGCATGTCAGTGTGTGGAAGTCTTGTCTTCTATATAGTCACTATTCTGAGGGAAAAATTAGTTATGCACTGTATAATGAATTTTATTCAGAAGTGGACTGCATATACCGTGGTGGCCCCATGTGATGATACTGCTTGTTGACAGCAAAACTGTGTAAGTGTATTCTAATGTTTGTACAGTGATGGGCTCATCTTAATAGTACACTTTTCAGAATATATCCCTGTCATTAAGTGGTGCCTGACTACGGGGGAGTTTCAACCTGGTTGCAATGTTCTGGCCTAAAATAAGAAAAGGGGGCTTCAGGTCTCCCTATTTAGCAGGTGAACCACTCTCCAGGTATTATATTAATTTGTCTGGGTGGCTGTAATAAATACCACATGCTAAATGCCTTCCAAAACAGAAATTTATTGCCTCATGTTTCTGCAGGCTACAAATCTGAGACCAATGTGTGGGTAGGGCTGGCTTCTGTTGAGGCTTCTCTCCTTGACTGTAAATGATTGTCTTCTCTCTGTGTCTTCAGGTGGTCTTCCTTTTGTACTTCACTATGTCCTAACCTCTTCTTATGAGGATGCTAGTTGTATTGGATAAAGGCCCACTCTAGGGACCTTGTTAGTAAGGTTATGATCTCATCTAACCTTAATTACCTCTTTAGAAACTGTAGTTAACAAATATTGTCATATTCGAGGTACTGATGTTTAGCATTTCAACATACAAATTTTGAGGGGATTCAATTCAGACGTACATGGTATAGAGGGCTCAGAAATATGTCTCCATGAAGTAAAAATGGAACTGGTAAATGACCTCTGAGAGGATCATGGCTGGGGGAGTTCTGTGTCTGTTCTGTAGCATTTGGACACTAAAAAGCTAAACAAGCCAGGAAGACAGGCAGACATTAACTTCGTAGTGCATACCAAGTTCTGCACAAAAAAAATCACATTGTTCATTATGTCACTTGGCTATGTATCCTGTTTATATAAGCATAATAAGCACCTGTCTAGCCACAATTGAATAGCAAAATATATACTATATCTTTTTTTAAAAGATGGGTGGAAGAGAAATGTGTGGACGTGATAAGTAAAGATCTTCCATAGGGAGAGACTTTTCCATAGTTCAGAAGATACTAAAGATTTAAATTAAAAAAATTGAAGTGTAGGCCGGTGCCGCGGCTCACTAGGCTAATCCTCCACCTTGCGGCGCCGGCACCCCGGGTTCTAGTCCCGGTTGGGGTGCCGGATTCTGTCCTGGTCGCTCCTCTTCCAGGCCAGCTCTCTGCTGTGGCCAGGGAGTGCAGTGGAGGATGGCCCAAGTCCTTGGGCCCTGCACCCCATGGGAGACCAGGATAAGTGCCTGGCTCCTGCCATCGGATCAGCGTAGTGCGCTGGCCGCAGTGCACTGGCCGCGTCAGCCATTGGAGGGTAAACCAACGGCAAAGGAAGACCTTTCTCTCTGTCTCTCTCTCACCGTCCACTCTGCCTGTCAAAAAAAAAAAAAAAAAATTGAAGCGTAAATAATATTTTGATATGAGATGAATTGTGAAAGATGTAACTGAAGTGTTGGAGATGGTGCCTTTAGAAAAGCTAGAAAAGGATAAAGCATGGAATTTCTATTTTTTGTGGTAAGCCTTATAGCATTATCTGCTATCTCCCTTTTTATTTATTTATTTTTTTTGAGAGAGAGGCAGACAGAGACAAACAGAGCAAGACTCCCATCCCTTGAATGCCAACAGCAGCTGGCGCTGGGCTAGGCTAATGCCGTGAGCTAGGAACCCAATCCACATGTCATATGTGAGTGGTAGGGACCCAACCACTGAAGTCATCACCTATCTCATCTCAGGGTCTGCATTAGCAGGAAGCTAGAATCTGGAGTGGAGTTGGTATTCAAATCCAGGTACTTCAGTGCAGGATGTGGTCTTCCCAACTAGTGTCTTAACTGCTAGGCCAAATGCCCACCTGTTATTTGACCATTAACACTAATTGTGACAGCAGTGTCATGTGATACTTGGGATGACGGCATCCTGTATTAGAGCACCAGTTTGATTCTTTTTTTTTTTTTTTTTTTGACAGGCAGAGTGGACAGTGAGAGAGAGAGACAGAGAGAAAGGTCTTCCTTTGTTCCTTTGCTGTTGGTGCAGCCTCCAATGGCCGCCGCGGCCGGTGCACTGCGGCGGGCGCACCGCGCTGATCCGATGGCAGGAGCCAGGTACTTCTCCTGGTCTCCCTTGGGGTGCAGGGCCCAGGTACTTGGGCCATCCTCCACTGCACTCCCTGGCCACAGCAGAGAGCTGGCCTAGAAGAGGGGCAACCGAGACAGAATCTGGCGCCCCGACCAGGACTAGAACCCGGTGTGCTGGCGCCGCAAGGCGGAGGATTAGCCTAGTGGACCGCGGCACCGGCCTCAGTTTGTTTCTAGTCCTCAACTGCTTCACTTCTAATCCAGCTCCCTGCTAATGTACCTGAGAAAGCAGTGGAAAGCAGTAGAAGATGGCCCAAGTACTTGGGCACCTGCCACCAATGTTGGAGACCAAAATGGAGTTCTTTGCTCCTGGCTTCGGCTTGTTCCATCCTTGGCAGTTGTGGATATTTGAGGAGTGTATGAGTAAATGGAGCATCTTTTTTTCTGTATGTCTCCCTCTCTCTGTATGTCACTTTGGCATCACAGTGCCATCAGTTAAAAATTTAGAAATGTGTTAAGTATATAGTTGCCTCCCCCCTCCTTTAGTTGGAATACTTATCTTGTGGAACTTAAGATTGTCATCAAATAAGGTAGCTTTAACTGTTCTAATATCCATCAACATTTATAAGTTTTGTAAATCAACTTGAATTTAATTTTTTTAAAGGTAACCTACAGAGAATTGAGACTTCTGCAATGTGAGGCAAGTTGGACGGCGTTTTGTCAGTGTAAGCCTCTTCTCCAGTTGATGACTGATTTGGAGAAGAATGCATTGATAATATATTCTAAGCTGAAGCAGATATGTCGAGAACATGGGCACACATGTGTTGAAGAAGCTGACTTGACTTTGGAATTGTCAGAGCACATGTCTTTCCATGATGTTTGGCAGTCTCTGAAGTTTTTGAAGGATATTCATGTGGTGACCTATGAGAAGGGCTGTGTCTTTCTTTATGACCTTTACCAGGCCGAAAGGGGCATTGCCTCTTCAGTGTGTGACCTGATGGAGAGACCCCCGTGGCATTTACGTGTTGATGTCAAGAAGGTGCTTGCGTCTATTCAGAACACGAAGTCTGAGGATTCAGGCAGTGAAGATGCAGTGAACGAAAGCAAACCTGATGACACAAGACTAGAAAGTTCTGTGGATGTGCTCGATACACAGGACAGTGAGGACCGTATTGGGAATAATGGTGAAGATGAAACTAATGCAGACATAAGGGACATGCGTCTGGATCAGGATCAGGTGGCTGCTTTGGAAATGATTTGCTCCAAAGCTGTGACAGTCATAAGTGGGAAAGGTGGCTGTGGGAAGACCACAATTGTCAGCCGTCTTTTTAAGTATATAGAGCAGTTGGAAGAAAGAGAAATAAAAAATGCTTGTGAAGATTTTGAGCAAGATCAGGATGTCCCAGAAGAGTGGATTACGTTTACTAAGGAAAGTCAGCGAGAGGCAGACAAGGCTATAGAAGTTTTGCTCACAGCACCTACAGGAAAAGCAACTGGCTTACTCAGACAGAAAACTGGTCTTCCTGCTTATACCCTGTATCAGGTAAAAACCTTTGACGTTTTGTCTGTAGATAAAACACTTCTCTTGAAAACAAACTTACCTCTTACTTGCATAATCAGTATCCTCCTTGTCCAGTTTTGTTTTCTGAGGTTTCAGTTGTTGCAGTTAACTGAGGTCTGAAAATTTTACATGGAAAATTCTAGAAACAAGCATTTCATAAGTTTTAAATTGCCTGCTGTTCTGAGTAGCATTATGAAATCTTGTGCTGTCCCATCCTGCCCAGGATAAGAAATTATCCCTTTTCCCTATATGTTCATGCAGTATATGCTTACCACCTGTTGGTCATTTATAGCCATCGGGGTTGTTAGATTGGCTGTCATGCAGTGCCAGTATAGAGGGCCAGAGAAATCACCATCTGTGACTTCAGCATCCACTAGGGATCGTGGAATGTATTCCTCAAGGAAAAGGGAAGATGATGGTATCCATTGAATAGCTCCTGGGCTATTGCCTGTGGTAGCTGATCATTTAGACCAGCACTATTCAAAACTGCCCATCTGTAATCTGTTCTTGGTTTGCAGTGAGAAATGAATTAGTGCCAGCAATCAAATCAGTGCATTGCTTCCTTCACTGAAAAAAAAAATTTTAATTTTTGTTATTTTTTTTATTTGACAGAGTCAGAGAGAGAGAGAGAGAGACAGAAAGATCTTCCTTCCGTTGGTTCACCCCCTAAATGGCCGCTACGGCTGAAACTACACCGATCCGAAGCCAGGAGCCAGGTGCTTCTTCCTGGTCTCCCATGCGGGTGCAGGCACCCAAGCACTTGGGCCACCCTCCACTGCCCTCCCAGGCCACAGCAGAGAGCTGGAGTGGAAGAGGAGCGACTGGGACTAGAACCCAGTGCCCATATGGGATGCCGGCGCCGCAGGCAGAGGATTAACCTAGTGAACCACAGTGCCAGCCCTGAGAAAATCTTACTGCAAAAGGAATGTCAAGTGTACTAAAGTGTGTGTTTAATGATATAGTTAGTTTAGATCCTGCCAGAGACCAGCTCCAGCCAGTCCAGAGGCCCCAAGGAGTGAGGGGTGTTGGCGCTCAAAGAGATGAGAGACACACTCACAGCAAGGCTGATGGTATGGCTCTGGCTCTCGAGCACCAGACTTTATTTTTATATCATAAGTCACATAATGATTCTTTTTTCTCACGATAACAAGTTTTTTGTCCACTTTCATCTAGTTACAATTTCTTTGATTTTCAAGGGCGTATTCAGAGCATGGGTTACAGTCACAGGTGTGAGACAATGATTTTCAAAGGCATGTTCTGAGCATGGGTTACTATCAAAGACAGGTGTGAGATAATGGGCTGCCCACACAAGCCAAGGCTTGGAGTGCTGTTGAGCTATGGAGAAATTGGCTACCCAAGCTAGAATAGTACCTTCCTAATCCAATCTTTACTAGAAGCCCCAAGTTCAAAGCAGGCCCTTTTAAAAATGTATCCCCTCTTTGCAGTTCTTTCTGTAACTTTAATTTCTTTATTGTACTTTTTAAAGGTTCACTTAGATCTATTCTACAGTTTTGATATCCTAACTATTGTTGTATTTGTAGCATATATTGAATAAAAGCTTTAATAACATTTATCTTTGTTTAGTGGGAAGTATATACCAAGGAGCCTATTAATTCTTTTCCACAAATAGCTCAACCTTGCGTAAAGCATTAACACCTTCTCCTACACTAACATTCTGCTTGATTAAAATTCTACAAGGCAATGGACATTTTGAGGATTTTGAAACTAAGCGCTCTTCCCTAAAATTAGGAATACAGCAATCATTAGCGGGTCCGCCAGGAAGCTCTGGCTTTCTTTTGCAGAGTGTAGTTCCCAAAAAACCTAAAACCACCAAGAGGACTGCAGCTGTCCTTCTTCTGAGACCTTGTCAGCCAGCTGAAGTTGCCTTGGCCTCGCCAAGATCCTCACACAGTAGATATTTTCCGTGGAAACTGGTGGCGCATGTACCGTAGTCCATAGACCATATTTTGCATAGCACTGGAGATGGAGGAAGAAGTTTTTTTAAAAACTTTTTTAAAGATTTATTTACTTGAAAGAGAGAGAGATCTTCCATTCTCTGGTTCATCTCCAGATGGTCTCAATGGCCAGGCTGAAGCCAGGAGCCAGGACCTTCTTCTAGGTCTCCCATTTGAGTTACAGAGGCCCAAGCACTTGGTGGTGGAATAAGGACATAGGCCTCAGCCATTTTAGTTCCTTGCCTGAAACTAAATCAAATTCCCCTATGGATTCTTTTATTCCTGCATTCTTTCAAGAGACAAGTTTAGTCCCATGGCCTGTACTCTTCCCCACCCCATCCTCTGCATTGTTTTCCAAGTTTGAAAGCCTGCAAAAACCCTATACAACCTAGCCCAGCTCCCCACACTGCCCTCCCCACCAGACCCTTAGGCCACCCTAAGGTATAAAAGACCCAGCCTGCTGGAAGGCTGTGCTGTCTGCCACATGTTCACTCTGTGTACATGCCAGCAGTTGGGTCATTGTTGTGGATTTATTTTCCCTTGAATAAATTAATTTTGGTTATGAGTTTGTATCCTGTCTCCTCTCTGTTTTGCTTGCCTTTTCCTTACACTTGGGCCATGCTCTGCTGCTTTTCTCAGGCCATTAGTAGGGAGCTGAATTGGAAGTAGAATAGCTGGGACTCAAACCTGTGTCCACATGGGATGCTAGTGTCAGAGGCAGCAGCTTTACTGCCATGCCACAGAGCCAGCCCCATGTTTTTTATTCTTTTTAGAATGAAACTCCATGAGAGTGAGGACTTGGGTCATCTGGTGTAGTTCTTCATGTCCTCCATCTACAATAGTGACTGGCAAATTATAATTATATGGTGAAAATTTCAGATCAGTTAATATCCTTGAAAAAATAGTCTTGGCTATAATTAACAGTTGTGGAGTTTAAATTTGTAAATTTAAACTATCTATCCCTGGCCTACCATTTTGGACATAGAGAACTGTCAGAAAATTTCTAGGAAGATAGTAATTGAATTGGACTCTAAAGAATGTGGAGGCTCAGGTTAGGAGAAGGACATTTGATTTAGGGGAAAGGCCTCTCCAAAGGCATTGAATAAAATGATCATAGCTGTGTGGAGAGGGTTTAGGGATGATTGGCATTGCAGAATTAACTTGGTTTATACAGGGATTTTGAACTTCAAAGTTAGTGTTTTGATATTGTGTCATTAAATCTTTGATTAAGTGAAGTGGGATTATCGACACTTTTACAGGAGAAACATTTGAAATTTGAGCTCTTTAAACAACTGACCTAAGGGCTAGACCTAGGATTTAGTTTTTAAAGATTTTATTTAATTGAAAAGTAGAATGACTGAGAGGGGGAAAGAGAGAGAGAGAGAGAGAATCTACCATCCACTGGTTCACTGCCCAATGGCCATAATGGCTGGGGCTGGGCCAGGTGGAAACCATGATTCTGGAACTCCATCTGGGTCACACACATGGGTGGCAGGAGCCCAAGTACTTTGGTTGTCTTCCTCTGCTTTCCAAGGCACACTAGCAGGAAGCTGGTTCAAAAGCAGAGCAGTCTCAACTTGAACTGATGCTCTGACATGGGAGTCTCAAGCTGCAACATAATCCACTGTGTCACAACCCTGGCCTCCAACTAGGATTTGAATTGAGATCCTGACCCCCAGCTTGTTGCTCTTGCCACAGTGCTTGCTGCACTTTCATCATTTGTTGTGGATTTTTTGGCACCTAACAGGGAAACTTGATTTTGGTTTAGTAGGGAGCCTTCTAGGTTTCTAAACAAAAGAATGAAGTAAAAACCATTTCAAGGAAGATTACATAGAGCTGTAGAGCCACTGACTATCTCAAAATTTATTTTGCTTGTTACCTTTATTTATCCATGAATGAATGGGAACCTAGAGAAGTTCAGTGTAGCTCATGGGTGAGAGAGTCTTCTGATCAGTTTAATGCCTTTTTACCCTGTCCCTTCATGTCTGGTTAGTCTGAAGGGGGAAACCACAAGGGGAGGGGTATGGAGGGGCCATCACTAAGTTTCCTCTAACATGTCAATACTGACCATTTGGTTATATCTTAGTATCTGCTGGGATACTGGGGTATAAATGTTCAAAGAACATTTCTGAAGCCCAATTTGGTTCAGGAGAGAATTTAAGAGTTCAAGAAGAGCATTGGAGAGAGATTTTTGCTACTTGCTTCTCTTACTTGGACTAGGGTTGCAAGATGTAGCAGATACAAATATAAATACTATTTTAGCTTAGTTATGCACCAGATATTGCAGTCCATATTAAGTAATTTAATGTGCATCTGAAGTTCAAATGTGATTGAAGAGCCTGTATGCATTCCCATCTTGAGTTAATGTGTAGGAGAACCTGACTAAAAGGCTATTGGAGTGATTGAGGTGCTCATAGATGGGGCCTTTATTAAGCTGGTAGCACTAGAAAAACTGGAAATTTTCAATCAGGCATTTCTAAGATAACTGATTAAATGTATTATATAAACAAAAGGATCGGGTAATTCCAAATGTTCTATTTAAGACAAGACCACTGAGAGAATGGGAGGTTTTGTTGAAGGGAATTGATACATTTGGGTGGGAAATATGATGGCTTTACTTAATTAGCTTTACTTATTTGGGTTTTTCAACTAGTTTTAGTAGAAAAAAGTAAGATAAAGTAATACCAACCATTTAAAAAATCTGTATATATATATATGTCCCCACTATGACATAGAAGCATTTCTGCAGTGATGCACATGCAAATGTTTACTATTCTCTAGTTGAAGTTTTACAACTAATTCTTTTCTTCATCTAAATTTAAAAAATAACAAATTGTATTATCTCCGTAATGAAGAGTTGTGTTGTTATTTTGGTGTGATTTTTATTTGTTTTAAAATTTTGTTTGAGAGAGACAGAGACAGAGGAAGAAAGATATATACACAAACACAGAGAGCTCCCATTTGCTGGTTCACTCCCCAAATGCCTACAAAAGGTAAGGCTGGGCCAGGCCAAAGCGAGAACTAGGACTCAGTCTGGGTCTTCCATGTGAGTGAGAGCAACCCAACAACTTGAGCCATCCCCTGTTGTCTTCAGGGTGCACATTAGCAGTATGCTGGAATTGGGAGCTTTCAGGACTTGAACTCTAGCACACTGATATTAGATGCAGGCACAACCACTTCTGGTGGTGATTTTTCAGATGTTGAGGAGGCAAGGAAGTTTAGAACATTTGAAAGAAAAGTAGTATTTTTCCCAGTTAGGTTGAGGAAACTTTTATTTCCTAAATGGAGCCACATAGCTGGGAAAAGGGTTTGGAATATGTCAGAAGGCCAAGAGAATGTTTGTTTGGAAACGGTAAAGCATAGGGAGCTTTCTCTGGTCAAGAATGTTGAGAGGAACTGGTGCTGTGGCATAGCCAGTTAAGCCCCTGTCTGCAGTGCTGGCTTCCCATCTGGGTGCCAGTTTGAGTCCTGGTTGCTCCATTTCCCATCCAGCTCCCTGCTAATGTCCCTAGGAAAGCAATGAAAGATGGCCCAAGTACTTGTACCCACATGGGAGTCTCCGATCAAGCTCCTGTCTCCTGGCTTTGGTCTGGACCAGCCCTAGCTGTTGCTGTCATTTGGGGGAATGAACCAGGAAATGGAAGCCTTTTCTCTCTGGCTCTGCCTTTCAAATAAATAAATCTTTAAAAAAAAATAAGAGAAGTGTTGAGATTTTTGTAGTGGAACAGTGTTGTGC
Organism: Oryctolagus cuniculus; assembly: GCF_964237555.1. NCBI lineage: Eukaryota > Metazoa > Chordata > Mammalia > Lagomorpha > Leporidae > Oryctolagus > Oryctolagus cuniculus. The sequence goes on from NC_091442.1 coordinate 68,552,807, forward strand.
ATGAAGCTTATTAAATTAAGCACATTTCCATTGGAAAGCAGTGTTTTGAACTGTTTATTTAATCTGTCTCTTCTCTGTATTCATCTTTGTTCTCTGTTTCTTTAGCTTTTTTCCCCCTATTTTTTTCTCTCTCCTCCCCTTGATCCCCCATTTACAAGTTTTGTATTAAAATTTGTTGTTGAAATTTTTTAACCTGACTTTATAAATGTCATACCTTGCTTATAGGTCAATTATAGCTTCTATTTATGGGACAAAAAGATTGTGTCCAAGAATGAGCCTTGGAAATTTTCTTCTGTTAGAGTTCTTGTTGTGGATGAAGGGAGTTTGGTATCTGTAGGAATCTTCAAATCAGTTTTGAAATTATTGTGTGAGCACTCCAAACTTGCTAAGCTTATAATCCTTGGTAAGTGAAAATATTGTTGTAATTCTGATGTTTAGTTCACAGCACTGCGGATAATAGATTGTTTATTCCATTTCACGGTATCATTTCTAAAGGTGGAAAACCATTTCTAAGAGACTTTGTGGAGGCTACAGTAACTTGAGTACAGTCACTTTCCTAATCCTTGTGGATGGTTCTTGGTTTGCAACAGGATTTCAGCATGCTAGGATGTGGGTAGTATCATCTTGGAAAGGTCAGTGCTAATCAGCAAAAGGCTATTCAAAGAGTGTTACTGTCAGAGACAGAGTAAATCAGGATGTAGATCATTTAGGAATAGTAAAATGTCTAAATTATGGACCACTTAGAAATAATTTTGTGATTCTAAACCAGTAACTCAAATTAGTTGTTACCTGCCTCTGAAGTCCTTCAAATTTTGTTGAGATTCAGGTAGGTTCTATTGGGTTGTAGTCTATAGATGATTAGATGTAATAGAGAAAAAATAAAATTGAGTGAAATTTTATATTTATATATATACATATATATTACTTTCTACATCTTTGAGAGGACATTTTATAAGCAGTTGATTATATTAATGGCTTAAACATTCTCCTCGTTTTTACCCCCACGGATTTATCTTATCTCTGTTTGCATTTTTGTTTATTTCAAGCAAAATTTAAAAAAAAATTGGTTTTCATTTTATTTGAACAAGAGAGACAAAGATCATTCATCTGCTGGTTCACTCCCCAAATTTCTGCAGCAGCCAGGGCCAGCCTATGCTGAAGTCAGGAGCTAGGACGTCAGTCTCAGTTTCCCATGTGCATGGCATGGAGCCATCTCCTGCTGCCTCTCAGAGTACACGTTGAAAGCAGAACTAGAACTTGTACCCAGGCACTCTGATATGGGATGAGTATGTCCAAAGTAGAAAATTAACAACTGCTAAATGATATCTGAAGAAAAAAATTTTAATGGAGCAAAGCATTGTGATTAGATTACCAGAATTTGTTACCAAATACATTTAATTAGTTTTATATTTGAAAAATTTATTTTATGTATTTGATGCTATAAATTCTTCCATGTTCAATAAGTATTGAACCAGATTGAATATGTGGCCAAATGTTAGCTAAGACCTTTTTTAAAATATATTGTCTAAAATATATCCCCCTGCATAGTATGCCTGTGGAGAAGGGTATAAAAACAGTTCAGTTCAGATTTTGTTACTTCATTGTGCTATTGCTATCCACCCCCCTCCGGAAACCTTTTATTTAAGGTATGCAAACTTCATGCACTTTATAAATACAACTTTAGCAACATAGTGATAGTGATTCTTCCACTGTACCCACGCTTCCACCCCCATTCCTATCTTTTTCCTTTCAGGTGATATTAGACAATTACCCAGTATTGAACCTGGTAACTTGCTGAAAGATCTTTTTGAGACTCTTAAGTCAAGACATTGTGCTATTGAGCTAAAAACAAACCACAGAGCAGAATCTCAGCTAATTGTGGATAATGCTACAAGGTAAATTGTAACTAAAATTTACATTCCTCTCTATTGTATTAGAAATAAAAGTAAGAAAATATTGTATTAGCTTTTAAATTAGAATTTTTATTATATCTTTTATTAAACACATTCTGTCCTTAAAGTATATACCTTTGCCCATGGCTAGAAGAACAAAATTAATATTTTTATGCCTGGCTAAGCATATAGTATTATTGAAAGTTAAGAATGGATGCATTTTCCTAACTTAAAAAGCTCATGCAATCAGCCTTTTGTATCAACAGGTTCTGCATCAACCTCAGGTTGAAAATATTTAAAAAAAAATTATGTCTGTGTTGAACATTGTAGACATTTTTTTCTTGCCATCATTCCCTAAGCAATATAGTATAACAACTATTCACTAAGCTTATATATTGTATTAGGAATTCTATGTAACCTAGAGATGATTTCAGGTGTAAGGAGGATGTGCATGCATTATAGGCAAAGACTGTCATTTTACATAAGAGACTTGAACATCCATGAATTTTGGTAGTTGGGGGGTTGGTCCTGGGCCTACACCCCAGCAAATACTGAGGGACAGGGCATGGATTAATGGTGCATTAAATTTAGAAACTGCAGTAGCATTCATAAGCAGAATATAGACATGAGTTTGAGTTCAAGGGAGAATTTGGTAAGAAATTCCCCCTAATATTTCTGAGAAAAAGCCTAATGCACAAAAGCTAAATGTGGTATTTCACTTCTAGGTGGTGGTATACTTGGCAAGTTTATTTCCCTTAAAATGCAAAAGAATCGTCATTCCTTAGTCCTTTTGGAGGGTCAGCTTTTGGAGTGATCCTTGATGTATACAGGCATTTGCCTTCTCCATAATCCATGTATCGGCAAACTGCAATTCTATTTTGTGACATTTATTCTAATATTAAAATCTGGATGTAATGGGACATTGTAATACTAAGAGACTGTTTCATTCATTGGGCCAAAATTTACCTTTGTTTTTAACTCTTTTTAAACAAATGTTTTTATTGCTTGAACATCCCCTTGATTGGATGTCAGCAGAAACTAGAACATTCAAAACCTACTTTTTTTTATGCCCCTGTCTACCCAAGACTGGATAGTGGGAGTACAGGAGTAATATTTAGTTGCTGACTGTGCAGATTCCCTGTGATCCACCATGGAAGATTTCTAGAGAATATGCTAATATCTGCGGTCAGAAGCAAAACAGGAATTGAATGAATCCTAAGATAAAGCTTAATGTGATAAACCTTAAACTCAAAAATTAAATCTAAGATATTTATAGCAAGGGCAGTTTTATTCCCTGTTCTAATTCTTCTTTTAACTCTTGCTTGGGAAATATTGGAGGTGACACAGTAGGGTACCACCACCTCTGGTAACCAGGCATGTCTTAGGTCTGTTTGGGGGCATTAGTCTTCTTCCAAATAACCAAGGAGAGGCTCTGTTATCTGTTTTCAATATGATTTGCTAGTCTTGGAAAATACAAGCACAAAAGAAGGATGAAAAGGGAATAGAAATAAATAGAAGTAGATGTGTTTAGTTGACTCCATTTTGGAAAATTGGAGCATATGTATGATGTATATTAAAGAAAAGAGTACGGTGTCAATGTATGGCAAAGGCCCCAACTAGTTAAAATTAATAGTAGTAAGGGATATTGAGCCAAATGGGTTCCGTTTGCTTCCTGCCTTCCTTGTTTTCCTCCTCTGTGACCTTTGGCAACCCCCTGGACTCACTAAGCCTCTTTCTCATCTGTGAAAGGAGGATGATACACGCCTTGTATGGTTCTTTTGTGGTTTGGAGATAAGTAGGGCAGGTTGTCAGAGGGGTACTCTGTAAATCCTCTGATCATTTTTTTCCCTGACATTTTTAATTGCCTAGGTGTATGGGACTGGTTATTAAATATAATGCCACAATTTTTATGGTATTTAATTCTATTATAAAACTCACTAATTATAATGCATGCCTGGGTAGCCTTTTCCTACTATTTATTATCTATTAACATGTTAATTATTGTAAGAACTTTAGCTCTGATCATCTATGAAGACAAATTTTTGGATTGTAATGTTCTTTGTGTATGTATTTTTATCTTTATTAAAGGATCTCAAGGCGCCAATTTCCAAATTTTGATGCAGAAGTAAATATTACTGATAATCCAGCAGTCCCCATCTCAATTCAAGACAAGACATTTATTTTTGTCAAACTCCCAGAAGAAGATGGCAGTTCTCAGTTATCTAAAAATAATCATCATTCTCGTAAGTATAAACCTCTGTGAGTGTAGGCTTAGGTGTGTTTCAGGTTTGTGATATAGTAATTAAGTGATTAGTTGTGACTTTATTTGATGGCAAAGACAAATATTGCTAGTGAAAATTAGGCACTAAAATAAACTAACTTTTTGTCAAAAGTAGATCACCCTAGAATTTTTTTTTAAGATTTTAATTGTTTATTTGAGAGGTGGCGTTATAGACAGAGAGGGAAAGACAGAGAGAGGTCTTCATCATCTAGTTCACTCCCCAAATGACTGCAGTGCCCAGAGCTGGGGTGATCTGAAGCCAGGAGCCAGGTGCTTCTTTCAGGTCTCCCACGTAAGTGCAGGCACTTGAGCCAACCTCCACTGATCTCCCAGGCTGTAAGCAGAGAGCTGGATCAGAAGACAAGCAGGCAGGTTTCTAACCGGTGCTCATATGGGATGCTGGAGCTGCAGGCATAACAGAGCTGGCACTGTGGTGCAGTGGGTTAAAGCCGTAGCCTGAAGCGCCGACATCCCATATGGGTGCCAGTTCTAGTCCCGGCTGCTCCTCTTCCAGTCCAGCTCTCTGCTATGGCCTGGGATAGCAGTGTAAGATGGCCCAACCCCCTGGACCCCTGCACCTGCGTGGGAGACCCGGAAGAAGCTCCTGGCTTCTCGGCACAGCTCTGGCCATTGTGGCCTTCTGGGGAGTGAACTGGTGGGTGGAGGACCTCTCTCTGTCTCTACCTCTCTCTCTAACTCTTTCAAATAAATAAAATAAATCTTTTAAAAAATGCATATACATAATAAGGATTCTGTATCTGTTGAGTGAATAAATGGAAAACCCCAATAATCTAGATTTATTCAGAAGAAAGTGAGTCTTAATGAAGTATTCCTGAGTAGTTTGAAAACCAAGTACTTTTGTTTTGAGTGTGTCTGTGAAACAAAAATTATGGCTTGTCAAACTGTTGCCAAGCAGCGTTCCTAACAGTTCTGTTTTATAAAATGGACAAGTATTGCTTCCAGTTATGGGTGTTATGATGGCAACATGGCAGGGTTGAGAAGAAGGGAATGGAATAGGAAATCTCTCATGTACATGACCCATGTCACACCACTTAACTCAGTTGTAAAATGGGAATCATGGTGACATTGCTTTGTGAAGTTTGAGGCCATTCGTTAACTGTGAGCCATTATGTAAATATTAATTTTTTATGAACAATTGATATTATTAAAATAGCTATTACTGCTGAATTTATTGAAATAGAGTAAACTCCTTTAATCTTTATTTGTATTATAAACGGAGCAAACCTTTAAAATGAGTGTAATGACTTAGAATTTAATTAGTAAAGATTTAGATGATTATTACTGGGGATTTGTTGTAGTTACCACAGTTTTTTTTTTTTTTTTTGACAGGCAGAGTGGATAGTGAGAGAGAGAGACAGAGAGAAAGGTCTTCCTTTGCCGTTGGTTCACCCTCCAATGGCCGGTACGGCCGGCGCGCTGCGCTGATCCAAAGGCAGGAGCCAGGTGCTTCTCCTGGTCTCCCATGGGGTGCAGGGCCCAAGCACCTGGGCCATCCTCCACTGCACTCCCTGGCCACAGCAGAGAGCTGGCCCGGAAGAGAGGCAACCGGGACAGAATCCGGCGCCCCGACCGGGACTAGAACCCGGTGTGCCGGTGCTGCAAGGCAGAGGATTAGCCTAGTGAGCCGCGGTGCCGGCCCTGGGTTGATTCTATAGTTAGCTTTTGTGAATTGTGCTGCAATGAATATGGGGGTACAACTTTTTCATATACAGGTTTCTTTTGGTTTGGGTGAATTCCAGGTGTGGGATGGCTGGATCATATGGAAGGTCTATATAAAGATTTCTGAGGTATCTCCACAGTGTCTTCCACAGTGGATGCACCAGTTTATGTTCCCACCAGTAGTGGACTAGGGTACCTTTCCTCACATCCTCACCAGCATTTGTCATTTGTTGATTTCTGTATAGGAGCCATTCTAACTGCAATGAGGTGAGAAACCTCATTGTGATTTTGATTTGCATTTCACTGATGGCTAGTGATCCTCAGCATTTTCTCAAGTGTCTTGTCCATTTGAATTTCCTCTCTTGAAAAATGCCTGTCCAAGTCCTTCACCTATTTCTTAACTTGATTATTTGTTTTGTTGATGTCAGATTTCTTGACCTCTTTCTAGATTCTGCATGTTAATCCTTTATCAGTTGTATAGTTTGCAAATACCTTCTCCCATTCTGTCGGTTGCCTCTTCGCTTTGCTGAGTGTTTTTTTATAGTGCAGAAGTTTCTCAGCTTAATGTAATCCCATTTGTCAATTTTGGTTTTGATTGCCTGTGCTTCTGGAGTCTTTTACAAAAGTATTTGCCTATGCCAATGTCTTGCAGAGTTTCCCCAGTGTTCTCTAGTAGTTTGATGGTTTTGGGTCCTAGATATAGGTCTTTGACCCATTTTGAGTGAACTTTTGTATAAGGGTTAAGCTATGGGTCTAGTTTCATACTTCTGCATGAGGAGATCCAGTTTCCCCGGGACCATTTGTTGAAGAGACTGTCCTTGCTCCTGGAATTGATTTTGGCTCCTTTTTGAAGGATTAGTTGATTATAGATTCATGGATTGATTTCTGGAGTTTCTATTCCATTCCATTGGCCTATACATCTGTTGATGCCTCTAGCTTTGTTCTTATTGTATAAGATTACCATAGCTGTTTGTGGTCTCTTGTGTTTCCATGTGAATTTTAGCATCATTTTTTCTAGATCTGGGAAGAATGTCATTGGTATTTTGATTGATATTGCATTGAATCTGTAAATTGCTTTTGGTAATATGGAAATATTGATGATGTTGATTATTCCATGAACATGGAAAATTTTTTCTTTTTTTGGTGTTGTCTTCTTTTTTTTATTTTTATTAATTTATTTATTTAATTTTTTTTATTTTTGACAGGCAGGGTGGACAGTGAGAGAGAGAGACAGAGAGAAAGGTCTTCCTTTGCCATTGGTTCACCCTCCAGTGGCTGCCGTGGCCGGTGCATCGCGCTGATCCGAAGCCAGGAGCCAGGTGCTTCTCCTGGTCTCCCATGGGATGCAGGGCCCAAGCACTTGGGCCATCCTCCACTGCACTCCCTGGCCACAGCAGAGAGCTGGCCTGGAAGAGGGGCAACCAGGACAGAATCCGGCGCCCCCACCGGGACTAGAACCCTGTGTGCCGGCATCGCAAGGCGGAGGATTAGCCTATTGAGCTGCAGCGCCGGCCTTTGGTATTGTCTTCTATTTCTTTAGTGTTTTGTAATTTTCATCCTAGAGATCTTTGATGTCCTTTCCAAGGTATTTAATCCTTTTTGGAACCGTTGTGAATGGGATTGACTTAAAAATCCTTCCTTGGCCAGCAGCATGGCTCACTTGGCTAGTCCTCAGCCTGTGGCGCCAGCACCCGGGGTTCTAGTCCCGGTTGGGGCGCCGGATTCTGAACCGGTTGCTCCTCTTCCAGTCCAGGTCTCTTTTGTGGCCAGGGAAGGCAGTGGAGGATGGCCCAAGTGCTTGGGCCCTGCACCCGCATGGGAGACCAGGAGGAAGCACTTGGCTTCTGGCTTTGGATTGGCGCAGTGCGCTGGCCACAGCACACTGGTCTTAGCGGCCATTTGGGGAGTGAACCAATGGAAGGAAGACCTTTTGCTCTGTCTCTTTCTCTCTCTCTCACTGTCTAACTCTGTCAAAAAAAAAAAAAAATCCTTCCTCAGCCATGATATTGTCTGCCTACAAAGGCTATTGATTTTTCATGTTGATTGTATATTCTGCCACTTTACCAAACTCTTATGAGTTCCAAGATTCTCTCAGTGGAGTCTCTTAGATCCACTATATAGAGTCATGTCATCTGCAAATAGAGATAGTTTTATTTCATCCTTTCCAATTTGTATCTTGCTGATTTATTTTTCTTGCCTAATGGCTCATTTGAAAACTTTCAGGACTATATGAAATAGCAGTAGTGAGAGTGGGCATTCTTATCTGGTTCCAGATCATAGGCAGAATGCTTCCAGCTTTTCCTCATTCAGTAGTGTACTGGCCATGGGTTTGCCATAAATTGCCTTGATTATGTTGAAGAATGTTCCTTCTTTACTTAATTTGGTAAAGGTTTTCATTACCAAAGAATGTTGTATTTTATCCAGTGCTTTCTCTTTATTTATTGAGATAACCATATGGTTTTTGTTATCTAATTTGTTAATGTGCTGTATTACATTTACTGATTGTGAATGTTGAACCATCCCTGCATACCAGGGATAAACCCCACTTGGTCCATGTGAATGATCTTCCTGATCTGTCGATGGATTTGATTGATGAGTGTTTTGTTGAGGATCGTTGCATCTATGCTCATCAGGGAAACTGGTCTATAGTTCCCTTTCTGTGTTGTATCTTTTTCTGGTTAGGAATTATGATGATGCTTCATAGAAGGAGTTTTGGAGGATTTCCTCCTTGTATGTTATTTTGATTAGCTTGAGAAGAATTTAAATGTGTTGTAAATTCAGCAGTGAAGCCATCCGGTCCTAGGCTTTTCTTTGCTGGGAGGGTCTTTATTACTGATTCAATTTCCTCTTAAGTATTGCTCTGTTTAAGTTTTTTCTGTCTTTATGACTCAATTTTGGTAGGTTGTATGTGTCCAGGAATCTATCCATTTCTTCTAGGTTTCCCAATTTGTTGCCATATAGCTCCTTGAGGTAATTTCTTTCTTTTTTTTTTTTTTTTTAAATTTATTTGACAGATAGAGTTTGACAGTGAGAGAGACAGAGAGAAAGGTCTTCCTTCCGTTGGTTCACTCCCCAAATGGCTGCTACGGCCGGCATGCTGTGCCGATCCGAAGCCAGGAGCCAGGTGCTTCCTCCTGGTCCTCCATGTGAGTGCAGGGCCCAAGGACTTGGGCCATCCTCCACTGCCTTCCTGGGCCATAGCAGAGAGCTGGACTGGAAGAGGAGCAATTGGGACTAGAACCTGGTGCCCATATGGGTTGCCAGTGCCGCAGGCGGAGGATTAACCAAGTGAGCCACGGCACCAGCCTGAGGTAATTTCTGATGATTCTTTTATTTCTGTGGTATCTGTTGTTGCATTTCCTTTTTCATTTCTGATTTTATTGATTTGAATCTTCTCCCTCTTTTTTTTTTTTTTTTGTTTAGTTGAGCCAATGGTGTATCAATTTGGTTTATTTTGTTCAAACAATTTCAGAACTGATCTTTTGTATTTGTTTCAGTTTTGTTTTTTCTCTAATTATTTCTTTCCTCTTACTAATTTGGGGTTTGGATTTTTGTTGTTTTTCCTCGTCCTTGAGATGCATTGATAGCTCATTTATTTGGTACCTTTCCTATTTCTTCATGTAGCCCCTGTTGCTATAAACTTTCCTCTTAATACTGCCTTTCTGTATCCTGTAAGTTTTGATATGATGTATTGTTGTCTTCATTTGTTTACAGATATGTTTTGATTTCTCTTCTGATTTCTTCTTTGGCCCTCTGTTCATTCAGAAGCATGTTGTTCAGTCTCCATGTGTTTGCATATGTTCTAGAGATTCCTGAGTTGTTCATTTCCAACTTCCTTCCATTGTGGTCAGAAAGGATGTATATGATTTTGATTTTTTTGAATTTGCTGAGACTTGCTTTATGGTCTAGCATATGGTCTATCCTTGAGAAAGTTCCAAATGCCGATGAGAAGAATGTGTATTCTGCAACTGTGGGGTGAAAAGTTCTATAGATATCAATTAGGTGCATTTGGTCCATATTGTCAATTAGCTCTGTTGTTTCTTTATTGACTTTCTGCTAGTTGATCTGTCCATTGATGAAACTGGGGTGATGAAGTCCCCTGTTACTGTTAGAGTCTTGTCTCCCTTCAAATCCATTAACATTTCTTTTAAATACCCAGGTGCCCTGTAATTGGGTGCATATCCATTTATTATAGTCACATCTTCCTGTTGAATTGATCCATTAATCATTACATAGTGCCCTTCTTTGCCTCTTTTAACAGTTTTTGTGTTAGTCTATTTTGTCTGATATTAAAATGGCAAATGCTGCCATTTTTGCTTTCTGTTAGCATGGCATATATTTTTCAATCCTTTCACTTTCAGTCTGCATGTGTCTATGGGGAGATGTTTTTCTTGTAGGCAGCAAATAGATGTGTCTTGTTTTTTATTCCATGTAGGCTGTCTGTAATTTTTAATTGGAGAGTTGAGGCCATTTACATTCAAGGTGACTATTGATAAGTAATGGCTTAGCCCTGGAACTTTTCCATAAATATTCCTATTTTTTACTTTGGATTTCCTTTGTACTTTTACTGGGAGATTTTCTGCCTTCTTTCATAGTTATCATGTTTCTGTGTGTAGCACATCCTTAAGGATCTTTTGTTAGGCTGGATGAGTGGTGACAAATTCTCTTTGTTATGGAAGGTCTTTATTTCACCTTCATTCATAAATGAGAGCTTTGCAGGGTACAGTATTCTCAGTTGACAGTTTTTTTCTTTTAAGACTTTTTTTTTTTTTAAATTCATTTATTTATTTGAAACTCAGAGTTACACAGAGAGAGGAGAGGCAGACAGAGAGAAAGGGCTTCCTTCTGCTGGTTCACTCCTCAACTGGCTGCAACAGCCAGGGCTGTGCCAATCTGAAGCCAGGAGCCAGGAGGTTCTTCCGGGTCTCCCACTCAGGTGCAGGGGCCCAAGGACTTGGGCCATCTTCTACTGCTTTCCCAGGCCATAGCAGAGAGCTGGATCTGAAGTGTAGCAGCAGGGACTTAAACAGGCACCCATATGGCATGCTGGCACTGCAGGCGGCGGCTTTACCCACTATACCACAGTGTTGGCTCCCAAGACTTTGAATATATCTTGGCATTCTTTCTGAGCCTATAGGTTTTCTGTTGAGAAGTCAGCTGTGAGTCTAATTGGAGATCCTCTGAAAGTAATCTAGTGTTTCTCTCATGCACATGTTAGACTTCTATGTTTTACTGTGGAGAGTTTGAGTACAATGTGTTGTGGTGAAGATCTTTTCAGGTCATGTCTATTAGGAGTTTTTTTTTTTAAGTCTTAAGGATTTTATTCAGTGTGAGAAATGAGTAGGAGAGTGAGAGCTTTATTCAGGGGAGAAAGAAAAGTCTAGAGGCTAAGTTAGGGTCCATACCAAGCAGAGAGCAGGCCAGGAGCAATGTGCAGCAAGCATGCAGGCAGGAAAGCATGGAGTGGGTGGCCCAAAGGCCTTGCGCCCTGAATACAAGGGCAACCAAATGTAGGTACCTACCGTGTTCCACGCCTTTTATCCACTTTCAAAGGGGAGTGGTTACGTAGCCTGATGGGCAGATGGGCATACAGGTGGGGTCGGTAGGCGCATGAGATCACATGGGGGACTTGATGGAGGGGAAGGTCTTCTAGCTCACAAATCTATCAGTTTTATTGTATCTGCCTGCCTACATCATTTCCCCCTCAGAGAGATTCCACCCCTTAATCCTAAGGACTGATGAAGGGCCTAGAATCATCATATCATCTATAGCTGCTTCCTGCTTACGAGGGACATAGTGCAGGCCCCGCCTGTTGTGGGTCTGGAAGTGTCTACCTATCTTATCTAACAAATTTGCTTTATGAGTTGGAGCACTTTAATTCACTGTCAATGGCTGTGTCCCTTGCGTGATCAGCTATTCCTAGAACTTGTTGAGTTCTGAAACATGTAAGTTTGTTAATTAGCATAAACAAAACTGGAACGAAACCATTTGTGAGTGGTGTGTGCCCTTCAAGATGGGAAGAACATATATCACATCTCCTAGATAGTGGGTGGTGATAGGCTACCATTATGTAGATTATAAACTCATTTAGCTTGGGCATAGAGAATTATAATAGAATCCATTAAGAGTTTTAATGTCAGTAACAGTTTCCAGAGAGAATCATAGGGGGAAGCAGGCACAGCATGTCTGCCTTAAGGTGCAGCAGTCTTGACATGATGAAAGCAAAAGCTTTGCTTATCGTTTTGCCTTTTGAAGAGGTACTTAAGATCTCTCATTGGCTTACAGGAATCAGGCATGTCTTCTGAGTTCACTTGTGGAGACTTAATAGGTAGAAGCTTAATCCTAATTTTACTGAGGTAGTGGTGCTCAGTAGTGCCTGGTAAGGTCCCTTCCATTTAAGCTGCAACTGATCTAAAGAGGATCTTTCTGTGAATGGCTTGTTCAGCAATTCCTAATGTTGGAGCTTTTGTTAAAAGCTCTTTAATTCCTTGGAACACCTATTGTGGCTCCCCTGTCCAGCGCAGTGTATCTGTGTCAGGGCCTTTTAAAGCACATTCAAAGGCTTACAATCCGAGTCCTGGAATCCATATTCCATAGAATCCTGCTGTCAGTGATTCCTAATGTTGGAGCTTCTGTTAAAAGCTCTTTAATTCTTTGGAACAACTTTTGTAGCTACCTTGTCCTGCACAGTGTGTCTGTCAAAGCCATTTAAAGCTTTATACAAAAGCCTAGAATCCAGATCTTGGAATCTATATTCCACAGAATCTTGCCATTCCCAGAAATATCCTTAGCTGCTTTTTTATATAGAATAGTTTCCTCTTGGGGTTAGGATGTATCCTAGATAATCTACCTATCATTTAGAAACCTGAGCTTTCCTGGATTCTGGGTTTAGTGGGATGCAGAAGAAGTTATCCCTTAGGCAGAAGTTTAGCACACAATAAGATATATTGAAACAACTTTCATTAGTAGTCCTGAGGCCTTTAACCATTTTGTACTCTCTATTTGACCTTAAGTTAAAACATATGAGATAGAAATATCACAGAGAGACACATGGATCCAGGAGTTCATGTTTAAGACACTGAATAAAGAAACACCTGAGAACACAGGCAGTGGAGTTTGACATTTAGACATCACTAAAACTTATGATACATAAGAATATATCATGATAGAACAAGGCAAATCTTTGGGATCAAATATTACAATTAATTTTAATATTATAACTCATTGAGGACAGAGTTCCTGTATGGGAAGTTAGTGCACAGTGACTTTTGTTGTTAATTTAACAATTAACACTCTTAAGTATGACATCAGTGGTCACCTGAGGCTCTTGACATGAGCTGCCTAGACTATGGAAGCCTTTTGAAGCCACAAACTCTGTCAGTATTTAGACAAGGCCATCAGCAAATTGGAAGTTCTCTCCCCCCTTCGGAGAAAAGTGCATCCTTTTTTGATGACCACTTCTTTCCACTGGGGTCTCATGCAGGAAGGTTTTCCATGTAGGGACTCTTTTTGTATGAGTATCTTTGCTTTTCATGCCTGAAATGCTCTCATGGGCATTTCAGCCAGACCAGAATCCTTTTAGGGCTGACTCTGAGGTCACTGAGCATTACTTACAGCAATTGCCATTTTATGAGTTTGCTGTATGGACTGCTTCTCATGTTGGAGCATTCACTCCTCTTTAGTTCTATTTATTATTAGTAGTAAACACTTAATCCTTTTGATATGATCACTTTAACAATTAGCCTCATGTATATGATCACTTTAAAACTTAATCTTATATGATCACTTTAACAATTAAGATGTTATTATCTAGCCCAAGAAGATTTGGGATTCCATGGAAAGTTTTTACCCTGTACCCTTAGAAGTAAGTCCATAGGAATGCAAGCAGAACTATACAGCTTTACAGTTTCTTTTTAGGACCTGAGAAGATCAAAACAGACTCAGCTCTTTGGGAGCTTAATTATCCTTAAGCATGTGACATGGGTACATTGCATTAGTTATAATTTTGACACCTTAGAGTCTCAAGCCTGGTAAGAGTTTTAAATTTTTTTTTCCTTTTTATTATTTTTTTTTAACACCACTTAGTAAAGCAAAATAAATAATTAAAGTAAAAAAAGACCAGCGTGAAGCCAAGAAAGACCAGTGTGAAAGCTGCCAGCTTAAGCTGAAACAAAAAAAATACCCGCGTGGAAACCCAAACAACAACGTACAATCAAAAAAATAACAATAATAAAGTTACTCTATTAATCAGGCAAGTGTCAGGCCATGGGGGCTGCTGTCTTGGGGTGGAGTCTGTTGCCCATCCTCTGATAAGGGCGAAAGTTCCCATAGAGGGGTCTTCCATCTTTGGAATGGAAGTCCTGCCCTCTGTGACAGAAAATGGAGCATTTGCGATGTTTAATGCTCCACCTCCCTGATGCTAACATGTTCCTAGGCAACCAACCAGTTCCCCAGCTCAAAATTAAACAATTGAAAGCATGCTTGATTTGAAAATCAAAGACCCTGAGGCAAAACAGAATTTTTAATACCCCTTTAACCAGTCCATAAAATGAAAAGGTGTTCTAAAATACATAAGTTGTTTTTAAAACACGTTACAACAATGTGTTTTTAAAACACATTACTAACAACTTGGAAACTTGAAACTAGCCCTTGGTGAAAATCCTCATCCATTAGCACTAACACCACATTTTTAAAGCAAGAAACAGTGAAAGAAATCAATCTGTGCTTTTTCCGAAAGCTACCAGCACTAAGACTCAAAGAAAAAACATCTAAGTTAATCACTGTTTGCCTGTTTTGAACAAACATGCTGGTTAGAGCCATGGCAGTGCTGTGGTTTTTCTGGCAGGGCCAGGCTGGCTAGAGCCCCGAGCAGCAGCAGCAGCAGTACAGTGCTGCTCCCGTGAGCAAGGCCCCCCTCTCCCATGGAGTTTTGAGCCGTTGGGTAGCCGTTGGACATTCCTGGTGGCTGCAGCTCAGCTGGTTGGTGGGTGTTCTGGGAGTGGCCCAGCCCCCAGGCACTTGGGCAGTTTAGTCCACATCCCACATACTGGTGGCAGGAGGGATCAGTGGCTTCCAATCCCTTCTCAGCTGTTTTGGCTCCTGCCCCTCCTCCAGGAATGTACCCAGCATGGTGCCTAAGCCAGGTGCTACTGGAGATGGACTGGCAGAGAAAGCATAGCCAGCCAAGGCCCAGGCAGGGCATGCAGTGTGAGTACAGAGCGCAGATGGGGGAAGGTGTGGAATACAAGAAGATAATTAAGTTTAGAAACCGTGGGAAGCCAGTTCTTACCATATTGCCGGTTTTTTCCTTTGCTAATGAATTTTGGGAAGACCCTCCATTATTAAGGGTCCCATCTGGGTTGCCATTTTGACACCATCTTGCTTATTAATATTTTTTCAATACCAATAAGCTCGTGGGCTCTTGCCATGCATTCAGAGAATTGTGAATACTGGCTTAAATAGACCAGACACCATTGTTAAGTTTTAAGGGTTTTATTCACTGAAAGAAATGAGTAGGAGAGTGAGGGCTTTATCCAGGGGAGAAAGAAAAGTCTAGAGGCTAAGTTGGGGTCCATACCAAGCAGAGAGCAGCCCAAGAGGCACATGCAGCAGGCATGCTGGCAGGAAGCAGAGAGCGGGTGGCCCGAAGGCCGTGTTCCCTGAAGGCTGAGGCAACAAGGGCAACAAAAGGGCCAACTCTGTTTTTAAGTTTTATATTTTTCTCCTCTTTATTTTTTGTTGTGACTGCAAGATATCCAAAGATTTGTCTTCTAGTTCAGATAGTCTTTCTTTTGTCTTGCTAAGTCTGCTCGTAAGAGTTTCTACCATATTTTATGATACGTTGAAGTCTTCATTTCTATTATTTCATTTTGATTTCTCTTTAAAATCTCAATTTCATGGAAAAATATTCATGTCATGTATGGTTTTCTTTAGTTCATGGATTTGCTTCTGACTGCCTTTGAATAATCCTATTATTTTTTGAATTCCAATTCTGGCATTTCCTGAATCTCTTCATCTTCATATTCTAACATTGAAACGTTTTGGTGTTTCTCTCTGGGTTCATGGTGTCGTCTTTATTCTTGTTTCTTGAATTTCTGTGTTAGTTTTTAGGCATCTGTGTAGTTGACTTTTGTTTTTTTCCCTTGATAGCTTTTGTCTTTGATTTATGCCTCTGTGATTTAGTGGAATGTCTTCAGTTTCAGTGAATATTAAGAGGTGTGTGGCAGGTGTGGCCAGGGAGCTGTGATCAGTGCTCCAGAGTAGGGCAAGTATTCAGGGCAATACCCACATTGGGCATGGTAGATCTCAGTGCTCAGGTGTTAGCCCCTAGTGTGCTCAACACTCATCTGTGCCACCATATGAACTGTACAAACGGTCTGTGCAGTCCTCACTGTGAGCACGGTTGCCATGGCAACCACGAAGGTCTGGGCGTGTGGAGCTTGTGATTGCCCAATATGATATACATGACTCTTTATATAGTGGATCCCAGCTATACCCTGCACTCTCCTGTGTAACCATCGGGTCTTCAGGTTTTCAGCACACAAGGCTCCCAGAGTCACTGGGTGTAGAGATTTTGTTCTGCCCTTCCAGCCTGTCCATCAACAGAGAGGCAGATGGTCCCTGAGACAGTTCTGCCTAGGTGTCTTGTTCCTGGGAGGCTGTGGGTACCTCACTATCCTTTGTAGTTGCTTGGCTACCTCCCAAGCCAGGCTCAAAGTCAGTGGGGACTACAGATTCTTCCCTATGCTAGAATCTTGTGATCACATGCATACATCAAAGCCACTGACCAAATGTTGCTCTCTCCCCACTGGTACTGCCGGAAACATGGCGTCTTGTCTTAGCCAGTTGTTGTGCGTGAGCACAAAGGCTTCCACAGCTCCTGCTCAAACCCAAAATGGTGCTCGCAGTTTCCCAGTTGTGTAGTGGATGCTGTTGTCTGGAAGTTGGGGTGAGATAAACATACCCCTTCTACTTCCATTGGTTCCGTGGTCAACCACTAGCAACCACTATCCTGCAAGGCTCCAGTCTGGCTCATGCCATGCTCTTCCTCAGCCTATATCACCTCTGTCTCCAAGCTGCCTCCCACTCCGGCTCTCAGCTGCTGC
The DNA here is from genome assembly GCF_964237555.1 of Oryctolagus cuniculus. Taxonomy (NCBI): domain Eukaryota; kingdom Metazoa; phylum Chordata; class Mammalia; order Lagomorpha; family Leporidae; genus Oryctolagus; species Oryctolagus cuniculus. The sequence goes on from NC_091442.1 coordinate 68,569,765, forward strand.
AATTGTGCGCATCCATACCCCCCACACTGGGCCATGGTCTCTTCCTCTTGTAGGATTTCCACTGCTGTTTTCTTTCCAGTTTTACCCAAGAATGCACTTCCTACAGGTTTTTTTTTTTTTTTTTTTTTTTTTTTTTTTAATGTTTATCCCTCGGTGGGTGCAATATGTCATTCCCTAATCTACCACTTGACCACTGATCCCTCTGGTACCCATTCTTTACATTAATGAGAGCGTACTTTAAAAAGAACAAAAAAGATACTCATTTCAGAATGATAGCAGAGCTTAGCTGATACAATTTTTCTATCTTAATTAAAAAGCAGTCTCTAAGAAGATTTAGCAGATATTTATTAGAGAGGCATATTATATCTTTTCAATAAAAATGAAGCATGGTATTGAGTATATTATACACATTATTGCTAAATATGAAGAATTGAAATAGGATTCATAGATGCACGGTGATTTAAGAGATGCTAAAATATGTATCTTAGAATAGTGAAATACAATGTGCTTGTTGATTTGCAAGCTATAGACAGTGAAAAAAACCAGGTGTAAAACAGTGTGATCCAGTGCACATAAAAGAAGACATGCTGGAAGACCTTTGGAAATTCCTGTTCTTGGCTGGCCAGGTGTTGCCTGGAAGTGAGCTGAGATTTTACCCGTTTTTTTCAAGATAGTTCTCAATCTGAAAAATGAAGAGCTTAGAGCACAACTAACGGTCTTCCTAGAGGAGAGCTTCACAAGGACTGAAGTTTTCATTCCGCCAGGATTCATCTGCTCTTAGGGAAATGCTTCAAAGCCTAGACTATTCCTACCCAACTTTTCTATCTTCTCTCTCTTATGAGCAATGTTTGCTTTGTTTAATTGCTGCAAGAAAGGTTAGCAGAATCCTGCTTCTCAGTGTTCTTATATGAAAGAAGTTATAAATGGTTATTGTTGTCCATCATCTGGGCTCCGCAACAGAGAGAAAGGGCATTTTAGTGCTGTGAGCCTTCATTTTCATGTTCATAGTGAGGATTTGTAATACGTGGTGAAACTATGCACAGCCAAGAAGGCATGAGCAGTGGTGGAATGAGTGCTCCTGCTGTGCCAGAGCCAGCCATTTAGTCAGGTCACAGGGAAGTCTAGGGGAGGGAAAGTGAGGGTTTGGGTAAGAGGGGAGACTTTGTGGTGATAAGGAAGTGGCCATTTTCCAGCTAATACAGAGTATCTTAATATTTTAGGCTGAGGATACCAGCTAAGTAGCACCTCTGGATCCCTGCCTCCTGTGGGTGTTGGGAGTATTCTGTTAAGTGAGAAAACGTAAAGACTGGATGCTGAGATTCAAACTCATTACCACTACGATTATCTCAAGGGCTAGAAACAGGAGTTGTACATCAGCAGTTGTGTTATGCATATCACACTCTTGCTCATTCCTAAATTCAGCACTCATAATTCATCAGTGAATATACAGTGGAGTTACAAATTAGGAGCTGTCCGGGCCAAGGTTGACCTCTTCGTTGAGGATGGGATATCTGAACCCATCTGGCCATTCCTCATCTGACTGCTGTAACTGATGGAAGGAATGAACTTGTATTCCATTTGGTGAGATGTTTCTTTGGGAGAATTAATTTTTCTATTGAAAATGATTATTATTTGGTGATTTTTCTATGTTGATGTTTTCCTCTTGAATTTTCAGATTTATATTCTGCAGTTAGAACCTTATTGCAAGAAAGTGACTTTAAAAGTGCACAGACATCACAATTTATTGCATTTAGAAGGTAAAAGATTTATAATATTTTTAACTTTTTTACTTTAGTTTTAAAATTTCTGAACATATTCCTGCAGATTCTGCTTAGATAAAGACTTGTGGTTGATCATGATTAATTCTCTTATCTTGCAGTACCTTTTTATTAGACATGGCGAAGGGCCACTTCTAAATAATGTTCTTTCTGCCAACTATTATGTTCAGAAACTCAAAGAATCTGAATGGAACAATGTAAAAGTTACAAAATACTTTTTCTTGGAGTCAGTCCTGGAAATATTTTATGGAGTCCAGTATACCATGATTACTGCTACTATAAATAAGCACACAACAGATATCATTAAGATGACCCTTGTATTTCCATCTGTTCCAGGCAAGACTGTGACCTTGTCAACGATTGCTGCTGCAAGCACTACACTGGCCACCTGACCAAGTGAGCATCTTGAAAAACTGACCCTTTTGAGCCCAGTTCTTCTTGGATTCTCTTGTTCTTTTGGTTGTTTCCCCTTTGCCACATTTTTTTTAAATCTCATTGGTGAAGTATAATGAGCTCTTCAATTAAATTTTATATACATCTTAGGAATTGACTTTTAATTAGTGTAATAAGAAGAAAACGAAATTTTCCTGCTGGTTCCCAGGTTGGCAACTTCGAGCTTCTCCAAGATGAGTGTGGGGAGTTCAGGAGAGGGTCTAAAATTATAATGTGTATGTGATGCTTCCAAGAACCTGAGCAACAGGTTGTCTGCAGAGAGTTGCTCCATGAATTCCATCAGAGAAAAGCGAGTGTAGAAAAGCCACTGTCTTACACTTAGGGAAAATTAATTTATTTCTCTTGTATTTGCCAACACCCGCTCTTTACTGCTTGTGAAGATCTCCGAGATGCAGGAAGAGGTCCTGTCTGCTGAGGGAAGTTACACACGAAACTGTATTTGGTAGGCTGAGAAAGAGTTAAAAAGTACAGGGTTAGGGCCTTTCAGGGTCCCAGTGGAATCTTGGGAGATAATTTCACCTTTCCACATTTGAAAAAGATGTTCATACAGAATTGCCCTCAGAGTTGTAGTAAGAATGAATAATATACCAAAAACATCTTCCACAGAAACTCGTATATCACTACCATTTATTTGCCTGATACGGTGTTGTAATTATTATTAAAGAAATAAGAATAAGTGTTATAAGCCCTGAAATAGGGCAGTGACAGGAGAGGATGGATTTTAAAGGAAAAATTGATAAGAGTTTTGGTGAGCTGGCATTGTGGTATGGCGGATTAAGTAGCCACTTGCGATGCTGGCATCTGGTCAGTGCTGGTTCAATTTCTGGCTATTCTGCTTCCAATCCAGCTCCCTGCTAATGTGCCTAGGCAAGCAGCAAAGTTCAGTCCAGTTACTTGGGCCCCTGTCACCCACATGAGAGACCTGGATAGAGTTCCTGGATCCTGGCTTTAGCCTGGCTCACCACTGGCCGTTGTGGACATTTGGGGAGTGAATCAGTAGATGGAAGATCTCTCTATAACTCTGCCTTTCAAATAAATGAATGAGTGAATGAATGAATAAATAAATATTTTAAAAAGTAAAGGTTTTTTTTGGTAACAGAACATCAGAATGATATACAGTAACATTTATTACAACATTTTCTAGCTTGACCAAAAAAAATGTGCTTAGGAAATGTCATTGTTTTTGAGGTGGTGCACAGAAAATGTAAATAATCAGAAAATAACTGAGGGAGCCTGATTTCTTGTTGACCTTTGGAGAATAAAAGTGATGTATAGGGAGTGTGGAAATTATTTTGGTAATTGGATTGGGTCTCAGTGGGAATAATGTTTAAATGAAATGAAATTAAAATTTTCTAAACTTTTGATAATGTATTATCACTTTCTAATCCAGAGACCATCAGAATAGACTCATATTTGGAGTTGGTGATAAAATTTGTTGTACCAGGAATGCATATCTCTCAGACTTACTCCCAGAAAATACCTCTAAAAGTCAAAAAAATAGTGATTTGGAGCCCAAGGATGAAGAATTTTGTGGTACTCCTCATGATGGTGCTAAAAATAAGAATGACTTTGACAGTGGTATTCGGCTCTGTAATGGAGAAATATTTTTCATAACAAATGTAAGTGACAACAGAAAATAATACTGTTTTACCAGTTGCAAGTGTATTTATTTATTTTAGATTTCTTTTTTTAAAATGTTTTATTGTTTACTTGAAGGGCAGAGAAACAAAGACAAGCCTCCTATCCACTGGTTCACCCCCAAGTGCTCACAACAGCTGGGGGTGGGCCAGGCTGAAGCTGGAGCTCTGCATCTCTCAGATGGCAGGGACTCTTCTACTGAGCTCTCACCTGCCACCTCCCAGGTTGTGCTTCAGCAAAGCAGAATCGAGAGTGGAGCTGGGACTCTAATAAGTGATGCAGGTTTCCCAACTGACATTTGACTGCTAGCCAAATGCTTACCCCATTTGCTTATTTCTGTTATTTGAGTTGACATTCTTATTCATAATTTATTGTCAAGGATTTTTACATCCATGATTATACTGGTTTGTGAATTTCTAGGATCATCTCATTTAGTTTTGGTATCAAATTAATGCTGGCTCCCTAAAATGAGTTGGGAATTGCCCTTTTATTTTCTAGTACACTTTATTTACAAACATCGTTAATTAGTTTGAAATGTTTGAGTAACAAATAACAAGGTGCAGATGAGACACTTATATTTTACACAGCATCATTTCCTTGATTGTGACTTAAGTATGGAAACTACGGAAGTGATGCTTTGTGTTCCTTCTTACTGTGTAGATACTCTCCTAAATTTTATTAGCTAATTGAAAAGCTGTGTGGAAAAATGAACTTTACAGAGTCTATGCAAATGTATGTGTTCCAAGGAAAAAATGAAATGCCTAGACTTCTCAATAGGACAGCACAGACTATTCTTCAGGGAATCAAATGAAAGATAAATGTCAAGTACTAAAAACTTCTCCTCCTTGTATACATTAAAACATTTGAATGTGCATATAGCATGGCTCTTCCACCTTTTGAACTTTTAACTTTGTAGGAATACACACTTTATTTTACTTATAAAATAAGTGTGTGCGTATGTTTTATGTTCAACCCCAAGATGGAATATCTTCCTTGTGTGCATATTTGAAAACATAGTTTGTTTTGTTTTGGTGACAGGATGTAACTGATGTGACTATGGTGAAGAGGAGATTTTTAACCATTAATAATATGGCTGGCTTGGAAGTAACTGTGGATTTTAAAAAATTAATGAAATATTGTCACATAAAACATGCATGGGCAAGAACTATTCACACTTTTCAGGTAAGAATGAATTTTTGTAAAGTGATTTAAATATCTTGCCAAACTACATAGCACTTTGCAGTGTTTTCACTTTTTGTTACTGCTATTTTTTTCCCCAGAAAACTTTTATTTAAGGAAGACAAACTTCATGCATTTCATAAACACAACTTTAGAAACATAGTGATTCTTGCTACTCTACCTGCCCTCCCACACTTCTTCCTCCACCCACTCCTATTCCCATTCTTATTTTGTACTAAGATCTATTTTCAACTAATTTTTACACATAAGATTAACTCTACACTAAGAGTTCAACAAATAGTATGGAAAAAAAAAAAAAAAAACTATTCCTAAGCAGTTGAGACAAGGGCTATTCAAAGCTATCACATTTCAAAGTGTCACTTTCACTCGTATAGATAACCTTTTTTTTTTTTTTTTTTTAAAGATTTTGTTTATTTTAGAGGTAGAGTTACAGACAGAAAGAGAGAGAGAGAGAGAAAGGTCTTCCGTCCACTGGTTCACTCCCCAGTTGGTCGCAATGGCCAGAGCTGAGCAGATCCAAAGCCAGGAACCAGGAGCCTCCTCTGGGTCTCCCACGTTGGGGCAGTGGCCCAAGGACTTAGGCCATCTTTTACTGCTTTCCCAGGCCACAGCAGAGAGCTGGATCGGAAATGGAGCAGCCAGGACTTGAACTGGTGCCCATATGGGATGGCAACGCAGACAGAAGATTAACCTACTCACCACAGCGCTGGCTCCTGTAGAGATAACGTTTTAAATTCTCTATTAGTTTTCACAGATCAGAGAAAATATATGGTATTTCTCATTTTGGGACTAGATTATTTCATTAACTATGATGTTTTCATTCATATCATGTATGGATTTTGTTCATGGATTTGCTTCTGATTACTTCTACTAATCCTATGATCAATTTCTTTTTTTTTTTTTTTTTTTAAACCTGCTTTTTGTTTTGCTGATCTTTTGTATTTTTTTTGGTGGTTGATTCAATTTTGTTTATTCTCTAATTTTAATTATTTCTTTTCTCCTACTAGTTTTGGGTTTGGTTCGCTGTCGTTTTCTAAGTTCTTGAGATGCACTGATAGCTCATTTATTTGGTGACTTTCTAATTTCTTGATGTAGGCACCAACTGCTATAAACTTTCCACTTAACACTGCTTTTGCTGAATACTGTAAGTTTTGATATGTTGTATTTTCATTTTCATTTGTTTCCAGTAATTTTATTTCTTCTATGTCCCACTGTTTATTCATGAACATGTTATTCAGTCTC